>NW_016107357.1:13539906-13575629 GCF_001604975.1 Cebus imitator
CCGGCCTATCCCAATCATCTTAACCCAGTGCATTCACCTGACCTGGGCATCCTATTTGCTTGGTCCTCAGTCATTTCACACTCAAAACATCCTAAACTGAACACGTTGCTTGCTCTGTGTTCCTTTTCTCCAAAAGTGGTAATGCCATGTTCACAGTTGCCCAAGCCATCACTTTGACCGCTATCTCTCCTTCTTACTCTACGTCTAATATACCACCAGGTCCTATCCATTCTCGTACCTAAATCTGGCTTGAATGTATATGCTATTTTCCCTCCATCATCACAGGTCTGGATTACCGTAACAACCTTCCGTATGACATTTCTGTGCCTGGACTTCTCCTCCCCTACCTACTCCAATACACTCTTCCACCTTACAAACCGAATGATCTTCACAAAACGAAATTCTGATGATAGCATTGCCCTCTTAACATTCTTTGGTGGCACTGTATTGCACTTTGGGTTAAATGTTAACTTTATATAGCTTAAAGGTCCAGGTGCGAGCTGGTTCCTGTTAACTCTTAGCTTTTCCTCTCCTAAGCTTGGTAGAGAAATTTCTTCAGCTCCTCGAACATATCAGGCTTTCCGTTTACCATCACAGCTTCTCGGGGTTGTTTCATCTTCCTAGAACACATTTTCCCGTCCTCTTGGTCTGGCGAAATTTTCTCAACCTTTCTAATATTTCTACTATTTCTTGTTCATTCTCTTGTATACACATTTTGTGTCTTATGAGTGATTATCTATGTTTTGATTTTCTCTTCCTCTCAGCCTTGTGATAACCTCAGCCTTCAGACTTCAGGTTAGATGCCATTTCCTCTGAGAAGCCCGCCTCATTCAGGAAGTCCGTGCTCTCTCATAGTCTTCTGTGTTCCCTCCTCAATGCAGTGTTTTATAGCTTTTAAAAAAATTCTGTGATTGTATTATGCTCAGCAAACGAAGAGAGACTATTCTTGTTTTCTGTGCCTAGGATGTGCCTGGTGTATGGTAAGTTCTCAATAAAATGCTTTCACTTGAATTGTCCCTGCTGTACTTCGGGTTCCTGGGATTCTTTTAACTCTACAAATTTCTCTCAAATTTATCTCCTAATTGTCTTCTTAGAGACAACTAAAACATTCCTAGTTGTATACTTTATTTTTGATATCTACATTTACAGAAGAATTCTGCATTGTTTACAAGGTAATTTTCTATGGATGATCTCATTGAATTCTCTGTGGTCCTGGGATGTAAATAAGAATAATTAGGCTTCTAGTGATAGACTGAGAGAGCTGAATTCCAAAGAATTTAGTGATATACATAGTAAGATCAGAGTTGGGACATCCATTCAGGACCTCTATTGTACTCATTCTTAAAAAAATTTTTTTGGTAAAATATACATAACATAAATATACCTTCTTAACTTTTTTTTTTTTTTTTTTTGAGATGGAGTTTTGCTCTGTCACCCAGGCTGGAGTGCAGTGGTGCTATCTTGGCTCACTGCAACCTCCACCTTCCTGGTTTAAGCAATTCCCCTGTCTCAGCCTCCCAAGTAGCTGAGATTACAGGTGCACACCACCATGCCTGGCTAATTTTTTTTTTTTTTTTGTATTTTTAGTAGAGACAGAATTTCATCATGTTGACCAGACTGGTCTCGAACTCCTGACCTTAGGCAATCAGTCCATCTCAGCCTCCCAAAGTGCTGAGATTACACGTGTGAGCTTATTACTGAGCTGTTCTAAGTTAAGATGTCCAGCCCTATCTTAACTATTTTTAAGTGTATATTTTAGTAGTGTTGAGTACATTGACATTGTTGTACAATCAATCTCCAGAACTCTTTTCATACTGCCACACTGAAACTACATTAATCAAACAACTTCCCTTTCCCTCCTCCCCTCAGCTCCCGGCAACTACCATTCTATTTTCTGTCTCTATGAAGTCCCCCATTCTAGATATTTCCTATAAGTGGAATCATACAGTGTTTTTCATTTTTGTGAGTGGCTCATTTCACTAGTATATTTCTATAAGGTTCATCTATGTTGTAGCATGCGTAAAATTTTTCTTCTGTTTTACCACTGAATAATTTTCTATCGGATGTATATACTACATTTTGCTTATCTATTCACCCAACGCTTGGGATGTTTTTACCTTTTAGCTACTGTGAATAATGCTGCCATGAACATGAGTGTACAAGTATCTCTTCAAATTCCTCCTTTCAATTCTTTTCAGCATATACCTGAAGTTGAATTGCTGTATCATGTGCTAATTCTATTTTTAACTTTTCGAGGAACTGCTGTATTGTTTCCACAGCAGCTACACTGTTTTACATTCCCACCAACAGAGTACAAGGGTTCCAATTTCTCCACATCCTTGCCAACATTTTTTATTTTATCTTTTTTTGATGGTAACCATTCTAATGGGTGAAAGATGGTTTTCATTGGCATTTCTCTAATGATTAGTGATGTTGAGCATTTTTTATGTGCTTATTGGCCACTTGCATTTCTTCTTTGGAGAAATCTCTATTTAAGTCCTTTGCCTGTTTTTAATGGGATTTGTTTGCTTTTTTGTTATTGAGTTTTAGCTATATTTTCTGGATATTAAGCTCTTATGGAATAAGATCCCACAATCCCACAATATTCACAAATATTTTCTCCCATTCCATAGTTTTTTCACTCTGTTGATTGTGTCCTTTGAGCCAGTCTGGTTCTCTTGACATTACATTGTCTCTGTTTAGTCACAGAGGTGGTAAAAGGCATAGATGGAGCGACAGCAATAGGACTCCAGTCCTGTTATCAGACTGGTACACAAGGTCAAAGAGCAGCAGGGAGGGATAGATGCCGAGCCCCACGGTATGGGAATGTTGTGGGCTGGAGGGACATGCTTGTATCCTGTCTAACATCAAGATTATCACAGGGACTAAGGTAGGTCTAGGCCAATAGATGGGAGCCAAGTGATCCCAGCAGTGGTAAAAGAGGGGATGCCAGGCCAGGTATGGTGGCTCATGTCTGAAATTACAGCACTCTGGGAGCCTGAGGCAGGAGGGTTGCTTGAGATCACGGGTTTGAAATCAGCCTGGAAAACACAGTGAGACCCTGTCTCTACAAAAAATTAAAAAATTAGCAAGGCATAGTGGTGCTCACCTGTTGTCCCAGCTGCTTAGGATGCTGAGATGGGAAGACTGCTTGAGCCCAGGAGTTCAAAGTTGCAGTGAATTATACCTGAACCACACCACTGCAGGGCACTGTAACCAGGGCAACAAAGTGAAACTCTGTCTTAAAAAAATAAATAAATAAATAAAAAGAGAAGAAGAAGGAAAGGAAAGAAACTCAAGGAAACAACTAAGAGCCATCCAACCAAATGCAGAGCCTGGAAGAGCCTGGTGTCCAGATGCAGTTTATTATCAATTAGTGTAATTCTAGCTTTTTACTCAAAGGACACTTGGGATCTCAGGGAAAGACATCACCAACTTGATTAAGGTTAGGGCTTATTATTTGTACACAAGGATGAAGCCAGGAATTGCATGTGTCAATGCCAGATTATCAGTGGAAGACTGGTATCTTTCAGATAAAAGCTAAAGCTATCTGAATCAAATTAGGAATAAAACCCAGGTGACCAATGAGCCAGGACTGGTAGATCAAAGCTGGTTTAATTTAAAGGAGACTTTAAGGTGAATTGGTTTGGTATCTGAAGTCATTAACTACCATTTTTTCCCTATTTGTATTTAAAGGATCTGTCGCCAGTAGGACCAGAAAGCCATATGTGGTATTACTTATAAACCATCTCTAGTATATAGATTAATATAGAATCATCTTTCTTTATGAGTTTTCCACCAATAAACATTGGTAGATATAAACAAAGCTTTCCTTCAGAGCAAATTATTTCAGGTCCCACTACCACCAACAGCTGACATCAGTGGTCTGCATACTCAGCTGTCAGTCTTTTTTTTTTTTTTTTTTTTTTTTTTTTTTTTTGAGATGGAGTCTTACTCTTGTTGCCCAGGCTGGAGTGCAGTGGCATGATCCTGGCTCACTGCAACATTTGCCGCCCAGATTCAAGTGATTGTTTTGCTTGAGTAGCTGGGATTACAGGCACGCGCCACCACACCTAGCTGCTTTTCCTATTTTAGTAGAGTTGGGGTTTTATCATGGTGGACAAGCTGGTCTTGAACTCCTGACCTCAGGTGATTTGCCCACCTAGGCCTCCCAAAGTGCTAGGATTACAGGCATGAGCCACTGCTCCCGGCCAGCTGTCACACTCTTTATTGGTCTGTGCTTATTACTGAGCTGTTCTAAGGACATTATTAAAGGCATATTATTTGAAAAGTACTACTGAGAAAATACTGAAAGTGTTCATACCTAGAGACTTACGATTGCAACGAAAACAAAGGAAGTGACTTGTAAAAATTGAAAGTGGTAAGGAAATGACAGATACCACATACGCCGCTGAGATGAGTCATTTGACAGTAGGAATGATTCTCAAGGATAAACAGTGAATGAACAAAAAAGTCTATGTGATTGACAATAATAGGCAAGACGAAGAAAATAGATGTATGTGGTTGAAAGATCAACCTGATTATTAGATGAGGTAGAATTTTCAGGCTTTAGTTTATTAGACTAAGTAGTCTAACGCCAAGAGTTAGAGAACTTGAAGACAGAACAAGGTGATGCTACTGCCAAGGAAACTTCTGTCTCAAGCTGTGTATGGTTGAATGGGTTCGTGGTCATTCGAAACGGCACAAAATCAAAGTAAGAAGAGACAAACGTGGGATTGCAGGACAAACATATGTGGGATTGATTGCATCTCAGAAAGTAGTTTCAGAGATCCTCAGAGGATCGGGTGGGGATTAACTGCCTCAAAAACCTCAGATGCTTACAGAACAAACATCAGGAAAATGCATGCCTGGTTTTAACCCTTCAAAGTCATGACTCATGCCCATTTTGGTAGGAATGTAACTAGAGGCTACAGACTAAAAACAAGGTATCTTACTTTGGATTTATGAAAGGCTTTTCAAAGAGCCTTTTAGAACTAGAACATAACTGCATAGATAGACTTCTGGAAATCTACTGAATTTGTTTTCTCTTTTGCTCTGTATCAGCTGCAAATTCGACACAGTTGCTTTCTCTGTTGTCATAGATATCATTAGTAAAACGTTTTAGACATGACCACGGGCAATGCCTACAGATGTGCAACTAGAAAAGCGCTTCTCAGGATGTGCTCCATGAATTCTGTAGAAAAAAACACTCTATCATTAGTAAATTTGGAAAATGCTAAAATAATCAGTTAATAAAAGTTGAATGTGTTTATTTTTGAGGAAGGTGCATGAAAGTGATTATCATTAGAATACATCTACCTAGCTGGGCACAGTGGCTCACACCTGTAATCCCAGCACTTTGGGAGGCCAAGGAGGTTGGACCACGAGGTCAGGAGTTTGAGATCAGCATGGCCAACATGGTGAAACCCTGTCTTTCTAAAAATACAAAAAATTAGCAGGCATGGTGGTGTGCGTCTATAGTCCAGCCACTCAGGAGACTGAGGCAGGAGAATGGTTTGAACCCAGCAGATGATGGTTGCAGTGAGCCAAGATCACACCACTGCACTCCAGCCTGGGCAACAGAGCAAGACTCCATTTCAAAAAAAAAAAAAAAAAGAATACACCTACCTGACTTCCAAATACAGGGAGCATCATTGACAGTGGGCACCAAGCACTGCCCTCTAAATCTGTCACCCCATTCATGGTGGGCCAGGTTTCCCAGAGGCTGTTCTCAGGCAATGAACAAAAGCAATAGTGTAACAAGTTTGGCCCATTCCTGGAAGACACAAGACTCTCGGACAGCCAACTTTGGCTCAACAGAGCTGAACAGTTAGACTCCACAGCAGCTGAAAACACTTCAGCTCTATTTTTCTTGTCTCTCTCCTCTTCTCAGGGTCAGACTTCATTATGGTCTGACAGCTCTCCCAGCCTCTCCCAACTCTATCCAATTTATTTCTTAGGCATTTCTCCTAATAAAATTCTTCCCTATTCATTTCTATCACAGTGTCTCCTTCTTAGCCAACCCAGACAATGACAATAACTCATAAACCTCTGTGTACACAAAAAAATAGCAGCTGAAGATATGAGGCAAAACTTATTAGGAATAAAAGAACTGTGTACTAGTGCAATACTACTGGGAGATTTTAATATAACACTTTCATAGTCATAAGTAACAGACAAAAATTAAAAACATAAAGAAATTTATGAATCTATAATATATCTCAAACAGATAATAAAAATTATTTTCTAGGCTGATAGAACAAAGAAAGGAGAGTTTATTTCTATCTTCATTCAATAGAGTATAGAGTCAGGGTAAATAATAAAAAGTGATAAAGTTAACACTTAGAAATTATGAAATACATCCTTAGACAAACTTTGGAACAAAGAGGCAATCAAAACTGAAGCCTCGCATCACATCCTCAGAGGACAATGTAGAAACTTAAATGCTTTTATTAAAAGAGAAAGATTAAAATTAATGAAAATTCGGCTTGGCACAGAGGCTTGCACCTGTATTCCCGGCGCCTTTGGGAGGCCGAGGCAGGTTGCTTACCTCAGGTCAGGAGTTTGTGACCAGCCTGGCCAACATGGCGAAACCCTGTCTCTACTAAAAATGCAAAAAGTAGTTGGGCATGGTGGTGCATACCTGTAATCCTGGCTACTTGGGAGGCTATGGCAGGAGAATCGCTTGAACCGGAGAGGTGGAGGTTGCACTGAGCCAAGATCACGCCACTGCACTCCAGGCTGGGTGACAGAGACTGTGCCTTAAAAATATATATAATGAAAATTAGTCTGTATCATAGAAACCTAGAGAAATAATAAACAAACCAAAAGAAAATAGGAAGAGGTAATTAGTAAAGACAAAAGTGAAAATAATAATTTTAAGATCATAACCCAAAATAGAAATATAGATAAATTCAAGAGCTAGTTCTGTAAAAATGGCAATACAAAACTTTATGAGTTTTGGTATTAAAAAAACTTACAGATTGAAAGAAAAGAGTCCAAGCTATGCATGATTGTAATAGGAAAGGAGACACAGCCGTGCAGAAGAAATGTTTTAAACTACGATATACAATGTATAATATCTAATATACAGGATCGTACATACAATATGTAGTATAATAGATACTACATTAAGGAGTTACATCATCTCTCTATAACAAGTTTGAAATTCTAGAGGAAACACTTGACTTCTAATGGAATACAAGTTGCTATAATTGACCCAAGATAAAGTGGAAAAGGTACAGAGCAGAAGGTTTCAGAAGGTATTGAAAAGATTCCACATTCTGATAATTTCAAAACCGAGTTTCATGTAAACTTTAAAGTCCAGATGATTTCATTATTCTTTAAACTATCAACTCCAAGCTACCTAAAAAGATGGAAATCCCCCCCACCTCATGATCAAACTTATTTAGCTATTGTTTAATATCAATTCTGATTACATTATTTTTAAAAACATCAACCAATATTTTAGAAATCTCAGCCAATATTATATATGACTGCAGATACAAAAATTATCAACAAAAATATAGCAAATATATTTAATATTGTTTCCAAAGATTAATACACTATGGTCAATTTGGATCTATTCATGCATTGCAAGGATGATGTAATTCTACAAAATCTAAAGGACCACATGTCAACTTGGGTGTACCTTCTTAATCAAAGCAGGAAGTCCAGGAGCTGTTAAAGAAAAATAGATGCATTTACATGACACTTTAAAACTTTATTTAGGAAAATATAAAGTATAAGCAAATGAAAAAGACATACAACTCAACAGAAAAGTGAGCAAAGGGTATGAACCAGCAACACACAGAAAAGCCACACAGAAAAGATGTTTGTTATATATGTAAAAGGATATTTAAATTCTCTACTAGCAAAAAACAAAATATAGAATAATGCACAGACTGGCAGGCATTATGCTAAATTGGAAATTGCAGAGCTTGTGGGGTGTGATTTTTGATTATTTCCCATCCTATTTTTGAAATTACTGTATTTTCATTTCAAAATATTTAACAAAGTAAATAAAAATAATAATCAGAGATCAGAGACTGTCTCATACATGTCTTGAAATCCACACATACCCTATAATGGCTTTGAAATATATGAACTAGCAAACACTAATGAGGTGAAGGTGCAAATTCTTGCATTCTCTGTTTTTCCCATTTCATGTCTGAATTGAAAATGGTAATTTTCTAATTTCTTGCCTATGTCATCAGGAGATCATAAGATGACCTACTGACTGGCAAAAGAAGATTTAAAAAAAATGCTTAAAACAAATGTATGCATTTGCTGAAATCCTTTTTTTTTTTTTTTTTTTAGATGGAGTCTCACTCTGTCACCTACACTGGAGTGAAGTGGCATGATCTTGGCTCACTGCAACCTTCACCTCCCAGGTTGAATCTATTCTCCTGCCTCAGCCTCCTGAGTAGCTGGGATTACAGGCATGTACCACCACACCCGGCTAAGTTTTGTATTTTTAGTAGAAACGGGTTTTCACCATGTTGGTCAGGCTGGTCTCGAACTCCTGACCTCGTGATCTGCCCGCCTTGGCCTCCCAAAGTGCTGGGATTACAGGTTTGCTGCAATCCTTTTAAGAAATCAAAAAGAACTTGGATGAGTTTTGAAGAAATCAGCCATTCTCTAAATTTATCTTTCCCTTTCTTCCATGCAGCCGGTCCTGTTCCCAGCTGACTGACTGGTAGTGGGTCAGAGGAATAAGGCCTTGTGGGATAGTAACAGGGTATCTAAGACAGCTGAGAGAAATGAAATGAAGACAGACCCTGTATCAGGCAGGATGGGGAAAGGTAATCAATGACCACGTGGGCCTCGGAATGGAAAGGTAGCTCAGATAATCAAGCACAGCCTGGGGCCTGCAAGATTCCGTCACTTGCATTCCCTTAAGGTCACCCACCCTTTGGAGCAGATGTTAACATACCTCATAACAAACATGCTCTGAGGAGTGGTTTCCCATCAAGATGGCTTAGGACGGCTCCCATAGGAACTGGGACTTAAGGGCAAACCAGAACAAAGCCGTCCCCTGCCTTCCTCCATCCTTGACCATTAGTTTCAAAAAAGCCAAGGGTTTGAGGGAAGAGAAGGAAAGAGGAGCCCTGTCCAACTGCAGGTTAACTACCTCTGCAGAACGCCTAGGGGCCACTCAAGTTGCCTTATTCGGCCCCATCACCCCTGTATTGCTGCACCTAGTGCAATGCCTAGTATGTAGTAGACACTCCAAGTTGCTCTCCGGAATGCGTGTACGAAACAGCAAGCTTTAAACAAACTTTGGATTTTGTCTTGGGAAAGAACTAATGAAAACTTTTTTTTTTTTTTTTTTTGAAACGGAGTCTCGCCCTGTTGCACGGGCTGGAGTGCAGTGACGCGATCTCGGCTCATTTCAACCTGCGCCTCCCAGATTCAAGTGATTCTCCTGCCTCAGCCCCCGGAGTAGCTGGGATTACAGTCGCGCAACACCACGCCCGGCTAATTATTTGTATTTTCAGCAGAGACTGGGTTTCAGTGTTAGCTAGGATGGTCTCAATTTCCTGACCTTGTGATCCGCCAGCCTTAGCCTCCCAAAGTGCTGGGATTACAGGCATGAGCCACCGCTCCAGGCAGAAAACTTCTATTCTCTGCGGAGAATGCTTTAAAAATTCTCCGTTTTCTCTCCCTCACTGAAAACAGTGATTCCACAACACAGTTGTGAGGCCTCTTGGTGTGCTTCCCCTTCTAAGCTGCTAAAAGAGAGCCTTAGGGCTGTCAATTAGCTTTCAGACTTGTAGTGAAGAATGTGATCCCAGATTAGCAGAGCACTTAAGTCCTGTTCTCTCCCACCCAAAAGCTCAATTGGTCTTGCCTTTCAGTATGTCCAGTTCTTAAGATGAATCATCAGTATGGAGAGCGGGGGGAGGGGCAAGTACCGAGGAAGGGGGCTTAGAGATAGAGCTCCCCAGGCACTTCAGAAAGAGGTTCGTCCAAAGTGACACAGGGGTTCCACATGGGAGCATTCCAAGAAGAGGGACACTGAGGACTGATGTCGCTGCACGTCTTGCTCCACCTGTGAGCCCATGGCATCCCCTTGTAATTTGCAGGTATGTGTTTTATAACTGCTCCCTGGGCAGTTCTAAATGACAAAGCATTTGGGCTGGCAGCACCCCCTACTTCTCACCTACTCCCCCAGGCCTTCCGCGAGTACAATTCACGGCCGGCCTCAGAGTAAGTACTTTCTTCAAGTATCACAGACTTGGCTGTTTTTCTCAGGAAGGGGTCTCATTGAGCATTAAAATAAAATGATGCTTGGTTTTTGTACAGGAAACCTTTTTTCCATCAGTTTCAAGAACCTCAGGCATTACCTACTGTAGCTGATGCTTCCGCTCTTACCATATCCTGCTAGCTTTCCTGTCTCCAAAGCCCTAAATGGATTCCTTAAGGAATGTCTTCCTAACTTCCCTCAGGCAAGAGGAGAGAGGGCTATCTTCATTATGTCGTTAAGGTGTTTAACATAAAAAAGAAGCTTTGGATTCCTTTCGCTAATAAAACAGGGTGAACAAAAGTCTTCCTGCATCCGTTTTACTCATAAGATCAAATTGTGTGATAGCTACTCACCTGTACCACAGAAACCACGCAAAACTGGACTTGCCTAGGGAAGTTAAGCTTTCCCATTTCCCCTTGGGGCTGAGTTTCCATTTCCTCTTCTATTAAAGAACTTATAAACTATTTTTTAAATTAAGTAGCTCTTTGACCAGATGCAGTGGCTCATGCCTGTAATCCCAGCACTTTGGGAGGCCAAGGCAGGCGGATGGTGAGATCAGGAGTTCGGGACCAGCCTAGCCAACATGATAAAACCCCGTCTCTACTAAAAACACAAAAATTAGCTAGATGTAGTGGCAAATGCCAGTAATTCCAGCTACTTGGGAGGCTGGGACAGGAAGATCACTTGAACCCGGGAGGAAGTGGAGGTTGCAGTGAGCCAAGAGAGCACCAGTGCACTCCGGTCTAGGCAACAGAGCAAGGCTCAATCTCAAAAAACTAATTAATTAATTAATTTGCTCTCTAAAAGTTCAAAGAACTTACCCTGAGCTGCATGTTGTGCCTATGTGGTCTCACCCAAGGGAAGGTGAGCACATTCGTGTTGGCTGGTGAAAATTCAGGTAATACTCTGTCACCCGGGCTGGAGTGCAATTGCACGATCTCCGCTCACTGCAACTTCTGCCTCCCAGGTTCAAGCAATTCTCCTGCCTCAGCCTCCCGAGTAGCTGGGACTACAGGCGAATGCCACCACACCTGGCTAATTTTTTGTATTTTTAGTAGAGCCGGGGTTTCACTGTGGAAGCCCGGATAGTCTCGATCTCCTGACCTCGTGACCCGCCTGCCTCGGCCTCCCAAAGTGTTGGGATTACAGGCATGAGCCACTGCGCCTGGACTGTATGGTTCTTAAAGAACTGGGAAACAACAAGAATATACACAATATTTGTAAATAACTTGAGCCTTTATAAAACTTTCCTTTTTTGGAAAATACACAGAAAAAGTTGTGTGCAGATTTACCTAGAACAGCATGGAATAAAGACTGCAAAGGCTTAACCATCAAGGGTCATTCTTATAGCACCAACACTGTCTGTGAAAGGCTCTCAGACCTTACTGTTAGGAAGAGCTTATTTTCCTCTCACTTTTCCCACCTGTGTAAGATCACAGCTTTCCAGTGTCTCTTGGTGAGAAGGAAATAAAACTTGATTCCTCTGTCTCATAAAGTAGGCTTGGGGCTCTGAATGGCTCCCTCCTTGTTTGTAGGCAGGGCTGCAGCATCTGCCTTCCTTTCTTCCACACTGCATCCTTCTTCCCTCGAATGTGAACTTTGCATCTTGGTTTACTCCTAAGTGTTCACGACTCTTTTCAATTGCTATGCCCAGCACATGAGCATCCAAAGGAAGCCATTGCCCCTTTAGAGTCACTCTGGATTTTGCCAGCAACATTTCCTAGGTCCCTCCTGCTCCTTTGCAATGAGGTCTTGGCAGGTACATCAATGATACAAATTGTTTTCAGATTAAGAGAGGTCTTATTGGGAGCAAGGGAATTTAATTAAAGTCAAAGCCCGAATTCCGGCCAAATGAGTGTCCTCTGTATGCATGGCTGATGCCTAGGTTCTCTGTAAATACATCGATACCAGGGAGCTCACCTGTCCTCTTTCTTCCTGCCTGCTAATGGGGACCTTAAGATTTTTAGTAAAGGAAAAAAAAGGTTAACTTTCTTTCCAAACTACCTTCACTTGGACACATCCACGATGATTGCCCTCTCTCAATGATCTCTGAGCCCCAGGAAGAGATCCCCATGAATGGAAAGTCCTGTGACCTCATCCAGATCTGAGCTATTCCAGAAGATGATATATGGAAGACACTGTTTGTCCTCAAAACGCCTCGTTCGTTTTCCAAAGTTTGCTAACCTGCATCTTATATGACTTCTGAATCCGAGACATGGTCAGGAATCCAACCCCAAATGGGTCCACGACGAGCAGGGATTCTTCAAACTCCTAAAAACTGCCTGAATTTTTCTATATGTGATTTTTATTTTTCAGAGGCGAGAATCCAGTGCTCATGATGTGTTCAAAGAGGTCTGCAGCACTAAAAGATTGAAAACAGATGTTTAGTTGGACTACTTTTCTCATTCTGGCAACCCATGAGACTCTGATGATGTTTGTGGCTTTAACTCCAAACCCAGACCTAAAAAATATTTATCTGAGAGTGTCAATGCAAAATTTCTGGGTAACATCTCTGCCTGCTGAAGAAGGCACTTGCACTTCTGAAGAGGGTATGGCATGCCCCTACCTTGATATGATTAATGATTTCCAGCAATATTTGAGGTTTACTGGGCAGTACCACAAATCATTTCCTACTTTTCACAATAATTACCTTAATAAGAGGCCTCCTTAAGAAAGGCAAACAAAGTTATCTGGTCCTTGGACACTATCCTAAGATCTTAGTCAACTCTGTCCCAATCCTGGGCTTCCCCTGGGCCAGCCCTGTCTTCAAGGCTCAGAATCATACTTGCAGGATTCTAGGAAAGCTTCTATCCTAGGAAAGTTTCCTTGGAAAGCTGAGAAGGTTTCCTGTATTTGCGGAATGATGGAACTCACTAGGGGAGCATTCTATGTGCTAGTGTGGCTGGGACTTGGAGGGCCACAGCCTAAGACCCTCAATATGATGGGACTTATCAGTTCAGGTGGCTTCTAACTTCAGTTGCCTCTCTCCCTATGACCTCACTTAATCTTTTAATACTTCCTGCTCTGATCAGAATTAGGGGCTATCACCTTTCCACCTTATGCAAATGCCTGATAATGTTTCTTTCTCTCCTCCTTTTTTTTTTTTTTTTTTTTTTTTTGGAGTCTTGTTTGTTGCCCAGGCTGGAGTGCAATGGTATGACCTTGGCTCACTGCAATAGGGTCCAAGCGATCCTCCTGCCTCAGCCTCCTGAGTAGCTGGGATTACAGCCATGTACCACCACTGTCGGCTAATTATATCTTTAGTAGAGTTGGGATTTGGCCATGTTGGTCAGGCTGGTCTTCAACTCCTAACGTCATGTGATCTGCCCATCTCGGCTTCCCAAAATGCTGAGATTACAGGTGTGAGCTACTGCCTCCAGCCTAAATGCCTGATGACATGTCTTAACTCCGAATGTGCATTCTAACCTCTATTCATCATCACTGGGATGTCACTTGGATAGCTTAATCAGCATCTCAAACTATGCTTAAAACTTTACTCTTGATCTCCTGTCACAAATAGGAGATTTTTCTTTTCTTCTGTTCTTCGTTTAGTTATATATGCATCTCTTCTTCCAGTTGATCATAAAAAAAAAAATCTGGGAGTTACCCTTGAAATTTCTCTCCCTGATCTTTCTTAACCAATACATCAACAAGTCCTGTCTATTCTACCTCCAAATTGTGTCTCTGCCTGCCTATTTCTCTCTATTTCCACCACCTCCACCAGATTACCATTGTGCCTGGTAAGATGATTACCTTTCTGACATGATTCCATGCTTGTCCCTCTCTGATCCTTTTTGCTTCATGCAGCCAGAGTGAACTTTAATTTTTATTTTTATTATTTATTTATTTATTTTGAGACAGAGTCTCACTCTGTCACTCAGGCTGGAATGCAATGGTGGGATCTCAGCTGGTGAAACCTCCACCTCCTGGGTTCAAGTGATTCTCCTATCTCAGCCTCCCAGGTAGCTGGGACTATAAGCACCAGGCTAATTTTTGTATTTTTAGTAGAGATGGGGTTTCACCATCTTGGCCAGGCTGGTCTTGAACTTCTGACCTCATGATCCACCCGCCTCAGCCTCTCAAAGTGCTGAGATTACAGGCTTGAGCCACCGCACCTGGCCCAGAGTGAACTTTTAAAAAGGCAAATCTAGCCACTGCACTTGCCAGCTTAAAACGCCAACAATGGCTTCTTATCGCATGTAGTATGAAGCCTAAACCTCCTACCTGCAGGTGACAGTTCCCATGAGATCCGACTCCTCCCTCTCTCGTCAGCCACATCTCCTGTTCCTCCTGGCATTGTGTCTGCATTCCAGCCACATTGGCCTTGCAGGACCTTCAAAGCATTCAGTTAGTTCCTGTACAGCAATGGGTCTTCATTCTCTCTCTCTCAACCTGGGAGTAGTGGGAAGACATCACAGGTCACCTTTTTTTTAAGTCGACAGAATATATTTATTGTAACCACCCTTAATCTGTGTCAAGTCCTTTCTAAACACAATGACATTTAAACTTGACCACAACCCTGTGAAGGCAAGGCAGGGGAAAGCAAGGGAGGGGACAAAATGGGAAGTCCCCTCAGGGTGCTGGGAATTCCCCCAAACTGCAGAATTTTGACTGAAGTTCTGTTCTGTAAGGAGAGTAGTAGAAAAAGGGCGTCCTTCAGCTTGAGAAAGACCTAAAAATTCTCCTGTACCACATAGTGGAAGTCATTGATGTTATGACACTTGCTATGTTATGCTAGGATACCCCTCCCCACCCCAGCCGTAGCAGCTTAAGAATTGTTGTTTCATCCTTTCATATTCACTGAGCATGATCCCCAAATGCAAGTTATTTTAAGCTCCTGCTTATTTAAAGAGCTATATTCACAAATTGAAGGCAATACCAACCTATCTTTCCCTTTAGGGTCCAATCTGTGGCTGCACTAAGATCCACCGAGACCTCAATTCTACTTTTAATCATTAAAGAGGGCAAGGAGGTATTATCAAATTTTCTTGGATAATATGTAGAATAAATAAGATGATCAGGCAATGGGACAGAAATTGGAGCAGAGTAATGCACATATAATTTTAACTTTTGGTAATACAGAAACAAAATGTAAGCATTTGGATAACGTTGGCTCTTAGAGCTTTTGTATTTTCAACGCTTCGCTAGAAAATTATTAAGCACATACAAAAGTAGAGACTACTGTAATAAACTCTCATGTATTTGTTACTTAGTTCAGTAATTATTAACTTGTGGTTGATATTGTTGCACAAGCACCCTCTCCAATGTTCCATTGTTTCTCTCCCAAACTCGGTTCTTTTCCAGAAAATTCCTGACAGCACATCATTTCATCCGAATGTATGTATTTCTGCAAGTTAGGGGCTTTTATTTATTTATTTTGAAACAGAGTCTTGCTCTGTCGCCCAAGCTGGAGTGCAGACACAATCTCAGCTCACTGCAACCTTTGCCTCCCAGGTTCAAGCCATTCTCCTGCCTCAGCCTCCTGAGTATCTTGGACTACAGGTGCCATCACACCCAGCTAAGTTTGTCTTTTTAGCAGAGAAAGAGTTTCACTATGTTGCTCAGGCTGGTCTTGAACTCCTGACCTCAGGTGATCCACCCACCTTGGCCTCCCAAAGTGCTGGGATTACAGGAGTAAGCCACCATGCCTGGCCAAGGGCTCTTTTAAAACATGATCAAAACATAAATATCACACATAAAATTATTAATAATTTTTAATACAAAATATTCAGTCTATTCAAATTTCTAAGATTATCTGAAAGTGTTTCACAGCAGTTGGTTTATTTGAATCAGGATCAATAGATACACATTGCATTTGGTTGATATAACTTCAGTTTCTTTCTTTTCTCTCTCCCTTCCTTCCTTCCTTCCTTCCTTCCTCCCTCCCTCCCTCCCTCCCTTCCTTCCTTCCTTCCTTCCTTCTTTCCTTCCTTTCTTTCTTTCTTTTTCTGACATGGTGTCACTCTGTCACCCAGGCTGGAGTGCAGTGGTGTGATCTTGTCTCACTGCAGCCTAGACCTCCTGGGATCAAGCAATCCTCCTGCCTCAGGCCCCCAAGTAGCTGGAACCGCAAGCGCATGCCACCATGCCTGGCTAATTTTGTATTTTTTTGTAGAGAAGGGGTTTTGTCATGTTGCCCAGATTGGTCTTGAGCCCCTGGGCTCAAGCAATCCACCCACCTCAGCCTCCCAAAGTGCTGGGATTACAGGAATGAGTCACCACCCCAGGCCCCTCTTGTTTCTTCTAACCTATAGATTTCCCCTCTCTTTTTCTTTTCTATGTGTTTGTTGAAGAGATTAAAGAAACCAGGTCATTTTTCCTATAAATTTTATTAATTGCATCTTCATGGTGTCATTTAACATATTCTGTTTGCTTAAAAGCTGGCAATGGGATCTGGAAGATTTATCAGATTAAATTTCAATTTTTTGGCAGGAATGACTCATAGTTATGTACTTTCATCAGGAGGCACATAATGTCTGATCATCTCCGTTTATGGGATGTTAAGATTGATTGCTGGGTCAAATCTTGTTAGTCTTTCCATCATTTTAAAGTTCCCCATCAGTTTCTCATCTAACAGCTTTAGCAGTCATTGATGATCATTGGCTACATCCATTATTTTACCAGGAACTCTGAAATGATGTCATTATATAAATCCTTCTTCATTTAGTAGCTGGAGTGCTGCTATGAAGAAAGACTTTTCTTCATGAGCTATATTATAATCCCTAAGCATAGTTTGTAAAGGAAAAGCAGAATAGATGCCTGTTTTCTGGTTTTTAGAATAGCTAGTTCCCTAATATCTGCTAAACGTGACCAAAGACCAGTGGTGGCTCTTTATTTTTTTAAGTATCATTCTGAACTCATGAATGATATGATATTAAATGCCTGAAAATTCTTTGCAGTTATTATCCTTTTTGAGAACATAACTGTCCCATCTTCAATGAGGGAGTGTGCCTCTTCAATTTGGCTTCTAAACCCTTTTGACATGACCCTAGTGATCTTTAAAAGATCTCTCTTGTTATCTGGTATGATAAGCTCTAGCTCCTCTTGTCTATTTCCTGAACCAGATCTGAAACAGTCATTTCTCCAGAGACTTTACTTGCGAAACGATGTTTCAAGATCTCAGTTTGAGCACTAGGACTGCTCATTGCTCCTTTGCCCATTTCAGTGGACAGGCTATGAAATACATGAAACTTTAAAAGAAAAAAAAATACCTATGAGCATAGTGATGTTGCCAACTGAGATAGAAGTCAGAGAAATTTTACTTTTTGATTTTATATTTCTGACTCTTATCACTTATCCTGAAATTATTGGTTCTGGCAAAGTTAACATAATTACTTGTTTTACCTTACAAAACTTTGTTTCAGAAAAATGATGCTCAATAGGGTTTTTTAAAAAATAATATACAAAGGCAGTGCTCTGCCCATCCTGATTTTTGTGTGAAATCTCTCGTTTCTAACTGTCAGCAATAAAAACTTGCTATGGTCATACAGGGACCCTGTGGGGCATAGGCACTGTGCAAAGGTAGTATTTAATATAAATATTAAATACAGTTTAACATTTCTCTGGAGTTTCTTTTTGCCATTAGGATATATCTCACTTGGGACAGTCAGTCAAGTTGATGTATTTTAAATCACCTGGAATACTTTACCCTTGTATGATTAAATGGTCTTTAACCCTCTGAAAAGAATTATTTTTGTTTACATTGTTCTGTTTTCAAATAACTACAAAGATTTTCTTAGCATTCTAAGAGTAACATTCTTAGAGGGGTGTAGAGATGAAACGCTTGTGTTAATGGTGAAAAAAAGTACACTGAAGTGAAATAGTTGGTCAGATTACACAGTAGAGATGATGGAGCCTCCTAAGAAGGTGAGACTCCTGCACTTGGACTCACTTCAGCCTTCTTGTCAACCTGGCATCAGTAATTGTGACTCACTTGCGGGCCACAGCTGTGGGAGAATATCAACGCAAAAGCTTTTTCTAATGAAACTCCCTGATGTACACAGAAAAATCGGTGGCCATTTACCACTAGATTCCCTTCTAAATAGTCTATAAATATTCCTGTCTTCTACCAACCCCCAGAGCAAATTCACCCCTTCGTTCAATCTTTAGTTCACCTACAACCTAATAAATGGTTAATGTTACCTTTATTTTATGATGGTGTTTTGTCATCAGATTTCATTACTTTGCCTTTAGTATAGAGCCATGTTTGCTCTATTCCCTTTGGGAATCGTAAACAACGTGTTGCTGGCCTTCTGGTTAAAGGGTGAGCATGACACCCAGGTGAATTGCCTCCGCAACTGTGTTCTTTAGGAGATGGTACTGGGATTCGGTGTTTTATATAAAAATCACCAGAGTAGCATTTATTTAGCTTTCACTAAAACATTTTCTCAGGGGACAGACAAGTAGCAAGTCATTTGAATATTAAACACTAGGAATAGGGTGTTTTTAAAGTAATGTACAAAGGCAGTGCTCTGCCCATTCTGATTTTTGTGTGAAATCTCTCCTTTCCATCTCTCAGCAATAAAGACTTCCTATGGTCATATAGGGACCCTGCGGAGGATAGGCATTGTGCAAAGGTAGTCTCTTTGCATTGGACAGACTAATTTACTGTCGTTACTTATGAAGTTGGTAATGTGGTTTGGACCTGCAGGAATGAGGTTTGGACCTCATCTTTGAGAGCTGCAGCATGACTCCATTAAGTGATCAAAGTCCTTAAAACTCAGGGACTGAGAAGGCTCATGTTAGCTCTACTCTGATGTATTGGGTTGTTTGGGGCAAGGCCCTCAGTCTCTCTATCCCCAGCTACTATGAAAACATGCTGCCTAGTATGGAACCTCCAGGGGCATGGTAAGAAGGTGTCCATGGTACATACTCCCAGGGGACACTTTTATGGGCATTCAAGAGAAATACTTATCTTCCTCACTATACGTAAAGTCTGTTCTCTTGGTTTATGCTAATTTTGTATTTGCAACCCACATTTCTTTTCCTCTCCTCTTTGATTCATGATCTATTTGAAGGTTCCGCTCAAGAATCTATTTCTGACACTCCATTCCTGAGTGCCACTGCCAGTTTGGATTGTCTTTTTCTCCCTTCCCTTATTTTACAACTAAGCAATATAGGCGTGGAGGGATGCATGTCACCCTGCAGTGGAGCTTTGTGTCCTGCTGTGCCCCAGGCCACGCCCCGTTGCAGTGGCTGCAATGAGCATTACTTGCATGTGAGCATGTGGGCTCTTTGGAGGCCTTGCTGTGGCTTTCAGTTTTGTTTATCAATTCATGTTTGTTGTGGTTTGAACATGACATTGATGGATCTGTTTAAAAACCTCAACCTTTCCCAACAGAATATCGTATTTATAACTTATAAATATGATATTTATAAGTTATAAATATATAACTTCAATCAGCAAGGTCAGAAAGTTATACGTTAGGTGTAATGACCATGAATGTACTATGAGCCCACGCACCTCAAAGGCCTCCTTGTGAGTTCTTGTGTTTGCTGTGGCCACATTAATTATTTAGTGGTGTGATATCTTACCTTCTGTTTCTATGCTAATTTGAGACTTTGGAAAGCAACAATCACATTAGTCCTTTGCTGACTGTTATTTTTGATGAATGATTGTGTGCTCTTTTTTTTAAAAAAAAATTAGCAGTCAAAACAAGATATTGGTTAAAGACAATGCCTACCGTCACCTATGCAAGGACTAATTTCATAAATTTTGTGTTGTAAGAAGTGTTTTGTCCTGGCAAATAAATTTGTATGACTTATTTTATCACAAAGTTTAAAATATTATCTATGAATATTAAAATATAAAAATATATGCACATATCTTATTTTGTTTTATATGAAAGAAAACTTTATCTCAAGTTCATTACCAAATGCTGCTTCCTTTAAAGAACTATGAGGATTTTCGTTTTAAGTATCTTCATTTATTTAAATCCACAAAGTGTTTCCAATCCTTCTGCAAATGACCACTGCGTATATACTGATTTAACTTTTACTGTGGAACATTAGGTCCAGGGGAGTCACATAGAATCACAAAATAAATACCACTCCAGCGTCCTATTCACTTCCCTCTTGATTTTGGCAGTAGATTTTACTGGGTGAAGGAGGAGTTTCTCTCTCTCTATTTAAAAAACAAATTTTGTAGGTCTTCAGACCTAAATTTCCTCCGTTTCTTCATAACAATACCCAATACCATTGTTTTAATTCTTCTTTATAATAATATGATAGAACCTTCTTTGTCCCAAATCCAAACATCTAAATTAACCAAAATCCAATTTGTGGCCGTTTTCTTGACTCCAGGTCGCTGGACAAATGCCTTTAATAATTAACCATCGTGGCTTGTAATATTTTGCCTTTATGTTGAGGACCTTTTTCACTTCAAACAACCTCAACAATCCTACTTTTAGGGTATGTGCAGTAATCGACATTCTGTACTTCCTGACTTGGCTGCAGAGAACAGAACATTCAGTGCACACGCCAGCCTAACGTCAGGGCCCCTTAGAGTGACAGGCTTTGTCGTTTTTTACTCAGATTTAGTCCTCACCCTGCCCCTGAAAACAATTTTGCAGACTCTTGTGCCAACTGGATTCAGCAACAGAGAGGTACTGGCAGGAGCTAGGAGCATGAGAGAGAGAGACAAGCCAAGGCACCTCTCCCTTCCTCCCCTGACACTCACCTGCTTCGGTGGCTTCTCCAGCAATGACAATCTCCTCCGCACTCCCAGATACTACCAGCTAGGCCCTCCCTCCATGACTCTAGCCTCCGCCCTGGCCGCCTCATAAATCCACCTTCCCCAGGTGGTCCTGGGCTTGGATTCTGAACATACTCTTCATATTAGATTCTCAGGGCTGTTCTAACAATGTACTACCAACTAGATATTTTAAAACAACAGAGACAACTCCAGAGGCTAGAAATTCAAAATTATGTTGTCAGCAGGGCCGTGTTCCCTCTGAGACTCTGCATAGAATCTCTCCTCACCTTTTGCAGGCTTCTGATGGTGGCCACAATCCCTGGCATTCCCTGGGTTGCAGCTATGTTGTTCTAGTCTCTGTCATCAGAAGGCTGTCTTGCCCCTAAGTCTGTCTCTATGTCTCTTCTCTTTTTATAAGAACACTAGTCCTATTACATTAGGGTCCCGCTACTCCAGTCTAACCTAATTTTCACTTAACTAATTACATTTGTGATGACCTAATTTCAACATGTCTTTTTGAGGGGATATGATTTGACCCATAACACCGCTCTTCCTGTGTGGTCACAGCCTGCCGCTACTGCTAATCTGATGTATCAGGTTGCGTGGGGAAAGGCACTCAGCTGAATCTCTGAGAGGCAGAGAGCTGATGGCTTCTTTCACTGCCCCTTCTTGGCCGTTTCAGCTCTTCCAGCACCTTCCTAACTAGTTCCCTGAATTAAATTCTTACCATTGAACTCTTTTGTCTGGGCTTTATCTTTCTGATTAGACCTTGATGGCTACACCAATAGAAGAGATGTTTCTCCTTGTTCGTTTCTTTTGTTTGTTTCATATTCCTGTTATTCTCCTGTGAGTATTGGTTTAAAGAGTAACAGAGGATAATGCCAAACCTTCCCACTAGCTGAAGAATTAGAGCAGGTGGCTCTTTCCGCCTAATAAAAGCTGCCAAAACACATGTATTCACTTCAGAAAAACCCTTGAGCAGACTGATATACACCGATATACACCGATATACACTGATATACACTGATAGGCAATAATCATGCTTAAATTTTCTTTTTTAAATTCTAAAGGGGTAAGACATCAGCTCTGAAATACAAAGTAGTGTTTAATAGATATCAATCATTTGGCCTCGTCAGAGCGAGAAATAGAACGAACAAAACAGCAACTTGGAATGTTTTTAATTTTCTTGGACTCCACTATATCTCCCGCATGGCATTATTATTTCTCAGTGAGTTGGTTTTGTTTTCATTTGGTGCAGCCCTTTATTTTCCTGCAGAAAATTTCATGCCTGTGAAAGAGCCATCATAGTAGAAACAAGCTATGATGCCACAGAGCAGTTGTGGCTGAGAAACACTGAGATTATCTTCTCTGTCAGTCCCTGCAGGCATGATGGAGATGCTCTCTCTTTTGGTCCACTGGGTTAATTTGGCTCCCTTAAGACCTTGACAAAATGCCTTCTGTAGTGGCAATTTTGTTCCAGGAAAGCATTTTGTTAATTTTGTGCTATAAATTAAGTCTTAGGGTGCATGGGAAGTAAATGGTGATCCATAAATGGCCAATAAAATCTTCCTATAAAATGGTGGAGGACATTTTCTTAGGCTGGATCTTAGTGGCAATAAAATAAGGGCATACAAAAGGACTTCAGTTTTTAAATTTATTTTTTATCTATTTAGAAACAGGGTCTCATTCTATTGCCCAGGCTGGAGTGCAGTAGTGTGATCATAGCTCACTGCAGCTTTGAACTCCTGGCCTCAAGTGATCTTCTTGAAGTCCTGGCCTCAAGTGATCTTCTCATCTTAGCCTTCCAAGTAGCTGTGACTATGGGAGTGTGCCACCACATCTGCCATCTGGATATATATATATATATAGTAGAGATGGAGTCAGTCTCGCTATGCTTCTCAGGCTATTCTTGAACTCCTGGCCTCAAGTGACCCTCTCACCTTCAGCCTCCCAAAGTGGTGGGATTACAGGAGTGAGGCACCATGTCCAGCCCAGTTTTACAATTATTAATGTTGTGTAGACATCTAAAGATAACCCAGAATGTGTAATTTGATTCATTAATTAAGTTCATTATTTGTTCATTCATTCATTCATTCATTCACTCATTCATTCAGCAATGTTTACCCAGTGCCTGTTATATATGAAGCTTAACTCCAGATGATGGGGATATATAGTGGAAAATAAGAAAGTCAGGGGTTTTGCTCTCACAGAACTTAAACTAAAATAAAAGAAAAAACAATTAATTAGTAAACAAGAAAATTACAGTGAGTGATAGGGGCTTTAATAAAATTAAAAGAGGCAATGTGATAGAGATAGCTTGCATGTTGCCTGGGAATCATCCTGGTCCCTCCCTTTCTCTTTGGGCAGGTGATAATGTTTGGCTTTGTGTCCCCACCCAAATCTCATCTTAAATTGTAATCTCCAGGTATTCAGGGAGGATCATGATAGGAGGTGATTGGATCATAGGAGCAGTTTCTCCCATGCCATTCTCATGATAGTGAGAGTTCTCACAGGATCTGATAGTTTTATAAGTGTTTGGCCATTTCCTCCTTTGCTGACTCTCCTTTTGCTTGCCACCATGTAAGACATGCCTGCTTCTCCTTCTGCGGTGACTGTAAGTTTCTTGAGGCCTCCCCAGCCATGTGGGACTTTGAGTCAATTAAACCTCTTTCCTTTATAAATTTCCTGGTCTTGTGCAGTATTCTTTATAGCAGTGTGAAAATGGACTAATCCAGCAGGGAAAGCGTCTCCAAGGACATGTCACTTGGGCTGGGACTGAATGACAAGGGAGGGACAGCTTTGCAAAAGACCTTGGGGAAGAACATTTCAGGCAGAGAAAACATGAAGCATACATTCTGGAAAGTGGGAATGAACTCAAGGAGTTGGAGAACCATAAGCAGCCTGCACGTCTGAGTATGCTGAGTTGTGGGATATGAAATCAGATTAAGTCAGAGGTCAGCAGGCCAGGAAATGTAGGGTCCTGTTGCAGTTTCAACTTTATTTGGACATCAGTGGGAACTTTTTGGAGGATTTTTAAAGTATGTAAGAGAAATTATGTAATCTATATGTGTAGAATAGACTTCAGAGAGGAAAGAATGAAACCAAAGAGACCAAAGAATTGTCCAGTGAGAGATGGTCCCTGTATTGGTGATGGTGGCACTGGCAATGGAGGAGTGTGGACAAGTGCAAGGGGTATTTTGGGAGTAGCATTCACTACGGTTAGCAATGAACTGGGTGATGGGGTGTGGTGGACAGATATTAAGATGACTTCTGTTTATCCTTATCCCCTGATATTCATGCCCTTGTGAAGCTTCCTGTTTTTGAATACGGGGTGAGCCTGTGACTTGTTTCTAACCAACAGAATATAGAAACAGTGATCGCATGGCACTTCCATGAATGCAGTACATAAGATCCAAGCATCTGTTTTGATAGCAGACTCTTTACTAGCTCTCCCCCGTGCTGGCATTGATGAAGCAAGTTGCCATATGGAGAGGCCATTATGACAACGAATGATGTCTGGCTGACAGCCAGTAAGGACCTCAGGCCTTCAGTCCAGTAACCCACAAAGAGCTGAATCCTGCCAACAACCGTGAAGAATTAGATTATTCCCCACTTGAGCCTCAGATGAGACTGCAGTCTGGGCAACACCTTGATTGTAGCCTTGTGAGAGACCCTGAAGCAGAGGAAGCTGTGCCTGTATTCCTGCCCACAGAAACTGATATCAGAAGTATCCTTCAAGCCACCAAGTTTCTAGTAATATTGCTACACAGCAACAGATAATGATGACATGGAATAAGTAGAAATGAGGAGTCAAGAATGACTTCTAGGCTTGAACAACTGGATAGGAGGTAGAATTACTTACTGAAATGGAGAGGATTGGGGAAGAACAGGTTCAGGGAGAAATCAAGAGTAGAAATTTCAAATAAGTGGTTGGATGCGCACATAGGGAGTACAGTAGAGAAAGGTGGTTGTCATCAGCCTATCAGTGGCATTTCCTTTATCCAGCTGTGTAAAATCAGATCTCTCCACTCACGAGTGCTTGTACGCTGGCCTAGGATGTGGGTTCTTCTTTTCTACTCCTCCCTACTTCACTGGACTTTATTCCCCTACACAATGCTTCGGGACCTCTGCTAGCATCATATTCTCCTGCCTGTCTCCCTTTGTCCTTCACATCCTCCTGTCCTGGGTCCAGCTTTCGTAGCATCCTTTACCAAGATTTATTCCTGACAGAGGCTTCTTTCAGATCTTTGCATTCTCTCCTCATTTCCCAGACCAATCAAAACATGCTTTCCGATGCTCATTCACCCAGGATTCTACTACCAAATAGCAAATATATGCTGAGACGTGGGGCTGTGTAAGGAATATGCATTTGGAGAAAGGTTGGAATTTGTACTGAAAATTGACTACTTATTGGCTGAGAAAGACACATAACATCTTCATTTTCTCATCTGTAAAATAATGATAGCAATGCCTCCCTCCTAACATTGTTTAAACATAAAATCACAGGAGATATACTATGCCCAGTACAGTGCTCGGCACATAGTAGGTACAGTAAATCCCACCTATTATCATCAGACTGACTTTTTCTAAAGTGAAAAAATTCAATCTGGCCAACATCTTCCCTTATAGCTCTTGTAGTCCCAAATTTGAAATAGCCGTATTCGATTTCTTTCAATGTTCTAGTCTATTTTTATCAGTATTTAAATATGTTCCAGACACATCTGTCTTTAAAAAGAATTTTTTTCAATCACTCCACTTTCCTCACTAGACAGCCTCATTATCTCTCCCCTTTCCTTCATAATCATGCTTGCTGCGCATTGTCTGCACTCTATCTTCATTGCCTGGGGCTACTTCCTGCATCCTATAAAGCATTCTGCACCTACTGGGCCTTTTTTTTTTTCTTTTTTTGAGATGGAGTCTTGCTCTCTTTCCAGGCTGGAGTACAATGGTGTGATCTCGGCTCACTGCAGCCTCCCTCTGCCTCCCAGTTTCAAGTGATTCTTCTGCCTCAGCCTCCTGAGTAGCTGGGACTACAGGTGCATGCCACCACGCCCGGCTATTTTTTGTATGTTTAGTAGAGATGGGGTGTCACCATATTGACCAGGCTGGTCTTGAGCTCCTGACCTCATGATCTGCCCACCTCAGCCTTCCAAAGTGCTGGGATTACAGAAGTGAGCCACCACTCCTGGCCTACTGGGCCACTTTTAAGGTTGTACTTCTAATGTCACCAAAGGCATTGCTGTTACTAATCCCAATGGGTATATTTCAGTCCTTATCTTACCTGAGCTCTTTTTAGCAATTAATTGCATAGACCACACTTCATGGGTATGACATCCGCTTCTATCTGTGTTTCCTATAGGTGTTCTTCGTTCCTATGGCTTCAATGACTATCCCTGGGCTTGTGTTTTCAGTCTAGCTCTCTCCTGGACTCCTGAGCTGCAAACCCAGCTCTCTTCTGGATCCCCCAAGCTCTTGTTACTCAACCAAATTTACTACTTTCCCATGAAACTGCTTCTTCCTTCATTCAATCTGTATAAATGGCACTACAGAGATTCAGCTTCTTAAGCCAGAAACCCTAAAGTCACACACATCCTCACCACCTACTCCCTTTTCACTTCAAAGCCCTGTTGATTGTAGAGTTGCTGTGTTCTGTAGATTCTGCTTCCACAGCAACTGTGGAATCTGATGACTGATTTCCACTCTTCTGGGATGATAGGGTTTGGCTGTATCCCCACCCAAATCTCATCTTGAATTGCAACTCCTATGATTCCCATGTGTTGTAGGAGGAACCTGGTGGGAAGTAATTGAATCATGGGGATACATTTTTCCCATGCTGTTCTCGTTATAGTGAATAAGTCTCACGAGATCTGATGGTTTTAAAAACGGGAATTTCCCTATACATGCTCATTCTCTCTTGCTGTGGCCATGTAAGAAGTGCCTTTCAGCTTCCACCAGGACTGTGAGGCCTCCCCAGCCACATGGAACTGTGAGTCCACTAAACCTATTTTTCTTTCCTGTCTCTGGTGTGTCTTTATCAGCAGCATGAAAACAGACTAACACATGGGGCCTCGTCGTCCAGGTGCACTGGATCACTGCACCTGCCCACCCACTGGACATCTTGCTTTCAGGTTTGCCCCTTTCCAGTCAGTTCTCTGCATTAATGTGACCCTATTAAAACACAAGTCCACTCACATACTCCCCTGCTTTCAGCCTTTCAGTGCTCCCATCACCCTGTGTCTGATGTCCAAACGCCTTAACATGACATTTGAGGCCCTCATCATGGTGCTGCTTTGTAACTGCCCAGCATTTTATTAACATCTTTCCTTACCCCTGTACTCCATATTTCAGTCACATTCAACTATTTGCAGTGACCCCAAATATTCACACTCTTTTGTGACTCTTGCTTTCTTATAAGTTATTTTCCCTGCCCAACCTCTTCCCCATTGTCCTCATAATGTCTCTTGTCCTTCTGAGCTCAGCACAGATGCTGTCTTCTCTGCGACCCTGCTAAGCCTATGCGGCTCTTCCTGTGAAGCCTCACAGCCTCCTAGTAGAGCAATATCTATGTTGGAATTGACTCCTCCCCCATCTGCCTCTCCTACTAGCATTTCCTCTTCCTTGAAGAAAGGTGCTGCGCTGTATTCACAGGCATATCTCCAGCCTGGCTGCTGGAGGCACTCTGGAAATAGTTGCTCAATGAATACACACTCCATGTGGTACCTTTTCAGTGCCTGGCACATTTCAGGACTCTTCTCACTTCAGAACTTCCGCACTTGATTTTTCCCTATGTCAGCCAAGTTCTTCCTTGTCTTTTCTTATAATTGGCGTCTTCTAACTCTTCAGATTTCAGCTCAAATTTCACTGACTGGAAAAGTTTACTGACCACACTATCTGCTGACCTCTTTCAGAATACTAAGCACTGGTTTTGATTATCTTCTATTTGCTTACTTGTTAATTATATGACACCTCCCAATCCTCTTGCTAAAATATAACCTACATGAGAATCAAAACAATATCTGTTTTATTATTCACTATATCCACAACAGTTAGAAGATGGCTGACATATGATACTTGTTTGAAAAACCCTTGATGAATAAATTGATGAAAGCAATGGAAGTTAATTAGCGAAGGGAACTATGTCTAAGGAGGAATGGGAGGGATTTGAGCATGTTCATAAAGCAAGGGGGAAGCTTTAAAGTGGGCAGTTGAAAATATAAGTTAGAGCCAGGCACGGTAGCTCACTTCTGTAATCCCAGCACTTTGGGAGGCCGAAGTGGGTGGATTATAAGGTCAGGAGTTCAAAACTAGCCTAGTCAACATGGTGAAATGCTGTCTCTACTAAAAATACAAAAATTAGCCAGGCATGGTGGCAAGTGCCTGTAATCCCACCTACCTGGGTGGCTGAGGCAGGAAAATCACTTGAACCTGGGAGGTGGAGGTTACAGTGAGCCCAGATTGCAACACTGCACCCCAGCCTGAGTGACAGAGCAAGACTTTGTCTCCAAAAAAGAAAAGAAAAAGAGAATGAGAAAGAAATAAAATGTAAGTTAGATGGAGATTCTTGAGAAGACAAAAGGTCATGAAGATAGGGCTACGTGTTGACAATTTAATCTGAAAAGTGAAAACAAAACCAAAAGTGAGGGCTCTTCCTCTTTGGAAACTGGACAAAAGGAAGAAAAGTCAGCGTAGCAGATATGGTTTTTGCTCCATCCAGCTCTCTTTGGTCACCCAAGGACTTGCACAATGGGTCCCTGAGCATGGTAGTCACAGTGGCAAAGATGGATGTGACAGACACATGGGCCAACAGCATGGGCTCCAATTGACCAGATCTGCCTAGATGTTATCAGTGCCAAAAATGAGAGGCCTGCAGCAAGCCCTAGGTATGGCAACATCTCTTAAGGAGACAAACCATTAGTGCTAAATTAATTCCATGAGACACCTTCCACCCTGACGTGAGCAGTAATTTGTCTTTATTCTGATACATATTCTGAGTATGGGGTCGCCATCCCTGCCTTCACTGCTTCACTCAGTATCATTAACTGAGGGCACAGAGAGTCATTTCCCAACATAGCATCTCACACTAAATCATCATGAACCATGGGATCCACTTTACATGGAATGAGGTTTGATAATGGGCATGTTGCCATGAGATCCACTGGTCCTGTCAAAAACCATTTTATCCCTAGAAGCTGTCAGCCTGATGGAATATTGGAATGGCCCCTGAGAGGCTCAGCAAAGATGCCAGTTGTGTGCCATTCCAGTGGTGTGGTTGGGGCGAGATGTGAAGATGTGGTATATGCTGAACCAAGAGCAATTACAGGGTGCCATGTCCCCAGTAGCGACAATATACAACTGAGGAGTAGAAGTAATTTCATATCTTCACTTCCGGAACTTACTTGGAGTTTTTGTGCATCAGTTTCCAAAATTTTAAGGTCTATTGTAGTGGAAGATGAGGCCTTTATGGATGGAACGTTTCCACCAGGTTCCACTGAACCTAAATCTACAATGTAGCCTGGTTAATTTGAGCAGCCATGCTGACAGACCAGCAGCAAAGAAAGCATTTACTCTGCTGGCATGACTAGCTGATGTTGGTTATGAAAATCCAGAGAGGCTGATGCATAAAGGCACAGGAATTACTGTACTTGGAACTCAAGAGCTAGATTCTCTGGGGTACTTCCGATTGTTTCCATGTCTGCTGATGACAATGAAAGAACAATTGTAGCAACCAGGCCTGACAACAGGGCAAAGTCTCCAGAAGCTCAGATCCTTCAGGGATCAGAGTCTGGTTCTGACCTGATACGCCAACTAAGACCAGCAAAAAAGTCAGACAAAGGAAGAAGAATCAAACACAGGTGGTGGAAGAGGGAGTCGATGAGTATTAATTATGGCCTCAGATCCAACTGCAGCATCAGGATATTGGCCCATCCCACTCACCTCCCTGTTATAAGTCTTCTTGGGCTTGCAAGTGGCCACCAATATGAAGGATCAGTGACAGAATAGAATGGAACTATTCTAGGGCACATATGGATCGAAAGGCTGCACAGTGGACTCCAACAGAGTCCAGGGCCCTCACCATGTCGTTTCCTGTCTGATGGTTTGCTGCCTCTCTCCGCCTGAGAACATATTCTGGTTGCAGAGTGTGCTCCACTTGCATACAGGGCAGGTGTGCAGTGACAGAGAATTCACGTCTCCAGGAATGGCCCTCAACCAGGGAGACTTGGGAACTAGGGATCAATATCCCAATTATCTCACTGCTCAGTGGGGGGATTCGGAAGCATGGTCCACAGTCTCTTACAGGATTGCCCACTAGCCCACAGCACAATGGTCTCTAATGCCTCCTTTGCTCACTTGCCTTTTTTCTCACCCTTGCTTCCCCATGCCCTCACAGTGACTCTTGGTGCCACCTCCCAAACAAAATTGGTACTCAAACCCTTGTCTTGGAATCAGCTTCTGGGAAAACCCAAATTTTATTTGTTTCCTGTGGCTACTGTAGTAAATTACACAACCTGGGTGGTTTGAAACAATAGAAATAGATTATTTCACAGTTTTGGAGAGTCCACAATCAGTCTGGGCTGAAGTCAAGATGTTGGCAGAGCCACACACCCTCCAGAGGCCCTAGGGAGATTCCATTCCTTGCCTTTTCCAGCTAGCGTGGTAGTCACAGTGGGAAAGACGGATGCAATAGGTATGTGGGCCCACAGCATGGCTCCAATTCACCAGATCTGCCTGGATGCTGTGAGTGCTGAAAATGAGAGACCTGCAGCAAGCCCCAGGTAAGGCACCATCTCTTAAGAAGATGGACCATTAGTGCTAAATTAGCACTGTAGCCAGTAATGGAGTGACTAGAGTGTTGGCTGCCGGCATTCCTTGGCTTGTGGCTGCGTCATTCCAGTCTTTGCCTTCATCACTTGGTTCTTTTCTCTGTGTCTGAGTGCTCAATCTCCCTCTACCATATAAGGAAACTTGTGAGGACATGTAGGGCCCCCTGTGATAATACAGGATGATCTCCTTATCTTAAAATCCTTAACTTAATCATATTTGCAAAGACCCTTTTATTCGAATAAAGTAACATTTACAGGTCCTGGGATTAGACCTGCTCTCTGGGGGGCTGTGGTGGGGTGGGGGAGGGGAGATTATTTTGCCCACCACACAAACTGAGACAGATGGACATAGATGTAGATATAAAAGTTATGCAAAGGGTAGCTTGGCAGTAGTGAGTTTATGTCAGTAGTAGTGGTAGATATATTGGTGCTAGATTGCATAGACCTTGAATGTCAGACCAAAAAAACTGCCCTATACTCTTTAGATAAGATATTACAGAGTGGAGTATATCCCAGTGAGCATTATCGTCCTAAATTTGTGCTTGAGAAAATAGGTTGAGACAGAAGTTAAGTAACTTGAAGTACATGAAATTCACATGTGGTGGCTTGGAATCCAAAGCAAGGTCTATTTGGTTCATAAGCAGTGCTTTTTTCCATTTTACCACACTGCCTACTTGAGTGGGTTAGAAGGGGATGAATGCTTATTAAAATGCTCTCTTATTAACATGATTCTTGTCCTGGAAAACAGGAAGGATTCAGAGAGAGCAATTAGAGGCAGGAAACATATCCTGAACTGGAACCTCGCTGGGCATGACCTCCACTTGTCTGGGGTCCCTGTGAAGTGTCTTGGTTGGAATGAGAACAGACGTGCACATGCAATCTGCTATGGTCATTATGAACTATTCTTCTGCAGATCCTGTTGAAAGAAGTTAATTTGCAGAAAGAAATAGAAACACCATTAGAAGCAGCTTCAACATTTTTTATTGACATTAGCTTTTAACTGTTTAATGTGCCATCGCTCATTCACATTTTATGAATAAGTAGGGATTTATATTGAGATTTATAGTCATATGCAGATAATACTTTTTAAAAAAAACTTCTGTAGGTGCTTACTTCAGCAAGAGACAAACTATATTTTGTTTGAGAAAGTATATGTGTGTGAGAGTAAATATGAGAATATTACATGGCTTTGGGAGTACAGTTGTGCATAATGATATTCCGATCAACAGCGGGTCACATATGCAATGGTGGTCTTGTGGGATTATAATGGAGCTGAAAAATTCCTATTACCTAGAGATGTCATAGCTGTCTTATGTTGTAGCACAACATGTTACTCGTGTGTTTGTGGCGATGCTGGTGTAAAAACCCTACCGTGCTGCCATCATAAAAAAAACTAGCCCATATCATTATTTATTGTACATAATACTTGATAATGACAGTAAACAACTATGTCATTGGTTTATATATTTACTATGCTATACTTTTCATTTTTATTTTAGGGTGTACTTCTACTTATAAAAAGTTAACTGTAAACATTACTTAATTATTAACTGTTAACCGTTAACTGTAACTTAACTGTCAATGGTAAAAGCCTCAGGCAGGTCCTTCAGGAGGTTTCCAGAAGAAGCATTGTTATCACAGGAGATGACAGCTCCATGCTGTTGTTGTCCCTGAAGAACTTCCAGTGGGACAAGGTGTGGAGGTGGAAGACAGTGACCGTGATGATCCCGACCCTGAGTAGGCCTGGCTAATGTGTGTGTTCATGACTCAGCTTTTAACTAAAAAGTTTCAAGTTTTTTTTTTAAGTTTAACTTAGAAAAAAGCTTATAGAATAACGATAAAAGAAAAAAATATTTTTGAAGAGCTGTGCAATGTGTTTGTGTTTTAAGCTAAGTCTTTTTAGAAAAGAGTCAAAGTTAAAAAAATGAAAAGTTTATAAAGTAAAAGTTACAGTAAGCTAAGGTTAATTCATTATTGAAAAGAAAATCTTTAAATAAATTTAGTGCAGCCTAAGGGTGCAGTGTTTTTAAAGTCTACCACAGTTATAGTAAGTATAGAATCCTAGACCTTCAGACTCACTCACCAGCCACTCACTGACTCACCCAGAGCAAACGTCCAGTCATGTAACCTCCATTCATGGTAAATGCCCTCCAAAGAAATATCATTTTTAGTCTTTAATGCTGTATTATTACTGTACATTTTCTACGTTTATAAATGTTTAGATATACAAACACTTACCATTGTGTTACCATTGCTTACAGTAACATGCCATGCAGATTTGTAGCCCAGAGCAATAGGGGGTGCCTTGTAGCCTAGGTGTGTAGTAGGCTAGACCATGAAGGTTTGTGTAAGTACATTCCGATGTTCACACAAAGATGGAAATGCCTGATGACACATCTTCCATCATTAAGCCACACAGGAATGACTGCGTGAGGGAAAGTATCTATGTGTGTCTATAAATATATATATATATATATATATATATATATATACGTAACAGTTTGTATGTATATATATAATATGTATTATATGTGTATATAATTATTTACGTATAATAGTTTATATATAATGTGTGTATATATTGTATATATATATACTTTTTTTACTTAATTACAAAGCATTAGTACAGAAACATCCCTCTTGGTCAGAGTCAGATTCCTAGTAAACACTCGTCTACTTGAATAAAACCTCAGCATCTAGAAGCATGCAAAAATCTTCCACATGCCTGAAATTGTTTATAGAAAGACACTTCACGAAGCCACATTCTTCTTCTTTCAGCCCCTAGTCTTAATGGCAATTATCTACTGTATATATTTTTGTAATATGCCTAGCCATGCGGTTTCCTGTTCCACGGAAAATTAGAAGTAGGAAGTACAGCGAGAACACAGGGGAGCATTAGAAGTCAGAAGCAAAGAGCACGGGAGCTGCTTGATGTGCCCAGGTAAACTGAGGGACCAGGTTCACTTCGTTCCCACCCAGAAAGGGAACATATTGTGACGATGATCCTGTGTAAATATGTGGTTAATTATGTTGAGTATCCTCTATTTCAGAAACCAGAAAAGTGAATAATATATTTTAAATGCTGTTTACATCATAATGGTTCAGTTGTTTAAAGTTTTATTTTTGAATAGATGAGCTTTAGTTAGAAAATTGGTTGGTGGGAAAGAACTTCTTTCCTAAAACAAATAGGAGATTGCTACAGATAATGTTTCTCATCTAAAATGCTAAGTAGGTAGGTCAGAGTGGTGGACTGAGCACACAGGTGTGCCACCTGTATTTCCCTCTTCGCTCTGAGTTCTTTCCAGTGACAGGAAAAGGATGTCTTTTAAGACTACGTTCGGCCGGGCATGGTGGTTCATGCCTGGAATCCCAGCACTTTGGGAGGCTGAGGTGGGCAGATCACAAGGTCTGGAGTTCGAAATCAGCCTAACCAACATGGTGAAACCCTGTCTCTACTAAAAATACAAAAATTAGCCAGGCGTGATGGTGCACACCTGTAATCCCAGCTACTCAGGAGGCTGAGGCAGGAGAATTGCTTGAACCCGGGAGGCAGAGGTTGCAGTGAGCTGAGATCATGTCATGGCACTGCAGCCTGGGTGACAGAATGAGACTCTGTCTCCAAAAAAAATAAAGAATACATTCATGACAGCACAGGAAGAATAGAGGTGACATTGAGAGGTCCTGAAATTAAAATGAATTTTTGGAAGATAGAAAGAAGATGGGATTAAACTGACAAAAATTGAGAAAACCACAACCCAACATGTGCACAGAAGATCACTTACTAGGAAGACAAGAGCAGTTGTAGAGAAACTCCAAGCTCAGTATCAACAATTACAGAGAGCAGAAGGAGGCCCTCTGGCAATGATCAGGGTAATTAAAGACTTGCCTGCAGAATGCAGGGCTCCGCTGCCAGTGACTCCCTCCTCAACTGAGGAGGAAACCCACACTGGCCACCTATGTGGTATTAATTCATCCAGTTCTTCATCCTTAGGCATAAATAGACATGCTAAAGGAAGGACATCCTTAAATTAAAAAGGAAGTAAGAGGAAGAGACAGAACACTGACCCTAGAGAAAACAGAAAATCCACAATAGAGACACGGACTGCAAGCTTTCCATTTAATATCCTCCGGAGGATTCAAGATGACGGTGCCTCCTAAAACAAGAATAGGCTTTTATGGGAAAGAAACAGGACAAGTAAGAGTTCTTAGGATTATGGAATTACGAACACAGAGCACTTACTGGAAGGAATGAATAGAAGAACGGGCATATCTGGCTATGTTACTCTCCCCATGTCTGGCTATGTTACTCCCCTGATTTCTGGCCATGATACTCCCCCAAATGTGGCTATGTTATATTCTTCATAGGTGGCTATGTTACTCCCCTCATATCTGGCTATGTTACTTCCCCACATGAAGCAACGGCATTCTCCACACATCTGGCTAAGTTGATCCCCAACTCTGGCTATGTTACTCCCCCACGTGGCTATGTTAGTATCCCAATATCTGGCTATTTTACTTCCCCAGTATGTGGCTATGTTACTTCCTCCATATCTGTCTATGTTACTCCCCCCTTATCTGACTGTTACTCTGCCTATATCTGGCTATATTACTCTCCCCCATCTGACTATGTTTTTCCACCTATATCTGGCTGTATTATTTCCCATCTGTAGATATGTTACTCCCCTCATATCTAGCTAGATTACTCTCCCAATCTCTGGCTACTCCCTCTATACTTGGCTATGTTACTCCCTCTATACTTTTCTATATTACTTTCCCTATACCTGGCTATGTTACTTCCCATATTTGATTGTGTTACTCCCCCCATATCTGACTATGTTACTCCCCATCTCTGGCTATGTTCCTCCACTATATGTGGCTATGTAACCATATCTGGCTATGTTACTCCCCCCATATCTGGCTATGTTACTCCCCCCATCTCTGGCTATGTTACTCCCCCCAT
>NW_016107357.1:13576251-13592490 GCF_001604975.1 Cebus imitator
ACTTGGCCAAGTTACTACCCTCATAGCTGTCTATGTTACTCTCCATCTCTAGCTATATTACTTTACCTGTATCTGGCTATGTTGTTCCCCCATATGTGATTATGTTACTCTCCCTGTATCTGACATTGTTATTCTCCATTCTGGCTATGTTCCTCCTCCACATGTAGCTATGTTACTCTCTCCCTCTCTGGCTACGTTACTCCCCCGTAAGTGGCTATGTTACTCTTTCCATATCTGGCTATGTTTTGCTACTCTTATATGGCTATGTTACTTCTTTATATGTGAGTATTTTACTCTCCCTATCTCTATGTCACTCCCCTCATATCTTGCTATGTTACTCCCCCATATGTGGCTATGTTACTCTCTCCATATCTTGCTATGTTACTTTCCATCTCTATGTTACTTTCCTTTTATCTGACTATGTTACTCCCCTCGTATCTGGCTATGCTTCTTCCCACATCTCTGGCTGTGTTATGTTGCCAGTTTGCCAAATACCATTATTGTTTGTTTGTTTTGCAACAATGTCAAACAAAACCAGGTGAAAAGCACCTTTGTTAAAAGCTTGGCTTAGAGTCATTGATCTTGGTTAAAGCTTCAAAAAAGTAATCTGGGGACAATTGCCAATTGGGAACTGGAATGGAATAAGATTGTGTTTGAGGTCCCTATTTAGTGGTTTCATCTGGTTTTATTTTTAGGTTTCTTTTTGCTTTTTAATTCTTCAAACAAAGCAATTGAACTTTGGGGCCTATTCTGGCAAGATCTGTGTTTGTAGTTCTTGTTCGATTTCTGTTTTATTGATTGTGGGTTTTACAGTCTTCCCTCCACCCTCTTTATAGTACCTTGGGTAGTGCTAAGCACTGGGACTAGATTATTAGGATTGGAGCTTTTCTTAGGCGCCAACAAGGCATGAACTATGAGCATTTTCTTCCACAGTGAGACATTGGGTCCTGTTAGTACAGTTAACTAAGTGGGAACACCTTGATACAGTTAAGGTTAATGACCTAATAACAACAGAAAGCACTTTTACGGACGAATGGGTTGTTGTAATTGTTGCAGCAATAACACATTGCACATGGGTGTTCAATCTGCCTTAGCACCACCCAGCCTGAGCACCATCCAATAGGCCGACTCGGAGAAGAAACATTTTGCTTTCAAGTAGTTTAAACAACATCACTAGTGAATTCCTGAGTGCCAGGAACACCTGTCGTACGTTAAAGCCTGCTGAGGCAGAAAATATCAAGTCCACAGCATTTGCCATTTCTCCAAGACTGGGGATAGCAGTCTGCCTCAGATTTTATCCTGTGTTCAATTTACACTCTGAGAGTTCAATTGACCTTTGCAGAAGCAGCGCCTACTCTTTTAGGTCACTTAATGAGCACCAATTAACTAATGACTTTACTGTGAACCTCTAGTAAATTAACTAATGGAAACAGGAGATTGTGACCTCAGCCATAGTGCGTCATTTGTTACCGAAGTAGCACATTAAGTTAAGGGCCCTATGAATACTGGAGGGCTGCCTTCTTTAGTCATGGGGAGCGCTCTTCTGGATCTCAAGCTGAAATTGATCTTTCCATAAAAATGTTTCTCTCAACTAAAATGGAGTGAGAAGGGTTTTCCGGAGATTGCAGTTCCTATTTTGGAAAACTATCAGGCTGTCAGGATGCCCTCAAGTACTCTTTCACTTGTTGGTACCCTGAGGCCTGGAAGAGTTAACGTCCCTTGTGCACTGAGCTAGAGTCACGTCTGTGACATTAATAAAAGGAATTTTTTATTATCCCACTTCCTAGATGGGGAAACTATATTCTGAACATGGGAAATGGTCAAATTCACAACACAAATTATGTTACAGTAAAAACGAATCTCGGCAGGGCACAATGGCTCATGCCTATAATAAAATAAAAAAGGAACCTTGTTCTCATGAAGCACAGCTTTGGAAAACAAACCAGAAGTGAGGACTGATGGGGTCAGAGGAGTGAATCTATGGTGGAAGCGGGTATCAGCTCCAGCCATCCTTTTAAAGTTCCTTTTTAAATTATCTTTTTCTCCCTCTCCCTTTCTCTTTGTGAAGTTTTGTTCTCTTTTCTTGCCTGTGACAAGTTTTCCATTTACTGCTTAATGTGAAGTGGCCTGAAGATAGAGACTGTGTTCAAATAGATGTGGAGAAAAACATTCCATGTTTGGGAGGTTGAATCATTTACGTGATGTGCTACTGATATTTTTAAATGTCACGCTCTTCTGGTTAGAGTTTGTAATCTGGGGCCTGCAATATGATGTGACCCAAATCAGCCCTCTTCGGTGCGGTGACACATCACCTCGACATAAGGCAGGAGGCAGGTGGCTGCGTCTGGGCACCCAGCTGGGTGATTCCCCCAGGTTTGCTCTCTGTGTTTTTCCCTCTGGCCCTCAGCAGGAAGCCCGCATCTATTTGAGCTGTTGCTGCCTCAGCCATGCGTATAATTTGCCCCCCTCAAAAAATATCCTTGCTCTTAAACTTAGATAAATTATTCTAACAAGAGAAAACAAAACGGCTTCTTGGCAGGTGAGGAAGCTGTTCATGTGAGATCATTTATTTTCCTTTTTGCTTTTCTCCAACAGTTTACTTAAAGGATACCCACAAATAGAATGTCACAGTCCTGGGAAATTGTTTCACCAGTATTTCACTGAGTACTTGGTAACTAAGAAAGTACAAAAATGAATCAAACACAGTCCAGACCACAGTGTCAAGGAGCAAATTACCTACAAGAGGAGTTACAAATGCCAATTCTAAAGCAGGATAGAAAGTTCAGACAGAGAGATCCTGGAGTTCAAGAGAAGGAGTAGTGACTTCTAACTGGGAGAGTTCAGAAAGAGGTAGCCACTTTCAGGGTTCTGGAAGGCCAGTCCAATTTGTATTTGTCAACTTGGGCAAGATGTCAGAGGATCCGGGTGGAGGAGCAAGAGAATAGAAAGGAAGGACCCGACATCTTATTGGGTCCAGAGGGTTTTCATTTCTTCTATCAGTAACACAGGTCCTAAATGGCAGAAACAATGATCATAGCTCATTTTCTGCAATATAGGCATCACTTGCTTCTTCCTGACACATGTAATGAAGTTCGAATCTATCCTTCCTTCCAAAAAGCCTCTAAAAAGTTTTCGTACGCGTATTGTAAGGAGGTTTAGTGAAATGAAACGCGTTTTTTGAGATGGCTTGTTCTTTACTCAGCTACACTGTTGTAAAGTGCCAGTGCATAACCAGACAGCAATAACTGTTACCAAGAGCATTCCCTCCACAGCAACGTCCAGATGGCACTGAGTGATCAGATGCAGCCCGAGGGGCAAGTGGGGCAAGGTCTTGGCATCTGCTTCTTTGTCAAGGTAGATCTGTTGGGAGCACTTGCTGCTGGCCCACAAGAAGTAAGAACTCTGCACCACCGTCCCCAGGCACACCTGAGTCATAAGTCTTGGAAGGCTACCGAAAGTCATAAGTCATTAGAATTATGCAACAGGCTTTGGGACAAACGAGATGTTGGAGAGAGCTATTCTAAAATCTGAAGGAAGAAAGCTAGTTTTAAGAAAAAATAAATCTGAAGGAAGAAAGCTAGTTTTAAGAAAAAATTCAGAAATTATAGTTAAGTGGTCGAATATTCAATTTTTAGGAAAATGTGTACCCCATTTGAGAAGGTTAGCGACCTTGGCCTAAAGCGTTGTTTAACATGAGGAGTTGACTGATATGTGCTCCCATAAGCGTTTCTAGCACCATATTGACAACATTGGTCCACAGCCAGAAAAAGACACGATCTTCCTATTGGACTAGGTTCATAGGATCACCTGTGTGTTCCTTATATAACTCTAGTCTAGGCCGGGTGCGGTGGCTCATGCCTGTAATCCCAGCACTTTTTGATAGGCAGAGGCGGGCAGATCTCCTAAGGCCAGGAGTTCGAGATCAGCTGGGCCAACATGGCGAAATTCCATCTCTACTGAAAATACAAAAATTAGATGAGTGTGGTGGCATGCGCCTGTAATCCCAGCTACTCAGGCAGCTGAGGCAGGAGAATCACTTGAACCCGAGAGACAGAGGTTGCAGTGAGCCAAGAAGGCACCACTGCGCTCCAGCCTGGGCAAGAGAGGGAAAGTCCATTTCAAAACAAACAAAACCCTCTAGTCTACAAGCCTGTAATATGTTATCAGTTCTTCAACTCCATCAGTGCTTGGACCCATATATCTTCCAGAATCCTTTCCTCTTGGGTTTGATTGTGGCTGAATATTCACTACAAAAGAAGCCACGGAAAAAGAGGCAATGTTGCCATAACTGTTTGTTAAGCGAACTTTGTTCTCCGTTGTAATTATTCTGCTTCAAAATAGCATGACAGCACAGGGTGAGAAAGTCATCCACAAAATTGTTTTCTCCATCCTCTTGCTTGATGGACAATTGTACTCCATAAAAAAACAAATCACCATCTTATTTAAAACTGCATTTTGCCATTGCTCTAGCCAAGAATGTCTTGCTAACACTTACCCTAATTTTTTTTGTGGTGGTCAATTTCATAATTCCTTTTTCTACACCTACCTGTGAACGGAGACCCACCACCAATAGAATGTATCTATAAAGCTGCAGTGAGCAGCATCTGTAAGCCAGTACATCTATATCTGCTCCAGAGTCAGAGAATCTATCCCTCAGCCACCACGTCATGGTATACAGATGGTCACAAAGAGCACAGGTATCTACATTATCTGAACTTTGCCAGCCCTTCCAGCCTCAGCTTCTACTGTATGCCCTGTATCCCTGCCATGCCCCAACGATACCAGCCAGCACTCTGGAGGCTCTCAGAAGGCATAGGATGTGTCCAGCTTCCATGCCTTTGCTTGTGCTCTCCTCTCCATTCACCATGGGAGCAGTTACATAGAGTTGGACACACAAAGCATGCAGCTCAAGAGTATGTGAATGAATTTGCACAAATCCATTTGGGTGTGGTATGCCAACTCTCACCATATATCAAGTAAATAATATACAGTACAGGTTTCATTGTCCATAATATTTCTTGTGGAAATTGTTACATATCTTAATATTTTCTACTGTAGATTAAGTATCAGAAAGACTTTCAGCTTTTCTGCCAAGAATCAAGTTTTAATTTCTTTAGTCACCTCTTGCCTCTCATCTTTCTTTAAATAGATCCATCCAGGCCAAGCTTCAGTTCTTCTGTCCAACACCTTTAGGAGACTATCTGACACTGGCTATAGTGTTAAGATACTTTATGGGTCTCCCATTGTAGTGACTATATTTTTCTGAATGGCAGATCAAGTTGAACAAGGATTTTGTATATCATATTTGTATCTAAGAGGCAGTCTAAATTATATGGTCTAGATGCTATTAGAATTTCTTAAATATTATAAGACTTTGGGGACCACAGTATAATATCGTAATTGGAAATAGGACTGGCCTGGAAATTCTGAGACATATGGCTTCCCTGCCGTGTTTCTGAATATTATTGCTACATTTTGTTTTGTTTTTAATCTCACAGCCTATGATAGAAAGAGGGTTTTTTTCCCAACGGACATGGCTACATGAGACCTTTGAAAATCACACTTACAATGTTCCATTCAACAAATATTTAGAAACAAAGCAAGTTTTCTCAGTAGATTCCATTCTACTTCAATTCTCTTCTTAGTGGATGAAAATAGTCTTAAGATTTAGGAATCCAGTTACCCAGACATGCAGGGGATTTACTGTACCTAAATACCACCCAGGAGCCCTAATGGGAGCTCCCACCCGCAGCACCCCATGCGTCAATTGGCAGACTTCTTTCAGTGACTAAGATACCACCACTACCTGCTGTTTTCAATTATTTCTTGCTTGACAAATGCAGTGGAGGCTACTCCTGTAGTTTTTGTAAACTCTGCAAAGTGCAGGAAGAAATTTTCAGGAGTCTTTCCACTGTGGGGAGACTTTCAAAGGCATCTGTCATGACTGTAGGGGAGGGACCTTGGAGGATTTTGAGTGTTAATAAAGTCATCTTACAAGGGGACTTGCACTTAGGGCCCCAGAGTTTCTTCAAAGTGGTTTCTATTTTTGACTTCTCGCTCATCTGTGTTAGAACCAAGACGTACATCAGGGATCTCAGACAGCAAATTTATGTTTCCTAAACCTTCTGTACACTTAAAACTTCAAGAAATGTTTTTAATGGCTTGTTGGAAATGTTTGCACAGGCTGTTGTTGTTATTTGTTTGGCCCATTGAATCTTAAATGGGGCAATAAAACATGTGTATTGCCCCTTCTGAGAATGCACTGCCAAGTGGAAAAAAAGTAAAAGAGGCTGAATTGAATAACAAAGATATTGACACTCTCCTGTATACTCCTTCTTTGTTAGACTTTGGCAACTTCTCTGAAGGGATAATATGCTATTGATCTCCCATTAGCATGATGTTAAAAGATCTTATTTATTTAACTGTGTGCGTTGAAAAAGATTCTCTTTCTATCTTACATAATAAGTAATATTAAAAGCAAAACAAAAGAAAATATAGCAATAAGATTCAGAAACACGGCAGGGAAACCATATGCCTCAGAATTTCTAGGCGAGTCCTATTTGTAGTTACGATATTGGATACTGTGGCACTGCCTGGCCTCTCCATATACCAGATGGAGCAGGGTCCTGACTTGGCACACACATGGTGCCTCATGAGCCTACTAACAGCAAATACAGAATGAGAATCCCAGAATCCCAGAGTTGGAAAGATACTTAGAGATGGCAGAATGTAGTCCTCTTTTGTTTTGTTTTGTTTTTTAAATAAATCGAGATCTGGGCCCAGGGAGGTGATGTCATTTGTCCAAGGATAACTGATTAATGACAGCGTTAAAGCTAGAGATCCAAGTTCCTTACTCTCAGTCCAGACAGATTCCACTCAGTGCCATGCATTCATTGCTTCTTTGGTGTTCCCAAAGAGCATGGGAACCAAAGTTCTGGCTTGGTCTTATAGAGAAATGCAGTGAAAGACAGAAAAGTATGTTGTCAGCTGCCATCTCATCAACAAAATTATCTCCGCATCTCTAGGATTTCCTGAGCTACCCACAGGGACTAGGCAGTGGCACTGATCTTCCCCCTGAAATGTAACCTTGCATCCCCAGCAAACAGGATTGCCACATGGAGATAAGTAGAATTGTTATGAGTAAATGGTAATAGTACTTGTAACCATAATAATGGCTAAAACAGTACTGAGTATTTAGAACATATTATGTATAATGCCAATCACATTCATTGTCTCGTTTAACTCTCACAGAAACTTCATTAAATTAAATACTCTTATTGTCCTTGTTTCCAGATAAGAAAATGAGGCTTACAGAGATGAACTCGTGGCTGGACACGGTGGCTCATGCCTGTAATCCCAGCACTTTGGGAGGCCGAGGTGGGTGGACCACCTGAGGTTGGGAGTTCAAGACCAGCTTGGCCAACATAACAAAACCCTGTCTTTACTAAAAATATAAAAATGAGCCAGGCATGGTCATGGTGCCTGTAGTCTCAGCTACTCTGGAGGCTGAGGCAGGAGAATCACTTGAACCCGGGAGGTGGAGGTTGCAGTGAGCTGGGATCTCACCACTGCACTCCAGCCTGGGCGACAGAGCAAGACTCTATCTCAAAAAAAAAGAAAAAAGAAAAAGAGGTAAACTTCCCTAAGCTTATATACCTAGGAAGTAACAAAGCAGAGATTTGAACAGAGACCATTCAGCTCCAAAATTAGCATCTTCCTAACTGTGCTTATGAGATAGACAGGGAGGGGAAGGTAGGTGAAAATTTCAGGGGGTGGGGGAAACAGTGTATGCAAAGATGTGCAGGATATGAGAGCAAATCCTGTTTGAGGAACTGCAAGGATTCAGTGTGCCCACAGCGCAGGGTGGGCACAATGAATCCAATGGCTGGGGCCTAGACTGGGAAGGCGGAAGGGAGTGAGATCACGGGAGCAATGCATGGAAGTTGGGTTTTATCTCAGGCAGGAACATCAGGGATGAAGTAAAGAAGATCTAGTAAAATATTTGGGAAACAAAGTTACATAGGACCTAGTGATTCCCTATTCTTCTGTCTAAATCGCCTTCTACATAACATGAAAAAGTTAATCTACTCCCTAGAAACGTTAATAGTTTTTCTTTTAAAAGCTATCACAATAAAAAATATCAATAAACATATGTGACTGACCAGGCTGGCCAACATGATGAAACGCTGTCTCTACTAAAAATACAAAAAAATTAGCCAGGCATTGTGACGGACACCTATAATACCAGCTATTTAGGAGGCTGAGACAGGAGAATTGCTTGCACCTGGGAGGCAGAGGTTAGAGTGAGCCGAGATCACACCACTGCACTCCAAGCTGGGCAACAAGAGCAAAACTCCATCTAAAAAAAAAAGATATGTGACTATTGGAGATGGAAACAATTTTTGAGTTTTTTTCCCTTCGTTTCTATCTTGGTCCCGTTATTTCACTTCGAATTCAACAAATCTTATTAGAACAGACATGTGTTGTTTAATTAAATCCAGGTTTCATTTTAACATTGATTATATTTTGAAGGAAAGATTGTCTACATAGAAGAACCAATGAGGGAGATACAGCGAATAAGCTTCCAAACCTTGGAGCAGAGATGTTGTCTCATCTAGGAGATGTTTCATTCTAACAGGGAGATGGCATTTTCCATATTTTTCTTGATTATTTTCTTTGCAAGATTAACATGAGTAATTGAAAGAGACTTTGGAATTAGCGTACTGAGGAAATTGTTTATTATTTATGAGATAGAAATCAACCTCCTATATAACCAAACTCATTAAGGCTTACATAAAGTTTTTTTCCATCTTCTACAGACGTAATTCCCATAACAAGTAAGTAGTTTACACATCCCCCAAAGTACACGAAACTCTCTGAGATGCAAATTTATTATCCAGGAGTAAATGGCATCACCCTGACCTGAGCCCTTTCTCCATCGCAGTAGTACTGCCCCAAAACATGCTTCCAGAAATAATATGTGGGAAATAGCCCTTGCAAATTGATTTGCACCTGGCCCCAACAGACGCCGGCCTGGCTGTTTCTGCACATGCAGCTCTGACCCGGTAATCAACTCTGCACCCTCTCATTGGCTCTGGCTGTCCCATTTGTGCCCTGTTTGGCATCTCTAGCCAGCTTCCCACTGTGTCCCCTGGTTTACAGTTCTCTCTGCCACCCTTCCCATCATTTCAGCCCTGGCCCTGGTGCTTAAGACTTTCTTCCTTGGTAGATTCCAAAAACGAAACACAATTTGCCCTCTATCCCCTTCCCTGGGTACTGTTACCTTACCAGTTTCCTCACCAGTAAGATGCTTCTTTGAGGGCTGACTCAGTGAGCAATACTGCTGTGCTCACAACTGTGATATGGACAGGAGACAGGGAAATACTGGGTAGAAGAGGACGGTTCCCTGGCAAAGGCTCCACCCTCAAGCCTGGATACTCTGGCCCTAAGTGAGAATGGGCATTCCTGTTTTGCAATAAAAAATTTGCCTTTTGTCCCACCATGCCCCCATCTGTACCCACATAAACCCTGGACTCCAGGCTCCAGAAGCAGATGCAGAGACGAGGAGACAGACAAATCACAGAACAGCATGGCAGAGAAGGAGAGAAAAGAAGGAACATCTGGAATTCAGCTGGGAACAGCTGGCGAATTGGCTGCTGGATGGCCAAACTCCAGGGGAAGATCATCTTCCCACTCCATCCTCTGTTCAGCTACCCTTCCATTCCACTGAGAGCCACCTCCACCACTCAATAAAACCCCCACATTCATCCTTCAAGTACATGTGTGACCCAATTTTTCTAGGACTCTGGACAAGAGTTCTTTCAGTAGTCAGGTATATAATACCAGGGAAGGGATCTAATTGCACCTGCTGGAGTCACTTTCCCATTTACATGGCCAGAGGGAATGAGTGTTCTGCACGGCAATTCTAGATCACATGGGGACTCCTTTGAGTCAGCCATGAGGTACTATGCATTGCTGCTCATTGCCATGCACGAGTTGGGAGAGAACAACGGGATGTTTGCAAGAAAAGAATCAATCGATGTCTTATACTTGCGCAAAGAAGAGAACAGAGCAGACTTAATTCAGAAGTGATGCATTTGAGCTGAATGAATGCCAGATTGCATCGCCTCATGCTGTGTAATTAAAGGGTTTAACTATATCCCAACCTATAATTTAAGTAGTAGATTGAATTGAAGGAAGTGATGGCAAAATTAAGTGATCTCATGGCACATGGTGGCATGCCAGCTTTAAAAACAGCAGCTTGATAGCATCAGTACCATATTCATACTGTAGGCATTATTTAGGTCCATCAAAGCAGGATCAGCCAACACATTAATGTTACTCATTTTAATCGGCTCTTTTTGTATTTAATTAATATTTTATTTTTGCTTTTCAAATGCATGCTCGGCTTTATGTTTTATGTATTTTGCTAACACTATGGTAAAATTAATTTCAGGCAATACCAGCCTTGACTCTTCTTCCTTTATAAGGGATCCATATATTACTTAATTCTGAGAAGTCTCACTAACATGTCTATTTCATCGGAAATCCACGCTCTTTTCTTTTGCAGGCTAAACACTAGAATTCCCTCAACTTATAGGATATAGGTTTAAGTTCCTTTAGACTTGGAATTCCCTTGGGGAGTGGTATTCTTTGGGAGGCCTGTTAGGATGGCCTGAGAGGCCACTGCAAACAGCACAGGTACCCCTCACCTTCCGAAATGCTCTTCTGTAAGTATCCATGCCCCATGGTTGAGAACCACTGCCATAGAAACTTTAACAATGGAACATCTGAGGTGTCTCAAGAGTCCCAGGTGTAAAATAAGGCAAATGTCATGTTTTTAGAATATCAACTCTCTCACGGGTAGTACCCAGAACTATAATAGTCTGTGTATGTTAGAGTGGCTGAAAAGCAGAGCAAAGTGCTTCAGTGTGATCCACAGCTCAACGAATTGCCTATGCAGTTTTCAAGCCTGTCTCTCCCTTTACTTTGAATCTCCTGCTACTGACTATGGTAGTCAGGGAGTGGGGTGCCCTGATCTTCCTTGAAGGAAGGATGTGCTGCACTGCCTCCAGCTTCTTCAGGATCTGCCTCTGTCACAGAGACTACCTGGTCCAAGGTCCATGGGCTTCCAGCAGGACTATTTGGCTACCCAGGACATGTTCTGACAATCACTCATAGCTCCAGAGCTTCCCGTTAAGTTGGCCAAAGATTCACTGGGTCTGTATCACAGTTCAACATCTTCCTCCATTCATTCACTTCTGCTTCCTCCACCAACTTCTCTCCACAGGTGTTGATCTCTAAATAAACATCTTGCCCCTCTAACTCCACCTCAGCATCTGCTCCCGGAGAGCCCAGCTGTAACACCAACTTTGCCCCACTACTGGCTGTGCTTTCCTGACTGCCCTACAGCATGCTAATATTGCCTGACAGTCTAGACAGTCCTGCCACTTTCTTGGCAACTCAGTGTACTCTGCTGTGACACTCACCTTGAGGAGTCCCTGAGCAATCCCAAGATACAGGGATAGCAAGAATCAGTTTCAGACCAGTAGGCTTGCAAACATTGTTCTAATACTGAAAGCTCCATAGTGGCCTATATTTATTGGATATTTATCATGGGGCAGGCACTGTCTTAAGCACTTGATTTGAATTAATCACAACTCTATTGTCCATACTATTAAAGTTTCTTAGATAAGGAAACAGGCATGCTTCAGTCACTAGGTGAGTTGGTGGAGCTGGGATTTGAATTTAGGCATCTTCACAGCCCATGTATCTTACGGAATTTTCTGTTGCTTGAGCTTAAGCTCCAGTTTCTTATAGTTCTGGAGGCTGAAAAGTCCAAGGTCAAGTAGGCACATCTGGTGAGAGGCATCTTCCTGGTGGAGACTTTACAAGGTCCCAAGGCAGTGCAGGTTATCACATGCTGAAGGTGTGCAAATGTGCTAGCTCAGGTTTCCCATTCTCTTCTTCTAAAGATACCAGTTCCCCTCCCATGATAATCCATTAATCCATTAACCCATTAATCCATGAATGGCTTAATCCATTTATGAGGACAGATCCCTTGAGATCTAATCATCTCTTAAAGACCTCACCCCTCAATACTAATGCATTGGAGACTACGTTTCACATGAGTTTTGGAGGAGATATTCAAAGCATAGCACCATATTGGCCACTATACCAGTGATTCCTCAATTTTGGCCTGCACTAAAATCACCTGGAGGGCTTGTTACACACAAACTGCTGGACCTCACCCTTAGAATTTCTAATGCAGTACGTCTGAGGTGGGACCTGAATATTTGCATTTCTAACAAGTTCCCAGGTGATGCTGATGCTGCTGTTTCAAGGACAACACTTTGGGAACCACTGTACATGATACAGCCTCTCAAGTACAATTACAACTGACATCATATGAAAATGCACTACGGTTTTCCTCATGATAAATAAGAGTTTCCAAATGCAATAAATTTGGAAACCATGAATTATACAATCTTGTCAGAGCCTCTCCACCTTCAGGCTCTCCTCATCTTCCTAGTGTTAAGTCTTTCTCTGTTGCCCACATGTGTCCAAGGACAGCTGGCTCCAGCATCCTGATTACAAAATCCAGCATTGCTTTCCTTGGATAGCAAAAGAAACCTGGAATTAACAAAAGCTAACATACTTGAGATGTATAGTTAGGCACCACATATTAGACTTTTAAAATAGAGTTGCCATTATTAGCTCTGTCAGTGGTAAGACCAGAAACTGCATGATATAACTTCGTACGGTATTTTTTGTTTGTTTGTTTTTTGATTCAGGGTCTCACTCTGTCACCCAAGTTGGAGTGCAGTGGTACAATCATGGTTCACTGCAGTCTTGAACTCCTGGGCTCAAGAGATTCTCCCGCCTCAGCTTCCTCAGTAGCTGGGAACACAGGCGCACACTACTACGCCCGGCTAATTTTATAAAGACAGGACCTCACTCTGTTGCTCAGTCTGGTCTCAAACTCTCGGGCTCAAGCAATCCTCCCACTTCAGCCTCCTAAAGTGCTGGGTTACAGGCAAGAGCCCCTGCAACTGGCCCCTCGTAGAGTATTTTAGACATTTTGTGAAATAGATTGTGTGAAAGCACACACATTTAAAAAACAACATTAAAGTTAGGGATAAAAAACAAAACATTTTTTTAGTTAAAAAATACAATTAAAATGCTCATAGTACTTTTCAATCTTGGAAACATTAAGGTGATTTTTTGAATTATTTTTAAACCATGAATCTTTTATTTGTGCGTTAATTCATTTGATTAATATTTAGTAAGCACCCACAGGGCTACAGCACTGCACTTGCAGAATCATATATTATTATAATTGTTAAAGTAACACTCACTAGTGTTTTTATTGTCCTCACCTTCTCAAGCAATTTAAATCTTTTCCAGCTTGAGGTCATTGGTTTTCACATCATCGCTGTGAAGTAAGATGATCTATTGTAATTTTGTCCCATGTGTACCCTAGAAAGCTAAGGCCCCGAGGACTGAGACTGCCTCCAGGCTGACTCCTGGTGGAACCAAAGGTGTAACTTACAGCCCTGGACTTTCAGGAATCACTCTGCCAAACCGTCTTCTATGTCTGGGCAATTTTCTGTCCTAGGTTCCTTTTTTTCTTTCCTTCCTTCTTTCTTTCTTTTTTTTTTTTTTTTTTTTTTTTTTTTTTTTTATTTTTTGAGATGGAGTCTCTCTCTGTTGCCAGGCTGTAGTGCACTGGCACCATGTTGGCTCACTGCAATATCCACCTCCCAGGTTCAAGAGAGTATCCTGCCTCAACCTCTGAGTAGCTGGGATTACAGATGCACACCACCACATCCAGATAATTTTTGCATTTTTACTACAGACAGGGTTTCACCATGTTGGCCAGGATGGTCTTGATCTCCTGACCTCGTGATCCCCACCTTGGTCTCCCAAAGTGCTGGGATTACAGGCATGAGACACTACGCCTGGCCCTGTCCTAGGTTTCTACAGCAAAATACTTACCTATAATTTTCCTTTTTTAAAAAGAAAATAATTTTATAAGGAAGTTAAATATTAAGAGTTGTTTTGGTTTTCCAGTGATTCCAGATGGAAATCTACTCCTTGTACTTGAAACCCCAAGCAAAGGACTGTGCTTTGCCAAACCCTCTAAAGAACCTGTAATTTATAACTCTTGGAAAATAATATTCCAGGTTAGGAGAATTGTGAAGGAATTGAAAGGGGGAGCCATATTTACTTGTGGGATTGTAATATTATTCTTTTTACTTAGAGTGCAGAGAAATTGAATAGAATTTATTTATTTATTTATTTTTGAGACGGAGTTTTGTTCTTGTTGTGCAGGCTGGAGTGCAATGGCGGATCTCAGCTCACCGCAACCTCCACCTCCCAGGTTCAAGTGATTCTCTTGCCTCAGCCTCCGAGTAGGTGGGACTACAGGCATGCGCCACCACACCTAGCTAATTTTGTGTTTTTAGTAAAGACAGGGTTTCTCCATGTTGGTCAGGCTGGCTCCGACCTCAGGTGCTCCACCCACCTCTGCCACCCAAAGTGCTGGGATTACAGGTGTGAGACACCATGTCCGACCTATTTGGCTTTTAAAAAGACAATGATCCTTCTATGAAATGATATATCCTGACCTCATTTTAATTAGGAAGGTGTCAAATTAAATAGTCACACTGACTCTGATGTTGCATAGGTCAGAAATCCAGTTTCTGATCAACAGAAGATGGTACAAAAGAAACCCAGAACTGGAGAACAATTCAGTGCTAAAATGTTAAAATCTTTATGAGTGTACACAATTTTCAAGTTTTGCAACTATGTCCATGATACATTTTAAAATTTTGTCTGGGTATATTTTCAATATACTTAATACTTGTTTTCTTTAATTTGTAGTGAGTGCCAAATTAAGTGACTTTTTGCATTGATGATCATTTAAATATAAAAACCTAATAGAGAGCTACTGCTTTGTGAAAAGACTTTGGGACAGTCCAGTACATCAATATATAATAAATTTTTAGAATGTGCTTATGGAATTCATAGAAGCTGCAATACAAAAGGACCAAAGCTTCATTATTTTAATTCAATTAAATACCCAGCATTGAAATTATTAGTCCAGTTGATAAAATTAAACAACATAAAATCCCAAATTATCTCTCTCCCTACCCTGCTTAGTACAAATTCATGTAAGTTAGCGATTTTTAGGCAATAAGGTTTTAGACATAAAACAGTTGTCATCTGAAATCTAAAATCATGGAAAATCTAAGTTACAAAATAAATTTACAACAAATGCATTCATATTAACATGTATACCATTGGAAACAAAACACCCAAAAATGAGTTATACAATTTTACTTAGGAAAAATCATGAAATCAAAACTCAAAACAAAAACATCTAGGTTTGAAGGATAAAATAAACATTCACGAACAATATAATTCAAGGTGAAGACAAGAATACTTCTTTCAGCCAGGTGCAGTGGCTCACTCCTGTAATCCCAACACTTTGGGAGGCCCAGGCAAGTTGATCACCCCAGATCAGGAGCTCAAGACCAGCCTGGCTGAAACCCCATCTCTGATGAAAATACAAAAATCAGCCAGGTGTGGTGCTGCACGACTATAGTCCCAGCTACTTGGTCGGCTGAGGTGGGAGAATTGCTTGAACCCAGGAGATGGAGGCTGCAGTGAGACGAGATTGCACCACTACACTCTAGCCTGAGTGACAGAGTGAGACTCTATCTCAAGAAAAAAAAAAAAAAAACTTCTTTCAGTACCTGCTAGAGCAAATGAAATATGTTATTAATTTCATTTTAAAGAAGAGGCATTTTAAGAAAACATTTACAGTATATTTTAACAGCAATAATAGTGGCTCACAAATATCCACAAACTATAAGATAACTAAAATAATCTCAAGACATTGCTAGATCAAAGAAGCTATGACCATAGTAAAGAAACAAGAAAAAGTAGAGGGAAGATAAAGATGAGATAAGGAATGGTGCTTTTTGAACAGGAAAGTATATTCTGGGTGGAGGTGTACAGTGGATGAAGGGTGATCTATCAGCATGGAGGTGCAGTGTGGGGGAGGGTGATCTGTCAGCATGGAGGTGCAGTGTGGGGGAGTGTGATCTATCAGCATGGAGGTGCAGTGTGGATGAAGGGTGATCTATCAGCATGGAGGTACAGTGTGGGGGAGGGTGATCTGTCAGCATGGAGGTGCAGTGTGGGGGAGGGTGATCTGTCAGCATGGAGGTG
>NW_016107357.1:13593029-13669914 GCF_001604975.1 Cebus imitator
TGTGGGGAGGGTGATCTGTCAGCATGGAGGTGCAGTGTGGGGAGGGTGATCTGTCAGCATGGAGGTCAGTGTTGGGGAGGGTGATCTTTCAGCATGGAGGTGCAGTGTGGGTAGAGGGGATCTGTCAGGGATCTGTTATGTGGTGGGTGGAGGACCCACATTTCTTGTAACTCTTCTTATATGGAAACCAGTCCTATTGGTTGTCCTTGTAAGAATATAAGCTGTGAAGGACTTATAGTGTGGCACTCTAATTCAATACCCTAAATATCTTTGCGAGGCTTGGTATCTAAATACAGTACAGTCACATTAGGGGTTAGGACTTTAATACATGAATTTTGGGAGGCACAATTCAGTGCATGCCACCACCAAACTTATTTCCACAGCAGTTGCACTATTTTATAATCCCGCCAATGGTGGACAAGGGTTCCAACTTTCCCACATGCTTGGAAACAGTTCTTATTTTCTGTTTTTTTGCTTGTAGCCATCCTAATGAGTGGGAGGTATGACCATGCCCCTTCATGTGGGGCCTGGGACATGTGAGTTGAATAGCCTTAGTTCTTTCTATTTATGACAAGTAGCACTGCCCCAATATGCCAGACTATGCAGGTGGGAAGTAGAGAAACAAAAGAGAAGACTGACATTTCAAAGAGAGGGAGGAACAATTTGAGAAAACCTAAGGTGAGTGAACAGGGAGCCTATTTTTAGCTAGGCTGGATTACAGTTTCATTTGGAGGTAGCGTCTATTAAGAGTAATCATGTAAAAGGAGGCAGAGCTTCCAGTTGCATGGTGTCATTTAGAATCTTAACCATGGTCACGATAGGGGTCCCATGCCTCCTGCTGTCTTGTGGGCACTGAGCAGTCTTCAAAGAATGTTCACATCCGGTGTCTGCACAGAAAGAAAACCTGCAGAGAAGTCCTGCATGTCATAAAATTGGCATGGAAAGGAGAACACTTAATCCTGTTTACTTTCATCTAACTACCGAAGGCCTTGGATCCAGTCAACCATAACTTCAAAATCTAAGGCAAATTGAACGCAGTAGGGCCTCTTTGAAAAGTCCTGAACATTTTGTGAGCTTCTCCTTGGCTTAGATAAAATGCATTCTACACAAAGAACACTGAAAACTGGGAATCATCATAGCTGCTTTTAAATATTTGTAAGTTTCTAGCTCAAAATATTTTCTGAACTTTGTGTTCTACACAAGCAAGTCCCATAAGGAATTATATTTTTCATTTATTTATTATATTGAATATTATATATACAAATACTATGTCTAGAAACAGGGCACTGTGTTCAGTGCTGCAGACATGCAAAAAACTTAAAAATAACATTGTCAAGGAGCTAATAGAGAACTAGAGGCAATAACTCATGTGTATACGAGTGAAAATACAAGACAGAAATAATAGTTCACAAAGGAGATTAAGTGCAGCGGAGAAAAGAAAAGATCACTTACAGCCAGAACTACCAGGAAAGAATTTTTAAAAAAGACATAGCATTTGATTTAGACTTTAAAGAACGATGGTGTTTAAGATCTGTGGAGAAGTAGAGGAGGGCATCCAAGGTGAAGGGAAGATAAGCTATAGATACTAGCACTGAGAATGGGAAAAATGCAGTGTATGACCAAGGAATAGCAAATGGTAGGAATAAAAGCAAATGAGTTGCTTAGGATCTGGTCTTGGAAGTTCCCGTATTGATAAGGAGGTAAATTATTTCATGTTTTTGTTACGTAAAATTTGAAAATACATTACTATGTACTTAGCATTTTATGATACATATAAAGCATGGTACCGGCCAGGCGTGGTGGCTCATGCCTGTAATCCCAGCACTTTGGGAGGCCAAGGTGGGTGGATCACCCAAGGTCAGGAGTTGGGGAAAGCCTGCCCAACATGGTGAAACCCCGTCTCTAGTAAAAATATAAAATTAGCCAGACATGGTGGCGCATGCCTGTAATCCCAGCTACTTGGGAGGCTGAGGCAGGAGTATTGCTTGAACCTGGGAAGCAGAGGTTACAGTGAGCCGAGATGGAGCCATTGCACTCCAGCCTGGGTGACAAGAGCGAAACTCCATCTCAAAACAATAGAAAGGGCTTGGTACCTACTGATCTGAATTTGCCTTCTGAATTTCCAGTTCAAAACATGATAAACACATGTATGTTTTAAGGAAAAATAAACTTGTCAGTGTAAATTGTGGCTGTTACCCTAAAATAGCTGGTTGACAGAGGTAAATTAAAAGATAATATATACATTCAAAAGAAGAAGTAATGAGGGTTCCCTTCCTGCCACCCTGCCTCCCCACCTTGAAGGGGTTGGCATTGAGAAATGAGGCAAGGGCAGAAGGAATTCCAAACATGCTTGGCCTTTAAGATCTATAAAAAGGAGGCATGCTATTTATATGTGACCTACTTACAAATATCCCTCATTTTAAGTGGCTACCTAGGATAGCTATCAGAACTTAATTCTGGATATTCTAGATTCTCGAAGCTCCAGCAATAAAAAGCCTTTCCCCTGGAAACATGATTACACGTTGTGATTAGTTTCTACAGTACTGATATCTGGTGCTTTACTCAAGTTTTACAGCTAATCTGAAATTTGTGAAAGAAAATGCACTATTAGTTTATAAAAAGGTTAAAACATCCACTGAAATACAGAAAAATCTCGCAAGTAACTTTATATGCCTACTTCATAGATTCCATAATTGCCAAGATTTTGCCACACTGGTTTTTCCTATGCAATTTTTCTTTTTCCCTGAGGTATCATAAAGCAAATCCCAGGCATTGTCATTTCAGTCCTACCACTTCAGCTTGCAGCTCTTATCTGCATAAGTATTCTTATAGCTGTAAGCTAAAAGGAAAATCATAAGCCCTCCAGCAACCAACGGAATGAAACCCTCCCCACTGGGCCAAGGGGACCCCAGAGCAACCTAAAAAATGGAATCCCTAGCCATGATGGGAAGGGAGGCTGTACATGCCTCATTACACCCCTCCTTTTTGGAGTTAGGCACCCCTGATCAGCATTAACATTAAAACAGAGATCATAAGACTGAAAAACTGACTTTTGTGGCACTAAGACACCAAATTCCAACCTGTCTCTGGTATAGCATCACATGACAGAGAGAAGACCCTGAAGGACTAAAAATATTTCATCCCAAAATATATTTATTTGACATATTTGGAAATGGCCCTGAATCTCCATTAATGAAACCAGGCCTTTGCTGGATCTAGGAGAGATGAACTAAGAGTCTGACACTTTTTAAGGTCTGAAAAGCGACATTTACTACTTAGTTTCTTTGAAGAATGTTACCTGGAGGCTTCATCTTCATAACAAGAACCTTTATCTTCACAATCCCCTTTGTCATAACTCAAGCATCTCTTTCCACTGACTTCAAGTTTTAAGACAAAGCATAACTCTTTCAACCAATTGCCAATCCGAAAATCTTTGAGTCCACCTGTAAGGTCCCATTCCAATATACCCTGCCTCTTTAGGCTGAACCAATGTACATCTTTCATGTATTGACATGATTTTCCCCACAATTCCCGTCTCCCTAAAATGTATAAAACCAAACTGTAACCTGACTGCCTCAGGCACACTTTCTCAGGACCTCTTGAGACTGTCCCCAACCTCCGGCCATGGTCACTCATATTGGCTCAGAATAAACCTCTTTAAATATTTTACAGTTTGTTTTTTTCATCAGCATAGCTAACCTTCTTGAGTTTAACACACTTAACCTTAAACTATAATTATTTTGTATCATCTAAAAGCAGTCAGTAATGAAATCACCCCTGTTGTCTCAAACATGTCCTTTTATTCAAATGGTTTAAGAATTCAAAGAAGGTACACATGTTATATTTGATGTTTGTGCCTGTTAAAAATTAATCTGGAGCAGCCCCCTTCTCTACCACCCCAGTTTTACATGCCCGTAATTTGTTATTTAAGCTGGGTCTGTTTTCTTATAGAACATAGGATGTTCAGCATTTGCGTCTTTGTTTCCTTGTGATATTATTAAATTGCTCCTTTGTACCCCCAAATACATTTTCCAATTGGATAGTGTCAGTTTCCTGTATATTAATACTTTCCTTGAGCATAAACAAATAAGGTGAAAGAATCTACTGGGATGAACACAAGCTATTTTTTAAAAGACAGGCAGAAATATATTTTAATGATACTTTACCACCTACTTGCTATGTAACTTTGAATACATTATTTAACCTCTCCAAGTTAGTTTCATTGGTTTCCTTGTGAGTATGCCAACAATTTCTTGGAGTTGCTATGAAGATTAAATACAGTCTGTAAGAGACCTAATGCAATGCCAAGCACATATGATAAGCTTGATAAAACTGGCAGCTATTTATAGAGCTATTTCAGTGTACCCCAAGCTCCCATTTTTGGTTAGGGTCTCCTAAAGGACAAATCTGCTTGATACAGTTATCAACACTTTTGATGTATTTCCCATATCTTACTAATTATGAAAAGAACAGCTGGCTATCTTTTAGAAGAATCTAAATTATGAGTGAGTAGCGTCAAAAGACAAAATTGCAACAAATGTAGTTTAAAGATCTCAGTTGGCTTTATGTGCTATTCTAGAATCAGAAAACACTTCATTCCACAAAATAGAATCAGTGTTTCACAGAGCTCAGCCAAAGAGGTAGGCTTTATAGACACAGAAGGGCCCAAGCAAGCAGAAACCAAGAACACAAAGTGAATTGTTCATTTCAAAGTTACGTCCCTTGCAAGGCAGGAGCAGGGAAATAGAATAGAGAAATAACCAATTGGTTAATATCACATTACTTTGTATTATGAGGATTAAAGCAGTTATCCCTTTCTCCTGATGCAGAGACAGTCAGATAACTTAGTTTCAGTTTGGTGAACTGGAACTGCAGCATGAATTACTGGATTTTGATTTTTAGTCTAGTCTGTTGGAGCCTAGTGCAGGAGCTTAGTCTGAAACAATGGCCTCCTATAATTTTTATTTAACAAGTAATTTAAAATAAACCCAATTTAAACCTAATTCTATTACATGGGGCAACTATTGACACAGAGTCTTGGCAGGATGGTCTAGGCCAAAATTCCTAATAGTGTTGATATGTATGGGAAGGAAAGAACTTATGAGTAAGATTTTATCTTTCAGCCCTCCCCGCTAACTGAAGGCAGGAGGGTACCGTGTTCAAGAAACCTGTAGTCAGTTTTCCTTGGTGTCTTGACAGGCAGCGTTCTGCTTATGAGGAGGTTTCTCATAAACTGCCTTTCTCTGGGGGCTTTCTGCAGCTTCTTCTGAGTACTTGACAGGAAGTTGTGTCTCTCTTAAGGCTGCTGTTGTTGCTGCATTGGCATCTCTTGGCATGGTGTCATGTTGACAGTAATGCTTCATCGCTAAAGGTTGCCTACTTTATTTCTTCCATTTCACACTGAAAGTGTGAAAGTAGGAGCTATGATTACATAAATGCATACATCTTTCATACTATTCTATTGGCATGATTATACTACTTGTTGTATATGATGCTACTATGGGATCAGCATTATACTTAGACAGAAATATGGCTACCTGCAACGTTCCAGAAACTAGGACGGTGGTTCTCAAAGAAAAGTTCAGTAACTCCCTGTTATCAGAATCATCTGGGATGATAGTTAGAAATGTATATTTCTGGGCCTTGCCTCAGACCTAGGAAATCAAAATCTCTGGAAGATGGACCCAAGATTCTGCATTTTAACATGCATGCCATAGTTTGAAAATCTGTGAGAGAATATAGCAGGAAAATTCCCGGAGTTGAAGAACTTGTCGGTTATAAAATGGAGAAGCTGATATTTTAATCCAGAAGTGCTCAACTTCAAAGCCTATGTTGATTCCACTATGCTACACTTCTAATTGCCAATGACAGTCAAATAATTGTCACTAAACCACTCCTACCAATTGTACATACTATTTAGCTTATTAATGAACTCATAAATTTCCAATACCTTAGGATGCTTTATAATTTCTTTTTCCCCTTCCTTTCTGGTAGAGAGATTTATCAGAGTGGAGTTTAGGCCATTCTTTCCCTTTAATCTCTAGGAGTTCCTCTGTTTACTCTCCAAACCCCAGCCCCTCCCTTCCTTCCATGTTCTAATCTTTCTTCTTTTCCTTCTTCTTAAGTGAATGAATTTCCAATATCAAGTTCTGGCAAGTTGAAAATAAAAATTGAAAATGCAATGCAGAGTCTTGGTACCATTTCGCAGAATTTTTGAGATTATTTGCATGTATTTACCATAGCTATTTTGTATCTGTGATATTGGAAATGGTAGTCATGTTGTGATTATAACTCTGCCCCTGATTTAATGACAACACATGGAAAAGCTATGATTCCCCCTTTCCAGAAATTTAGAAATAGAAAGGAATGAAAAGACAGGAAACAAAGAAAAAGATCCGCATTCAAACACAGATTTACTCTCAAGATAGAGTCAGGTCGTCTTTATCAATGATGAAACATGTCAAGGTGAATGTTATTAAAGCTCTGGTCATTTGTGACATTTAAGTTGTGTGAGGTCCATTTGTAACCCAGTTAGCAAAGAGGGAAATATCCGGCTTAGATTTCAAGAGCCTCTAATCAGGTCTAGAGGCAGGGCAGCTTTCTGCTTTAAACAGGCTTTTATCTGAAGTCGTGAATGAATGACTGGAAATCGGCTGCTCCTGATTGAAATGTTCTTGCTCCAGAAATACAATATGTATCTAGAATCCTGAAATGCAACCCTTGGGAGACAACAGAGGAGAACCTGAGAAAAAGGGAGCTGCAACAAGAACCCCCAACTTCCCAGTCTGTCTCTCAGGGAATTCTAAGAGCTAAGGTTCCCATCCTTGCCATGCAAACAAGCACCTGCTAGGGGTTTTAAGCCATGGTCAGCAGAAAAAGGCTTTCACTTGATCTTTTCACATTTCTATTTTCAAGACTGCAGATTACATTTTTTTAAGAAATTTTCCTCTAGAATTTTTTCTTATTTTAGGTCTTTCATTATTTTATTAAATTGCAGGTGACTGAGGTTTGGTGTACAAATGATTCCTTCCCCCTCATAGTGAGCATGGTCTCTGATAGGTAGTTTTCCAACCCTCCTTCCCTACCTTCTCTCCTCTTGTAGTCCTCAGTGTCTGTCGTTCCCATCCTTACATCCAAGTGTACTCAATGTCTAGCTCCCACTTCTAAGTAAGATCATGCAGTATTTGTGTTAAATTGTTTCTGTTGGGGAAAGGAAACACTGGTGTAAAGAATTATTCTGAAATAAGTGATGTTAAATTTCATTTCCTCCTAGTCAGATCCACCAGGTTCTTTGTCCCTCAGCTCTGCATCTTCCACCTGGCAGGAGAGGACGTCTTCAGTCCCCTCTGTCCCTGCCAATTATGGGTGGTTATACTTGGTTCTAGAACTAATCCTGATTAAGCCAGGATGTCTGTAGGCAGCAGGATGTCCCCAACAGTGAGACACGGAATTAGTATTTGGTGCTTCCAGAGTAAGCGTTGGACATTTTCATGTCCACTAGACACACACTTCTTCTCCTAATCAGTGTTTGTTCAGCCCATACAACTGGATGGCCACGTCACTTCCCTCAATAGCCCAGGAGCTCCCTTCCATTGTCTGAAGCTACGTAGATTAGGTTGGATCCATGACATGCACTTGACTTTTACCAGGCCCCATGACATTTCCCATATATCTGGGCTTCTGCTCCAAACTAGACCAACTGCTCCAGATATGATACCGCCCTCCTACTTAACTCCACGACTGCCATTTTGTTACAACTCCTGCGACAATGATCCATCTGCCGAATCCGTCCCTTGGGGTTCACGGCCCCATGATGACATAGACAGGTTTGCCTCTAAAGAGCCAGACTCACACAGTTCAGTGAGTTTTACTAATTCAGTTTCTGCTTCCTCCCCAGATTATTAGCCCCATTGTGTCTCGAAGCTGTACTACTTTAGTTGATGATGCTGACTTCCTCTGCCCCTTCTCACCCCAAAGTTATTTCCCCTAGAAAAGGTAGTTAACATCATATCTGATCATTAGCGATCAAGTCAAAATTCTTGCAGTATGCACTGTTTTAAAGTAATTTACATAAAAGAAGAAAATAATGTCTTATTACTATACTAATACAGGTCTTATAAGAAGAAATTAGGTTGCCATCCAAATTTTGATGTCTCCTAGCTTGTATTTTCAGCCCAGATTGCTCTTCTAAGTTTCATATCCATATATCTAACTTAGATCTATCTACCTGTATGTATATCAGGTATCAAACTCAGCACAGTACACACTGAAATTCATACTTTTTACTTGTGTGCTTCCCCACTTCTTTCTCCAATGACAGTAGCTTTTTTTTTTTTTTTTGAGACGGAGTTTCGCTCTTGTTACCCAGGCTGGAGCGCAATGGTGTGATCTCGGCTCACCGCAACCTCCGCCTCCTGGGTTCAGGCAATTCTCCTGCCTCAACCTCCTCAGTAGCTGGGACTACAGGCACGCGCCACCATGCCCAGCTAATGTTTTTGTATTTTTAGTAGAGACGGGGTTTCACCATGTTGACCAGGATGGTCTCGATCTCTTGACCTCGTGATCCACCCGCCTCGGCCTCCCAAAGTGCTGGGATTACAGGCTTGAGCCACTGCGCCCAGCGACAGTAGCTTTTTATATCTCAATAATCCATAGTCTCTTGCCTAGCCTGACCTTGACTCGTGACAAAAACAGATAGTTCCTGCATGAAAAGTAAAACACAGAGCATAAAAACTTTTACGTACTGAAAATAATGGGCCGATATTGGCTGAATTATTTTTTGCTAACTATAATACCAGTATTTTAAACACTCGGCTAAAAAGTCTGCCATGTGGCAAATAATAAATAAAACAATATTTATTTTAGCAAATATTTACTATACGCTGGGCGCTGTTCTAATAGTTTTGTAAATATTAATTCACTTAACACATATAATATTTTTATGAGGTAGTTACTGTAACTGTATTTTTCAAATGAGGATAATGATTCACAGAGAGTTCAGGAACTAGTACAAGGTGAAAGAACCAGGACTTGCGCCAGGGAGTTTGCTTCCGGAACCCAGGCTCTCAGCTATGCACTGTGCTACTTCTCCACGTCTGGTGTAGAAACGTGGGGAAAGGATTTGTCATGGTAAAATTTTATTTGTTACCTTTAGCGTGATTTACATTTATAAAATATTATTCATATAATACCAGTCATGTGGAATAGCAGGGTAGTGAATGTATTATTGCAGAAAGTACATATTGCAGAAGTAATGTCTTTCTAGAAGACTGACTTTGCTTTTTCTATTCATCTATAAGAGACAAGTGCTACTAGTGCACACTATTAACCTTACCCAAAAGGCTATCTACAGGATGTCTTCTATGAGGAATTTTGTCTACTATATTTCTCTGGTGCACATGGACTCAATATCTCATTGCTTTTCACTTGTAATTACGTCATTTTTTAATCACTCCTCATCATCTGTCCATTGAGGATGTGTCCTCTGCAAGTATACAGCAAGATTCTCAAAGCCAAGAGAAGTGTCTTGTACTTATACATCGCCATGAGACTTCTATCTCATGTCTTCACACTAAAGCATCATGTGTCTGCAGTCCTGAATTTCTCTTGAGCTTCACAATGTTTTTCTCAGCACTGAATTAACATAATATAACTATAATTTATAAAACTGAATAAAGCTGTATATATATAACACCCAGCAGGTACCTCAAACTCTACATATCCCAAACTCAAAGTACTTTTTTCCATCACATCTGTGCCTCCTCAATATTTTCACCTTCTGTAGCAGATATTCTTCACCTATGACTCTTCTCTCCCATTCATCAAATTTTAAAATTCCTCCATCACAAATGCCTCTTCTGTTACCTCTTTTCAATTTCCACTAACCCTGATCATGTGCAGGTCATAATTATCTGTCACTTAGACCACCGCAGTAGTCTTCTAACAGATTGCTCTGAATCTAATTTTTACTTAGTAGAATCCATCCTTTGTATGCCTCCCCACTCTACATTTCCAAATATTGATATGATGTACTTATTCAATCAAAATAATATATAGAATGTAGTCCAAGTTCCTTACCATGGCATTCAAGGCTCTCCATATACTGGCCTTGGATTCCTAGCTGGCTAGCTAGGAGGAGGTTAGGAGCATTCAGGTTAGGAGTATGTTTCTTAAAATATCTGGATAGAGCAGTAAGATCTCTGTGTCTCTGTATGTGTGTGTATATTTATGTATACACATTTGTTTTAATGATGGAATCATTAACATTACTCTCATGCATCATGATTGCTCAGCTAAAAATGTTGTCAAATAAAAAACAGGGCCAGACAGTAGCTGAAGTGGCAAAAACATTGTATTCAGAAACTATTGCAATAAGAGAAAAGAGACCTCAATACAGAGCTAGGCTTAATTCCAAATACAGCAGGGACAACTGGGGATTTATAGCCAAGAGAGCGCCAGGTCAAGTGGATGGAAACTTACTAGTAGGAAACATCAGGGGTAGAAGAGTTCTGAAAAACAGACCTAATAGGATTCTTGCTGAAGGCAGGCCAGGGTGGTCACATATCAACGGTAGAAAATGAAAAATTTGATCAGATATGGACGGTAATCAGGTATGAAGGGGTTGGGGATTCTCTCTGAACGACTGCAGCAAGACTCTCACTACAACTTGGTGATTCCAGGCTCCACAGGATTGGAAGCCAAGGTCAAAGCCTAGTCGGAAAGGTTTAGATGAGCCTGACCAAAGTTTAGCCAAGGAGAGTTTACGCCAGTATATTCACACTGTCTGTGTGTCTCAGTACTGCTCTAATTTACCAGTGAGGGGCTCCCCAGCCATCAGAGCAGTGTCACCATCTTTGGGGTGGGACAGCAGTCACAGAGAAGGCCCAGAGTGGACAGTTAAGTAACTGGCTTTCTTTAGCATGGGAAAGGACGGACAGTCCTGATTTTCTTTCAATATTCCTCAGCTATATTGATCTGACTCCCAAATTACATAAGATCTGCAGTGATAAAACTATAACCCAAAAAAAAAAATCACTGCCTGTCTTTTACCACTTATACCCCCGGCATCATTATCAACAATTGTCTTAATACAAGTTTGAAGGCGAAAAATGTTTCACACCAAGTATGCATACAAAGGGTCCCAACACATTGAGCAGCAAAATTCCCCCACAGCAGACACCCCCGGGGATCTGCAGGAGCGTTCCCGCTAATCTCGCGAGATAGCAGCCAGAGACGCCTTTTGTTCCCGCGAGAGCCCAGGGCTTCGCTTCCCGTTTGAGGAGCCCGCGGCGGCGTTTCCTGGGGCAACAGCAATGGCGGCTACGCTGTCCGGGCGGCTCTTCTCGTTGGAGCTGCTAGTGGATTGGGTGCGTTTGGAAGCCCGGCTGCCGCCGCCCCCCGCTGCCGCAGTGGAGCAGGAGGAGGAAGAGGAGGGAAAGGAGCAGGGGGAGGCCTCGTCGCCGCGCGCTCTGTGCCCCGCCGTGGCCTTCCGCCTGCTGGACTTCCCCACGCTGCTGGTTTACCCTCCGGACGGCCCTGGCGTGCCCGCCCCGGAACGCTGGCCCGGCGTGATCCGCATTGGTCGCGGCAAGTCTTGCCTCTTCCGCCTGCCCCCTGCCACCCTGCACCGCCGGCTCCTGCGGACCCCGCTTGCCGTCTTGCTGCTACAGCTGCCCTCCGGGCTCCCGACGCCCGCCCCACAGCTCCTGGGGGCCTGCGACATCTCGCTGGCTACCGCAGCCCACAGTGTCGTGGGGCCGGCCGCCTCCGGGTGCTCCCACCTGCACCGGGGACGTTTCCCCCTGCGTAATAGAATGGGCGCACGGACCGGTGACATTGCACTGGCCTACCGCCTTACTGACCTGGGAAGCCACCTGCTGGGCCATCTTGAGCGACCCCTCACCTTCACCCCCACAGGAGGAGGAGCGGAGGTCAGTCCCCAAAGCCCGCAGGAAAGACAGCAGCTACAGCAGCCAGCCTCACAGCCAAGCCCAAAAGAGACTGATAGGCTGCTGGGGGAGTTAGGAATCCCAGAGGCACAGAAGGATTTGAAGGAAATAGTTTTCCAAAGTAAGGGCGGATCTGATAATGTGGGTTCTGTGGAGAATGGCAAAACCAATTCTATTGTTACTTGTTCAAATGCTGGCAATGAGAGGAATGTTAGCTCCCTAAATGAGGAAGTCACAGAGTTGGACATGGAGACCAATATATTTTGCCCTCCTCCTTTGTATTACACTAACTTGACCCAGGAAAAACCACTTCCTGCACAGGCTAAAATCACCATTGAGCCTCAAATGAATGTACCTGAGGAAATGAGTGGTGCGTCTCCTGAAAAAAACTATATAAATCCCCCAACACACAGAAGTTGTCTAAAATATCCAAGTTCTGCAACACATGAGCATCCTCCAATGCTTGTAAATCCTCCACATATTCAGGATATAGGAGCGATTAATCAAACATGTCAAACTGAACAAAACAGAATTAATACAATAAGGCAGTTGCCTTTGTTAAATGCCTTGCTAGTTGAGTTGTCCTTGTTATATGAACAACCTGTGACAAGTCCTGCTCAAATACATCCTCACCTAGCCTGGTTATATAGGACTGAGGAGAAGAAGTCACCAGAATCTTCTGCCAAATCCACATGCCAGTCTGAATCTAAGAAGGATAAACTTTCTATGGGGGGATGTGAAAAGTCAGGGAGTCTTCATTATAAAAAGAACCAAATTGAAAACTGTAAGAAAGATAAATATTCTGAAAAGAACAGTGGAACCCTCCAAAAAAGAGTTACAAAAGGGAGGCTACTTTATGGCTTAACAAATACACTAAGACTACGTTTAAAGCAGACAAATCCTGATATGTTGGTTGTACATGAAAAAAGAGAACTATATAGAAAAACACAAGCACAAATATTGGGTACAAAATTTAAAATTCCATCAACCAAAGTTAAACTATTAAGCTTTGCAGAACAAAGCCAGGAGCCACATCAACTGCCTAAAGATAAGTATTTAGATTTAGATGCATCTTTTACTGAAAATAGTGATATCTCAAGACAAATGAGTGGAGTTTTTGATGATCCCAGCACAAGTAAAGAAACTAAACTGAAATGTACAACTGAAAAAAAGACAGTGGGTCGCAGTAAAAATGGAACTAATAATGTTTCATTGAAAGAAATTGTGAATCCTGCAAATTTCATTATTCCAGAAAGACTCACCCATACAGGTATTTTGGGAAGAAATGTGGAAATGCAAATCCAAAGTCCATGTGTTTTCCAACAGGATGCTGTTGTTGACAGAATTATAGATAAAGAAATAGATATTAGGCAGGTCAAAACCACAGATAATGATATTCTTATAGCTGATGTAAGTGAAAATAGACCAGGTAAAAATAGTTGCAATGAAAACATCTCAGAACTGAAGTATTCAGATGACTTGTCTAGCCCTTGCTATTCTGAAGATTTCTATACCACTGAGGATACCAGCAAAAGTTTAAAAGCTCATGCTAGCAGTTCAAGGACAGAAAATCCAAAACATAGTCAATATACAAGCAAGTCTAGTGAAACAAGATTGTCCAAAAAGAAAAATAGTAGTAACAGGAGTTCTATCCTTAGCCCACCTTTCTCAGCTGGGTCACCTGTACACTCATATAGAAAATTTCATATTTCAAAGACTCAGGATGAAAGTTTGGAGGAAGCATGTAGTATCTCTACCAGTGATTTATCTTCATCACATTGGACTGAAGAAAACCAGAAAGATCAAAATAGTATGCACAATTCTAAAGTTGCAAAGAGTGATCAAGACATCTCTGTTCCAACAAGAAGTAGTTGCCAACCTTTAGAAAAAAGCCAGTCACCAAGAACATCCCAAGTGAGTTCTTATCTGCCTTCAAATGTATCTGAACTAGAACTTAATGTCCTAGATAGCAGTACATCAGATCACTTTGAAGAAGACAATGATGATGTTGGTTCACTAAATATTTCCAAGCAATGCAAAGATATTTGTGAATTAGTAATAAATAAACTTCCAGGATACACAGTGTAAAAATACGTGCTTTTTAAAAAGTTTCAACAACCTGTGTGTACTGTTAGTGAAAAAAAATTTAAACCTATTTTAGTACCTGAATTATGTGAATAATTATTTTTAAGAAATATGAATGTTATTCCTTTGATGTTTAGTGTTCTATTAAGTCTGATAATATTGATTATTAAAACACCATATAAACAGACTTGTTTTTAACTTGTTTAATTATAAGAATAAAAGTATATATTTCTAAACTGTCTCAAGGTGTCTAGTCTACAGTATTGATCATTCTAGAACTGACTTCATGCACACTACTGAAAAAAGAAGGCTAGTTAGTAAGGACAGCCTCAAATTTTTGTTAGAACAAATTATTAACAAATAGAGAAGACTTACTGTGTTACATGCAGAAAGGTGCAGAATTTGTCTATTTATGATAAAGCCCCTGCTGTTTTATGAGCTTACAGTTGTATGTAGATAAGAAGTCTTCTCTGACATATACGTATCCCATATCCCCAGTAGGTGAAGCTGCTTTTATATGCTGTCATAGCGCTCTGCACCTTTTCTTTTTAAACCACAATTTGTGTGATTATTTGATTAAAGTTTGTCTTCCACTAGCCTTCAGTTCTGTGATGGGTCCATATTTGTTTTACATATCAGTATATTTTTGTATCTAGCACAATTCCTGGCATGTGGCTGCAGTACAGTAAAAACATTTGTTGAAAAAAATGGAGGCCAGGCATTTAAAATACCGAATGAAAGGATTTAGAATTAAGCAGCAAAAATAAGCAGATTTCCTAAAAATAAACCTGCAGAAAATCCTTACTGGAGATATGTTTGACTATAATATTTTTGTTTTGCTTGATATAAATAGCTTTCAGGTGTTCTCTGAAATATTTGGAAAGGGAAACTTAAAAAGATATCTTTCTACATATATCTTTCTGGTTTAGGAGTTCAGTTTATTATCATTTCAGTTTGTTCAATGGTTATTTTTAGTGTATGAAAATTTGTTTTTATGAAATCCAGTGATCATTTATAATTTATTCCATTGGTTTTATATTTAGACTTTATTCTGTGTTCAAATATTTACATATATTTTGTTTTAGTTGTGTTATACTTTAATTTTTAGACTTTTTAATATATACAATATTTTTGAATGTATGAAATGAAGGTCTAATTTTCTTTCTTTACAGATAATTATATAGGTATTCTGAATGATCGTAATACTAGAATATAGATAGATGATAAAAAGAGAGAAGAGGATGTTACATTTTGGGGAGCAATATGAATCAAAGAATGGTGATGAGAATTAGCCTGATATATTTATGGGACAATTTAAAATATTATCTTGCATAGAATGATAGGTTCAGCTATAGAGTGGAGGTTCAGCTATAGAGTGGTAGAAAGAACATTTGTTGAGTGAGGAAAGTCCCAGATTATAGAGCCTCAATTGCTAAGCATAATAATAAAGTTATAAGCAATAGGAACAACAGATTATTTTAGGTTATAAATGAGCACTAATAAGATGTCATGACATTTCGAATATTTTAAATTATTGAAAATAATTACTATAGGCAGAGAAATTATATCAGTTAAAAGTTTTGAAATATGAAAGGATTCTATGGCTAGTGGCTATGATCTTAATTTTTTAAAAAACATAAAGCATATAGTATAACATTTCATAAAATCAAAATATTTTAATGCCAGGTATTGTAACTAGATGTTTAATAATGTCAACTGTGTAAATTGTTTAATAGCAAATTGTCATTACTATGAAGAACCAATAAAAATATAAGCAGTATCAGAATCATCAAAGAAATAATTCCTTTAAAACCAATGTTTTATTTGGTTGAAAGTAATTCATTGTCTGTGATAAGAATAGGTAAGGAAAATGATTATTGTAGCATGTCTAAATTACAAAGAACTAATGCACTTTAAATTACAAAGCTGAGTAGCTGAATCCACTTCTATTTGAGTTAATCCATGAATACTTATTTCTAGAATTGTGATGTTTCTTCTAGCCTAATTCTAGTGAAAATATCAGTTTTCATGTATTTAGTGCTTCTATTACATTCTACAAATTCTAGTCCATGTTTTAATTCTACAATCTATAAACTTATTTTTAAATAATTTTGTAATGGATATTATTCATGAAGCCGTATTTATCTCCTTAATTACTTAAAATTATTGAAACATGAAATAGTATTTCAAGTCACAAATAAGGGAGACTGTCATTTCATTGTAAAACCAAGCTATTGCAAACCTTCTAAAAGGTCTTCTGAATAGCATGGGTATTTAAACTGCTATGGACAAGCTGAGTGGGGGAGGGTCTAAAATGCAAAGTGAGCCACGGAAAAGATGTTAAAACCTACCTCTATGTAATGTTGAATGTTTACAGCTTAGAAAGAAGCCATCAGTAATAAGTCCTCTGAACTGTTACCCTAAACATTTGCAGAGAGTTGTGCAGGTGCATACAGCATGTTGGGTTTTTTCCCTTCAGTCATATGCATGCTATTGATGACATTTTCAGATGCAAAGAACAATGATATTAAACTTCTATCATTCAATTCTCATGGCTTTCTGCTTAGAGCTACCCCTTTACATGTCAATTAATTTAGATTTTTCTTCATGTACAAGCAGTGAATTTAGTATGGAATTATAGTTAGGAACCAGACTCCTATTGGTAGCAAAATATAGGTCAAGACTGTTAATTTAAAAACCCAACTTTTAAATTACCACACTGTGTTGTTGGCAAGGCAGATAAATTTCAGAACAAAGCAACATATAGATACTATTTAAATTTACTCCATCAAACTGTCCTTGGGTCTAGAGAAAGTGATTCTTCAGGCTGTTTATGCTTTAATATGGATTTAAATATTTAGGGAGTTGTACAGAATGATAATATATAGGCCAAAACTTGCTGAGTCATTCTTTTCTTATTTTTAACCTAAAACAAAGGAAAACTTTACTTGGTCAAGGACCAAGGCTTTCTTAAGTGATTTTCTCTGGAGACCTAACTGTCATGCCACAAGTAAGAGACTTCAGGATGATCTTCATTAGCTTTGGATGCCAAGCCATAGCGTTAGAGGTATTTCCTTATTTTTAAAAACTCTTCTCAGATCTCTGTTATACTGAGCTATACTAATTCTAGGAAAAAAATTAGAAAACTTAGATAAGAGGTTTTGTCTCAAAATTGTGTACCAAGAAACGTTATAATATTTTCCTTCCAAAATTACACTGAAGTGAAAAATGTGAAAATATGAATGCACCCAACGGAGCCCTGGAAAACAGGAAAAGTGCTGGTGGTGGACAAGATGGTTTGAGGAACTTCTGGAAGAGACAAAGCAGTTGGGATTATGTTGACGAAAAACTGATTACAAATCCACTCTTCAACACAGCCCCATGAGAGTGCTTCTGGAGAAATGAGAAGGTAGTATTTTCCAACAGAGCCCCAGAAAAATTCAAGCTGGTCGGCGGGGCTTGGGCATAGGAGCAGGCTAAGGGACAAGGGAAAAGCAAAACCCTAAGGACAGGGAATAAGCTGGGGTGGGCTCAAGGTTATCTACTAGAATAGGTATTGGGACCAAAGAGAAAAACTATTTTTCACCTTTGACACCAAAACATATTTAAACTGTCTCAATGTTATTGGAGCGGCTGCTAATTCTAGTGACAAAGTGGTATAAGCCTGGTCTTTGGAGGCAGACAAATGGCATTTTCGTCCTTGATTATTTTACCCCTTGGAGACTTTCTTCATTGTAGGATTGGTTTCAGGATTCAGTCAAATAACATATATATCGTATATGACAGTGAAGGTGAGTGATAGGCAATGTATTTAATGGTATTACAGAGAATGTACCATGGTGTCTGTATCCCAGCCTAGAGGGATGTATTTTCAATTAAAACTTCAGTCAAGCAATCAACTCTTCCTTCCAGAAGGTTTAAACAACTTTCCTATAGCATAGCAAGGCAAAAGAAGCCCATGGTGACAAAAGGCAGCACAGACTTCTGGCCAGGGAAGAAGACTTTAGATCACAGAGCAGAGCCACAAAACCCAGCAGAAGAAGGAACCCTTCTCAGACTATTAGGCAAAGTGGGGCATCTAGCTTTGTGCAGAGTACTCCGGAAAGTGGGTTACAAAACAGAAAGACCTTTCTGTATGGTCTTTACCATACAGAAAGAAAGGAAACTCTGATGCAGGTCTCCACTAAAGACAAAATTTTCTAAAAGAGTTAAGAAAGAGGTGTATCAGTGCTGGAAAGCATACGTTTCCCTGCAAACGTAGGCAAGTAGCTCCTCCTACAGAAGGTTGTTTTAAAACCTCCTAAATAATTTTTTTTTTTTTTTTTGCTGTTTATATATTCCATGTCTTTCCATAGTAGGTACAGAAAAAAATGTTTATTCCTTTCCTCTGAATACCCTGGGGACTGGGGTGGGGATGGGGTGAGTGGGAAAGGAGTTGTCATAATACATCATAATAAAATAGGTAGAAACTTACAGAACAAATCGGGAAGGGATGAGGCTTAGCTTTCAGGTCGGACACTGAGTAGTAGAACACTTGGTAGCAGAAATGCATAAAAAGATTTGGGTTTTCAATCGAAAGGAAGTTTGTGCTTTCCAGGAACAGGGCAGCATAAGGGATTAGATGAGCTCCTGAGCAATAGTGAGACAAGATAAGCGCTGAAGGTCGTATTCAGAAAGAACATGGAAGAGAGGAGGTCCATGAGTCAGTAAGTCAGTTGGTTAGTGCAGGATCAGAAACCCATACTTGTAGCTTGACTATTTAGAATACTGTACATTGTGTCCCTTTCTATTTGCTGCTTGGTTTTAATATAGCTCTTTTTGAAGGATCTGCTAGTTGATCCATATAAGCAATAGGAAATGACTTTGGTTGTGGCTTCTAATTGAGCAGAAATCCTAAAGGGGGAGCAGCGTACCCCTAGAGTCTGCATTATCAAAAGATAGAAAAAATATACAGGGGCCTTTAGAAAATCCCTTCTTTCTACCCAAAGATGTCTCCTTCAGCTTTTCTTTACTGAAAACCTTGGGACACTTCACATTTTGCTTCATTATGGGAAACTGTTCAATCACAGAGTCTCACGCCCATCAGCTGCTGCCTTGAGTACTATATCTCATTACTTATGATTTCACCGATAACCTTGTGGAGTGAATTGGGACTGATTTCTGGACTCAGAAGGACATAACACATAATGGATTGCTTTAGATACACAGGAGTCTGTTGTCAAAAGATTGACCTGAAAATTGTTTCTTGCATATCCAACATTTTAAAGTCTATTTCCAAGTACTTTGGGATAGCATTTATTAACCTGAGGGAAAATATCTTTTAAATCTCCTGAGAAAGTCCAGCATGGGCAACAAAAGTGAGACTCCATCTCATAAAAAAGCAAGTCCTGAGTATGAACATGTATGCTTCTTGTTAGTAAAGTACTCTACATCCATGATCTTCTCTCTAATAGCCAGAAGCTAAGTATGTTGGAGGGCAGAACTTACATTTTCCGGGGAAACTTCCTTCCATTCTAGCGCTTCTTTCCTGCAGTGATTTCTTGGTGCTCTCTTCCTGCCTCACTGATCACAGTGTGAGTTCCTACTGTCAACCTCTAAAAACCAGTGTGAGATGCAGGATCTTACTAAAATTATGGCTTCACTTTTCATTGGCAGATAGGATTGCTATTAAAAAAGTAATTTGTTGACGTGGTCTCTGTTGTTGACGTTAATTTTAACACTAATTTCTCCTTACACTGAACAGCACTTTACAGCTTACGAGGGACTTCCACTGTTTCACTTCATCTCTACCAGAACCCTGTGAGCGAAGTATTAATATAGATGAGGAAACAGGCGGCTTTCCATATTCATTGCCTTTCTCACTTTCATAGAGAAAATGAAAGACTTTCAGCATAAATCTCAAAAAAATAATGTTTCTTCAATCCTTATAATATTTACAGAATCAGAGTCCATAAATAGATTAAATTCATTTTATTTATTTTATTTATTGTGGTAAGAACATTTAACATGAGATCTATGCTTCTAGCAAATTTTTAAGCGTACGATTCATTCCTGTTGACTGTAGGCACAGTGTTGCACAGCAGCTCCCTAGAGCTCATTCCTCTTGCTTGACTGAAACTTTATGCCCAATGATTAGTAACTTCCCATATCCCCCTCACCTCAGCCCCTAACAACCACCATTTTGTTCTTTGATTTTACACACTGACTGTTTTAGATACCTTGAGCAGAGGACTCAGCTAAGCAATGCCTGGACTCCCAATCCGTGATCACCATCAGAGAACATGGCTGTTGTTGTAAGCTGCTAATTTGTTATGCAGCAATGGAAAAATAATGGAATTGGTCAATAAAAAACATCATGGCAAATCAAGAGGGAGATACTTTGAAAGAAAGGAAAAAGCTCTATGTTTTAGATCCTCTTTTTTTTTTTTTTTTTTTTTTTTTTTTTTTTTTTTTTTTTTTTTTTTTTTTTTTTTTTTGCCTAGGCTGGAGTGCAATGGCATGATCTGCAACCTCTGCCTCCTAGGTCCAAGAGACTCTCCTGCCTCAGTCTACTGAGTAGCTTGGATTACAGACATTGCCACCATGCCCAACTAATTTTTATAATTTTAGAAGAAATGGGTTTTCAACATGTTGGCCAGGCTGGCCTTGAACTCCTGACCTCAGGTGATTTACCCACCTCTGCCTCACAAAGTGCTGAAATTACAGGTGTGGGCCACTGTGTCCAGCCTATTTTAGGTACTTTAAGAAAGATCCCGTTATATTGCATTTTTGAGCAATAAGGCTTGCATTTTCATTTTTGACGGAGTGCCACAAATTGTACAGCTAGCGCTGGTTGTTATTCCAAGCTGGTAGAGGCAAACCCAATTGCTTTCAGGCTTTCCATTGTGTTATCCAAGTACATATAGTATTTGGCACCACCTTTATGGACATAGTTGATGTGTATCATACTGGAGCATACTCTGTTGGGGGCTACACATTTTCTCTTTAAAATCTAGAACATTGTCTTTAAAATTTTAATTTTACAGCCTGAACTAAAATGCCTACATTTCACACTACTGACAAATTTGGCTTCTAACACTTGTATACAGGATTACTCATAGCAACTCTTGGGAGATAGAGCTAATGTAATTCTGCATACAATATTTTCAGTACAAACATGAAATTATTGAACAATACATAACAATTTATTAACTGTCTCTGTTCTTGTCAGTTATGGGGATTTCAAGGATTTTTATGAAGACTCTTTCTCCATAATGTTTCTTTAGCACTAGTTGCAGATTTCTATGGTAGGTCTATGCCCTTAAAATGGATTGTTTTGCAGATGTTCTTGGGATATGTAAGGGTAACCAGTATGGCCCCCTGCACTAGTGTGGGGTATAAAAAGCAATCTTCCTTTTATATTCCCCTGGATTAGTCTAGCTTCATATATTTATGTTAGGAGAAAATCCAGCACCAAGCTTTTATGCACCCCATCATCCCAAATGGTCCAAGATCCTGAGAAGCTTACTTGGCCTTATTTGCGTGGTTGCTCCTACTTCCAAATGCCAGGCCATATGATCTGCCCACCGACTGGGCATGGTTTTCAACTGTTGTGGCTTCTATTGCTGTGACACAGTATTGCATCTAAAGACTAGTTGTCTCCATGGTTCTGATTGCAACACACATCTCCAGGGTATATGTGATTATTGTTTTTACTCATGAGCTAACATTTATGGGGTGGCTGGGTCTGGAGTTGTCTTAAAGGCCTTCCTCATGTTGATCTGTATATTCTGTGTGAAACAAGGATCACTAGCACAGGTTTTTACTTTTCTTGTTTCCTTTGGGTTTTTAAGGTCCTTTCCTACAAGAGAACTTTAACTGACATTATCCTAAAACATCACAGTTCCTAATAATTGTAGTAATCTAAAGAGAAAGGGTCATGGGCTTTATCTTATTCCTTACTGAAGCCTGCTTAACTCTATGCAAATTTACTTTCCCTCTTTCCATTTCCACCAAATCACAAAAAGAATCTGAGATTTGTAGGCCAATAGATGTTGTCTTAGTTCATTTATGCTACTATAACAGAATACCACAGACTGGGAATTTGCGATGAACTGAAGTTTATTGGCTCACAGTTCTGGAGGCTAAAAGTACAAAATTGAGGCGCTGGCACTTGGAGAGGGACTTCTTGCTGCATCATAACGTGGCCAAAAGTGAGTGACTGAGAGAGAGTCAAAGGGGGGCAAACTCACCTTTTCATAAGGAACCCATTCCCATGATAATGGCATTAATCTATTCATGAGGACAGAGCCCTGGTGGCCTAATCCCCTCTTAAAGGTCCCTTTTCCTAATACCATTCCAACGGCAATTAATTTCAACATGAGTTTAGAAGGTGACAAATGTTCAAACCATAACATATGTTATTCTACTATTTACATAACCAAGAGCGACTTTTGTAGTGTTATGGGACGAGTCCAAGAACTTTTCTTGCAGAGTTTTCTTGCAGTGCCCTCTTATGGAAAAGCAGCTGGCAGTGCTAACTTAAATAAATCCAGCACCAAGCTTAAATAAATCAAATTTGATTTACCTTTGCCAACTACCTCTACAGATGTGTCTGTTGAGAATGTCTTGATTTTCTTCTCCCTAATCACTAGCAAGGAGGCTACCACAGTGCCTTCACAAAATATATTGTCCATTTGAACTGGTATTATAAAATACCACAGACTGAGTAATTTATTTTAAAAACAGAAATTTATTTGTCATGGTTCTGAAGCCTGGGAGTCTAATATCCTGGCACCAGCAGGTTCGGTGTCTGGTGAGAACCCAATCTCCAATTCCAAGTTGGTGCCATGTTTCTGTATCCTCTGGAGGGGATGAACACCGTGTCCTTCCATGGAAGAAGGGGCAGAAGGGAAAGAGACCTCAACTCCCTTCCTCAAGCCCTTTCATGAGGGCACCTGATTCCATTTATGACATGACTCAACCACCTCCTAAAGGCCACATCTCTTCAAATGTTGCATTGGAGATCAAATTTTAACGTGAATTATGGAGGAGATGAAAACATTCAAACTATAGCATATATGCTTAATGAATGTAGGTGGTATTGAATAGAAGCAATAATCAATACTAGAGTCAATTCTTATCTTACAAATTAGGGTGTTTCATGCTTTGTCTACCTCACTGCTTAGCTAAGAGTTACTCTGCCCTCCAGAAATTTGGAGGTTGGACACTGGGAATAAAGATCCATGAAACTAGTTTACTTGGTCCCTTGCTATCCCAAGGAGTAAATGAAGACAATACTATTTTGATAATTCCTCAAACCAATCCATTTGGCTGATAATATTTGGGTCCACTTGGGTTAAGAATGATGACCACAGACCGGGGTGATATCACTGCCCATTCTTGATGCTGCCCCATTGTCCGAATTTACTCATGGGATAAGTTATGCAAACTGACTTCCCCCAGAAGGGTGCACTTTTGTAGCGCAAGTTTTTCTGGCTGACAATGATTCCAACATATGGCGCCTCCTAAGAGACACCAGAAGATTGAAACGCTCTGATCTCCGTGCTTCAACTGCATTCCTTCAAATAGCTTGGTTATAAAACCCACAACAAATAAAACTTCCTTTAACACTATCAGAGTGTTAGGAAGAGCTAGACTGTGGTGTATATTTAGACCACTTTGTACCTGAATTTAAATGTTAACATTCTCTTTGTAGGCAACCAGTTTCACTGTGTGCATTATACAGAACGGGAATGCAAATGAATGTGGTCCCAGTAGCTTGTTTTTATTTTGTAGTATTTCAAACATTCAGAAGAATAAATAACACAATGAACTCCTATGTACACATCACCCAGATTTAACCCAGTGATGACATGGTGCTGTGTTTTCAGTCTTTCTCTTTCTCCCTCAGAGGGATTCTCCTTTCCTCTGTCCCTCCCTCCCTTCTTTTCTCATAAATAAAACAAACAGATACAACTGAGAGTCTTTTGTTTCCCATCCCCATTGCTTTGCCTTCTCTTCCAACAGGTGACTCTTGCTCTGGGGTTGCTGTATGTTCTTCCTATTTCCATTGGGGGATTCATAGGTTGTTTCCAGATTTCTGTGATTGGAAACAGTGCTGCAATTCATATTCTTGCCTCTCTGTTCACATGCGCTCAGATTTCCTTAGGGTTTTATATGTAGAACTGGAATACCAGGCCCTGAGTTCTGTGTATCTTCAACAATGCCAAATCACTCTCCATTGGTTGAACCATTTACTGTGCCACTAGCAGCATGTGAGAGTTCTTTTTTCTTCACTTCCTAGCCTAAAACTGGCAAAGGATAGACATTTTAATTTTTACTGATGTATATTTAACTACCCTAGCTTTATAGTCAGTCCTGATATTCAGAGAAAAAAGCCCACCCTCTATTTTTCTTCCTTTTTTATGCTAAGTCAGCAGTTCTCAAACTTTTGGTCCCAGGATCTCCCTACATTTTTAGAAGTTATTGAAAATTCCAAAGAGCTTTTTAAATGCAGATTATATCCATCAATATTTACTTTATTAGAAATCAAGTTAAAATATTTGATGTTTATTTATGAATTCATTTGAATGTATTATTAGTAAACCCATTACATGTTAATATAACATTTTAAAAATGAAAGTAATAAAATTTCCAAAGCAGACATTTAGAAGAATGGCATTATTTCACAGTTTTGCCAGTTTAAAAAATGTCTGGCTTACTAGAAGATAGCTAGATTATCATACCTGTTTAGCTAAGGATAGCTGGAGTCTCCTACCCGCTTCTATCACATGTTGTGTAGCCTCTGGAAAACTCCACAGAACACTAATGAGAGAATAAGAATCAATATGGCAAATAACATTTCAGCATTATTATGAAAATGGTTTTGACCTCATGGATGCCATCCTGACCCTTCCCAAAAAGTTCTTGGGAACGCCTAAGAATTTCTAATCTCACTTTGAAAAGTGCTTTTCTAGATTCTTTTTGGCCCTTTTTCTTCCATGTCAATTATAGGATCACTTTATGAAGATCAAGAAAATAGATTTCTTAACCTATTGGAGTAATTTGTCATTTAAGGGTTGGTAAAACTTGCCTGTAAAAATGTCTGGGCCTTATGTTTCTTTGTGGTAGAACTCGTTCACATTGTTTGGGGACCTGATTTTATTAATATATGATTTAAAATATCAATTGGACTGCTGTTTCCTAAAATTTTTAAATTTTAGTGTACTTTATATACTTTAATAAAACATGTAAAATTGTTTAAAGTTTTTAAAAAATATAATTTTGAAAAGTAAAAAAGGGGTCAAAGATTGTCGATTACTTTCACTGACTCCAATGAACACATTTGTATTTATTTTACTGACCTCTCAGTTGCCTTCAACATATTTACCCACTTACTATTATCTTCTGCTACTTTCCATTCTTGCACTTCTTGACATCCCGCTCTTCTGGTTTTCCCCCCTACCTTTCCAGACTCTCACTCTACATCCATATACTGGATTCTAGCTCTTACTCCTGCTCTTTTAAATCTCTCTCAACTGTCTCAGTTATCTCATCTCTCCTATTGCTTTAAAAACAATCTAGATGATGATAACTTCGCTATTGTAATTTTCAACACAAATCTCTTTTCCGAATTGTAGACTCATGTTTCTACCTGAAATATCAATTTATATTTCACAGGTATCTCAAACTTAATGAGCACAAAATGTGACTTTTAATTCCTATCCCCAAAACAGTTCCTGTACTAGTTATCTGTACTGAGCATTCTCCATTCACACCTTCTATCCCCTTTGTACCTTTCTCCACCCTGCTTTGAGCCCAGGATGCTGCTACCTGTATAGGCTGTATCAGTGGTCAACTTTGGATTATGGCTTCTATTTCAGGTTTGTTGGTGGTGGGGTAGGGCAGGAGATCGGGGGGCAGGAGGAGAGAAAATTTGGGGTATCGCATTACCTGGCTCCCTTGGTTGTGGCTGCATTTCTTTATAGAAAGTCACAGCTTTCATGGGAACTTTTTTTTTTTTTTCCAATAGCTGTGGCAACAACTACAACTCTCAGTTTCAGGCACTGACGACTCCACTTGCCCTTTCAGACCTAGGAAGGATAACAGCTTCTTGCGTTGCTAGTTCTGGAGTCCTTCACCATTCCTTGTTTGTTTCCCTTAACTCTGTCCACTGCTTTGCAAACAGCACCTGCCATTAAAATGTCTTCAGTGATCTCGTCTGAGTGTACTGCCTGTTTCCTGCCAAGATCCTGACTGATGCATCTTCCCAGTTTTAGAGAGCCACCACCTCTCTGGTGACTTAAGCCAGAAAACTGGCACCATCGTCCCTTCTGTTCACCTTCTGCATCCAATCCGCCAACCCATCCTGGTGGCACTACTTCCTACACACATCTTGAAATAAGCCATGGCTAAGTGTTAACCTCTTTGCTGCTCTCTCCATTTTTCAGTTTCGCCGTTTTCAATCTATTCACTGCATGGCAGACAGGGTTATCTTTAAAAACATCTATCAGTCCATAATCCTTCACTGCTTAAAACACATTAATGACATTATTTTAGATTTTAAGTAAAATCCAAATTCTTGGTCATGGCCTGCAAGGTCCCATATGGTTGGATCTCTACCTGCCCCTCCAAATGCACCTCATACCTCACTCCACCCTGCCCTCTGATGGTCCAGGCACACGGTCCTCCTTGTTGTTCCTCAAACACGGAGAACTCATTTACACCACAGTGCCTTTGCTGTTCCCCTTGCAGGGGGCTCTTGATCTCCTACAGAGAGCACTTAATACTCTGCTTTGCATATGTTCTTCTCATCCTTTAGGTCTCTATTTAAATGTTACTTCTTCAGGGAGGCATTATGACAATCCTATCAAATTAAGCTTCTCAATCTCACCTTGCCCACACCGAATCATTTTCTATCATTGCATTTGTTAATTCTTTTATAGCTTATTACAACGTATAATATAAATAATGTGTTATTATACATAATAACATACCAAAAGCTTTTTCTATTTGTTTATATTTTTTACTTTTTTATTTTGTGTCTTCTTCCCTAGATTATAAACTCTTTGATGATAGAGACTTATGACTGTTTTGTCCACCACTGTATATACAACTTTTAGTACAGCTTCTATTCTGCTGGCATATGCTGATGTTTTGCATTCAATAAATATTTGTTTAATGTGTAGATACTTTGATATTCAAGTAAGAAAAAAAGTGTTTTTTAAAAAAGGTTCACAATAAATAGCAATGAAAACTGAAGAGGGAATTTTCTTTACAACAACAAAGACAATCGCTCTCCCTATATATGTTTTTTTCCTCTTTTCCCCTGAGAAAATGATCAACATTTAGATGTTCTTAGCCTGTTAAGGATCCAGAAAAACCACTTAGCTTTAGAGGAAATTTCAATTACACAATGGAGATTAAAGTTTCAGCACTTGGGAATAATTATAGAGATGTGTTCCATTATATATGTTCAAGAGAGTAAAAAAGAAAAGCATTAAAACTCAATGGAAACGCATTTCAAATGATAATCAATTTACTTTCTTTATTGCAATCACAGGAAAATTATTTCAAAACCTCTCGTCTTGGGTCTAAGGTCTGAAGACTAATCACTTAATGATGTGTTTAAAACTCAAGAATTCGAAAAAGCCTGGACTGAGTGGGAACATTTTAAAGCATCATGCTATTAACAAAACCATTAAATGAAGGGATGATGTTTGGCTAACCATTGAAACACACAGTGATGTTTTCTCCTCTGAGATGCATTTGTTATTTATACAACTAACTTACCACTTAGAATTCTGAGTCTTTAACTGAAATTATTTTTCATGTATCTGTCGTTTATCCCTTGTGTCTATGTGATAATTTTGTGGCTAGGAATGCATTTTAAGCACCTTTTTATTCTCTAAATAATCTTCTAGAGGACTGTAGTGAACATCTATTAATTTTGCCATCTAGAATCCATTCACTTTTCTTTAGATGTAACAGTTAACTGTAATTTTCCTCTGGGAAATCTCCTCAGTTCCTTCTCTGGAGCATTGTGATTTGATGAACTTAATCCCACCTCTAGTTTAAAACAGCAAGCATATTTCCTCTCCCAGGAAGGGTAATTGGTCGGCACATGATTTCACATCAGGAAATGTTTTAAAACTCTTCTGGAAGGAACAGTCTCTTTTTCCCACTGGGTCTGAATGATGAAGCATGTTGGAGCCCATCTTGGAAGCAATCGCAAGAGAGATTCTTCCCAAGGAAGAGCCAACACCAAGAAATAAAAACATAGAAACAGTCATGAAGAGTCCTAAGTCATACATCTGAAAAGAGTTAATTCTTGGACTCTTAAATTGGATTAGTGAGTAAACTCATTTAAAAAAAAATAGCATTTTAGATTTATAAGTCTCTCACTTGCAACCAAAATAATTCCTGTACACAGTAGGCACTTGATTAATGTTGTTGATTAATTTGTACAGGTTTCCTCTTTATTTCCAGCCCTTTTACAAAATCCTTGAAAGGCCCTTTTGATTTGATTAAATGGAAAAACAAATCTGTGTCATGATGAATGTTCTTTAGTTCTTCTGGATCAAACATCTCTGTTGGAAACACAAAAATTTATTGATTAATATACTGCTTAATATACTGCTATTTCCAGGCCATTCCTGATATCTGGAAAACTTCTCCTCTTATATTTAAAAAACCAAATAAGTACTCTTTAATTATTATTATTATTACTGAGACAGTCTTACATTGTTGCCCAGGCTGGAGAGCAGTGGCACAATCTTGGCCCACTGCAACCTCTGCCTCCCAGGTTCAAGAGATTCTCGTGCCTCAGCCACTCAAGTAGCTGGGACTACAGACACCTGCCACCACACCCAGCTAATTTTTTGTGTTTTAGTAGAGATGATGTTTCACCATGTTGGCCAGGCTGATCTCAAACTTCTGAGCTCAGGTAATCCGTCTGCCTGGGCCTCCCAACGCACTAGGATTACAGGGGTGAGCCACCACGTCCAGCCCAAATTTTATTCTCATTTAAAATAGAATGCATTTCTTTATTCTGAAGAATTCATTTCTTAGTTTTTGTCAACAACAAAAAAATGCATACTTCAAAATAAAGACCTGTAATCAAACAGATCAATTTGGTTTAATGTTGTACCTAATAAAGGAGTTTAAAACTATTTAAAAACTAGACTTAATTTTCCAGAATTTAAACATGACGAATTCTTTTGTTTAAAATTGAATGATTCAGCCTAATGCGGTGGTGGCTTATGCCTGTAATCTCAGCATTGCGGGAGGGAGAATCGCTTGAACCCGGATGGCAGAGGTTGCGGTGAGCTGTGATGGCACCACTGCACTCCAGCCTGGGCAACAGAGTGAGACCCTGTCTCAAAAAATATATAAATACATAAATAAGTAAACAGAATTAAATTATTCAGATATATAAACAGAAAATGAAAATCACTTGTAATCTCATCCCTAGAAATAATAGCTGATATTTCAAAGCATGTTGTTCTAAATACTCTCTATTAATAGTTTTTTGATTAAATGTCAAAAAATAGAAATATCCTATTATTTTAATAGTTACTTAATAACAATGACAATAATGTGGCAGTCTTTCCATGTCAAAATAAATAAATATCATTTTTAATGACTGCTCAGTACTCCATTTTATGGATATATCATAATATTTTCTAAAAATACATCACTTGTTGACGAACATTCACATTGATTTTCTAACATTAGTATTATACATGAGATTAATAAATCATCACATATTTATATAATTTTTTAGAATATAATCCAAGAAGAGTAATAGCTGGCATATTTGAAAATTTCATACAGATTGCCAAATTGTCTTCTATAAAGGTTGTACCTTCCAGCTTTTCATATAATTACAAACTCTGTGAATGAACATCCTTGTTTATTTTCATACATCTCATAGACAATAAATGGTTCAACTTCGCTGGTTTAGTTTTAATTTCTTTGATAACGAATGAGTGAACTTTTTTTATGAGTGAACATCAGTTTTTATGGCTGTATAGAAAAACATCCAAAAACTTAAGGCCGCCATTCATTACAGCTCATGACTCTAAGGGTCAGCCAAGTGGCTCTGACTTGGCCTATGTTGCCTGGGCTCACTGGTGAGTCTTCGGCTTACTGCAGGCAGGCTGGATGCTTTTGCTGCTAGAACTGGCTGTGAGCAAGCTGGGGCACCTTGGCTTTCTTCCACACGGCTCCCAACACTATCAGGAAAAGTCCAAGCTGGTTTAGTGGTAGTGGCGTGGTTCTAGGAGAATGAACAGAATGTGCAAAGCTACTTGATACTAGACTTGGAACTGGCAAAACATCCCATTTGCCTCATTCTGCTTGTCAAAGTAAGCCACAAGGCTAGGTGAGATATAACAGGTGGGGAAAAAATACCACAAAAAACTAAAGACTACACCTCTGTTTGCCAGAAACTACAAACTCACACTGCAAAAGGATATAGACACAGAGAGAAAATAATTGGAGTCATGTTTTCAAACTGTTTACCAACACGTATTCTTTAGATCAATAAGTAGACCAAAATTCTCATTAAGCACCTTTAAAAATTTTTTTTTTTTTTATTTTCACAGGTTATTGGGGAACGGGTGGTGCTTGGTTACAAGAATAAGTTCTTTGGTGGTGCTTTGTGACGTTTTGGGGCACCCATCACCTGAGCAGTATACACTGCACCCAGTTTGGGGTCTTTAGTCCTTCACCTCCTTCCCTCCCTTTCCCCCTGAGTCCTCCAAGTCAATTGTGTCTTTCTTATGCATTTGCATCCTCATAGCTTAGCCCCCCACGTATGAATGAGAACATACGATGTTTGGTTTCCCATTCCTGAGTTACTTCACTTAGAATAATAGCCTCCAAACTCATCCAGGTCCCTGAGAATGCCATTAATTCATTCCTTTTTATGGCTGAGTAGTATTCCATTGTGTGAGTATATATCTCACAGTTGATTGATGGGTATTTGGGTTGGTTCCTTGTTTTTGCAATTGCAAATTGTGCTGCTATAAACATTCATGTACAAATATCTTTTTCATATAGTGACTTCTTTTTCTCTGGGTAGATACCCAGCAGTGGGATTGCTGTATCAAATGATAATTCTATTTTTAGTTCTTTAAGAAATATCCACACTGTTTTCCAGTGATCACTAGTGTAAACTAGTGATTGTGCTAGTTTACATTCCCACCAGCAGTGTAGTAATTTTCCTTGCTCACTGTATTCACTCCAACATCTATTATTTTTTGATTGTTTTATTTTGTGATGAAGCCTTGCTCTGCCACCCAGGCTGGAGTGCAGTGGTGCTATCTCGGCTCACTGCAACCCCTGCCTCTGGCATTCAAGTGATTCTCCTTCCTCAGCCTCCTGAGTAGCTGGGATTACAGGCAGGCACTACAACGCCTGGCTAATTTTTGTATTTTTGGTAAAGACGGGACAGGGTTCACCATATTGGTCAAGCTGGTCTCAAATTCCTGACTTCAGGTGATCCACCCACCTGGGCTCCCAAAGTGCTGGAATTACAGGTATGAGCCATCATTCCTGGCCTATTTTTTGATTTTTTGCTTATGGCCATTCTTGCATGAATAAGGTGGTATCACATTGTGGTTTTGATTTGCATTTCACTGATCATTAGTGATACTGAGCATTTTTCATATGTTTGTTGGACATTTGCATATCCTCTTTTGAGAATTGTCTACTTAGCCCACTTTTTGATGGGACTGTTTGTTTTTTTCTTGATAATTGGTTTGAGTTTGTTGTAGATTCTGGATATTAGTCCTTTGTCAGACATAAGAATTGTGAAGATTTTCTCCCACTCTGTGGATTGTCTGTTTACTTTGCTAACTGCCCCTTCTACCATGAAAAATCTCTTTGGTTTAATTAAGTCCAAACTATTTTTCTTTGTTTTTATTGCATTTGGTTTTGGGTTATTGGTCGTGAAATCCTTGCCTAAGGCAATGTCTAGAAGGGTGGTTTTAATGTTGTCTTCTAGAATTTTTATAGTTTCAGGTCTTAGATTTAATTCCTTGATCCATCTTGAGTTGATTTTTGTTTAAGGTAAGAGATGAGAATCCAGTTTCATTCTCTTACATGTGGCTAGCCAATTATACCAGCACCATTTGTTGAATAGAGTGTCGTTCCCTCATTTTGTGTTTTTGTTTACTTTGTTGCAGATCAGTTGGCTGTAAGTATTACGGTTTATTTCTGGGTTCTCTATTCTGTTCCATTGGTCTATGTGCCTATTTTTATGCTAGTACCATGCTGTTTTGGTGACTATAGCCTTATGGTATAGTTTGAAATCACGTAGTATGATGCCTCCCGATTTGTTCTTTTTGTTTAGTCTTGCTTTGGCTATGCAGTCTCTTTTTTGGTTCCACATGAATTTTAGGATTTTTTTTTTTCTAATTCTGCAAAGAATGACAGTGGCATTTTGATGGGAATTGCGTTGAATTTGTAGATTGCTTTTGGCAGTTGGGTCATCTTCACAATATTGATTCTACCTATCCACAAGCATGAGCTTGGGATGTGTTTCCATTTGTTTGTGTTGTCTATGATTCTTTCAGCAGTGCTTTGTAGTTTTCCTTAAAGATGCCCACTGTCACCACTCCTCTTCAACATAGCACTGGAAGTCCTTCCTAGCCAGAGCAACCCGACAAGAGAAAGAAATAAAGGGCATCTAAATTGGTAAAGAGGAAGTCAAATTGCTGCTGTTTGCTGATAATATGATTGTTTACCTAGAAAACCGTAAAGACTCCTTCAGAAAGCTCCTGGAACTGATAAAAGAATTCAGCAAAGTTTCTGGATACGAAATCAATGTACACAAATCAGTAGCTCTTCTATACACCAACAGCCACCAAGCTGACAATCAAATCAATAACTCAGGCCAGGTGTGGTGACTCACACCTGTAATCCCAGGACTTTTGGAGGTTGAGGCATGCAGATCACCTGAGGTAAGGAGTTCAAGACCAGCCTGGCCAACATAATGAAACCCTGTCTCTACTAAAAATACAAAAATTAGCCAGGCTGTGGTGGTGTACCTGTAATCCCAGCTACTTGGGAGGCTGAGGCAGGAAAATCACTTGTATCCGGGAGGCGGAGGTTGCAGTGAACTGCGATTGCACTAATGCACTCAGCCTGGGTGACAGAGAGAGACTCCATCTCAAAACAAAACAAAACAAAACAAAAGTCAATAACTCAACCCCTTTTACAGTAACTGGAAAAAAATAAAATAAAATATAAAATACTTAGGAATATACCTAATCATTAAGCACTTTGGAAACAACTTTATATTTTGGAAGGTATTCAGATTTTTTCCCTCAATGTGAAAGGTAAATTATGATAAATTTATTTCTTCTTTTGTCTCTTGGGTTAATAAAAGCATTAATTTAATGTCTTCTATTAGCTGTATCTTTTTTTCTGTCACCCCAGTTTTCATTTCAGGTTAATTGAAGTGTAGATTTTCCAAATTGGTTTTTGCTTAGGCTCACTGAAATTGATCCATTACCCCTCAGTTTCTTTCTACACACGCTTCGAAAGCTAGAACTACTGAGAGGAGTAATTTTTTCCATTTATATATACTTTACTTATTATTTTCCAGGTTCTGATAGCAATATACTGCTCAGTGGGAAAAGATTTCTCCTGTGATTGAATTTTCCTGACACTGTGGTTAGGAGATTTCTTTCAAATTTTTCTCTTAATATTTTTCTAGTGCTGAGATCCTGCGGTTTGAAGGACTTTTATTTCAGAGACACATGCCATGCTTAGTGGAGACTCATTCAGAATGGAAACAAAACTTAGATGCTGATTATCCAAATACCCTATTTTGAATGTGAGACTCTTCTTACTGAGAGGACAATTTGGAGAGACATATGGCCAAATGACTAGGCTAAATACTAAATACTAATATTTAGTATTTTTATCTATATTAATTTCCTAAACCATGTAGATAAATTGCATATTTAAAAATATTCCAGCAATCTGAAAACGTGGCACCTACCCTCAATATTTCTAATAATCACTCACTTGTTCAGCACATATAGAGTACTTACCCACAGGAACACTTTGTAAAAGTCTAGGGGAACATGAGAAATAAGTCAGACACAGTCCCTGTTGTCCCTATTTACAATCTACTGTGAGACACAGATAATTAAGGAGGCGATTATAATCATATGGGATAAGCAGTTCTTCCTGTAGATTCAGACAAGAGATTCCAGATTTTCAAGGGATCCACATCTCAAACCTCAAAAAGTAAATTCCTTAAAACACAACGGGGCTGGGTGTGGTAGCTCCAGCCTGTAATCATAGCACTTTGGGAGGCCACGGTGGGTGGATTGCCTGAGATCAGGAGTTCGAGACCAGCCTGGTAAAGAGTGTGAAACCCTGTCTCTACTAAAAATACAAAAGTTAGCCAGATGTGGTGGTAGGCGCCTGTAATCACAGCTACTCAGAAGGCTGAGGCAGGAGAATTGCTTGAACCCAGGAGGCAGAGGTTGCAGTGAGCCAAGATCATGCCAGTGCATACTCCAGCCTGGGAGGCAGAGCAAGACTCCGTCTCAAAAATAAATAAATAAATAAAAAGCACAATGAGTGCTGTCAAAGAGAAAATAAATTGAACTCAGGTAAGGAGAGACAATATGCAAAATGATTATTGCAACAAGGGTGGGGAAAATCTTGCACTAAGAAAAGAAATTGGAGCATTAGGGAAGGAGACTATAGCAATATAGAGAGCACCATGACCGTGAGATCAGCATGAATCTCTGAGGTCAGGAGAAAAAGGTCTTTCTTTCATAGGGAGTAGAGAAGGCTACAAAGGACCGAGTGCGAGGGAGCAGGATGAAGCAGTGGCATGATCAAACAATGGATCAGTCTCTGTGGACATCCCATTCTCTGGTGCAGGTCTTATAGAGAGGCAGGTCTGCATTCCTACACGCAAGAAAGGACCGAAGTCCAGAGGCCTCGAAAAATGTGAGGAGCCTGAGCAAAGTTCGGTCAAGTCACATTGATGGCATTTTGTCCACACTGGCCAGTGGGGACCAATGGCTAATCATTCATGAGTCACAGAATGGGAATCGGAAGGTCCGTGTCTGACCTTGTCATAGGTAAACAAGGAGATCATCAGTGGCTCTTATCTAAATCTCATGGGGAGGAGGAATTTTTTCCAGGAAGCCATTTTTTGGAACACTAAAGGTGTGTGTTGGGAAGGGGTAGTTTTGTCATATTCCCTGTTTTCAAGGGGCACATGAGAAGTTCAATATCACCAGTGCCTCGGACGCAAAGTGATCCATAACCTTGAACACCAGGTGTCAGGATGAATGGAGCCTACAGTAAATGCCACGACAGGAAGTCATCAGCCAGTGGTGCTGACATTACCTGGGGTCTTGCTAAAAATGCAAATTCTCAGATTTGTTGAATCAGAATCTTCATTTACAGCTGAGTCCTGGGATGATTCATGCACAGGTGAAAGTTTTTGAAGCATGGCTCTGGGGAATTTAGGAAAGCATTGCTAGAAGAAGTGATAGCCTAGTTAACTAAGTCTCTTTCTTTGGTAATGTTCTGATTTGACTGTTTGTACATTCATTCATTTAAAAAACCTAATTGTTATTCCAAGAAAGTTGTATTAGTGTCTACATGTATTAGTTACATATTGCTTTACAAACTACCCCCAAATTTAGTGGCTTGAAACAACAACAAGCGTTTATTATTCTCAGTTTCTATGGGTCAAGAATTTAGGGACAGCTTAGATGGGTGGTTTGTAGTCAAGATGTCAGCCATGGCTGAAATCAACTGAAGACCTGGCTGAGGCTGGAGGACTCAAGGTGGTCCACTCCCATTGCTGGCAAGTGGGTTCTTCTCCATGCTAGGCCCTCTATACTGGGGCTTCTCCATAGGGCTGCTTGGGTGTCCTCACAAAATAGCGACTGGCTTACCCCAGAGAAAGACCCAGAGGAAAGCTATCCTGTTTATGACATAGCCTTGGATGTAACATGGAATCACTTCCAGCACAATCTATATTAAGTCCAGCTCACTTCGGGAAGATGAAGAGAATTAGGCTCCAACTTAAAAAAAAAAAATAGGGGAAAGCATGAACACAGTCTCTTACTGCCACACATTAAGCAGTTGAGTTTCCCACATTTGAGGAAATTGTAGGGGTCAGCATATTTGGAGTGCAATGGATAAGCCTTGCCCTGGGAAAACTACCTTTGTGATCATGCCAGGTAAGTATAGGCTCCAACTTTTAAAGGAAAGAACATCCATGGAGTTCTGGACATCATATAGCATTGTACAGGTGGGCTTTGTAAAAGTCAATGATGTTTGTCAATTTAATTTATTCGATGTTTTACTGCTGAAGATAGATAACTGTTTTTCAGTCTCCAAAGCTTACAAGAACATGCTTCATGCTATTTTAACAAGACAGAAAATTTTAATTATCAGAATGTCTTTTGAGAAAACTGTAGTTATTGGTGAAGGTCCATAATTTAAAGTTGAAAAGATAGAACTTTTGTGGGTGACAAGAGGATGTCTTTGCAGTTTGCTTTGTGGCAGTAAGTAGAGGTAGGAGGGACAAGAAAGAAACATAAAGAGCGAGGGTAGAGGCCAAGAGATAGTGGACAATCACATGTTCTACCCTGGTATTGCTCGCTGCTCTCCAGATTTTTAGTAAACTTGTTGGGCTCATGAATGTACAAGGCGAGTGGTGCTTTTTTGCAGACTGTGATGGGGCTAGGCTCTCTATCTAGACTGAATCGAACCAAACTAAGATACACATGCAGATGTGGAAGACAAACAGAAGCAAGAGGAAGTAAAGTTAGGAGAGTTTGCAGAATGAAGGTGAGAAGTGAGGTGGACCATGGTGGGTGGTAAAGGAAGCCTCTCAAAGGCCATGGAATTGAGGACTGAAGTCATTTTTAGCTACATCTCTAAGGGACAGAGGGATCTTAGTTGACATGTGGCTTGCACTTGATTTCTGGCAATTCTTCTCTTTTGCTGAGTCAACAGCATGATCAGAATATTATTTACTGTATTTCAGCTTTTGGTGCTATTTTAAAGTAACATTAGAAAGTAACTATGGAAAATACCTGAAGTCAGAAGAAAATTTTTATTTATTTAGGTTTGGAGTAGCAAGGGGTAGAGCTTGAAATGGAATTTCATTTATCAGCAACATGTTTACATTGCTGCCTTTATGCTCCTTCTGGAATTAGAATAATCTCCAGCATTTAGGGACCTACTAGTTTATAAATGTTGTAAATGTTGTGGCTTTGTTTTTCTGTTTCAGAAACACCTGTTTTCAATCTTATAAAATCCTGCCCAGGAATGAATGAATGATCTAAAACAAATGGTCAACATGACTTCTTATCTTGCTTAATAGTTTGAAAATCTGTTTTGTGAAGCTAAAAGCAAAATGACTTTCCTCAAAAAGCTTGTCCTGTATTTGGGGTTATAAATACAAATTTTTTGAGAAGACAATACATTTATCTGAATTTCATCTTCTAAAGGCTTAAATAATTTTCATAGTAAAACAAAATTGCCTCAAGTGCTATTGACTCCCTCCCCTAGACACCCATTAATGTAAAAGAAATCTAATCTATCATAAATGCTTGTTCTAAGAACGCCTGGCAGAAGCCAAGTATAATTTAACATTCTGTACAGCATCTGGTGACAAAGGACACACTATTATTGTTTTGAAGCATTGCAGAAATTCTTTTTTTAAAAAATCTTAGCTTTTAAAATTGAATCTTAGAAAAATTGCTCAGCCTGTTTGTTTCCTAGGTGCTAGATATTGGACATCTATAAACTCAAAATTGATAAAGTTAGGCATGCAGAGACAGCATATTTCTAGTTTACAAATAAAAGCAAGTTGTTTTCAACCAAATAAGAGTACCCCTAAAAAACTAGTAAAGAAAATAAATGAAAATGTATAATAAATTATTCAACAGAACCAAATCCAATGAACCCAAAGAGTTCATCATCTAGATTCCTGGAGGGAAGCGTTGGGTGGGCAGGGTATAAATCTCAAATGATTTTATTTCTTCCAATCCCTGTATTAATCTGTGCTTTGCCCAATTCTCTTTTCATGCTTCTTAATGACCTTTCAGTCCCCTTTTATAAATGGTCTGGCTGAACACTTCAGTCTCATCACCAGCTTACCGATCCAACCCAGAATGGAAGTCAGTCTCTCTTTCTCTGGCACCAGTAGTCTCTGTAGATAATTTTTCTAGACTAGAGGTCAGCAAATGTTTCCTGTAAAGGGACAGTTAGTAAACATGTTTAGCTTTGTGAACCATATGGTCTCTTTTTGACTATTCAGCTTTGAAATTGTACTGAGAAAGCAGCCACAGATAATATGAAAATGCATGGGCATGGCTGTGGTCCAATAAAACTATTTACAAAAATAGATGGTGGGCTGGATTTGGCCCACAGGCTGTTGTGAAAGTTGTCAGAATCAAAATAGAGTCATTTGTGACAATTGGAACTGGAAAAGGCCATAATGGGAGGGTTCTCATGCTTGTATACCTGGTAACAAGAACTAAAAACTCTGCAAAAAACCACAGCTTTGCACGAAGGCCACCAAAACCTTACACAGAAAATACTCCTATAAGGACATCTGTTCAGTAACTGCTTGTCCAACCTTGGATTCACATCACCCTTGTTATTGATCCTTACAGCCAAGAATAATTGATTCAAAACAACTTATGTAATTCTGTTCATTTTGCCTTCAAAAATTGTCCCTTGCCTCAACCTTCTGGAAGGTCTGCATACTTTACTCTGGCACATGTATTTCCATTGCAAAGCCATTCCCAAGTAAATATCACTTTTTTTAAGAGTCTCCTTCTCAGTCTGTTATGAAGGTTTGACACTGCATGTCCTACAGTATGTCCCCATTTGGTCTGACATAGGAGCTGGAGGAAGTATTCCATGGTGAGGAGAGGGGGAAAGCCCAGCTGTTTCACAAAACCACGGATGCTTCTCCTCTGTCTCCCACCATTCTCCTCCTCATCTCACTTTGAGTTTTCTGCTCATGTTGGCTGTGGAGGAGCATGGTAGAATGGAGGCTCAGTGAGGGGAGCAGAATGGATTGGGATATCCATCAGGGAGCCCTCCTGTAGATGACACCACCCATACTGTGGTGTTTGCAATTCTTTCGAGAATGCAGGGAAATAGAGGCTCCTTTCTGTCAGTTTCAGACCCAAGTCTTGAGCATAAAAAGTATGAAAAGACCCCTACTCTACCTTCTGTGACACTCTTTACCACTGTGTTTCGTTCTGTGGGTCAGTGATTGTAAGGATGGATATAGTTCAGGAATATAGAAATACAATAGTAGTTCATCCGTGACAGCTGTTCATTGACATTGTCCCAATCTCAGTCTGTCATGTTCTTGACAAAATAAATATCGCAGATGTATGCATAAGTATCAGTCATAGTTGTGTTTTTTCTTATTAGTAATTTTTAATTAAAAGAAATATAGAATTTAGCATGAATAAACAAAAGAATGTAATCAAAAGGATGCCTAGGCAGAAAATATCTCTAACGATCATGACATGCGATACTGTAGGAGCAAATCTAACACACACAAAAACGAGTATGTGGAAATAAGTTTTAGAATTTGGAATATGATCCAGGTTTTTCTTCTGACTTTGTCTGATGGAGTGACACCGAAAGGTGAACGTTTCAATATTTCGTCATCTCTGCATTTATTTTGTTTTGTATATTTTAACAAGTGCTTTCAGGCTGCAGGTGTCTTTTGGAAACATTTAGCCCTCTTCCAGCTAAATGAATAAATAATGATGCTGTGCCCTTTGCATTCAAATGAAAGGTTATAAACCACTCTCAGTAGGGTCTGGCTTTGAGTCATTTGGCCAAGGAAAATGACAGGTTCTAATGTGGAACATTTCATACTGTTCGAAAAACCCAAGAATGCCAAGAAAGTGGCTCAGGAGTTACCGTGGGGTACAGCTACGTGCGGTGGAGGACAGTCTATGAGAAAGGACACAGAGGTTAGCACTCATGGTCATCTGCATTGGCTCCATTTCCTATGTGGTCTAATGTTGGAATCCTATGCAAAGTTTGTTTGAAAATAGAGATATGATTTTGCAAAAAAAACTTGGGGCCGAGTGCAGTGGTTCACGCCTGTAATCCCAGCGCTTTGGGAGGCTAAGGTGAGTGGATCACTAGAGATCAGAAATTCCAGAGCAGCCTGTCAAACATGGTGAATCCCTGTCTCTGCTAAAAATAAAATAAAAAAAAAATTAGTCGGGCATGGTGGAGCATGTCTGTAATTCCAGCTACTTGGGAGGCTGAGGCAGGAAAATCGCTTGAACCCGGGAGGTGGAGGTTGCAGTGAGCTGAGATCCTGCCACTGCACTCCATTCTGGGCAACAAAGCGAGACTCCATCTCAAAAAAAAAAAAAAATTGCAAACACCTCTAATGCTTTGGTTCTCTTCCACAATCTGCATTCGGTTGTATAGACGTACCATCATTTATCCAATCTCCTGTTGATGTACAGTTGAGCTGCTTCCAACTTTTGAGTATTATAAATATATCTCTTTTAAACTTTCTTGTGTAAGTCATTTTGTGGACATATGTTTTTATATCTGTTAAGTTAAAACTGATGGGTCAAAAGGGGAGTTTATGTTCAAGTTTATAAGACATTGTCAAAATATTTTCCAAATTGGTTATACCATTTTAGAGCTTCATTTGCAGTATATTAGGGTTCCAGTTGTTCCACACCCTTACAGAATTTGGTGTTTCGTGGTAGCTCATTGGCAGGTTTTGATTTGCCTTTCCCTAATGCTTAATGATGTGAATTATATTTTCATAAGTTTACTGACTCTGTGTTTATCTTCTTTTGTGAAGTATGAAGTCTGCTTAAGTCATATGCCCATATTTTTATGGGCTGTATTTTTGCTTATTGTGTTGTAGGAATTACTTATCTATTCTAAATGTGAGTCCTTTGGCAGATATAGAAACGTGTTAATAATTTCCCCACTCTGGCTTGTCTTTCATTTTCTCAGTGGCATCTTTTACTATAAAGCTTCTTATTTCTAGCTTTTTCTTTGTAAGAAGTTTAAAAAGTTTCGATAAGGTTGTATTTGTCAAACTTTTGTCTTCTTTTATGAATAGTGCTTTTGCGCTTTAGTTCAGAAATCTTTGAATAGTAGTGGTGAAAGAGGACATCATTGCCTTGTTCTTGATTATGCCTTGTTCCTTGATATTAGAGTCATTTGCTGTTAGTCATTAACAGCAGACATTTGCTGTTAGAGATGAAGTTAGTTGTAGTTTTTTCATAGATGTCCTTTGTTAACTTTAGGAAGTTCCCTTCTATACATTTCTAAGGATTTTTTCCGTGGGTGTTAAACTTTTATAATACTTTTGCTGTATCTACTGAGATAATCATATATTTTCTCTTATTCTGGAATCTTGTTATTTATCATCATGTTATATTAATTGATTTTATAATTACATTAAGTAACTTTATAACATTAAAAACCTTGCATTTCTGGTATAAAACTCAAGGTTGCAGAATGTTACCATTTTAGTTTTGTATTAGTCCGTTCTCACATTGCTATAAGGAAATACTTGAGACTGGGTCATTTATAGAGAAAAGAAGTCTAATTGGCTCAAGGTTCTGCAGGCTGTACAGGAAGCATGTTGCTGACATCTGCTCAGCTTCTGGGGGAGGCCTCAGGAAACTTACATTTATGGCGGAAGTTGAAGCAGGATTAGGCATTGCTTACACGGCAGGGGCAGGAGCAGGAGCAGGAGCAAAGGGGCTGGGGGAAGTGCTACACATTTTTAAACAACCAGATCTTGTAATAACTCACATTCACTATCACAAGAACAGCACCAAGGGGATGGTGCTAACCCATTCATGAAGAACAACCCCCATGATCCAATCGCTTCCCACCAGGCCCCACCTCAATCACTGGGGGTTACAATTCGACATGAGATTTACATATACCCCAGTGTTAAAAACCTCCACTGATGTGTTGTTGGTTTCAGGATGAGTGTAAACTTTTTAGCATGTATAAAATCCTTCACAGATATTCAAGGTCATTTCTGATCATTCCTAGTTATGTGCCATAGGTTTCAGTCTTTTCACTATTCTCTGGACACCCATCATCCTTCGGGCCTCTCTACATTTGCACATTTTGTTACTTTCTTTAAAATAGTCTTCCTTTTCTTTCCATCTGAGAAATTTCTGCTCATCCCTGTCAGAACCAAAGCTGAAGTTTCCTACCATAGCAAAACACTCCTATTCCATTTAAAGTCATATGGTCTTGTGCTATAATTATGTGCTGACAAGTTTATTTCCCAACTGGACAGTGAGCAGCTTGATTGTCTTACTCACTTTTTTTTTTTTTTTTTGAAACAGGGCCTTGCTCTGTTGACCTGGCTGGAGAGCAGTGGTGTGATCACAACTCACTCTAACCTTGAATTCCTGAACTCAAAAATCCTCCCACTTCAGCCTCCCAAGTAGCTAAGACTTTAGACATACATCACTATGCCCAGCTAATTTTTATTTTTTACTTTTGTAGAAGCAAGGTCTTGCTATGTTACCCAGGCTGGTCTGGACCTCTGTACCTCAAGAAATCCTCCTGCAGTGTCTCCCAAAGTGTTGGGATTACAGGCATGAGCCAACTTGCCTGGCCCTGATCTTACCTTTGATCCTCAGCACCTAATAAAGGGCCTGGGATGAGTAGAAACTCAACAAGTGTGACTAAATCAACAAAGGAAACAGATGGGAGATGGTAGACAAAAGAAAACATGCCATACCTGCACATTTTTAATGCTTTACCTAAATGTTTTTATTTCCTTTTATGATAAAGTCAGAAGGAAATAAAATAGGGCCAGGTCACCAAAGATTGTACAGTTCATTTTCCTTCCTAGATTTTTCCAGCAAGAGCAAGATTATGGTTCTCTTGTTGGGCTGCAGCTGCGTTTACTTTGAGTTGTCCTGTTTTCAGCAATATGTATGATGATTAACTGCTAGAATTCAATAATGGGCAGTAAGATTAAGTGATGATGGAAGATTAATTTAAATACAGTCTGAGGTTAAGTGAGGAAAAGCAAAGATTTTATTTTTGTCGAAATCTGAGATATTATTTATGGTGGTATCAGTGATATAACCAGAAATAATAGATTAAAATTAAGAAAGGAAAATTTTTAGAGAAAGATAAAAAGTCTCTAGACAGTGAGACCTGCTAGACTGTGAAATAGGCTTTCAAGTAAATTGATGGAATACAGTCCCTGGAGACATTCTAAATAAAGGGACAATGGACTAGAAAGTATTTTGCAGAGAAGAATTCTGCATTGATGACTGGAGGGAGAGGGGGCAGGGAAAGGGATGATGACCAGATGTGGCCGATGGCAAAGCTATGCATTGTGAGGGGAGGAGGAGGCTCTGCAACTGGGAGACCTGCAGAGAGTTTGCTGAAGGGAGAAGAAAGGACAGCATTAGTAATGGGAGGAGGGACACTGGAGTCTGAATTACCACAGCACGCAGATAGATATTCAGGTTGATAGAAAAGGCTGGCTAGATCCAAACACTGACAAACAAAAAGAACCTTGGATGGAGAAAGCAGATCTTGCTCAAAGAGCATCTTGATAGATTAGAAGCATTTAATCCTGACATCATGGGTAGCAGGAAAAAAGTGCAGATTCTTGAACTTGGAATTAGCCTTATGCAACAGAATACTCACAGTCACTTACCGTCTCTCTCCTTATGGAAGGAAGGTGTAAGGCAGGGATGGGGCAAGGTGCTATCTGTTTCTGCAAGCCTGCATCTGACAGAGAATGAGTATTTGCTGAATAATTGTTGAATGAAGGGAAGAATGACTGGATAAAAATTACATAATCAAAGCAGAGTTGTAAAAAAGATTAGTTTTACAGTTGGGTGCAGGACAGATTAGAAGAGAGGGAAGCTGGAGATAGCACAATCATGGAGAAGCCTCTTGGAGTGTGATACAGGGTACCAGCTTTCAAACCTCCTGTCCAAGTAAGAAATTTATGGTGGAGAATCATATCTTTCTCACATCTGTAATCCCTGCACTTTGGGAGGCCGAGGTGGGAGTATGTATCACTTGAGGCCAGGAGTTTGAGACAAGCCCTGGCAACATAGTAAGACCCTGTGTCTACAAATAATAATAATAAAAAAACAGCCAGGCATGGTGGCTTGTACCTGTGGACCTAGCTACTCAGGAGGCTGAGGTGGGAGGATCACTTGAGCCCAGGAGGTCAAGGCTGCAGTAAGCTATGATTGCACGATTGCACCGTAGCCTGGGTAACAGAGACCTTGTCTCGAAAAGTTTTTTTAAATAGGAAAAAGTTATATTGTGACTCAGTATACATATACACACACCAACACACACGAATATGTCACAAAACAATACATTCGCTATTAAGTAAGGAATGATATGAATGTTTTTTGTATTCTATTTTATTTTTTAATGAGACATATTAAATTGATTTTACGACTGGCTAATGTGAATGCAGTTTGAAAAGCATTGACCTGAAAATAAATAACCAATTACTATAATCAAATGAGACACAATAAACAGGATACCTTTTGAAGACATATTGAAGTCCAACTTCTCTTGTTTGTTTGGAGTTTTTCGTTTTGTTTTGAGGTGGAGTCTTACTGCAGTGCCCGGGCTGGAGGGCAGTGGCAAGATCTCGGCTCACTGCAGCTTCTGCTTCCCAGCTTCAAGCTATTCTCCTGCCTCAGTCTCCTGAGTAGCTGGAATTATAAACATGCACCACCATCCCTGGCTAATTTTTGTATTTTTGGTAGAGACAAGGTTTCACCATATTGGCTAAGCTGGTCTTGAACTCCTGACTTCACGTGATCCACCGACCTTGGCCTCCCAAAATGCTGGGATTACTTAAAGTGGGAAATTCCTGGCAGCTGACTGGTATTCAGACCAGGGAGATGCGGTTAGTCATATGGAATAAAGGTGTGGTGACCTCAGATACACAGTGAAAATTATACATTTGAACCTGCCAGAGCCTTTCTGATACTCATATATCCCTCCACACACAGAACTTAGAGCACATTTAGGAAACTTACTGGGGACTCTAGGTGTGGGAATCAGTTAAATACCCAATGGGTTGTTTTGATAATTCAGATTAATGCCAACATATGACAGAAAGCTCAAAAGAAGTTATTATTATTATTTTGGTAGAAAATATGTCATGGGCCTTCTAATCTAGAACGGAATTGAATTGAATTTTAAAGTTAAATATTAATCCCACTAAGCTTTTCATCTTGCCAATTTTTTTTTCTCAATGACACAGATTCTTCTTATTTGTACAATTCCTTCCAGTCCAAATCTCTTGGATAAGGATGTTTGTAAGTTGTTCTAATTTCTGTTGCTCTTCCCACTGGCAGACAGAAAACTATTTTGCTGTCTGAGCTTCCCAGTAGGCCTGCTGATCTAATTCTCCCTTATTTCTTAATAGGTTTCGAACGACCCTCTCTTGTATTCATTTCTCTCCCGACACACCAGTAAAAGGCCGTCTTACTTCCCTTGACTCTTGCTGACAGTAATATATTCTTTTCTTTTCTTGGCCTTAATTGACATTGTTTATACTCACAGGGATATCTTAACCCTCTTCCTTCCTGGTAGTTTAAAAAACCCACCTATATTCATACCTCATTTGTCTGAGAGCATTCCCTAGAGAAGCTTTGTTGGCAGTTACTTGGTCCTTTGGAAGCTCTTTTTAAATCTTGGCCTCCCCTCTGGGTCTTAATTATGTGTTTCTGAAAATTCTTCAGCTTTCTTAAAGACTCATGGAGAGCAATGCAATGAGGTTTCAATTAATGGATCCTCTAGGAAAGAAGACCTTTATAATCCACTGTGCTTGTATTTTTAAAAAGGCAAAACAAAATAATCCTTATAAACTGGTACACAGTGTTGGTTTGCTACCTAGGCTCAAGGGAGACAGACTGTCCTTTGCTACTGTTCTTGAAAAAGAGGAGAGAGAAACTGGATCCTTGTGACGTGGAGCTAAAGGCACCTGAGTTTAGAGGTGGACACATCTGGGTTTTAGTAGTGGGTCTGCCACTAATTTGCTTTGTGACTTTGGGCTGGGTATTTAGTTCCTCTGAGCCTTAGCTTTCTCATCAGTAAAATAAGTGTAACACTATTTACTTTAGTAGAATAATGGATTAGATAGGAAAATGTATGTTAAGGGCCTAGCACAGTGGTTCATCGACTTTGATGTGTATCATAATCACCTATAAATTAATAAAGAATACAGAGGCCACTTGCACTGAGGTCAGCTAAGATTCTCTGTATTTGTACCAAGATCCCATGTGATTCTGCTATACACTGAAGTTGGAAAAACTAATCTAGCATCTTGTAGATATTCAATATGTACAAGGAAATAGGCAAGGATCATTTGAATTTTCTACCACTGAGACCAAGTGACACAGGGCTTATCTAAGACTGTGGATGAATCAAAACAACAGAAAACTTCCCCTCACTCTATGACTATCAAATGTCAAGTAACAAATAACAGCAAATCTACTGCTGGGAAAGGAGCAAGAGCATGGAATGAAACCCTTTCTGAGGTTCAAGTACACAGGTAAAGCCTAAAGATGACAGTGAAACAAGAATGTAGAGAATAATTCTTAAACATAAAATAATACTAGAAAACAATGCCTGTAGTTCACTGACAGTAATCATAGCAACGAAACCCAAATCCAGCTCAACAACTGACTAGATTGTCTCAACTTTCACTGTAAAGACGTAGCAGAAACAGATGTGTGACCAGGCACAGTGGCTTATGCCTGTAATCCCAGCACTTCAGGAGGCTGAGGCGGGCAGATTGCTTCAGATCAGGAATTCAAGATCAGCTTGGCCAACAATTTACCGTCAAGAAGCAAATCGATCAGTAGAACCAGACTTAGAAATGAACATGATATTGAAACTATCAAACAGAATTGAAAATAACAATGATCAACGTGGTAATTAATAAGGTACATATCCTGCATAAAAACATGGGGAATTTCAGGAGAGCAATGGAAATTATAAGAAAGCAGGAAATGAAAATTTTAGAAATAAAAATAGAGTCACAGAGATGAAGAATGTCTTTAACGGGCTAATCATAAACTTGACACAGATAAGGAAATAATTAGTATATTTAAAGATAGGCCATTAGAAATAATGCCAACTTAAAAAAAGAATTTAAAAATGGCACATCCAAGAGCTCTAGGATAATACTGAATAGTCTAATATTCATGTAATTGGAATCCCCGGGAAAAAAAAAGAGAAGAGGGAAGAAGACACATTTAAAGAGAGAATGAAGAGATAATGGCTGATAATTTTCCAGATCATTGAAAGGCATTAAATGCCAAATCCAAGAAACTTAGAGAAATTCATGCAATATAAATACAGTACACACACACACACACACACACACACACACACACACACACACATGCTCATAGATGTGTCATATTCAAATTGCTGACAACAAAATATAAAGAGAAAATGTGAAGATAGCCAAAGAAAATGAATGCATATTACATAAATACACAGGAAATATTTTCCCTCATTTTGAGGGTGGCTCTTTACTTTCTTGGTAGTTTTCTTTGAAACACAAAAGTTTTTCATTTTGATAAATATGATTTATCCATGTTTTTCATAACTTCTATATTTGGTGTCTTATCTAGGAAAATGTTACCCAATCCAATTTCACAAAGATTTAGTTTTGTTTTCTTCTAAGGGTTTTGTAGGCCTAGCTCTTACATTTAGGGTTAAGATTCACTTTGAATTATTTTTTGTGTTTGCTGTAAGAAACGAGTCCAGCTTTATACCTTTGCATGTGGCTATCCAGTTGTCCCAGTACTATTTGTTGAAAATTTTCTCCCATTGAAATTCCTTGACATCATTGTCTAAAATCAATTGACCATAAATATAAGCTTTTCTCTACAGACTCTCAATTCAATTTCATGTATCTATATATCAACCTTTATGTCATTAACATACTACCTTGATTATTATAACTTTGTACTAAGTTTGAAATGAGAAAATGTGAGTCATCCAACTTTGCTCTTTTTCAATAGTGCTTTAGTTATTGTTGGTTCCTTCTATTTTCACATGACATTTAGGATCATCTTGTCAATTTCTGCAAAGAATGCATCTGGGACTTTTTAGGAATTGCTTTGAATTTATAGTTGGATTTGGAGAGCATTGCCATCTTTAACCATATCAAATCTTCCAATGCATGAACATAAAAATGTCTTTCCATTTATTTAGATCTTTAATTTATTTCAGTGATGTTTTGAAATTTTCAGTGCACAGGTTTTTCATTTCATTTAAAAAATTTATCCCAAAACATTTTATTCTCCTTGATGATATTATAAAATAAAATCGTTTACTTAGTTTCATTTTGGATTGTTCATTGCTGACATATAGAAATACAATAGATTTTTATGTATTGATCATATATCTGCATCCTTACTGAACTCACTTATTAGTTCAAATAGTTTGGGTTTTTAAAAGTTCCTTAGAATTAGTTGTGTGTGTGTGTGTGTGTGTGTGTGTGTGTGTGTGTACATATACATATATATATGTGTATATATGTATATATATATATATAATTAGTTGTGTACATGTGTATATGTGTATATATGTATGTATGTGTGTATATATGTGTATGTATATATATAAAGTATTTCATTATTAAGCAAAGGTAGTTTTACTTCTTTCTTTGCAATCATGATGTCTTTTATTTCATTTTCTTGCCTGATTGTCCTGGATAGAACCTCCAGTATAATGTTTGAATAGAAGTGTCAAGAGCAGGCATCCTTGCCTTCTTGATAATCCTAGGAGGAAAGCAGTGTTTTACCACTTAGTATGATGTTAGCTATATTTTTCATAGATATCTTTTATCAGGTTAAGGAAGTTCTCTTTTATAACCAGTTTTTTGGGTATTTTTTATTATTACAAGCCATTGTATTTTGTCAAAAAGTATTTCTGTTTCCATGGAGATTATATTAACTGATCTTTGTATATCAAACCAGCCTTACCTGCCTTGGATAAATTGGATTTGGTTATAGTGTGTAATTATTTGTACAATCTTAGGTCATTAGCTTTGGTTGACATATTTTGTGGCGAATTCTTGCCTCTATATTCATAGAAGATATTGGTTTGTAGTTTTCTTGTGATGGCTTTATTAGCTTTGTTATCATGATACTTCTGGCTTCAGAGGATGACTCGGAAAGAGCTCCCTGCTTCTGAAAATTTTGGAAGAGTTTATGAAGGATTGGTGTTACATTTATTCTAAACATTTTAAAAATTTACCAGTAAAGCCATGTGAAATTGGATTTTTCTTTTTTTGGAAAGTCTTTTTTGCTGATAACTCACTATCCATACTTGTTCTAGATCTATTTCGATTTTCTATTTCTTCTTGAGAGAGAAGCCCATTGTTCTCTCTCCAGTGGCTACTGGTCTGCTGGTTTTCATGAATGTCTTGATTGGCCATTTGTTGGTTTTTATGGATAGAGGGCTAGGGAGAGGGTTCTGAGAAATGAGCAGCTTACACCACCCCAAAGTTTAGGTTGTTACTAAGATGTAACTGTTTTTCTTGAATAAATGCTCCTCAGATTGTTGCAAGCCTTTGATTAATTTCCAAAGTTCTGAAAAAAATTATTTGATTTTTTTCTCACAGTCCTTATTTCTTTGATAGAGGAACAGATTTTCAGACATTCTTATCTGGTCATTCCTACTTACATCACGCGCAAAGATTTACTTGTATGTGTCATAATTAGAAGCGACCTTACGATTTCATCCAGGTCAAGTCTCTAATTTTATAGGTACACAGCAGAAGAACAGAAGATGTAATCTTCTTTTCTGAACTTAGGAGGTCGTAAGAGTTTCTTAACTTTGAGACCCTTAAAAGCGGGGACTTTTTCTTTCTCACCGTATAGCCGTAAGCGCCTAGTACTATTTGGCACGTACCAAGCATACGAGAAAAAAGTTGATCTCTTTGCTTGTCTGTATATTTGATTAGTATCTCCACACCACTGCTGCCCTGCAGTTTATGAATCAACTGGAAAAGTGAAGATCTCTAGGGCTAAGAGTGGGGTGTGCCTTGTGTTAAATTCAGTATCTCTCTCACATAGAAATATCAGACAAATTGCAGAAGTCTTATAGACTCTGTAGTCTGGAAGTTTAATGTTAATGTCTCAGCCTATACCTTGATTAGTATTGATTTAGCTGAATTTTCTAAATATCTCACCTGTACATTTATAATAATCATCATTTTAACAATGAGATTGAAACCCTTGAAAAGCCTGAAGGACATCCCAAAGATGTAAGAACAATAATGAAGGAAAACTATTTCTTTCAAGATACCTGTATTGTGTTACGATTTTTTGACAACAGCTGAATTTATTCACTCACTTCTTTAACAGATAGTTATTGAGTACTTACCCTGTGCTAGGCCATAGGCTAAGTGCTAGGGTTATAATGGTGACTAAGACAAGCATGGCTTCCTTTCCTCTTAAACAGTATATGGTAATTCCAATCCAAGCAGAAAATGAGCATGAGAGGTACTCACCAGAGTATCTCATTCACAGCCATTCTGGATAAATAGATATATACTAAAATAATATCACTAGAGTATCTTCTGGCATACTGCAAGTTCTTATGGGAGGTTGAAACCATTTTCAACTAATTTCCCTGCATTACTCACCTTTTTCTTGGTCATTTGGTATCTCACTTATCCAAGAATTCTGGTGTGGACTTGCCACACCTTCTGTGGTCTCTTCACTTCCGTCTTTTCCATTTATTTTCTTCTTCATCCTCTCAAAGAAAAGCCTGATGGCATGTTTCCTTATTTAAATAGTTTGTTCCTTAAATATCCAATGCAGGGTAAGATGTAGGAATATGTAAAGAAAGTCACCAAGGGGATGGTACAATTTCAGAGACTCCAGGACTTCTCTTCCCCGTCAATGCCTGGCACTGTGTAGTTAGAGAGTCTTGTTTCATTTCAGAAAGGTGTGGGATCTGCCTAAAATGCAAATACCCCTGGGGAAATTGTTGTTTTGAGTCTTACAAGTCATCTCTATATTGAAGTGAATGAGTTTATTTAAACCTTTTCTGAGAACAGATTTTGAGTGGGAAAGATAGAAAAGTTGTGAGCAGTAGGTAACTGAAATTATTGAGGGAGGAGGTGGAAAAGGGAGGTTGAGGATACCACCATCACGAAGGAGAAGCAAGTCAGCTTTTCACACTAGACTGAATTTCCTGTACTTTCAAACTATACTAAGTTCTTTTAAAATGCTCTCAGAAATTACATTAACAATTAAAATTTTCTTAATGATAAGTACTCAAATTCCACTGAATATGACACTTGGGATGGAATTACACTTGGGTTATATGAAAGGATTTGGAATTTCTCCCTATGTATTCAGTGCCTCTGATGTATTTCTTTTTTGCAAACCCCTTCCCACCCTAATCTTAAGGGTGATAACTCTTGGCTTTCTGTATACTGAATACTAAGTCAGTGGATTCAAAATTGAGATTAAAGAAGAACATAAATGAGATTTTTAGAATGATCAAAGAAGCACTGAAATTTAGAGATACAACAGAAACTAAGTGCTTATTTTATAGATGAGAATACAGGCTGAAGTTTGGTTAGATCATTTGTTAAAATATGGTACATTCCCTATCTTCTGCCATGCTTATATGTCAATTTCTGCCTCATACACACGAACCTAGATGTTTCTGTACAAATATTATCACTCTCTTCAGGAATGCAGTTCAGATCGTAATCATTAATTATTCTTTTAGTTTCAATAGGGCTGTTTTAATCATTTTTTCAATTTTAACTAATTTTAATGATGTATTTTATAGTAATATTAAACAATAAGGTTTTTAATATGAAAGAAATGTCTTAAATGAACCCAGCATTTAAGTGAATAACAGTTGTGTGAAATTGTGTGTGATACCATCCAATATAAAATATGTGGACATAACAATTACAGACCATCTGTTAAACTGGCATCTTGTTGTACAGGAATGAAATTGCAATTAAATTTTATTATCAGGAAGTGTAAATGACAGATCCCATATGAAAGTCCACAGCCAGTAAACTGTCTAAATAAAGAGTGGGATGTCATACAGTTAATGAGTTGGATCGGGTTCCCTGATTACATACTTTGTAAATAATGTGCTTGTTCACCAGCTTTTGGAAATGAGTACTGCTTGTAAGGATGGTGGTTGTTTTTAAAGTGATGCCCATATGGAAGGTAAATTGGAATGATCGTGCAGCACCGTCCAGTCATCTGGTTAATGTATGATTCACCACTTTAGCTGGAGAGACTGAAATTAAACCATGCATGAGATAAAAGAATGACTTGAAAGTGGAGAAATAAAAATCAGATTTCAACCGTCTCTGATGAATTTTGATTTGGTGGAAGCCACGTTTCCATGGCTCATAGACCCATTCACAACTGCAAGGAACTGACGTCATGATCCAGCAGTGGGTTCAGCTGTGGTTTTGAATCATCATGGAGGGAGCATGTCTAACAGTATCAGCAAGTCTCAGGACAAGGGTCTAGATTATTAATGGGAGAACAAATGAGCTTATAGTTTTTAGCCGTGAAATATGTCTTGTAACTTATTGAGCAAGCTCCTTGTTTTCTGATCTGTCACTGTTATTACTATCTAGGATTGCTATGAGTAGCCAAGAAAAAAAGAAATCATACCCAAAAATCTAATTGCTCCAGTGGCAATGTGGAGTGTTATCCAGAAGAAGCCTAATTCTCATTCTCATAAAACAAGCTAAAAAGAATCTCAAGCCATTTCTCTTTACTATACTTCAGAAAAACACAAAATTAAGTAGTGTTCTAATGGATCATAAAAAGCATAATCCACAGCTGTGGACCCTTGGAAAGTTATCGAAACTCTTCCAGGACTTTTGCTGAGTAATATTTGCATGATTTAGTAGGCAGGATACAGCATAGCACAGGATTCGCCAGCGGCATCAGCAGCTGGCTGACCTGTCCACCATGGGCCCTGGTATTTCCACATTTCAAGGTTACTGAAAGGATACCATACCCCAGAAAAGGAACTCTTCTTTGAACTTTTACTGTTATGTTTGCTCTTTTAGTTTTTAATAAAGAATGACTTTTTTTCTTCTTTGTATTTGGCTTTTACTTGGATTAAGGCTATGTAAGGCCACATATTTTGGAGGTAGGGTAGAAAAAGTAATATGTACCACTAAGGCCAAGGCTAGCCTTGACAAGTGTCAAGATTGCAGATGTGATCTTACTTAATTTTTAAAGAATTTTTTGTAGGATATAATTTACAAACAATGAAAGGCACAGATCTTAAGTCTATCATTCAATCATTTTTGACAGATGATACACCCATCTAATTCACACTCCTTTCAATATATAGAATATTTTCATGACACCAGAAAGTCTTCTTGTGCCTCTTTCCAGTCAACTCCCCTGCTTCCAACTCTCAGGCAACCACTGATCTGATTTTTATCACCACGGATTCATTTTGCCTGTTGTAGAATGTCATGTAAGTGGAATCAAAAAGTATGTATGCTTTTGTGTATGGCTTCTTTCACTTGGAATGATGTCTTAGAGATTATTTCGCGTTGCATTTGTTTTTATTGATAAGGAGTATATTCTGTTATATAAATACAGCAACAGAGAGTTTGTCTTTTTTTTAGTGAATGAACTCTTGTACTGTTTCTTATTTGGAGCTACTATAAGTAAAGCTGCAATGAACATTCTTGGACAATATTTTGGGGAATATTCTATTTTTCATGAATAAATACCTAGGAGTAGAATTTCTGGGTTATAGCGTAGGTATGTTTAACTTTCTAAGAAGTCTTCTGGGTTCAAAGTCATTGCACCATTTTATACACCTACCAGTTGATCCATGGTTAGGATCCATATCCTAACCAACATTTGATGTTGTTGTTATTTTCTTTCAGTCTATCTCATGGGAAGGTAAAGGCTGAGTTATTTTCAAGGCATTAAAATATAACCACCACCTCAGACCCCTGAGATCTGAAGTCTGGAAATAGAGGACCTGGGTTTGAAGCTTGTTCCGGCTCTCCAGGGATGAGGGCCTGGAAGGCCATGGCTGCAGTACAGGAAGATTTGATTCATGAGAATTCTAAAGTCTTTATTTTTCTTTTTTACTAGTTGAGTATTCCTAGAGGAAGATCATGTATCAGTTAAACTCCACCATTTTGCCTCTTTAAGTTCTGGGATACATGTGCAGAACGTGCAGGTTTGTTACATAGGTATACATGTGCCATAGTGGTTCGCCGCACCTATCAACCAGTCATCTACATTAGACATTTCTCATAATGCTATCCCTCCCCTTGCCCCCAGCCCCTGACAGGCCCCAGTGTGTGATGTTCCCCTCCCTGTGCCCATATGTCCTTATAGTTCGATACCCACTTATGAGTGAGGACTTGTGGTGTTTGGTTTTCTGTTCCTGTGTTTATTTGCTGAGAATGATGGTTTCCAGCTTCATCCATGTCCCTACAAAGGACATGAACTCTTTCTTTTTATGGCTGCATAGTATTCCATGATGTATATGTGCCACATTTTCTTTAACCAGTCTATCATTAATGGGCATTTGGGTTGGTTCTAAGTCTTTGCTATGGTGAGTAATGCTGCAATAAACATACATGTGCATGTGTCTTTATAGTAGAATGATTTATAATCCTTTGGGTATATACCCAGTAATGGGATTGCTGGGTCAAATGGTATTTCTTGTTCTAGATCCTTGAGGGATCGCCACACTATCTTCCACAATGGTTGAACTAATTTACACTCCCATCAACAGTGTAAAAGCATTCCTATTTCTCCCCGTCCTCTCCAGCATCTGTTGGTTCCTGACTTTTTAATGACTGCCTTTCTAGCTGGCATGTGATGGCATCTCATTGTGGTTTTGATTTGCATTTCTCTAATGATCAGGGATTATGAGCTTTTTATCATGTTTGTTGGCCACATAAATGTCTTCTTTTGAGCAGTATCTGTTCAAATCCTTCATCCACTTTTTGGTAGGGTTGTTTGTTTTTTCCTTGCAATTTAAGTTTCTTATAGATTCTGGATATTAGCCCTTCATCAGATGGATAGATTGCAAAAATTTTTCTCCCATTCTGTAGGTTGCGTGTTCACTCTAATGATAGTTTCTTTTGCTGTGCAGAAGCTCTTTAGTTTAATTAGATGCCATTTATTAATTTTGACTTTTGTTGTCATTGCTTTTGGTGTCTTAGTCATGAAGTCTTTGCCCATGCCTATGTCCTGAGTGGTATTGCCTACTTTTCTTTGAGGGTTTTATGGTTTTAGGTCTTACATTTAAATCTTTAATCTATCTTGAGTTAATTTTTGTATAAGATGTAAGGAAGGGGTCCAGTTTCAGTTTTCTCATATGGCTAGCCAGTTTTCCCAGTACCATTTATTAAACAGGGAATCCTTTCTCCATTGCTTGTTTTTGTCAGGTTTGTCAAAGATCAGATGGTTGTAGATGTATGGTGTTATTTCTAAGGCCTCTGTTCTGTTCCATTGGTCTAAATCTCTGTTTTGGTACCAGTACCATGCTGTGTTGATTACTATAGGCTAGTAGTATAGTTTGAAGTCAGGTAGCATGATGCCTCCAGCTTTGTTCTTCTTGCTTAGGATTGTCTTGGCTATGCAGGCTCTTTTTTAGTTTCACATGAAATTTAAAGTAGTTTTTTTTCAAATTCTGTGAAGAAAGTCAATGGTAGCTAGATGAAAATAGCATTGAATCTATCGATTACTATGGCCAGTATGGTCATTTTCATGATATCGATTCTTCCTATCCATAAGCATGGAATGTTTTTCCATTTTGTGTCCTCTCTTGTTTTCTTGAGAAGCAGTTTGCAGTTCTCCTTGCAGAGGTCCTTCACATCCCTTGTAAGTTGTAATCCTAGGTATTATATTCTCTTTGTAGCAATTGTGAATGGGAGTTCACTCATGGTTTGGCTGTTTGTCTATTACTGATGTATAGGAATGCTTGTGATTTTTGCACATTGATTTTGTATCCTAGACTTCACTGAAGCTGCTTATCAGCTTAAGAAGATTTTGGGCTGAGACGATGATGTTTTCTAAACATACAATCATGTCATCTGCAAACAGAGACAATTTGACTTCCTCTGTTCCAATTTGAAAGCCCTTTATTTCTTTCTCTTGCCTGATTGCCCTGGCTAGAACTTCCAATACTATATTGAATAGGAGTGGTGAGAGAGGGCATCCTTGTCTTGTGCCGGTTTTCAAAGGGAATGCTTCCAGCTTTTGCCCATTCACTGTGATATTGGCTGTGGGTTTGTCATAAATAGTTATTATTTTGAGATATGTTCCATCAATACCTAGTTTACTGAGTGTTTTTAACATGAAAGGGTGTTGCATTTTATTGAAGGCCTTTTCTGTATCTATTGAGATGATCATGTGGCTTTTGTCACTGGTTCTGTTTATGTGATGGATTACGTTTATTGATTTGCATATGTTGAACCAGCCTAGCATCCCAGGGATGAAGCCAACTTGATCGTGGTGAATAAGCTTTTTAATGTGCTGCTGGATTTGGTTTGCCAGTGTTTTATTGAGGATTTTTGCATCAATATTCATCAGGGACATTGGCCTGAAGTTTTATTTTATTTTTTGTATCTCTGCCAGGTTTTGGTATGAGGATGATGCTGGCCTCATAAAATGAGTTAGGAAGGAGTCCCTCTTTTTCTATTGTTTGAAATAGTTTCAGAAGGACTGGTACCAGCTCTTTGTACCTCTGGTAGAATTCGACTGTGAATCCATATGGTCCTCGGCTTTTTTTGGTTGGTAGGCTATTAATTACTGCCTCAATTTCAGAGCTTGTTATTGGTCTATTCAGGGATTCAACTTCTTCCTGGTTTAGTTTTGGTGGAGTTTATGTGTCCAGGAATTTATCCTTTTCTTCTAGATTTTCTAGTTTATTTGTGTAGAGGTGTTTATAGTATTCTCTGATGGTAGTTTGTATTTCAGTGGGATCAGTGGTGATCTCCCCTTTATCATTTTTATTGAGTCTATTTGATTCTTCTCTCTTTTCTTCTTTATTAGTCTGGCTATTCTCTATTTTGTTAATCTTTTCAAAAAAAAAAAAAAACAACAACAAAAAAAAAAACAGTCTCTCAGACCACAGTGCAATCAAATTAGAACTCAGGATTAAGAAACTCACTCAAAACTCCACAACTGGATGAAAACTGAACAACTTGCTCCTGAATCACTACCGGGTAAATAACAAAATTAAGGCAAAAATCAATAAGTTCTTTGAAAGCAATGAGAACAAAGACACAATGTACCAGAATCTCTGGGACACAGCTAACTCAGTGTTTAGAGGGAAATTTATAACACTAAATGCCCACATGAGAAAGTGGGAAATTTCTAAATCTAACATCATAATTAAAAGAACTAGAGAAGCAAGAGCAAATGAATTCAAAAGCTAGCAGAAGACAAGAAATAACTAAAATCAGAGCAGGGCTGAAGGAGATAGAGACACAAAAACCCTTCAAAGAAATCAGTGAATCCAGGAGCTGTTTTTGTTGTTGAGAATTCTGAAGTCTTTCTCCATACCTAAGCCAGCTCTCTCATCCTTCCTTTTTCTCACTGTCACTCCCTGCATCTTTTGGGCACCAAATCCCATCAACCCCGCCTCCCCACAGCTCCTTCTGCAGTTTTCACTCATCACTTCCCAGGTTTTGTGCTTTGTTGTGGTCCTTCATTATTTTTCCTCTGCACTACTGCAAGTTTCCTAATCACGTGACCTGCCCCGGTAAGGGATCATTCTACAATGTGGGTCTCCTCAAAACACCATCCAGTTTAAACACTTTCAGTGGCTCCTCATTTCTATAAGATTTAAACAAATAACAGCTGATGTGTATTAAGGGTTCAGGCTGTGCCAGGCACTGTATTAAACACTTGATTCCGTTATTGGATTGCTCTTTGAAAAAAACTATTTGTATTAGCACCATTTATATATGATGAACCAAGGCTTAGAGAATGTAAGTGACTCCCCAGAGTCACACATCTAGTCAGTGGCGGAGTTTGGAATCGAACCCAGATGCATTAGACTCCCAAACCTGTGAACTTTATGGATACAGGATAAACCCTTAATCAAGCTTCTCAGGAAATGTTTCTGCAGGAAGCTGCAGTTCCCAGATGGGACAGAGCAAGAAGCAACTTGGGCCCACTCCCCAGTGAAAAAAAGCAAAACGAGTGAAAACTAGATAAAACAAACAACTATTTAGAATCGCTAAAAATTTTCCTAATGGTATAAACAGCAAATGAAGAATAATTGTCCAGGAATGTCTACTAAAACTCAGTAAGAAAAGTACAACTAATGTTTGTGGTATCTGAGCCACAACCATCGGCTCCCTGTCTCTCCCTTCACCTCCTGCTCAGCTTGGTTGGTTTGACATAAACTGTGCTCCAGGCAGGTTGGGACCAAGAAGGCAGGGCTTCCCTTACCCTCAGCTCCTGTTAAGGATCATTGTATCTCACTGGAAGGGGCAGGCTGCAGTCATATCTCATTCTCTCCAACCTCAAGTTGAAGAGCCTACATTCCTGGCGAAAGCCTAAATTCTCATTCCCTTGAGAGGTCGGAGTCTACCTTCCTCTATCTAGTCAATCCTCGGAAGATGGAGGCTCTTCCCAAGTCAGGGAAGGCTGAAAATACTCCGGTCCTTTTTGCCTCATTCCAACTTGATAATAAAGCGGAGATTGAACATCAGGAGAAGAAAGCTGAGGAGACCAGAGGCTATCTCCCATCCAGCACACAGAATAGTGGTTCCGATGTTTTCCTAGGAGGAGAGGCAATCAATTAGAAGGGTGCTCCAGAGCTTTCCAAAGGAACCAACTATCTGAAACAATGTAGGGAAGTTCAAACCTAAGGGAGCTGTCGAAAACAATACCTCCTCTTTAATTAAGATCAACAGGGCTGGATATAGTGGCTCACACCTGTAATCCCTGCACTTTGAGAAGCCGAGGTGGGTGGATCACTTGAGCTCAGGAGTTCAAGACGAGCCTGGCCAATACGGTGAAACCCCATCTCTACTAAAAATACAAAAATTAGCCAGGCATGGTGGCACATGCCTATAATCCCAGCTACTCGGGAGGCTGAGGCAGGAGAATCGCTTGAACCCCGGAGGTGGAGGTTGCAGTGAGCCGAGATCACGTGCCACTGCACTCCAGCCTGGGCAAGAGAGTTAGACTCTGTCTCAAATACATACATACATAAATAAATAAGAGCAACAGGTTAGACCGTGAACCAGCTAGCTCACCAGAGACAGCATAAAATAAACTTTGCTTCAAGATCTTGGGATGGGATGTAGGGTTGGAGTGGGCAGAATAACTGGATGACTCTCCCCCTCTCTAATTCTAAATTCTCAGGAAAATACATCATATCTTGCCCTTGGTTGGGAAAGAGCAGAAATCCTTGGTTAACAGGACTACATGCAATGGTGCAGAAAGCATTCTCAAGAAAAATCAGAGAGGAAGAAACAGTGCATAGAGAATCCAACAAATACTCTAAGGATTTAAGTTAAAATGTCAGACGTAAGAAAGTGACAATTCTTGCAGGAATGTTTTTGAGCAGTAAGCAGGTGGATTAGAAGAAACAGCAATGGCAAGATAAATTAGTTTTTCTTCTTTTCTTCACAACCACTGAGTGTCTGTTATGTGCCATATATTGACCTGTAAACGCAGGTGTATAATGATAGCCATCTCTGGTTTGAATTCACATTTGTATGGCAAAGACTATGTGTGGTGTGTAAGAATTTTAGCTTTGTCTAATTTATCTGAAGACTCATTACCTTCCCTAATGCGATGAATGAAGGCTCTTAACCTTTCGACTATGTGACATGGATGGTTCTATGTATCTAAGTGAAAATATATTTCTGGAGAATGCTTAAATTCTAGGACAATTGAAATATAAGAAATAATTAAAAACTGAGTTGTATTTTACTGCATAGTACTTACATTCAGGTTTTGGTAAATGAGCTTCTCTTTCTTTCCTTCTTCTTCCCTCCTCTCCCCTCTCCTCCCCTTCCTTCCCCTCCCCTCCCCTTCCCTCCCCTCCGCTCCCCTTCCTTCCCCTTCTCTCCTCTCCTTTCCCATCTCTCTTCTCTTCTCCTTTCCTTCCCTCCCTCCACAACTATCTACCCAACATTTGGCATAGAGGAGCAGGATTAGGCCAGTGCGGTGGCTCACACTTGTAATCCCAGCAATTTGGGAGGCCAAGGTGGATGGATCACAAGGTCAGGAGTTGGAGACCAGCCTGGTCAACATGGTGAAACCCCGTCTCTACTAAAGATACAAAAAAAATTAGCCAGGTGTGGTGGAGCATGCCTGTAATCCCAGCTACTTGGGAGGCTGAGGCAGGAGAATTGCTTGAACCTGGGAAGCAGAGGTTGCGGTGAGCTGAGATCGCACCATTGCACTCCAGCCTGGGTAACAAGAGTGAAACTCTGTCTCAAAAAAAAAAAAAAAAAGAGCATGATTATACAGAAGCCAACTGCCCAGAAATTCTTCAGCCTCAGAGACAGAAGGGGTGGTGATATGTATAGTGAAGAAGACTGGACCCTTTTTAACTGAAAAATAAAAGCAGATAGGGAGAAAGAGAATGATGTTAAATCATAGTTAGCAAGAAGACACAAGAGAACAGTAGGGGTAGGAGCAAGTTATCGCTCCAGAAATTTTCTTTCAAACCATTTTGAAGGGAAGTGTTTAAAAATGGCAGAAAGAGAGTGTGAGAGTGAGGGAGGGTCGGTGAAACAGAATAAGTACCATGAGGGACTGCGAATCGAGCTACGAAGATTTTATCTTAAAATGCCATTGAATATAGTTGAGAATAAAATGATTACTATACAATTATGTATTTCATGTTCTGTACTGAATACATAAGCCCAGTCTTAAACTGGGGATGGAGATACGGATTGTTTAGGTCATACAAAATATTCAAACAATTGTACCCAAATTACAATGAGATTTACAGAAAATATTCCAAAGGACTGTAATTTTATAATGTTCTGCTTTTGTTCTGCTGGGAAGGATTTGAGGACATTTGACGGTATTGTAGGAAATCACTTGCAATGGCACTGGGGAAGGATGATGATGTTCTGGGGTGAATGTGGCCCCTGGATGCACCAAGTCAGCCTGCTGCCCCCACACCTGGACTGAACTGCGCCTGGGTCCTGAAGGAAAGCCCTAAAGCAGGGGCCAGACTCCACTGCCTGGAAGTAGAATCACCTGGAGAGCCTTTCCAGCTATCAGTGCCTGTGGCTACTCTACACCAATTAAACAGCATCTTTGGGGACATGGACCAGGCATAGCTATTTTCTCAAACCTCCCCAGGTAATTGCAATTTCAGAAAGAGTTGAGAATTAGAAAGACTTGGGAGAAATAAAACAACAAATGCAATTGTTTGCAGGACTGACTGGGACTGAACAGAGACGAGGTCTGTGGAGAAGGGGCTAGAGGAGATTAAACACAAGAGAGAAGGGGAAGGGAGGTTTCAGACTGAGTGACCGAGGAATGTTCACGTTCTGTCCAAAGTGAGAAAGAGAGCTAAACACCGCTTTTCCCAACACCCTGAAGCCCAGAAAGCGAGCACAGAAGGCTGGATACTGTCAGAATTCCTTGAGAAGAGGGAATCCTTAAGAAACTTCAAACTATAGTGGACGGTGGTTCCTGCAGACAAAGAACTTGCGCCTTATCAACATCAAAGAACTCCATGTATCCAATAGCAAGAAAAGCTTTGAAGAGCAAGATTTCTCCATAGCATAGAGGTGGCTGCTGGGCAGAGACAACTATCTTCTTCCTGGAAGAGGCATGAGCAGGATGGTGGAGTGAACGGTCCCAAGCATTAAGCTTTTAGTAATAAAACAGACCCCAGAGGCTACAATCTTCAAAAGGCATCTGTGAACAAAACATGGCATTTCAAATAGAGCTGCCAAGTCAATCACAGGACACCTGAGTAAATTTGTATTTTACATAAACAATGAAGAACTTTTTAGAATTGTATGGGATGTTCTTATATTAAAACCTTACTCATTGATTATTGAAATTCAAATTTAAGTGGGCATCCTGTACTTTTATTTACTAAACCTGGCAACTCTTACTCCCAGTGAAATTTTAGTAATTTCTAAAATATTTTTGGAAAGTGGGAAATGGCCAAGTCCTAAAACCAGACCCACCTGGGCACCCAGATGAGTGGGACCAGATGAAATTGCTGTGAAATCATGGTATGACGGGAAAGCAAATGTCCAGTCGGTTCAGCCATCATGCTCAATGTGAGCAAAAGGTTCAAAATGGCAACAAAAAGGCATAATAATGTCTTCTAATAAGTTCTTACCAAGGGAGGGTACTCTGGAGTGTGCAGTACACGGTCTTCTTGAATGATAGTATACTGTACATCTGTCCATAGGCTGCAGGACTCTTGTCCCAGGAAGGGGACAGAGACGATAGAAGTAGAATCAGCAGTGTGCTGGGATCCTAGACCAGAACCTAGAAGTAAGGCCCAGGAGGGAAGCTTGGTTAGAGAAATGGGGTTACCATATCAGGTCAAAGTAGCAGCAAGAGTGACAACACACATATTTGGTAAATATAGGCTTAGTAAACACACCTGGATGGCCAATCAAAGAATTTTCTATGTAAGAATGCTATTGTTCCAAAAAGCCTAATCTCTGTTTAATTTATAATTGTTTAATGTTTAAGATTTCCAGGAGCACAAGAATCCTGTTCTCTTCACATTGAATGCAGATTCTTTGCATTGGCCAGACCTATAGAAGGGTCAGAGGTTCATTGCTCAGGAATAGTGATAATTGAATTTTAACAACACTGTATGGTCTTTTAAACTTTCGTTTGCAAATGTTTCAACAACGATTTCCTTCTTGGCGCTCTGTGAAGCTGGAATAGAACTGAGAGTTCGTGCTTTGCTAAGCTGCATATAACATGTAGTAAAGTCACAACCATTAGGAAGCAACCCTGGGGTCTCTAAAAATGCTATTAGGCCGCGTGTAGGGGCACACACCTATAATTTCAGCACTCTGAGAGGCTGAGGTGTGCAGACTGAATGAGTCCGGGAGTTTTAGACTACCCTGGGCAAAATAGATAAACCCCATCTCTAACAAAAATACAAAAAATTAGCCAAGCGTGGTGATGTATGCCTGTAATCTCAGCCACTTGAGAGATTGAGGTCAGATAATCACCTGAGCCCAGGAGGCTGAAGCTATGGTGAGGCACTCCAGCCTGGGCAATCAGAGTGAGACCGTGTTAAAAAAAAAAAAAAAATTAAAAATTACCCAGGCGTGGTAACACATGCCTGTAGTCCCAGCCACTCAGAAGGCTGAGGTGGGAGGATTGGTTGTGCCCAGGAGGTCGAGGCTGCTGTGAGCTGTGATTGTGTCATTGCACTCAGCCTAGGGGACAGAGTGAAACCCTGTCTCAAAAACAAAACAAAACGACACCAACCAAGCAAACAACAACAACAACACGACGCTACTCTTTGTGAAGGCTTTTACATTGTGTTTGCGTCACCCACCCAAACAGCTCATTTCAATATAAATGATCACTTGGGAGGACCGGTCAAGTTAAATTAATGACTTGATTTAAAGGTAGAACAATCGATGGACTGATTTGAAGCTGTCTACTCGGTGAAATGTCTTGAACAGGGCTTGGCTTCCATTGAAGTCTGGCTTTGTAATGGAATAGAATGGTATTGATTATGTTGGATCTTATCAGCAACTTTTGATATCTTTGACCTCCAGCAGTTAGATAAGCATTAGAAATCTACCTGAATTAAGCTCTAAACATGGACAAATTTTGTGCCAAAGCAATTTCTATCTTTAAGAAGGTACAGAATGGCATGGTTCTGTTCTTATAATTAACATAAGAGTTTCTGAAGTTGGATACTGGATATATCACAACCTTCTTGAGTATGAGCTCACAGTAAATGGCTAGGTAAAGGGCTGATAAAAGGGTGCTTGTAATCTGGGCAAAGGTGGCCTTAGAATTAAGAAAGTCTTTAAGTTCCCTTATCTTTTCTCTCACCTTTATAGTATATACCCAAAGACAAATGTACAGATTATTTTTACTCCTTTTATAATTGAAATACAAAAAAGAGAGAAAATTTTGGCAACTTCAGAAACCACCTTGTTAGTTTATTGTGGGTATCCATCATTGTATAAACCAATTTAATAGGGTGCTATGGTTGCCAGAGAGTCTGATCTCCAGATTTTCTCAGCACTTCCCATCTGCTCACACGATAGCCAGAAGATGTTTGCTTTCCTGGAGATAGCATAATGCTTTAAAACTGCCTGAGGAAATCTACTCACCCAAGCTGTTTTAATAAGGTTAAGTATATAAAATATTCATCCCACAGGATATATGCCCATATGCCATCTTCTCATTAGTCACAAAAAATGGACACTTAATTATTCTGTTCTCTAAGGTCCATCTTTGTGGTTAGGCTCTGAGGGACTCCATGAACCAGGCGGTCTTATTTCTCAATGACAGTGTCTTTATCCAGTGCACAGGACCTGCTCCATGTTGTCGTGGTATTTTATCTGTCTATCCGTCTTGTCAATGCTTATTCCTTGCTGTCAACCGTCTCAACATGCTTGGAGGCAGATGGGCCCCTGGCACTCTCCATGGTATTCTTCACATCTCCTCTTGGGCTGTCACATGCTCTCAAACACACGTAGGAAACACTGAAATTTTGCTCTTTCTTCTAGAGAGCCTACAGAGCCAGGAAGGAAGTTGTTGCTCACAGACCTGCAATAAGAAGACCATAAACTGTTGCTTGGAATCCTGCTTCCTCGGGCCTCTGAAAGACCATACAGTGACATTTCAATTATGTCCTTATTCACAGTCATCACCCACATTAGGCACTGAATGGAGAGAGAATAGGTGCGTGTATCATTAAGACTACATTTTCCCAGAGGCAGAGTTTTCTGCACTTTCTTTTTGCAGTAATTTTAAATCAGCATACATTTCAAATAGTACATGTATATTTCTACAGCAGACATCTTTATATAACTAGTTAGGTATAATATAACTATTAGATACATATTTATATTTTAAATAAAATATATTTATTATTATATATCGATTTAAATTACCCATTGGATACTTTAATATACTATTTATCTATTTTGATCCACTGCAGATATTATTATAAACCTATTTATATGCCTAGATACCTATTTAAGTGTCTATCTATATTTCTGTCTATAAATATAGATCTCAAATGATGCCTGCCTAAACATTAAAAGCAGTTCTCTCTAGCTGGTATAATTATAGGTGGATTTTATTTCCTCCTATCAGCTCTTTGGTAGTTTAAAATTTTTCAACCAAAAATATGCTTTACTTGTGTAATGATGGAAAAAAATGTTAAAACAACCCTTGCTAAACTAAAAACAGGATCTTCATGTGAGTGTAAATGATGTATGACTACCCCAATTATAAAAGCCATGGAAATTCAAAGATAGCCTCACGTCTGTCTCTCCCACAGAATGTACATCAGCAATGCACGCGTGTGTTCACCGCTCCCCTGAAGAGGCTCGGCTCACACAAGGACAACAAGAAGCACGCAGCAAAGAGTAGATTGGGGTCGGGCAGAGCAACTGCAATCTTCCACTTTGATTTCCTGAGAAAATAGTGGTGGGCAGGAACGTGCTATAAAAAAAGAGAGTAGGAGGAAACTAGTGTTAGTAAGTGCCTATTTATGGCCTAGGGATTTGATGTGTTTGTTGTCTCCTTTTTTCCTCATAATCTAGTGTCACTCCTGTTTTGCAGATAAGGAAACTGAGGCTTGGAGAGCCAGACAACTCACTCATTGTGACTCCTGAACCTACTGCAGAGCCAGTGTTTGAACTGATCCTAAAAATTGCCCCTTTTCCCTCTCGACCTCGCTGTGTTATGTTTTCCAGCTTCTAAAGAAGATGAGGCAGATCCATGCGACAGACACACGTGTCAGCCACCCGTAGCCACACTGCTTCTCTAGTGCTTTCCTACCGTGGGAAATAAACACCCCCCAGACTTTCTCAGGCTATACTTTCATGAGTCTTTTGGTTACAAACTCACCCAATTAACAAAATTCTTTTGGACTTTTGATAATAAAGCCCGAGCATGTTAAGACTGAGGTTCTGACATCTACCACGGTACAGTTTATGTTAACTAGATTACCATCAATAAAAATTACCATTTGAAGTGTCACAAAATCTTGCCATGAAACCACTGGTGAATCCTCCTAATTCTCCTTTCTTGACCCTGATTGATTACAAGCGGAATGGGTAAATATGGGAGAAATCTTTGATCCACCTTCCAATTGGCCAACTAATTTTGACTTGTAACCTGAATGTGACACTTGACTTGGAGCCCTAGAAACAGACTGGTCCTGCCTCCCAGGCTACAGTGTGAGCAGCTCTGTTCAGGAGACCGAGGCACATGACGGGAGCTCTCCATGGGTTTGGAAATCATTTCTTTTTTTCGCCTGCCACCTACTTTCCAGCAGCCACCACTCAGCGTTGACAGAGGACAGATTCTAACACAGTCTCTTCTCATGTTTGAAGCTCTAATTATCATCTCTTCTCCAGGTGAAACTTGTAGTTACTTGACACCTATCTAAGATTGAGTGTTTATTATGGGTTCTCCTTGTCTTCTCTCTCTCCATTCTCACACATCGTATGGAGAAGGCCCCACGGCTTCAGGCCCCTCTCCATCCTGGTCTGCCTTGTTTAACCATGTTGTAATTTAACAAAAGTATCTTAATACATGGGGCCTATAAAGTTTCCCAAGTAAAAGGTTATTAATCTCACCGGTTTCCCCTTCAATTTCATCCTTTCACAATGGTATGTGTATAAGGATGTCCTTTTTCCCCCTTCCTCTTTCTTTTTCTATCTCTTTTGCCCAAAGTGTAACGTATTCCACATGCACAATATGGAACTGTTCTTTTTTCAGTTAACATATATCATGGATATTCCTCTTGGTTAATGTATACAGATCTATTTTCAGAATCTGCACAACAGCCATTATTTGGATGTAACATAATTAACTCAACCATTTTCTTCTTGAAGAATATTCCACTTGTTTCTTTTTCTTTTTCTTTCCTTGTGTGTGTGTATGTACATTTTACCTTCCCTCCTTTTTTTCATTCCTTCTGTCAACTGAAAAATTACACAATTTATATATTTAGAAAGGGGACTTTATTTCTTATAAAGGCATAGAGGCTGCAAGGTGGCTGTCCTGACAGGCTGGGAAGTGTAGCCTCTGGCAGAAACCATGAGCAAGCAGTGTGAAGGAGGAAAGGCGAGACAGAAGTTATGCCACAAGGGTTCATTCTGTCAGTCCTTTTTTTGAGACAGAGTTTCGCTCTTGTTGCCCAGGCTGGAGTGCAATGGCGCGATCTCGGCTCACCGCAACCTCCGCCTCCTGGGTTCAGGCAATTCTCCTGCCTCAGCCTCCTGAATAGCTGGGATTACAGGCATGCGCCACCATGCCCAGCTGATTTTTTGTATTTTTAGTAGAGACGGGGTTTCACCATGTTGACCAGGATGGTCTCGATCTCTTGACCTCGTGATCCACCCGCCTGGGCCTTCCAAAGTGCTGGGATTACAGGCGTGAGCCACTGCGCCCGGCCGATCTCTATTTTAACATTGATGCTGGTCAGTTGTGGCTAACCTGCAAAAGGAAAGGGGGTTAATGAAGCATGTCTGACCTCCTACCGTGTCATGTTTTTAAGGTTTCTCTGGGGTCCCCTTGGCCAAGAGAGGGTCTGTCCAGTTGGTTGGGGGGCTTAAGATTTTATTTGTAGTTCTCACTGTCTTCTCCATCTCCCTACTTCCTCTTTCTTTCTTGAAACTCAATATATAAAGTTGCAATAAGCATCTAGGTATTTTTCTTTTGTCTTTTGGCAATGTTATTTCTATAACAAATACTGTCAAGGAGCCAAATTTCACCTTTTTCACCAATGTAAGCAGGTACTAATTTTGCCACAACCTTATCAGTGATGGACATTATAATAAATTTTAAATTGTACCTACTAGTTTTTTAAAAGTTTGCCTATTTTTATTGCGTTATTTGCGTTTTTTGCATCAATATTTAAAAGTCTTTGACTATGAAGAATATTAACTCTTTGGTTGCCATGTGTGTTCAGTAATTTTTCCTACTATTTGATTTTTGGCTTTATCTATGATATCCTTCATTATACAAAATATTTTAAATTCGTATATTTTTTTTATGAGTCTTGAATTTCCTGTCTTGGATAAGAATGTTTCACTCATCCCAGGGTTATACAAACATTTGCCTACATTTTCTGATATTTTTATTGCTTGATTGCTAGATTTATATCTTTAATTCATCTAAGGTTTGTTTTTGCACATGGAATGAAGTTGAAATATACTGTATTTTATTCCTGACAGGGAAACAAAATCTTTTTTCTCACTGAAAATAAATTTCACATTTATCATATATTCTTGGTCTTTCTGTTCTAGTTCATTGATCTAACCGTCCATTTCTTTGCCAACCCCTTACTATTTTGATTAGGGTTATTACAGTTTTAGCTGGTAAGGTTTGTTCCCCACCCCTCCAAACTAGTTCCAGAAAACACCAAATGCATTGGAATTCTGATCAAGATCGCTTTGAAAATACACTCATTAAAAGAGATTTTTTTTTTTTTAAACGGTAAGTTCTCTCACTCGGCACAAGGCAAACCTCCCATTTCATTCAGCTCTGGTTTTGTGTCTTTCAATAAGGTCTTGTAGTTTACTTCCATGGGTTCTGCCCCCTCTTGCTAAATTTTAAAACTATATATAAAATTAAAACAACTTTTCTAGATTCTGTTCAGCTCTCATATTCTAAGCTCTCTTTACACTAGTGACTCTTAAAACCATCTTCATTGGAATCACATTGTAAAATACTTATAAAAATGTATATTCTGGTGGGGTGCGGTGGCTCACACCTGTAATCACAACACTTTGGGAGGCAGAGGCAGGCAGATCACCGGAGGTCAAGAGGTCGAGACCAGCCTGGCCAACATGGTGAAGCCTCGTCTCTACTAAAAATACAAAAATTAGCTGGGTGTGGTGGCAGGTGCCTGCAATCACAGCTATTCAGGAAGCTGAGGCAGGAGAATTGCTTGAACCCGGGTGGCAGAGGTTGCAGTGAGCCAAAATCGCGTCACTGCATGCTTGCCTGGTGACAGAGGGAGACTCTGTCTCAAAAAGAAAAAAAAAATGATATTTCTATGTCCCCCAAAACTTAAGTCAAAATCTCTGGGCATGCCCCAGAAACCTGCACTTAAATGAATTCCTACAGGTGGCACTTGTGTACATTGAAAGCAGAAGGCATTGCTTTGTCTACTTTACCCAAATAGGACCGAATATGCAACCTCTCCACACCTCAGTGTCTGAGTTGGAATAGATCAGTTTCCAACACCCTCTCCCACATGAACTCGTTAACAAGCCCATCCCACTGCTTTGGAGCCACAGGATTGATGTGTGCTTCTCATGAGGAGCACACCAGTATCTCTCAGGGTACATTTTTAAAATGAGCTGGTAATGACTAAGCCCATCCTTGTTGATTCTGGCAAGGCTGAAAATAGCAGCAACCAGCAAATATTTTGCCTTTCCTATGGCTTCTGGCAGTGTTACAGCTGTTGCCTCATCTACTGAATGTGCCAGGCCTAAGGGCAAAGACACTTAATTAGGTTAGCGTGAGCTTCAAAAACTCCAGAGTAGGCAGAGCAGTAATGCCCACCACACCTTCTCACTAAGAATACTCAATGCCTGCAGAGAATAATTATCCCAAGAAGCCATGTTCCTTTCCCCCACCCCTCCCTTTTTTGGCTGTTTTATTTGATATCCATGACCCGATAGATTTACTCATTCAAGGAATGTAGTGGTGCCATGTCCCTTCAGTCATGCAATAGGAGCCTCGCACCATGAAATACCTGAAAGTCAGTGTTGGTCTTCAGATAGGAGTTTCAGCATGAGCTGCGTTTCAACAGCCCTTGCCTTCTATTAACAGAAGAAAAGCAGTTCACCTCTGGCCTGACAAAAAAATCAAGGTGAACATGCTCTAACCAAAAAGAGACTCAGTTTTCTTGAAAACTCACGCTTGGTTGGTCAGACCAAGCCAAGTGGGGCCATTGTGGACATTTTCAATATAGTTGACTCTATGTTTTATTGACTGTTGTACAAAATGACAACCGTCTGCTACCTATAAGCGAGGATCCCATATGGTCAAGCTGGAATTCAGGGGGTATCTTTTGTCCTTTGAGAGTGGCCAGAGCAGCAGCACTTCTGTCCCTTACCTCAGTCATAGACGGAGGGGACCACTGGTCCATCAAGGGCCCAAGGAAACTGGACCACAAATGCACATGTATGCACACACACACTCATCTATCCTAGGCTCCATTTATTTGGTTATCCCATTGCTTGTGCTATTTCTTGTTTCATTGTGTGTGTATGTATGTGTGTGTGTTATGCTGTTGTGATGGCTTTGTGGTTTGTCAACTCAGCTAGGCTAGGGCACATTCCCCAGAATTTCATTTCTAATATGTGGGAAGGGTGGGCCATACCAGATACTCTCTCATAAGAGGTGGGAGGGAAGCCACAGGCATTCTGTAACATGCACACACCTTCTCCTAGGTGTTTCTGTGAAGGGACTTTGAAGATATACTTAAAGGCTTTAATCAGTTGATTTTAGACTAGGGAGATTATCTTGGGTGGGCTTTAATCAACTGGAATGCCTTAAGAGGACACATGCCTTTCCTGGAAAGACAGCAAGCAGTTCCTCCGGGTGGACAGCAGTTTTAGTCGATGCATGTGGTGTGTGTGCATTGTTTTTGTTTGTGTATGTGTGGTGTATGTTGTGTTTATATGTGGTGTATGTGTTGTTGTATAGTATGTGTATGTTGTTTGTGTATATGTGTCGTGTTTGTGGGGGGTGTGTGGTATGCACGCGCATGCACACCTGAGCCTGCACACTAGACCAGAAATAAAACCAAATTCATTTCCAAGACCTATTCCAGATTAAAACAGAGCCCAAGGCCTTACAGGTTCATTCTCAAACTGGGTCTTAGTGAAGGAAACCAACATAAAATTGGGGTTGCTTGACCCAACGTATGGTTATTCATCTGATGTCCAATTTATCAGTTGCTCAATTTTCCAGTCATTGTGGCATAAAATGCAAAACTATTCATGCAGAAACTTGCACTGAATTCAATAGATCTTGGAATATTTGATCCACTCAGGCCACCACCTGTCACAGATACGACAGACACGTTAGGCTGTTTGTAAATGAGAGACTTATATAGCATCTAAAAAATACCAAGAGAGGATCAAGTTTGTCAGAAATGAATTTTGTGTAATAACTTCTATGGAAAGAAGCTGATGTGTTCAATGGAGATTGACTATGGAAAGTTAAATGTAAGGCGAAGCCTCACAAAATGACAGGCGGCCGTCCAGTCTATTCTTGGGAATAAGCAGGCCACCGCTCCTAGAATGGCAGCCCGCAGGACTGAGCGGACTGCGAACCCCCAAGAAGATACCCAGGCTGCTGCCGGTGCTTGCCGGAGCTTGCCACTGGAAGGAGAGTCTCTGTGCCTTGTTTCCCTAGATACGTAAAGGAAGGGCTCTGTCTTCTATGACAGCCTACCGCACAACAGGGTCATCTTTTCCAGACCAGTAAGATAATGTTGGCAGAAGGTTTTAGCCTCTTAAGAACAAAAGTGATGTGCAGATATAGGAAGGATTAACAACCACAGGGAGCAGATCCCTGCTTCTCAGATCTAACTCATTAGCTATCATGATGTAACTGCTGGCTCCCATGAATAAAATATCAGATCCCAGTCAACACAGCCTAATAAGATAATCCTTTCTTTTATGATAATATCTTTGAAATGAGTTTTTAATTATTATTTTTTACAAAGCATCTGCAGGTGTTTAGCCTATCATGTTGGCCCATTAGCTGAGCAATCCCAAACTGAGATTTTATTGTTATTATCACTACTATTTTTGCTAGAGGAGACATCAACTTCTTCATTAACCGTAGATTGTTTCAACAAGGAATTCTTTTGACTATATTTAAGTGCAGAGTTTTCTTTTTGCCCCCTTCCTCCTTTCCTGGCTTTCGCCAACATTTTCAAATATGCAGATAAGACTGCCTCCCCCACCCTATGTTAATAGCTGTGTCCTCAAATCATGTCTCTCCTCCAGCCTGTTGAGGCAGCTCGCTGGGCCATTACCCTAGAAACACAACGCTGCCTATTCAGTAAGAGGAGGCTGGTTCTCATCTCAGGTAGGCTGGGCCTCACTCCATGACATGGCTCTTGAGAATCATTAGCAGCGGGGAGATGGGATGGTTAGTGATGGCATCCCCAGCCGGATAAGATGGTTAGCTCATTGCTCTCTTGTTCCTTTGACAGCTATTGAAGGAATGGAGGGATGAAAGAGGAGGCTTGCGCTGGGGATGTAGGCGTGAGCCGGGCCATGCCTGGTGGAAGCAGCAATGCGGGGAGAGCCCGAGGTAGCCTGAGGGCTGCAGCTTTGCCTCCTCAAGATTGCCATGGGAACCCTTTCTGAAAACCAGCAGGTGTCTGCAGACAGGACTTAAAATGTTGAGATGTCAGTATCACAATTTAGGGATTGGGGAGAGAGGAAAATGATAATAATTGCTGTGAAGTTTAATGCACATGATATAAATGGGCAGCCTGTGATCTAAGTGTGACCCATGGACATTTTTTGATTTTCCCACACAGAGTTGAGCCACATCGTGTTTTTAAACATATATATATTCAGGCTAGGCATGGTGGCTCAAGCCTGTAATCTCAGCACTTTGGGAGGCCGAGGTGGGTGGATTACCTAAGGTCAGGAATTCGAGACCAGCCTGCCCAACATGGAGAAACCCCCGTCTCTACTAAAAATACAAAAAATTAGCTGAACGTGGTGGTGGGAGCCTGCAATCCCAACTACTTAGGAGGCTGAGGCAGGAGAATTACTTGAACCCAGGAGGTGGAGGTTATAAAGAGCCAAGATCGTGCCATTGTACTCCAGCCTGGGCGACAAGAGGGAAACTCTGTCTCAAAATAAATAAATAAATAAAATAATTAAAATATATATATTAAATTGTGCATTACCACTTCAAAGCAGATTTCACATACATTTTCAAATTTCAGCTGACCTCAGAGAATCAGCAAATCTGGTCACCCCAGTGCATGCTCCTGCATGCAACAATGGCAGGTGCTGGGCTGCAGGAGCCCCTGTCCACAGGACGGAATTCTCCCCTGGCGTAGTTCCCACTCCTCTCTGCCATCTCTCCAGCACAGAGCTCACGTGTCTGCTCTCTATCCCTGCATATGCACTGTTTATCACACTGCAGGTGAGGGAGACATCACCTTGTAGAAAGTGACAGTCATACAAACTTAAAATGCAAACAGAGAATGTTGAAAGAACACAACGTAAAGTGCTTTGATGAAACAACTTTGACCACTCTACCCACTTACATTATTACCTCCTTAGCTTTGTGGGTACTAGGGTTTGTGAACCATATTTTTATTGGATTTGGGGACATCTGTTTTAAATGGCATAGAAGACAGGTGTGTTTTGATAGAGGTAGGCATTGTTGAAACGTCCAGAGCGAAAGTTCTGCCAGGCAGGGCTCCGAGACACTTGGGGAGAGAACATTTCTGAGCTCACAGAAAGAGGGCTTCTGGAATTCAGAAGGAGGGAGGGTGGCCAACTGTCTTGGTTTTCCTGAATCTGAGGGGTTCCTGGAATGCGGAACTTTCAGTGCTAAATCCAGGAAAGTCTCTGCTATACGGGGATGGTTGGTCAGGCTAGGAGGAGGCTCAGCAAAGTGGTCAAGGGATCACCAGAATGAGCCCTGCCTTCTTTACAACTTTGTCCAGAGACAAACCTAGTGGTTGCTCTTCTCACTCCCTTGGACCTAGACATGGCTGGTTCCTGGGACCCTGGAGCCTCTTCTCACTAAGGACTGTGCATACATAATGCTGGTGTGTCTAATTCCCTTAGTGCTCTGTGGAATGAATCTGGCCTGGGTTTAGGCTTGAGGTTCCTTTGAGAAACTCAAATGGCTAGTCAATTTGCATTGCTTCTAGCTCATAAGCTCACTGGAGTCTCTCCCTGAGATGGAGAAAGAGGAGCTGGGAGCCACTGACAGCCATGTTGGGTGCTGAAGAGGACAAGCATGACGCTGAAATAAACTTGCTTGGCCTGAAATGTTGTTATTCATCTGGTTTCTAGTTTACCAATAACTCTACCTGAAGATTCCCTGAAGAGTCATTTTTAAGAGAAAATGACTAGTTACCCTTGCCAGAAGAGGATTTGTAGCATCACCTCTTTTCAGGGTCATTTTCTCCATGTCAAATGGCTGTTCCCCAAGCTTCCCCCTGCCAATCCCCATCCTTCTCTATTTGGACACAGCTCAGCATTCTCCTCCCTGGTGATCTCTTTCCAGCCCAGCTCCACCTGGCTCAGTCACCACCATCACCCCACTGGTCTCCTGGGCTCCCCCGCATCCTGATGACCGAGCAGCATGTGCACATGTCATTCAGATTTCACTAAACTAGAACACCTGATATGTCAATCTGGGCTGAGCTGAGTTTTATTGTGGCTTATACTTTATGAAAAAAGGCTTTCACAAAACAAATGAATACTGACAACAAAATTACATCCACGTTTGGTTTAATAAAGAGGACAATCTGCCAAAATTCTCTTCATGCTTTGGGGCCTACTTCAAATCCCTCAACACCTGTAATAAGTGTCTGGCACACGACACAGGCTGGACCACTTCTCTTTCCTCTTCTGGAAACCTTCCCTTGTCATCACCCCAGCCTAAGTGACCTCTCCCTCCTCTGATCTTCAGGGCAGTTTGAGGCCTGGAACTTCTTTGAGAGTGAACTTGCTCCTCTGTAGTTGATTATGTTTCCCGGTACGTACCACACACCTTTCCCACATCACTTCAGATGCCTTGGTTTCACCTACCTCTGGTATCTTCTATCTGCAGAACGATGAGCCAAGCAAAGCTGTCTCTTTATAAGTCACTCAGCCTCGGGTATTCCTTCATAGCAATGCAAAGGTACTAAGATAGCTTCTGCCTAAGATTTCACTGGGGAAAAACAACTCTGTTGCTAACCTGTGTCTCTGGCCTCTTTCTGGACCAGTCACCATGTGGTGACCAGCTCTGCACAGGCTGTGAACAATTGCAGTGAGCATAGCCGTACAGTAGCTCACTCATGCTTGGAGCCTATGCCCTGTGTCTCCTTCCCAGTTGATGCTGAGACATGAGATGTTGCATGACCCACAAGGTCATGCTCAACCACACATGCTCAGCCTAAAGTGTGGGGGACACTCTGTAGAACAATTTATGACCAACAGGGAACAAGAGCCAAAGGGTGAATTCTTCCTCGCTTTCTGTCTTCTGGACCCATTGCTCTGAGACATAGTTAGTCTTATAGCCTCTGAAAAGATGGCCCCATGTGATGGAGCAGTCAGTAGAGGTTGATTGGTAGCGCTTCCTGCTAGTGGCTCTCCGTCTTTCCCTTTGCTCTTTCCTGCATCCTGGTAGGATGATGCCTAATAAGAGAGTTGCATGTTAACTCTGGCCTCAGGTAGTATTTTCTGAAGAACACAAGCTTAGACACCATATATTTTTCATATCCCCCCCATCGGTCACTTTTTCCTACCTTTTTAAAAAATGTCTTTAACCCAAGTTAAGATGGAAACATGGAGGTTAATCCCAGGGATCAGTAAATGGGCCACTTGAATCTGGGTATGGCCTGGTTCAGAAGGACGAACCATGAGGGCAGAATACAGAGAACAAATGGATGAACTGTGGGACTCATGGGTCTTTTTCCACAGGTACTTAGAGCTTTCTCTGTTTTTATGTTCAACCAGGCTATTCTGGAAGCTTTAGAGGAGGCTGGGCATCTTCAGGAAATAGATGCTTGCCTGGGGCATCGGTTTCACTTTTGAAAATATCACTGGAAGGAAAAACCTCAGGTGATACAGTGGCTGTTTCTCCCAGGTATTTTTCACCACCTCTTAATTGTAGAATTTTGCCTCATTCTATAATGGGAAAATATACATGCCACAGAATTTACCACAGTAATTATTTTTTGGTGTGCAGTTCAGTGGCATTAAGTCCATTTACATTGTTGTGCAAACATCACCACCATCCATCTCCAGAGCCCATTCATCATCCCAAACAGAAACTCACACCCATGTAACACCAACTCACCACTCCCCTCCTACAGACCACCATTCTGCTTTCTGTCTCTATTAACCTGACTACTCTAGACCTCATGTTAGCGGAATCATGCAGGATCTGTCTCTTTATGACTGGTTTGTTTCACTTCACATAATGTCCTCAAGGTTCATCCATGCTATAGCATATGTCAGAATTTCCTTTCTGTTTAAGACTGAATAAGTCATAGGATTTTATGCTTAAAATTCTAAAAGCTTTCCTCTGTTCACTAAGAGGAAAATCAGTGGGGTGCTGACAACGCTATGCATGGACTAAGACCCCTCCGAGGCTGCCGCCTGAGTGACAGTAGGGATTTACCAGGCTGGAGGAAGAGGCAGAGCTACTGTCTTCATCACTCAGTACTGGCTTTCTAAGATAGCTTGGATATTTGTCTTCTCCAAGGATCATGTTGAAATTTGATCTCCCATGTTGGAAGTGGGGCCTGGTGGGAAATGTTTGGGTGCATAGGGGCAGATCCTTCCTGAATGACGGTGCCATCCCAAAGGTCATGAGTGAGTTCTCACTCTATTAGTTCCCATGAGAGCTACTTGTTAA
>NW_016107357.1:13669963-13726987 GCF_001604975.1 Cebus imitator
CCTTTCCCCTACTTCTGTCTCCCTTCCTCTCTTTCTCATCATGTGATCTCTGCATACACTGCCTCCCTCCCCTTTGCTTTCCGCCATGAATGGAAGTAGCCTGAAGCCCTCCCCGGAAGTGGCTGCTGGCACCTGCTACCTGTACAGCATGCAGAGCCACAAGCCAAACAAACCTCTTTTCTTTATAAATTACCAGCCTCAAGTATTCCTTGATAGCAAGGCAGATGTGCTAAGACAGCTTCCGCCTAAGATTTCACTGGGGAAAGAGAATACTGCTGCTAAAAATAGCTTGAAAACCTTTCAAGTCACTTCTCCTTTCGCCTTTCCTTACATTTCTACATTCTCTGCCATTTCTCTCCCCATCTAATGATAGTTCCTGAGTATATGTCACCCTGGCTCTGAAAAAAGCCAAGAATGTACTGCCACTCAGACCTTGCCATGGATAAAAAGAAGGATCCCACTCCGCCCTGGTTCAGAATGGTGTGCACATGGCACCAAGAGTGGTTTAGGTCCGTTCCGAGCACACCACACTACTAAAGAGACAGCACTGTGGCAAGATCTGTTCAGTGGACTTGAAAATTAACTTCACAGCTGAAACTGAACCTACTCAACACTTTCCCTCCCAATCCCTACCTGTACTCCTCTCACACCAGGAAGAAAATCAGAGGGTAATAATTACAAATAGAAATGCAACACGGTCCCAGCTGTTGGAATCAAATCCAGACTTATATCGTCCGTCATAGATCTAGTAGGCTATGTAACTATACTCCCTGCCATTCTTCCAAATGCACCCTAAACTTTCCCACTTTTGTTTACTTGATAAACATGTTTTCTCCATCTGGGAAGGGCTCCATCCGCAGCATGCAGCATCCACCTGCCACAGCCTGGACCAAGAGCCTGAAATGATGTTTTCACCTGGAGTTCCAGCTCCATCTGGGTCCTAAAGCCTGAAAGTCAAGCCTGGTCAGTCATTAGAAGCCTCTCCTGACCAGCCATGTGTGAGCCCCTGGAAATAGTCATCCTCCCCTGTCCCCAGAGTCTGGGGAGCTCCAGGAAAGGATCTATCACCTTGGGTTCCCAAATGGCAAGCAGGCTACAGCTCAATTCTACATCTGGGGGCAGCTTGTCTCCAAACTGGCATTTTGGTGCAGAATCCTGGCAAGGAGAATCTCTCTCCAGCCTTAATAGGGATGTGTGGTTTGCCTGATCAGGAACTGAAGACTGGGGGAATGTAGCACGGTTTGGCCCGAATGCCTAATTTCTGCTAGTAACTTTCCTTTATACTCTACCTCTGACAAAACTCACTGTTACATCCTGGGATGTAATTGCCATCAACTTTAATGAATGCTCTGCCCATCGCAAGACCATTGTGCAAACTTAATTCCAAAGAATACCTTAACCAAGACGGCTCGTTTTGTCCATGATTGTGGAATGAATGAATGAGTAGGAGGGGCCTCAGCCACAGTCAGTTTAACAGCTCTCTTCATCAGAGAATTTCCTATCTCCTGAATTTCCAACTGACACCAGTGAGTACTTTTGTGCCCAGGGCCTGACAGCCCAAAATGAATGGACTAAGTGGACACTGAGTAACAAGGTGTTGCACCACCTACCTGAGTGATAATTTGATTTCAGCTTCTGACAACCCACATTTCACTTCAGACTCTCTTGTCTCTGGTGATTATCTTTGGCCCTGTTTGGTTCTTCCCCTGGTCACCTGGAAATTGCAGCTGATACTTACATGCCTGAGCTCCAGGATGCTTGGGCAGATTTGCAGGGTATCTTGTTAGATGCTTTAAACAGGCAAATGGCAGGCTCCAGAGGACCTTCCTCTTCCCTCGCTAAGAAGCCAGCTGTACTATTTCCCCTAATGTCCTATGTCCCTGTTAATCTCAGTTCCCACTCAAAGCCCAAGCCTCTGGGGTCTTCCACCAACACCTAGACTTTTGCCCCATATGGCTTCTTTACACATCCCTTAATCTGACCCAAGTTCCCAGTCCTCTTCAATCCCCTAAACCTCTGCACTTGAGCTCTATAAAATTGTTGGTTTGTTATCAGTTTAAATCCTCTATGTTCTTAGCTGCTTCAATAAAAGCCCTCTCCCGTTGCTTTCTCCTTTTGCAGGCTTTATTTTTTCATTGGCACATAATAATCATACTATGGGGTATAGTATCATTTTCCATACAGGTATAAATTGTGTAATGATCGTATCAGAGTATTCAGCATATTGATCACCTTAAACATTTATCATTTTCTTATAATGAGAACATTAAAAGGAAGGATGGGGAGATTTGCTAATGTGTATGAAGTTACAGTTAGATAAGAGGAGGAAGTTCTGCTGTTCTGTTGCCCCAGCAGGGCATCTATAGTTAATAATATCGCATTGCATCCCTCCTGTTTCTTGCTGCAACTGAAACACAGCACCCCCAGAGGACACTGCTTCCCTGCAGCCCTCTTAAGCAGTGGCTTGCTTTGTTTCTCCCATACTCCATGCACTTGAACCTGGCGTGACACAAATGCCTTCTTTGTTCCTCATTGCCACTTGCAGATCATTTCTTCTATCCCCTAGAAAACAAAAGCAAACAACACAAAACAGGAAACAGCCCATTTCCTGGAAGAAAAATGCCATCTCACGGTGCTACCTGCCACTACTCCTCCCCTTTTCAAGCATTCAACTTGCAGCCATGCACCCTAATGCATTAATGATCTTATACCTAACCCACTGCCTTCTCTCTCCCTCAATTTCTGTCTGCTTCTTGGCAACCTCAACATTCACATCGACAACCACCCGAGCCCTGAGCCTCTCAGATCCTTCCCCTCCTCACTTCTGCCCCATCCCAGCCTCCCATCTCATGGTCGTAGTCTATCTTGCCATTACTGAAACCAGATCAGCTCTAAAATCCTCATTTCCAACATCTCATTCTCTAACCGCAGCCTCTCTCACTTTTGGGCTCACATGCCCTGGGCTCCCACTCCAAAAATTCTTTGCTCTGCTGGGACCTCTGATCCCTTGGTTCTTCAGACCACTGTCTGTCCAGACCTCTCCTAATATCCTCACTTCCCTCCCTTCTAGTTTAGATTCCATGGCCCATTATTATCATTTCTCTTCCCCTGTCGCATTCACTAGTCAAAACCCCAAATGCAGTTAATTCTGCCTCTCCACTTCCCCGGCCCCTGCAACTGAGCAGCTGACTGTAGCTGGGAAAAAGCACAAGGCCGGGATGATGGGTCTGGCTTTACCATTACGACCAGAGCCCCAGGGGGCCCTCATCATTCCTGGAGATCCCACTACACTCTCCTGGCCATGCCACTCCTCCTCTCCATGGTGATCTTGCTTTAACATTAAGAAAGTAGAAGCTCAAAGGAGAAAATGTCCTCATCCACTCATCACTAAATTCACATGTATCCCGTGGCTCCGCAGGACACATACCTTCCCTTCATTGTATTGTTACAATGGTTGTATGCTTTTATCTAAAAAGGCAGCTCCTCCATTTGTTACCTAAGTTTCCCTTCTTGTTTCTTGGTCATTGTTTCTTCTCTGATAGATTATTTCAATTATACAAACTTCCTGAAATATCTTCCCTCTTAAGTAAAAATATGTCCCTATACCCATTATTGGTTCATTTCTCTGCTCTGATAGCTAATGCCTTAGAGGAGAAGTTCACTTTTCCCCTGGACCCACTCCCACCAGACTTTCACACCCATCACTTCAATGAAACTCTGGTATCAAGATTGCCAATGACCCCCAGGTTTCCCAATCTTGTTTTTATCTGCGTCTCGGGCTATTGAACACAGCAACACCCACTTCTCTCAACTTTAGTCTTGGGAAGCTGCTTACTCTTGGTTCTCCTCCCACCTCACTGGTAGCTACTTCTCAGACCCTTTGTGGGTTCCTTCTCATCTTCCTGACCTAGGAATATCGCAGTTGCAGTCTTAGGTCTGTTTCTCTTTTATTTCTACACTTTAAAGCCTCTTTCTTCATCATAGCTGTAAATACCATCTATTCACTCAGGAATGTCAAAGTTATTTCTCCAGAAAAGAACCCTCTAGAGTTCTAGATTCTTACATCTAAGCATTCATTTAAACTCTCACTTGGATGTTGAATAGACATCTCAAATTTGACTGGTCAAACACAGAATGACTGATGCCCCATCTCTTTCATCCCAGCCCATCTTCTTCATTCCAGTGGAAGATACCATTAGGCACTCACGCCTAAACCCTTGGCATCATGATCAAATGGTCTTCATTCCCCTCTTTTCTTGCATGTCCACCTTTTATCCCCAATATCCAACCCATCAGCACATGTTGTCATCTCTATCAAAAATATGCCACCCTTTCCACCACCTGTTAGTCCAAGCCATTGAATGGGTCAAACAGCCACCTGACAATCTGTCTGCTTTCATTTCTGCCTCCTCCTACTCCATTATAATCTAGTATCTGACAGCAGCCAGAACATTTATTGTAAAAAGTACAACAAGGCATGTCTCTCCTTTATTTGGCATTTTGCAATGCCTCCCGATACACTGATTTTTCCCTCCAAATCTTTACAAGGACCTAAATGGGCTGGCTTTCTTTCCTACCCCAGATCCTACGTATCATCCTCTTGCTCACTCCACATCATCCACTCTGGCCTTTTTGCTATTCTTCAAGGACACACAAAGTCAATGTGTGACTTTGCATGACTGTTTCTTCCTTTCTACCTCTCACCCCATCATATATGTGTGGCTGACTCTCTCTCTCTGCTCAAATATCAGCACTTTGGTAAAGCCTTTTGTCCAGCCTCAAATAGTTCCTTGTTACCTGTTTACCCTGGTTCATTTTTCTCCACAGCACATTCACTATCTGACATTACAATAGATGCTTGATCAAACATTTATTATCTGCCTTTCCCACAGAATATAAGCTCTATGGGAAGAAGAGAATGTATCTTTTTTTCTTTTTTTGCCACTGTATGCCCAGAGCCTAGAACAGCACCTGCATATGGTGGCTTCCAATAACACATGCTGATTGATTGAAATGAATTAGTGGGAACCACACCCAACTCTTCTTATACAGTGGGTTTCTCTACAGATCCTTAGTATAATTAACGCCCTTTTGAAAGATGGACAATTCACAGTTCGGCATCTTTCTGCCTTGAGTTCCCTCAATGTTGAGTGGTCATGCCATCCTTTTCTACTTCTCCCTAAGCTGCACCTACTAGCATCTGGCACACTACCCAGTGGCAGCTGCACCAGCACAGCAATGGTCAAAAGGAAGCTACAACTTGAGTCTGAGTAGCTTTAGGCTTCACAGAGGTACTGGTCAACGCTGAGCCCACAGTGCCTCACTAGGGGTGTGCATCTTGACCCACTCTCCTGCCAGCCTCATCCTGCCAGCCTCATCAAGTTTCCTGAAAACTGTTCCTAAATTCTGGTGTTAAGACCCTGGCTTGGGCTTTGCTCTCACTTTAAAACTGCATCTACATCTATCTACCTTGATGCCCAGGAAATGGCCCATTTTTAGCTGCACTTCTTTATCTTTGAGGCTTCATCTGGTCATTATATCTGCTCCTTTAGATGGGCCAGGGACTTATATACTACTCCATCTAAGTCCTCCATCTTCCCCTGTTTTTGTCTGTTCTCCATGGCCTGGCACCTTTGCTGGGAGTTGGCATGCAGTTCCTAGAGTCATGCTTTGCAAAAAGTAAACACTGAAGAAGTAATAATTGAATTAATTCAATTCCATTGAATTAGAAGAGTGCCTCAGTAATCTATAGCTTCAGGAAAAAAACACCCCAAAACAACCACTTATTATTTCTCATGACTGTACAAGTTGAGCAGGAAGTTCTGTCCCAGGTGATATCCACTAGGTATTGGGACAGAGACACATGGCCCCAGCCCAGCATGAGCCAGCTTCTCCACGAGACTATCCAGGCTTCCTTACAGCAGAATAGGTGAACTCAAGGCTCACCTTGTCATGTGCTTCCTGACACTGCTGGACAAAGCTAGTCTGGGTGGGAGGAAACGCTACAGAGGCAAGATCATTGGAATGTTGGCTCACTGGAATCCCTGAAGTAGCAGTCTACCACAATGACATCCTCTAATCCCTGAGGAGGCTTCCTCTCCTCATCCAACATACACTGCATTCCAGGTCTCTCTGCAAAATGGTTATAAAATCAGACCTGATTCATCTGTGAGCACATACGTTGGCTCAGCCACTGCCCTACTGCTGTGCCATTAATAATATCACATGGGTGGAGTACATGTTCTTCATGCCCTTGTTAGCTTAATAACCATAATTCTTTACATTTCCATTGCCTTCTAAGTATCCCCCAAATCTCCATCTACTCACCCTAGTTAGTTCCTATGCCATGGAAGATGGAAAGGAGGTAGTTCTCTGCTCTATTTTACAAATGGAACCTAAGACCTCTACCTGGGGTGATTGCTATAATACTGTTGGACAAAGAAGAATTTTATTTTTTCTGGACAAATTCACTATATAGATTGTAGGCTAGCAACAGATTGATGTTAATAATAGCAGCAGAATATGCTAGATTAAAAAAAAATTGAAAACCCATCAACTAGGAAGAATATTATGGAATTAAAAACATGTTATCTATTATAAGCCCAGAGCCACTCAGCCAGGATGGCAAATAAATAGAAAGCCATTTCAGAGTGGAAGGAAGCCAGGTCTGGGAAAGAGTTGAGTGCTTCTTAGCCCAATAATGCTGGGTCTTTGTTTCACAAGGGGCAAGGTCCCATCTACGAGAATTACAGAAACATTCTTTCCCCACTGTGAAATTAGATTGTGTTGTCTCCTGGAGAGAATTAATGCAGGCTTTGGCGGCATGTGCTTGCTTCTTAGACTGGTAAGAAAATCAGCCTCCAGGCTTGCTGGTCAGGAGGCAGATGCAGAATTGGTAACTTTCCTCCAACTCCTGAGACTAGAGCCCTTCTTCCTCCCCTACCTCCTAGAACACAGTGCCTGAAAGGGAAGAGAATTATGTGCATCAAGCCTGTTGCTCAGGGCTTTGGAGTGAGCTTCAGAATTCCCTCCTCTTTTAGGAAAGAGTGAAATTTGCTGAGAGGGGGGCTGAAGGCACCAGCCTCAGGGACTTGAAAGAAAGGGCTGAGGAGGAAAGGATGAAGTTTCCTGGGCCCGGTGGTTCATGCCTTTAACTCTAGGGCTTTAGGAGGCTGAGATGGAAGGACTGCTTCAGACCAGGAGTTTGAGACCAGGCTGGGCAACATAGCAAGACCTCTGTCTCTATCAAAAATGTTAAAAATTAGCGGGGCATGGTGGTGCGCTGTAATCCAAGCTACTCAGGAGGCTGATATGGGAGGATCGCTTGAGGTCAGGAATTTAAGGCTGCAGTGAGCCTCGATTGTGCCATTGCACTCCATCCTATATGACAAAGTGAGACTGTTTCTAAAAAAGAAAAGTCAAAAAGAAAAGAAAAAAGAGATAAGAAAGATAAGAAAAAGAACGTAACATGGAAAAGAGAGAGAGAGACAGATTCCAGTGCCTTCCATTCTGAACTCCCAGTCTGTTGTGAGTTCCTGCTGTTATGTGGCATAAGGGCACAACTACATTTGTCCAAGTTACAGCCTCTGGAAATTGACCACTTTGAATTACCTCCATTGTAGTCAGCTGGGTATTTGTGATCCTAGGGGTGTAATGGGAGGTCAGAGTCATGCCAGGGAGACTGAAAAACCCAGTGGCACTCAGGAAGAGGATAAGCACTCATCATCATCTTTATTATAGAGAACCTTGGCTTGGGTTGGGGCAAAACATATTCCTCTCCCAAAAAAGCATTATGCAGCGGTCAAGGCTGCCCTTGTTCCAGGGCCCCTGCTAACCCACGTAATGCCATCGTGCAAACTAAGAATATGATGCCCCTCTGGGAAGATGACAAACTCTGGGAGAGGGGTGGGTCGGCTGGATTTCAGCTCAATTTTCAACTCAATGAAGCAATATGTAACCTGCACAACCCTCTACCTCCTGATAGTTTTCCATAGGCTACTAGATGGAGATGGAAAACAAAGGGCTCTGCCCCAGCTAGGTTATGTAACAACCATAATCACAATCCCCTTTGTACAGAGATTCCTAGAGGCCAGGCACTAAGCTAAGGGCTTTACTTTCATGACCTCACTCAGTCTTCCCAATAAGCAGGCTGTCAGCCTCATCAGCTTGTTGGCAGGTAAGGATTCCGAGGCTTTGCAAGTTAAGCAACTTGTCCCAGGACAAAGAGCTTGAAAACACAAGAGCCTCTGCTTACCAGCTTCTGTCTCTCTGTGGATGCTCTGTCCCCTCAAAATCATTCTTAAGTTTGGAAGTTTGGCTCCTCTGACCAAATGGATGCCAACAGGTTTGGTTTGTTTGTTGTCTGTCACTTTTATCTCACCGGCATCCTTTCAATAGCCTGTAGATTTCACCAAGTGCTAGGAAGAAGTAGATCCAAAAGGCAGACATGGGTTGGCCTCCCAAGCCTAGGATCACTCTACAGGGGTCACTCTCTTCCCTCGAGCACCTCACTTTGTCTTGCACCAGCCAAAGTTTGGTGATTATAGCAAAGGCCACCTATCCTATGTGGCTGGTGGGGCAAAGCACAGTGAACCATCGTGCCTGGTTGGGCAGGTAATTTCTAACTCCAGGGCCTCCCAATGGGACGCTGACAGACAACACAACTGAGTTGCTTCGATAAACAACTATTAAATAGTGACTATTTACCAGCTGATGTTTATTGTGCGTCTCTATCAACTAAGTGGCCTACATTCTCAAAGTGTTCAAATCCCACATGTATGACAACCTCTTCTGTATTTGTGTATATCAGGCATGGACTCTTACTTTCCACGGAGATTGAGTTTGCTGGCTCTCCCATTAGTACTTATACAAAGAAATGTCAGTCACCCTCCCCAGATTCCACTTCCTGGCCCTTCTCATCCCCTTAGGGAGCTGTCACCATAGGCAGCCTCAAATTCACAGCCCGTCTCTCGTAGCTGTTTCTGGGCTTGATCCTCCTTAGCTTTGTACTTGAGCCCGTCACTTTGCATAAGAGGATGTTCTTGATTACATTGCCACCTTTTGTTCCTTTCATCAAATGGAAATTAGTTTTGTTATGAAATCACTGATTGACATATAATTTACTCTTGCTGTGATCTGGTAGAAAATTGAACATTAAAAGAAAACCTCAAATCCAATAGCACCCAGTTGAAAATGTCCTGTTATTTCCCAAAGAGAAGGACAAAAAACAAAGAGTATCAGAAAATATTGTGAAAAAGTGGAAGATTTTCATTAGTGTTGGATGACTAACTCAGCACTGATGGTATTCCAGTGGCTATAATTTAGCTCAGTGCTTCCCTTTGGTGCACTTTTGTGGCTGAAGCGACTGTGTTTTGTGTGCAATTTCTCTTCCCATCAGCTGCCTACCATTTTGTTCCAGTTCACAGTGCCCTTTGGCCCCAGGCTACAGTGCAAGTCCAAAGGACGCACTAAATGTGATGTGGTTGAATGACAGTAAAGTCATTTGCAAGGTCCTCGGCTCCAGCTATGAGGTCAGCACTAGACGGGACAATTTTTCATTCTCAGCATGTGCCTTTGGGCCTTCCTACATAGCTAGCATTTTCAATTGGTTAAATTCCTGTTTATTTCATGGATTAGTCATACTTACCAACAGTGAGGGTGATTCTTAGAACAACAGAAAGTCAATACTGGAAGAAACATTGTGGCTCATCTCATCTAGTGGTTATTTTTTAGATTAGGACATTAAAGCCCAGGAAAAAAAAAAAAAAAACTGGTCAAGATCATATGCCTTCCTTTTTTTGCTTTAATTGAGAGTTTTTATCATGATGTCTCAACTGCTTCACATGGCAGATGTGTTTTATACCCTTTGTATTCCTCACAGAGACCAGCATGGAAGATGGTCCTACTCTGTTGGGTGCTCATATATACTTGGAGGATAAATAATCTTGGCTATTTAATAAACATGAACTATTAGAAGTGTTTTAAAAATAGTCTCTATAGTCCTCAGAAGAACCCTACAGTGTATGCACAAAACACGTTACAGATGAAGAAACTGAGATTGAGAAGGCTTAAATAACCGAAAAAAGATTGCACAAATAATGAATCACAGAGATGGGATTTCAACTCAGATCTTTTAGTCTCAAAAGTGCATGCTTGTTTTTTTCTTTTCTTTTCTTTTTTTTGAGACAGAGTCTCATTCTGTCGCCCAGGCTGGAATGCAATGGCATGGTCTCAGCTCACTGCAACCTCTGCCTCCCAGGTTCAAGTGATTCTCCTGCCTCAGCCTCCTGAGTAGCTGGAATTACAGGTGCCCACCACCACACCCAGCTAATTTTTTTGTATTTTTAGTAGGAACAGGGTTTTATCATGTTGGCCAGGCTGGTCTTGAACTCCTGACCTCATGATCCGTCTGCCTCAGCCTCCCAAAGTGCTGGGATTACAGGCATGAGCCACCGCGTCTGGCCAAGTGCATGCTTCTTTCACAATAACAGACTCACCTGCAAACACTATAGGTTTTAAGAGGCAGTTATTACCTGTCGTGAAATTAAGAAAAAAAGAAATTAAAGTTTTTTTCAAAATGCAGTTAGAATGATTAGGACTTCAATAGAAGCAACATGGTTCAGTTTGTGTCTTTCTATTGATAATTATGTGATCTGGATCCTAATACTAGCTCAAGATAGCTGAGGACTCACAGCTTGTAAATAGCTTGCAATAGTCTCAACAAACAAAAATAAGCTTGACAAGTCCCGAACCTTGGAGGAAAATACGAGTTCATCTATACTTACCCGTATGGGTTGTAATTCTCTTTCATTTACTTTAGAATATGAAAGTCAGAATTACAGGAGCCAAATAATTCAAGGGTCTTGAAAGCTTAGTCGTATCTTCCCTCAGAGTACTTTGACAAAAAGTAATTGCTCTCCAACATTAAAATTGAAGGCTTCAGTCCACATAAGGAAGAAGTGGCTCTTAGAACAAGGGCATGGTTTGTTCAGAGTGATAGGCAGAATACTGGTCCCCAAAGATGTCCCTATCGTGGAATCTGTGAATCTGTTAGGTGACATAGCAAAAGAGAATTAAGGTTGCAGATGGAGCTAAAATTATTGATCTGATGACACTGAGATGGAGAGATTATTCTTTACTATCTGAGTGGGCCCAATGTCGTCACAAGAGTCCATATAAATGGAAGAAGGAGGCAAAAGAGGAGGGTCAGAGGGATCTGTGATGATGGGAGTAAGGTTGGAGTGATGTGACGAGAGTACCCAACCTGGCATTGCTGGCTTTACAGATAGGAGAAGGGGCCATGAGCCAAGGAATGTGAGCAGCCCCTGGAAACGGGAAAAGGCAACGGAACAGATTCCTCCCCTAAAGTCCCAGGAGAAACGTAGCTTTGTCAATGTCTTGATTTTAGGCCTTCTGCCCTCCAGAGTTGAAAGATAATAAATGTGAGTTGTTTGAAGCCACTAAGGTACAGTAATTTGTTAGAGCAGCAATAGGAAGTGAATGCATCCAGTCTCCATACTTACTCAAACAACTGAATTACTTATAAGAGCAGTACTGTGTTAGTTAGGATGTCGGTTTGGCTGACAAAAATAAAAACAATGGCTTAAATAAGATAGAGGTTTGTTTCTCTCATGTAAAAGTCCAATCTTATAGGAAGTGCAAAGCTCCACTTTGCTCTGTAAGGCTCCACAGGGACCCAAGCTCCTCCCACCTTCTTATTCTGCCATTTCTCAAGGTGATAACCCTAATCAGCATGGGTGAAGGTAGCTTACTACTAGACCATGAACTAGAATACATAAAGGTGGCAGAAAGGAAGTTGTCCTTTTTTATGTAAGGGCATGAAGGGGGAAGAGACTAAGCAGGGAAATAGTAGCCAGCCCCATTTCTGGAAGTGGTGGATCGGAGGTCAAATCCTGGCATTCTTAAAATTATACCTGCTTAATATCTCTGGGTCAGACTGATGACACGGTCACCAAGTAACTGGAAGATTCTAAATTGCTGCCACTACCCTGGAAAATGTAGCCATCCACAGGACCCTAAATTGTCCCCATTAAAATTTAAGATGTAGAGCTATCAGATGGCATCACATAATGCTAAACTGTGGCCAGGACTGGAAGGAATTTATATTGTACAGCCCTGTCCCTCGGAATCTTGGCCAGCTCTCTGCACATTCTCACCCCTGTCATTTCATTAACCTTACAAAAACGTGGGCCTGTATTTCACATCATTGACTTTTTAAGATCTCAATTATCGTGAAATAGCAAGCCTTTTCTGTTTTATCTCCTTTAATCATCACAACAATGCTACAAGGGAGATACCATTATTATTCCTATTTAGCAAATGAGGAAAGGCAGCCATAGAGACATGAATAACTTACCCAAGTTTACGTAGGTAATAGGTAATGACAGGAGATTTGAATCACCAGACAGTCTGGCTCCTCCAATCTTTGCAAAGGGAAGAATGGATACTGAAGGAAAATTAGCAGTCTCTGCCATAAGTTCTTGGACTAATGTGAGCTAAAGAAGACTTTAGTCATAGGTAATTTTTCATCAAAGAAAATATAAACACAGTCCAAAAGATTGTATGTGCTTGTTCAGAACTGAAAGCCAATATGAAAACTCTTCTCAGTCACTGTGCTGTCAGATAAGCCCCTGAATGACAAGAGCTTATATGGCTATCCTTTAGCATGAGGTTAAGAAATTCATGCTGGAATTTTCTTTTCCATGCACGAGGCTGGATATATTAATTAGTTAATTTTTTCTATGTAAAAAACTACACCAAAACTTAGTAGTTTAAACAGTAGCCATCTATTAGCTCATAATGTTGTGGATTACAAATTTGGGCTGGGCTCAGCTGGCTGGTTGTTCACTGACCTTGGCTGGGCTCACTTTACATGTCTGTGGTCTGCTACCATTCAGCTTGTAGGCTGTTTCTGCAAATGGTCTGCCATTGGCCAGCAACAGGAATGAAGGGACTACATTCATGACATCCCTCATCCAGTAGGCTAGCTTGGGCTGATTCAGTGGTGCAGGAAGGTTCCAAACACAGCAACGGTGCAAGTTCCAGAGAACATTTCCTTCTCCAGTTTCTGCTTACATCTCATTTTCAACTGTTCCATTGGCCAAAGAAGGTCACACAGACAACCTAGACATATGGATGGAGGAAGGCTTCAACTACGGATAGGAGGAGCTACAAAACTGTGTGCAAGGGTGTGGATAACAGGGAGGAGGAGGCTTGATGACCATTTGCAAAATCTACTGTAATATTAAAAGTCAAAATAACTTCAGCCCAAGAAAAAGGAGTGTTTCTCAGCAATATTTCATCTTGAAGGTGAGTTTTATCTATCTGAGGTACAAATTGCATCTTAAAATACAATTAAGGCCGAGCATGGTGGCTCACACCTGTAATCCCAGCACTTTGGGAGGCTGAGGTGGGTGGACCACAAGGTCAGGAGATCGAGACCATCCTGGCCAACATGGTGAAACCCGTCTCTACTAAAAATACAAAACTTAGACAGGCATGATGGCAAGCACCTGTAGTCCCAGCTACTCAGGAGGCTGAGGCAGGAGAATCAATTGAACCCAGGAGGCAGAGGGTGCAATGAGCTGAGATCACACCACTGCATACCACTGCACTCCGGCCTGGGCAACAGAGCAAGACTCCATCTCAAAAATAAAAAAATACAATTAAAAGCACTTGTCTCTAGATAACCACCACGTGAAAGAAAAAAGCAGAGAATAATGCAGTATCATTATATTGGGAAGAACTGGGTTCCCATTAACAATGGAAAGTTGAGATACTCTTGAAATAATGATAACTGGATCAAGATCTCTATTCTTTATTTTTCCCCATTTAACATATAGACCCACTATTAAAATCTCAGGGTCACACTCACACATTCTGAAAATGCACTTTAATGGCAGGGCTACCTGGCAAGGGTGGTAATGCTTCGGGCCTCTTCTGGGTTCAGACTGCAGCAATCCTGTCTGGTACAACTTGCCAGCTCCATTCTAATCGCCTCACCCCAGTGGCTGGAGTCACCAGATGTCAGAAAGGCAACCCACTAATAAAAGAAAGAATGCTTACCTGGGAACCCTGACTGCCAAGCTCTGAATGTTTCAGTTAGATGGAATGAGAAAAATAATTGCCTGTCAAAACAGTTAATTGCATTCGAGAAACCTTGTGTCCATCTTTCTTTTTGACAGGAGGCCTCATATTTCTTCTTCTAGGAGGACTCTCAGCTGATGTTGGTTTTTTAGTCTGTATGAGTGATGGACAAGCTGTCACTACCCGTTAGATTTTGGGTGGTCTGAGGGGACCATCCCAGGTTCGAGGAAAGTTGGCAAGGGAAAAAGGAGCATCTATAGGAGCAATCAGTGAAGTACTTGAGTGAGTGAATTTTTGTTTATTTACATCCATTCTCCTCCTCATGAAAAGGAGATTTTAGGTGGCCTCCAAAAATATAAGTATGACAGAATTTTACAAATAAATTAGAATAAAAGGGAAATAGGGCAGAATTGTTAAAGTGAAATACTAATTGGGTACAGGTTTTTTTGTTTGTTTGTTTTTTTAAGGCAGAAAAGATTTCTTTTCCTCTTCCATTGTTAGATTAATGGCTACAACAAAAGACTGAGCGAGGCCGATTTGTTCCGATTCATCTCTGGCACTGTGTCTTCACAAATAAGGATGTTTCTTTTCTCTGGGTATCGGAAGGGCACTTTTCTAGTGAGGGTTTTCTGACCTGCTTCAGGGTACAAGGGCAGGAGAAAGTTGAATAGTGACCTTCCTGGTTTTATAGCATCCATCAAGGAAGAATGGGTGAGGGACAGCGAGAGAGATTTTCCTGTTTCTGCTGTTTTCTCAAATGCCAAGGTGCCATATTCTGAGGTAGCATGTCCTGAACCCCGTCGATAACCTATTTTATGAGTCCCAGTGTTCATGAGATAAAATTTAGCCAATTCCTCTGGAGAAGAGAATTTCTTCCTACTCTTAGCCTTTGAAATATAATTCTCCAGAGAGTCCACATAGTGAAGATACCTGTAATAGTGTGACCACGTGCCTTACCAACCTCCTGTTGTAAATACTGGGCGACCAGCTTCATAGGTTAGGGAGTCCCAAGGGTGAGGCCTCCTCAGCCCAGTTACCTAATGAGGCCGAGAAAGTCAAGGCCCTGTGGGTCCAGATGTTACAGCCAACTTCAGGGGCATAGAAAGATCACCAGTAAGGGTTCAGCTGCCCTCTGGATTCCTGAAGGTTTTTAGAAAAGTGCTAAGAATTATTTTAAGGAAACCTAAAACTGGCTTCTCCTTTAGAAAAGAGACATTTGGCCGGGTGTGGTGGCTCATGCCTGTAATCCCAACCCCTTGGGAAGGCAAGGCAGGTGGATCACAAGGTCAAGAGATCGAGATCATCCTGGCCAACATGGTGAAACCCCACTTCTACTAAAAATATGAAAATTATCTGGGCGTGGTGGTGCACACCTGTAGTCTCAGCTACTCGGGAGGCTGAGGCAGGAGAATTGCTTGAACCCTGGAGGCAGAGGTTGCAGCGAGCTGAGATCGCACCACTGCATGCCACCCTGGGCAACAGAGTGAGACTCTGTCTCAAAAAAGAAAAAAAAAAAGGAATGAGACATTAACACATTTACATAAATGCCACATGCAAGTGTATGCCACAGGGCTGATAAAGACACCAGGGAGGCTGCCCCACCTAGGCCTAGTTGGGACTGGGGCATGTGCTTTCCCAGGGTATGCCCAGCCAATCCTGATGAGGTTCTGGACCGGATTTCTTTACAGGAAGCTGAACACACAGGACTACTTGGGAAACAGAGAGAGAATAGGTGAAGTAACTGCAGAAACATTCTGATCCCCTGATAACTGCAGCTTTCTAGTTCTTACGGAGTCAGAGAGCATGCTGTTCAGGTGCAGATGCTAGAGTTGGACACATCCAGATGTCAGTGTGAAAAGAAAATAAAATTCCGGGACCCTAAACTCACTACACCAAAAGGAAAAGGTAAGCTTGGAAGCTGAGTCACACAAAAAACTGTCTTTTGTTCCCAAATAGACAGCTACAAGATAAAAGGACACATATCTCTCCAGGTGGCCTCCCTCACCTTGACAATGTGAACTAACAGCTTATCTTCATGGGCATGGGACAAGAGGAGACTGGAAATCATCCCCCCGACCTTCCCCAAGAAAAATGCATATTTAAATTCTGCTTCTGCTATTTACTTATCCTATGTAAAGAACAGATTTACTCAGCATGAGACAAATACATAATTATTTCTCTACCCTCTCCTTTTCACATACAACATGCAGATTCAGTGACCACTAATTGAAATCTCACAAGCATGTGACCATATCCTCCCTCTTTCTCCTTTCCTCCTTTCCTCTCCTGCCTACTTTTTCCCCTTTAAATATTAAATCCCTGAAACTCCTCTTTGGAAAAAATACAGGCCATGGGTCCTACTGTGGCTTGTGTCTCCACTTCCTGGGTGCATTCTCAACCTTGGCAAAATGAATCTCTCCACTGATTGGGCCTCACCTAAGTCATTTTCTTCAGTGTACACCAGCATTACCACTGGTGGGCTGAGTGGCACCAAACCAGTGGCATGACCTACCTGACATAAGCTATGTAGCCCTAGACTCCTTATGATGGCAGGAGTGGCCAATCTGGAGTGGCCTCTGTGAAGATGCTGGTTGCAGTGGGGGAGACACAGCTAGGGCTGTGTACTCCATGGAGCCACCCAGAGCCAGGAACAGGCAGGAGCCACACCCTCTTCTGAGTTGAAGGGGTGGGAGCCTCGCCTTGCTGGACATAGATGCAGCCTCCCAGCTGTGGCTGTGGATCTGGGCATCTCTGTGCTCTGGGGGGCCTGGGAAGACCCCCTGCTCCTGCAGGCTTGGAAATGCCTGCTCCTGCTGCCTGGCCTCTCCCTGTTCCCAGTGCCCACTTCAATTTTGGAAGAAAGTTGTGGCAAAGCCTGGGCTCTGTCACTACTGGCCAAGTGTGTGTGCACTTGGGGTAGTGCTGACACACCAGCACCCTGCTGCCTTGGTCCCCTCTGGACTTTAGGCACTGAAGAGCACAGGTGGGAGACCAAAGGGGTGCTGAGGGTGGCTCGATGAGGGCCTGCAGGCACCCCTCAGCATGAACAGCCTGGGCACCACGGGTTACATGTAGATGGCAGCAGGAGGCAGACAGGCTTCTGGGTGGAAAGGGGCAGGCCCCTGGTGAAGCCCCACCTTCAACCAGGGAGGGCCTGAAGCCTGGGGGCTGGGCTGCCAGTTCCACGAGCAGCCAGGAGCGAAACCTCTGGTGCTTTTTCTGGGCCACCGATAAACCAATCAGCATGCACTTCCTCCCTTCGGAACCTATAAAATCCCTTGGACTCAGCTGGACTCAGACCCAGGGAGATGTCGGGACAACCTGCCTGCAGATAGGAGCTACCTACTCTGGGTCTCTTCTCTGTTGATCTGCTAAGGGCTGCACACTCATCAGGATGACATGCCTTTGAATAGGCGCTATCCACTCCAGGTCTCCTCTCTGGTGAGGGCTGCACACTTGCAGGACGACCTCTGCCTTCAGATAGGAGCTACCCACTTTGAGTCTCCTGAGAGAGACTTTACTGTCACTCAGTAAAGCACCTCTTCATCTTGCTCACACTACAGTTGTCTGCACACCTCATTCTTCCTGGATGTCAGACAAGAACTCATGACCCGCTAAATGGCAGGACTGAAAGAGCTGTAATACAAAAGGGCTGAGACACACCCCCTGCTTGCCATGTTGTGGGCAATAAGAAGGAGGGAAGGAGAGAAGAGCTGCAGGCCTTTGGGGACCCCAGACCTAGGAGCTTCCCCAGCCAGGGCTCTAATACCCTCTTTTGGGCTCTGCAGTTCCTGGTGTCTCCAAGCTTGTGGGTGCCACTTTGTTCCCCAGTGCCTGCAGTGGAAGCCACTTGTGGTACACCTGGTCCAGCTGCAGCCTCTCAGGAAGTCAGTGCCCATGCAGGCACCTGCACCTGGAGCTGCCTTCCCTGCCACAGCCAATGTTGCTGGCTGTGCACAGTGGCCGGACCTCGCAATCACTCACTCACACATCCCTCACCACACCCCATCTGGCTCACTCTTGGCAGGCATGGGATCTGGGCTGGTAGCATGAACCAGGTGCTGCCTGCCAGGCCAAGTGGGCAGAACAAGTCTAGTGGGCCCTAGCAAAACTTAGGCAAAGGCATCACTGGCCACAGAGCTTTCTGGCTGGAAAGGCTACACCTGAAGGATCCTGTGACACTTACATGACAAAGAGCTATGCATTTGCTAGTACATGGCTGCAAGTTACACAGCATTCAACTAACCCAAGCTTAACCAAAAAGGATGACATTCATCTCACACAACTAGGCATCCAGGAATCTAACATCCAGGGCTGGTAGAATGCTCATCAGAGGGCTCAAAGATTCAGGCTCTTTCTAAATTCCTTTTCTTTAGAACTTTCATCCTCATGCTGCTCCTCTGGGCTTTGTGTCTGAGTTCCAGGCAGGAAGAAGGCAGAAAAGACCAAGGCTTCTGAATAAGGCTTTGTTATTTTCTCCAGAGGAGAAGAAACTTCAGCTTATATCTCATTGGTCAGAGTCTGTCACATGGTCATCCACAGCTGAAAGGAAGGATGGGAAGGCTGTTCCCCTTGCTCCTCCATTATGGTAGAGGAGGGCAAGGGAATGGGCATGGCATGTGGGTAGCCATTCCGCACTGCATCTCCCAAGCCAGGAACAGCGTTTCTGTCAAAGCCTTTTTGAGGAGTGTCTTTAAAGCATTTAGCCCAGTACCTGGAACATAGAAAGTACATAAATATTGCTATTATTCATGCCACAGGGCAGACCACCTGAAAACACGGTCTTGGCTAGCTGGACCTAGAGATTTGTCAACTAAATGTACCAGATTTCCCAGGTCAGTCATATTTTGAGTCATTCATTGCCTGAAAATGCATTAAATAATGAGCTGCGATTTAGGGTTCAGAAAATCTGATCAACATACTGAGAAACAGTTCTGGTGGCAAGGGTTGAAGTGAAAATTGTTTGATATGGTTTTCAGGGAATCAACGTATAAGCCTGGGAAATGGAAGAAATAAATCCATGAGGTATTTCTATATAGAAATGCAGCAACATAATAACTGTGCTCTGAAAAAAAAAAAAAGCGGAGTTTAAATCTCTTGGGGAAATCTAGGCTTTATGGAATGAGTATAGTGTTTTTTCTTTGCCTAGTAAAAATTATAGAGAGGAAAAAGGATTTTCTTACAGAACTTACTATTAACTTATAGGAGCTAGGATTCATAACTCTGCTCCCCATTCTCCTCCAACCTAGAAGAGACTGAATCTGTGCCCCAGGGATGCACACGGAGGAGCCATTTAGGATGCTACCTGAGGGGAGAGGGTGCTGACCACAATTACTTCTGGAAGCCCAGCCAGGGGTGATCTTCCTGGAGCTCCCTCCCTAAGGTCTAGCCCACGCTATTTGGTGGTTGGAAATCAAGAAGGAAGCAGGGCTAGTTAATGTTTCTATCAACCATCTACAAATAGCGTGAGCTGCCAGCCTTGCTCTGTGTAGCACATGAATTTCAAAGGAGAGGACAAGGGCCGCAGAGACTGGCACCGAGGCTTGGCGTTCTGGGAATCTCTGTGTGAAGGCAAAGTCACTGCTAAACTTAGAAATTTGATCTATTTCCTTATTTGTGACAGTGTCGTTTTTAGTTCCCTGTGGAATTCCAGGTCTGCCCTGCTAATTCTAGAAAGCTGAAGGAGGGTTAGGAGGAGGTCATATAACCAATACATAATGCACAGGTACTAATTAAAGATCAAACCCGCAGGATGTTAAGGGATATTTCATTGTATGGGCCAGCCAAGTGTCACAGCCCAAGGCTTCAGCAAAGTGGAAGAGCCCTTTTCAAGAGCTCTGACCTAGAATCTGCTCTCTTTCTGTCAAATGCCTGAGCAGGTCATATCACTTTCCCAACCATTAAAACTATGCAAAGAGAAAGAATGCACAGAACAAACGCAGGAAGCCATCCTGGTAATAAGCACCTGCAGCTTTCACTTTAGGGAGATGCACCGAGAAAGGCAAATCCTCTTAAATGCCAAGATTGAATTGACTTTATACTGCTAATTTAGGAATAGAAGTCACCAGCGTCTGCCCTTCCTGAGGTCCTTCAAACCAGCTCAGCCCATCCAGGTATTATAATCTGCATGCCTCTAATGGTGAAGTAGGGGCTGCAACATGTGACTTAAAAATACGACAGCCCCCACACCCCTCTCTCTGGAAAATATAGGAAAATATCATTTCAGTGCCTACTTGCATGGACAGGTTTATCCCAGAGAACGCAGAGGACACTCACTGGGACACAGACCCAGGATGAGGAGAAACAGGATCTTGAAAGGACTGGACTGGACCTTCTCACATCTTGCTTGAGGGCTCAAGAGATTCCTTAGCAAGGAGGGAAGGCTGAGCCTGCAGCCTGTCCCTGTCTATTTTAGCCTGGCCTATATGGCTACCCATGCAACTGCCTAGCAGGTTCACTTTGCCTGCTGCCTGGACAGAAACAATGTATCAAGACAGAGGAATTGCAATAGAGATAGAGTAATTCATGCAGAGCTGGCTGTATGGGAGATGGGGTTTTATTATTACTCATATCAGTCTCCCTGAGCATTTGGGGATTGGAGTTTTAAGGATAACTTGATGGGTGGGGACAGTAAGTTTTAAACTATAAACAGAAGTTACAGGCAAACATCAGTCAACACCAGGGGCAGGGGAGGCTTCCTGGTCATAGGTGGATTTAAAGATTTTCTGATTGGCAATTGGTTGGGAGAGTTAAGCTGTTATCTAAAGATCTGGAGAAGTGGGATGTGACCTGGATGTAGCCACTGTGGAATGCATCTCACTGCCCCATCTTGGGGACAGTGGCAGGTAAGGACTGCACTCTGTCTCTCTGGGCATTGCCCTGCTGGGAGACCATGCTTCCTCAGCTACATGGGATCACTTGGACGTCAGTGTGCCCCAGGTGCTTGATGGCACTTATGGCTAGCTGTACCAGCTTTGAATATCCTCCAACATTTATAGAGTAAGTAAAATAAGGACTATACCTCTGTATTCAAGGCACTGGTGTCAGGTTTTTTGATACTTGCTCTCCAACCCATTCTTGACTGATAACTATCTTCTAGTAGAATCCCTTTTTATTGAGGCTAATGACTTTTCACTGGGCATAAGGTTCCCTGAAGACCCATACCCATGAGTGCCTCTGCTTCAGCCCCAGCACCTATGCAGTATCAGCACAGACCAGCTCTTGCCTGTTGTGTGCTGAGTGAGTTCACTTTGCAGTTGGCAGTGGCAGTGAGGAGAGCTGAGTCATTCCACCACATCATTCTGGTAGCATACAAAGCCATGAGTCAGCACGGACCCAGGCAGCCCTTCTCATGCAACCCAGCAGGTTAGCTTCAAAACACATTCTAAAATTTCTTTTTTCTTCTTTTTCTCCTTTCTCCCCAGTTTCAAGATGTAACCTTGAAGCAAATTGCAGAAGCCCTTTTTTCTCTTAGTTTTACAACATAGCCTTGAAGTTTATTTTGAAATTCTCCTCTCTTTCGTTTCCCACCATACACTCGATTACCCTATACACATTTATCTAACTGTTTGCTTGTTAAACTCATGCCATGCACATTTACCTAACTATATGCTTGTTAAGAAATTCCAGGGGCAAATTAAAAACAAACCCGGTATAAAAGCCCAGTTGTAGAATTCCCCCCCAGTTAAAGATTGGATGCTCTAAAGGCTGTCCATTGTGGAGATGGCACCAGCCTGTGCTCCAGGTGGACCACAACTCAAGATAGGCATTGAAACAAGACAAAGAGCCCCTGCACCCCCACACAACTCCTGCGTGCCTGCCATATCAAGATTCCCTTTTTAAACCCCTGCACTCAGCCCAAACTTTGGAAATGGTTCTCTTAGAGTATGAGCCTTGGCCGTGTCCCCACTCCCAGTGCTAGCTTTTGAACTAAAGTCACTTTCCTTTTACTGCACTTCATCCTTGTTACTGGCTTTGCAAGCAGCCAGCAGAAGAGCCCGTGCTCAGTTACACTCAGATCTGCTGAGTCAGCATCTTCTGTTGCGGGTCTTCAATTGAACCAGAGGAAGCTGAATTTGGGAACACTGATCTCAAGGACAGAATGGATATTCCTATTTCCAAGTCAAATGATCATCATTTGCCTATCAATAGATACTATTGGCTGCAAACAGAACACAAATTTTCTCTTTCTTCCTTGTAGTCACAGCCTCGATTGTGCTCAGGTATCCATTCCTTGTTCTGCCTCCTGCCTCAGGAGGTGCAGATTCCACCACTGGCTCCAAAGAAGAGCCAGCTGGGTGTGAGGACAATGATGTCATTTCCTGTTGCCAGGGTTGATTCAAAAGTAGACATGCGACCCCACTCCCAAAAATAAGAAAAGAGATAGCCAGGTGCCGTGCCTCACACCTGTAATCTCAGCACTTTGGGAGGTGGAAGTGGGCAGATCACAAGGTCAGGAGTTTGAGACCAGCCTGGCCAACATAGTGAAACCCCATCTCTACTAAAAATACAAAAACCAAAAAATTAGCTGGGCGTGGTGGCAGGCACCTATAATCCCAGCTACTTGGGAGGCTGAGGCAGGAGAATCACTTGAACCTGGTAGGCAGAGGTTGCAGCGAGCCGAGATCATGCCACTGCACTCTAGCCTGGCGCCAGTTTGAGACCCCACCTCAAAAAAAAAAAAAAAATGAAAGAAAGAAAAATTTTTTAAAAAAGAAGTGAGATAAAGATCTCCAGGAGTTTCTCTCTCCTAAGAAAGCACTCCCAGAGGAGACCATAGCTCTTTTTTCATCAGCTGTTGGGTCTAGATATGATGTCTGGAATAGCTGCAGCCATATAGCTACTGGCTCAAGGGCCACAGAGCAGAAAGAGGGATATAATTTTGATATGACTGGACTGTTAAATCAGGTACTAATCAATAAACTAAAAACAAAATTTGAAGTCCCCCGAATGACCGAATGGACTATCTCCTAGTCAAGAGAACCCCAGAGTAACCTTGAAAACTGAGTTATCTGCCATGGTGGATAAGGGTTCAGACATACCTTGTTATACCTCCTCCCTTACTAATCGCAATTAGGCTTTCTTCTCTAAGGGCTTGACAGAAACAAGCCCTTTCTAAAGACTCCACCATTGATATTGACAAACTGCCAGATGCTACCCCTGCTTTTTTGACTGATAAGAGACCACTGGCCAGGCAATAGTTCTGGTTAGTCTATGAAGAATGCACCACAGTACGTTTTTGTGCCCTCTGCTTCACTTTTGGCCACCAGAGGGCCAAAACTCCTCCCTCAGGTCATGCTAATACTGCTATTTTTTGTATGTGGGACCCATGAAGGGGCATGAAGCTCAACTGCTCACCTGCATGTTTCTCCTCTCACAGTCGACTCTTCTTAGAGCTTATTAAATATATATATATATATATATATATATGTGGCCACCCTGCTCAGCATAAATTCCTGTTCCCTTTGTCCCTTCCTCAATGTCAGGCTGGCCTGCCCTGGCCTGGCAGGGGACTCTGCTTCCCAGCCTGTCAGGATGGCCACCCTGCAGGCTGCACCCTTTTGTAAGAAACAAATTCCCTGATTTATAAACGTCAGCATTCTTCAGTTGACAGATCCTTAAGCACTCTTCCCTCACATATACACCCGCTCAGGCCTAGAAAATGTAGTTATCATAGAATGGCTACATTTCCATCTTGAGCACCTGTGCTTGTCAAAGACCCACTAACATCTCAAAGCTCTTTTCAAACTGCCTCCTCCACCGGTGGAGCCCATCACAATCTCTCTCCCTCATTGGATTTTCATTTCCCTTAAAATTTGTATCCCTGTTTATAGTCATTTACACACACATCGATCTTCCCTTCCTCACTGTGAGATGCTGGGAATTAGGGACTTGTCAATCACCTCCCCATCTCCACCCAACATCTACCCCAGGTGTGGCAGAGCACGCCCTCAGTAGATGCTTGCGGAGCTGATGAAAACCCAGCACTGAGTGGCACAAGGTGTGTGTGTGGGAACTGCACACTGTCTGTGCTTGTTGACAGAGTTTTCCTTTGCCATGGTAAAGTCCCAAGTTAATATGCAACCGATTTTCCCTAAAGCAGCCATGGAGAGGTATGATGGAGTTGCTTTATTCAGTGTTATTACACCTCCAATACCCGGTACTCCTGAGCAAAGACAATTTCACTAGGTAATTTCAGGGCCAGGACTTCTTCTTTGTTAACATCACATTATTTGCATTTCAGGAATCTGCATTTAAATGGATAAAAACCATAATTTAATTTGGAACAAACCTGGATGGGAGAAACATACTCTTAAAAAAAAAAAAAAAAAAGGAATAAGGTGGTGGGAAAAGAATCATCCTGTGGAAAATTTAGTCACAAATTGGATTTTCCTTTTTCTGGTACTTTAATTTGCTTCTCCCATGCTTTTGTTATTTGACTTAAAAACACACATACACACAAAAACCTTTAACTGGTAATAATAGTGCCTACAGGTTAAGAATTTCCTTTTAACAGTATCAATCATAATGGTAGCTACAGTGTAGCTATTTTATTAGCAAATTAGGTAATTTCTAATCAATCAAAATGAATTTATTTTCCAATAGCTATTTTATTATCTTCATATTTTTTCTTTGCAGAGCTTCTAGAAAGTTTTTGCCCCAAATCAACCAGATTAACTTATATTTTCTCCTCTCTTTCTTTCTCTCCCTCCATCTTGCTCAATTACTTAAAAGAAGCATTCTCAAACGCCTTAACCTTTGGGTCTCAGTAATGAATAAAAGGATATATTATATATTATCCAGGATAGCCTTTTCTAAAAATGTAGTTTGGACATGGTTTCCTGTTTTCTGGACGGTAGCCAGCAGTGGTAAGTAGGTACAGACAGGGATCACATCTCTATAGTCTATTTTTTTAATGGTGCTTTTTAAATCTCTGACTAAATTTGTCATAGAGGTTTCAACATAGGAAGCAGTTAAAGCTTTACTTTTCTTTAAAATATAAAGTGAAGCCTTCTACCTGCAAAATAACCAGGAGCAAAGTGGGGAGACGTCATCCAACTTTATTTTTCTTTCCCTCCTTTTTTCTTTGCCTCAAAGCAATGACCCTCCAAGCGCAATGGGGGCTACTGTGACTGTTCCTGACACCCAGGTGTCAAGGGCATGTGTTGGTTGAGTGGTAAAGTGCAGGAGAGAATGTCAGTGACAGTTGCTGCTCCCAGGGGCATTTACCTGTGCTGCATAAAAGACCTGATGGTGCTGGGTGGGAGCACCTTCGGTTAGCTGGGACTCTGGGCTAGAAGTGTGGGGCCCATCCATGGCACTCAATGAAAACTTTCTGATTTGGGATATTGAGTTGAATGAAGTCTTCCTCTAAAGACACATCATGACAGCACAGGACAGAAAGATATTTGCCACATCAAGCATAAATCCTGTTAACACATAAAGTAGACAGCAGCCATTTGCAAATTAGCAAGAAGGGGACTTTCTGGAAATGACCAAGTGGTAAAGACTCAACCCATAAAGACTTGATTTTCAGGAAAGGGAGAAGCAAAGAAACAGTCCTGAAGGAGGAGGGGCCGTGGCAAGGTTTGGCTTCCTGGGGCTGGAGGAATAGGATAGGCCCTGCGGGACACACAGAGAGACCCTTCCGTCTTTCACTCTCAGCTCTTGTCCTTATTCTGAATTTCCCTAAGAAAAAAAGAAGCATCAGAAGTCCCGCACATCGTCCTGTGAAATCCCCAGTTGGCCTGCCTCTCTGTTTCCAGGACAACATCCTTCGATCTGTCCTGTCATTGGCTTCTCCCTCCCTGCTGAATAAATGGACAGCAAGCGCTCTCTTCCTCACAGCAATAATGACAGTACAATAACAACAAACCCTCCCAATCCTGTGAGCTCTTCCCACTGCCGTGTCTTTTCTTTGCTTCCCTCAGCTGCATTCCTGAGGCTAGTTATGACTGACAGCTGCCCACTCCACTTATCTCCTTCCATCATCCCATAAACCCACCCTGACTAGGCCTTCATTCTTCCCAGTCTTCTCAGTCTGCTCTTGTCCAGATACCGGACCTGTTTGTTGCTAAATCCAGGGGTCAGTGTCCCAGTCTTGATGACTGTTGCCTCCTCTAAAGACTTTCTTCTCTGGGTCTTTAGGACACCTGCTCTTTTGGTCTCTGTGCTATTGTGAAGCATATATTTGGTCTTTGTCCCACTTCCTGGCATATAAATCCTAAAATCCCTGGAGTCTACAAAGTGATATCTTTTTGGATGCTCATGAGTTGACTAATGGCTGGCAGCCCCTACGTTGCTTCAGGAAGGGGGCTGGTCACCTGAAAGACCACAGCAGGATTAGATGGGTGACTCAGTCCCATCCCAACCTGGGCTTTTGACAGACATTGAAAACAAGGGGCAGGTTTAAGGACGGAGCCCTCAAACGGTGGGATCTGATGCTACCTCCAGATAGACATGGTCAGAATGGAGTTGGATTGGAGCACAACCTGTTGATAACTGCTACAGAGTTGATTCCATGCTTGCTGGTAGGAAGAAATCCTCACATAGTGGGTCACAGAATTCTTCTGTGTTGATTATTTTTGATAAGAGAATAGAAAAAAACACTTCAAGTGTGTTTTTCACACTCAGTGTCTCCTATAGTGCTTGATGGGCTGCTCCTTCTCAGCCTCAGCGTGATCTGTGAGTTTCTCTTCCTCTTTCTAATTTTCAAGTCCTGGCTTCTCAGGACTTCTCGGTGCTTTCCATGTTCACCCCTATCCCACCCCTTTAAAGGCATCTAAAGGAGGAAGACATCCATACTAATGTCTAGACCTGCCTTCCAAATTTCATGCTCACATACTACACATCTCCCCTGACATTCTATAGGCCTCTCAAATTTTGCATGTCCAGAGCCGAACTCTCCATTTTCACCACAGACATGTTCTCCGCACAGTCCTTCACATCTCAGTCCCCATGTCAACCTCATTCTTTCCAGTTGCTCATGTAAAAAATGAAAAAGTTCTAGAGTCCCATATTCCACATCCCAACCATCAGCAAATCCTTTCTACTCTGCTTCAAAATCTATCCAGAATCTGACGGCTCACACTCCCTCTGGCCTGCATTGCTGCAGTGGACTTCCAACCAGTGTCCCTGAGTCCTTCCTTGTCCCTACCCCCTCCACTCCTGAGAGTTTTCTCAGTCAATGCAAGCTGGAGAGCTGGGGGACGTTATAGCTGGATTTAATGAGGGCGACACGGGGCAATGGAAGGAACATGTCCCAGCGAATTCCTGACTGCTAGAGCAAAAGGAAAGCCGCCTCCATGGTGACATTTCCTGCAATAAACAGCTCAAATTCTAGTTCCTTCCTTCTCTTCCATTTGTGAGTCTCTGACCTGGCAAAGGAAGGTTACCTAAAATGTATCCGTTCTCGCCTTTCTCCTTTTATGTGAGCCTGAAGATTTGGACAGTGAGCCATCCAGACACAGACAGGGACTGACACAGGTGCAGACCTCGCTCCAGCAGGAAGACCAAACAGAAAACCACCAGACCTGCTAAAAGATAATGCGGTTAACGTTAAGAAGCACGTTCCCAGTGGTTAGAACAAAGGTCTCTGAAAATACTACTTACTATAAGAAACACAAGAACAATTTGGAAATTGTCAACTTCAGGTCCTCAAGATGATCTAGGAGAACTTTACATCTACAAATCTGGAGAAGGAAACTTTCTGAACTCATAAAACGATGAATGGAGAGGACAAACAGGATTGTTAAATTAAGAACAGCAGGGAGGCAGCGAAGGACAGGAATGGTGCTATCAAATATCAAATAGGTGAAATAAACTAAAAAGAGGAAACACTGTCAGAATGCTGTATTAATCATGTCTTTTATTTTCTGTGTTCTAAATCTTTGACATCTGAGTCCTTGCTGACTCTAGAGTAAGCTTGCCCAACCTGGGGCCTGCAGACAGTAAGTCGCCCAGGATAGCTTTGCATGCAGCCCAACATAAATTTGTAAACTTTCTGAAAACATTATGAGATTCTGCAATTTTTTTTTAAAGCTCATCAGCCATCCTTAGTATATTTTATGTGTGGCCCAAGACAATTCTCCTTCTTCCAGTATGGCCCAGGGAAGCCAAAAGATTGTACACTCTTGCTCTAGACGGACTGTCCCTCCAGGTTAACAAATTCCTAGAGATACTAAACAACTCACCTGTGAGCACCCACTTCTTCCTTAACTCAACCAACACAAAGCCCACACTCTATCCGCCCACCTGCCCTATTACCCCCAGGGCAAGACACCAGACACTGAGGATATTTTCTATGCCCTAGAGCCTGCTGAAATTTTTTAAGCTAGTAAATCCTAAGCCTGCTTGCTCTGCCTCACCCATTCCTTCCTGTAGAAATAATAATAAAAGCTCTGGTCCCCACTTCACCCGTCTTCCTGTCCTCCTAATCCACCCTGGTGCTTCGCCATGGTGTGTGGTATGCCCCTCCTCCTGGGAACTGTGAATAACAAACTGCCTCTTCAAGGGCAAAATCTTACCCTAATCTGTTGGCATTGCTATACTTCAAACTTTCTCTCAATACACTATATTTTAAAGAAACACATTCACACAAAATATATTTAAAACTGAACAGTAAAATATAAGCAACATAGAGAATCCTAGAAGGTAAGAGAGTAGCTGTGATAAATAATAATTGGAAGAAAGTTTAGACAGCAGTGTCAGTTTTAGCAACAGAGAAAATTTTTTTAAAGAGATCAGTGTTTAATCTTAGCTGGAAGAAGAATTTGAATTTCAAGAATAGACTCAAAATCAGGTAGATGTTCAGGCAGAAATGCCTACAGAAATACAGAGAATAAAAAAGCTACCTATAAAAGAATGAACAGACTTCTCTTCAGCACTCTGTTCCAAAACAGTGAACCGACAGTGGGATACCTGTATCCAGCCAAAGTGTCACTTATGTGTGATGTTCACTGAAAGACATTCTCAAACTACGCAAGGACCCAGAAAGTATATTACTTTTGAGCTCTCCTTAAAATAATCATCTCTTTCTATACATTAGCCAAGTGATAAGTAAATGTAAATGACCCAAAAAAGAGAGAGAGAACTATGTTAAACATAATATATGTTGAGCATCCCTTATCCTAGATGCTTGGGGCCAGAAGACGCTGGATTTTTTTTTCAGAGTTTGGAATATTTGCATTATACTTACTGGTTGAGCATCTCTAATCTGAAAATCTGAAATGTGAAATCCTACAATAGCATTCCTTTCAGGCATCATGTTGGTACTCAAGAAGTTTCAGGTTTTGGAGCATTTTGGATTTCAGACTTTTGGAATAGGGAGATTCAACCTATGCTACTGAAAGGGAATTATTAAGCCCAACCAATTCCTTTCATTCTGTTATAATTGATGCAAACGTCAAATAATCATTGAAAGAGATGTTGCAAAGTAGCCTAAAATTTTAAAAAATTTTGATTGATTGTATTATATTCCTCAGATGAAATTCAGATACATAGAGTGAACTACAGGGCAGGGAACGCAGCTAAACCCGGAAAAGGACTATCCATGTCCACGTAGCTCTGCCCGGATAGCAAGGTCATGTAGTCAATGGCTGCGGTGGGCCCAATCCTGGGCGCATGGTAGCGGGCGTGGGAGGATGGTAGTTACCAGTTTAGGGAAGAGAGATGCCTCAAAAAATAACAACTAGAAAAGAGATAGAAAATGTTTTATTTCAGATATTGAGAAGAGAACAAAGCTAGTTTCTGATATACTTCTTGAGTGTCACCGCTAGTAGAATGAGAGTACAATGAATAGTGTCTGACTTTCTAGGCGCCCAAATGTTCAGTTGTTTCTCAGGAACCTTTTGTTGACTTCAGAATTACTGAATTTAGTAACCCTTCCGAGTATTGTTCAATGACCGCCTGACCCATGAGGCCACTTTGGGACTCTGACTGTTGTGATTTCAGTACCCAAAATGGACAAAACCAGGTAAGCAGCACCCCTTGCAAAGTATTGTTTTAACAAGATTTATTCCTATCAGGGTCTGCTGCCGATGAGTGGGCCCAGGACTAATACAAGTACATGGTTTTTTTCTGACCCTCTGGGGCAGACATTTCCCAGCTTTCTGGAAATTGCAACGTCCTGTTGTTGATTTGATTCCCCAATTCCTCTCCAGTTCCCTCCACCCAAATTAAATATGGTTTATTTATTTAGTTTTGAATGGATGGGAATTTAAGTTGTTATTGTTCTGGAAATTTTTAGAGACTTTTACAAAACCCTCTTACATAATGTGAGCTATTACTCGGTGCTGAGAAGTATAGCTTTAAGGCAATATTCAAAAGAACGAATGGATGCAGAGCCAGGAGGGGGAAAAAATAAATCAACAGAGGAGTGTGACATAGAATCAGGATGGGTAGAAATGAACAGAGAACTTAATTAAAAGTTCTCAAGTAAAAGACAATGGAACTCCCAAATGTCCCCCAACAGAACCTATGTGGGGGTGGATTTTTATATTCATGTAGTTGCCAAGGGGATTGAGTTTACTCAATTCATTTATTCAAACAGAAATATTTTTGAAGACACACTTGCAATGGTACAGGCAATTTGGGAGCCATCAAAGAAAAAATAAACATCAATAAAATAATGTTTATTGCCTTGAGGAACTCTCTTACAGATTGTATGAGGGGAAAGGGAATGGGAAACTGAGTCAGAGAATAATAAGCAACTGTGTTCATGAAGACAGGATGAGAACCCAGGCCCCAGTCATGCCTGTAGACTCTGTTGACCCAAATTAGGCTTCTTTTCTTGTTATCAATATTATTGGGTGTCAGAAGAACAGCTGCCCTGTTAATTACTCTTGTTTTGCCAAACAGCTTGGGAGTCTCTCATTAAATAGAAGCTTTCAAGGGATAAGCACAGAATACCCAAGGGAGGCCCTGTTGATGTATCCACATTTATCTAGAAAATAACTTGATTAAAAGGTGTTGATATTTATAAATTGATATTGATATATATTATATAGTTTGATATTATATAGGTATATATATTGATAGTTTATAGATGTCTTGTTTGTGAAAGCGACTATAACCTGAATATTTTTTAAAGAGGATTTGAGAGTTGTATGGAATTTTTTGTTATCAACTTTACTGCATAGGAAACAATCTACCTCATCATTTAAAATGACATAGGTGTTGGTTTTGCAGACCTTTGGATTTTTTTTCAGGTTTAATTTCAGTTAACGAAATTTAAAACATGACATTGCTTTGCAGACATTGTTGTATACCAATATGTGTGGCTTCTTGTCTTTTTAAAATGTTTTTGACCATCAAGTAGCATTCTTCTAATACCAAGAGTGTGCTGTGTATCTTGTCTCAGTAAGTTTTAAGTAACATTTAAAAATATCAAAGCATGTTACTTGACCTAATTTTTTAACATTTGAGTTGTTCCATTAAATGGAGCATCTCATAAATTTTAAGTATTTTATCCTTGCAATTGTTAAGAGTTAAAAGGTAAATGTGTCATCTTGCCAAGTACCTGGCTGAATGTGCTGGAGTGAGGATCTTGAACAGAAACTTCTTTTTCTGTTATTACTCATGACAAAGCTAAAACAGCCAAATATATTCTGTGAAAATTGGCTTCTTTTAATGAAAGATCAGATCACTCTTTCAGCTGTACACATTTTTAAATAAAATTGTATTGAACTTAAAAAAATGTGTTGATATTGATCATACAGCTCAGGCAGGTGAAGGAAAAGTAAATATTTAGGAAGGTGAAAGTAAATAGAAAATATGAATTCTCACCATCTCATAGCTCGTGGCCTATATCCTATAAGATGAGACTGGCAGGGTGGGAAGGGGAGGGAAGTTTAGAGCTGGGTTGCAAGGGTGCTCTTAGATTCCATTTAGCAGGGGCACAGCACTGAGCATGATGTCTGCCCAATACCTGGGGCTCAAAAATGTGGCATGGCTGGATGGCTGTCTGGATGGACGGGAGGGATGGCCCTGCTAGTTAGTTCAGATGTGGGTAAGTAGATAGCCACCTTCCCAGGAATAATTCTGTAGCCCAAGTTCTCCAGTCAGCCATTTGCCAGAACAAATAAAGGGCTCCTTTAAGGAAAATACCCTAACCCAGGTTTGTAGATTCCTACCTGAGCCTTAGGCTATTTCATGTTTATAAGTTCACTTTCTATGCTAATGATTCCTTCTGATAGAAAGGATCACTTTTGTGATCAAGGGCTCAGACTTCTTGATCAATGGGCACAGCCCATCCAGACATCCTCCCAACTTGTTGTATCCCTGCCTTCATTTCCCACTCTTTCTTGCTACAGCTACTGCCTAAAACTCAACAAAGTAAACTTTCCCAGTAATCTCTCCAATCTAGCACAATCGAGATCACTTCTGTGTATCTCTTCCATAGGTATATGCCTTAAATAATTACACCTGTAGTGCTTATAGCTGCTTGTACCTTGCACTTATATTTTTCAAAGTTATAACTGCTTCTAGTTTAAAATATCTAATCATTCTAGAAAGAAAAATAGCAGTCTCCTGCCATGCTTCTTCTTCTCCCAATTCTCACTTTGGACTGGCAACATTTTTAACCTTAGCTGTTCCTTACACTCTGTTTATTGATAGCTTTAATAGTTTAGAAATCATTGCCATTTACTTTTGCCGGGGGTGGGGGAAGGAGTCTTGCTCTGTCACCCAGGCTGGAGTGCAATGGTGTGATCTCGGCTCACTGCAACCTCCGCCTCCTGGGTTCAAGCAATTCTCCTGCCTCAGCCTCCTGAGTAGTGGAGACTACAGGTGCATGTCACCACACCCAGCTAATTTTTTGTATTTTTAGTAGAGATGGGGTTTCACCATGTTAGCCAGGATGGTCTCAATGTCCTGACCTCAGGTGATCTGCCTGCCTTAGCCTCCCAAAGTGCTGGGATTACAGGTGTGAGCCACCATGCCTGGACACCAATTAATGTTTTAAAAAGGGTTTCCACACTGTTAATTCCTGTATCTCTCAACATGTTTCTCTTTCCACACTCGTATTCCCTTCTACCCAATTAGGTTGCACAGGAATATTTACATTTAGTGTCTATATTATGACCCTATAAATATTTGTGGCTATTTATTGAACCTTGATTATATTTCCTTTCTTGGACAAACTGCATTTTTCTGGAGGTAATATGTGTCCCTGCTGGTGGCATACCTCTCTCTCAACACTTCAGTAGAGAATACCTATCAGCTTCTTTCTTATCCATGGAGACCTCCCTCCTGCACCCTTCTGCCACCTTGTCCTATATGGAGAGGCCGCCCTCCAGGTCTGTTGTACAACAACCATCTTCTGAGCTCTCTCACTCCATCCTGGAGATGGCTTCACTCTCTCTTGTTGGAGCCCTTGATATATAAATTAATACCTTTCTAGATTTATTCCTATGTTTCCAAAGAGGACAAACAGTAGCTTTTTAAGAAAGTATGTGTGGCAACGTTTTTCTTTTTGTTTTTCAGAAAGTATGTTTTGAAAGTTTTTCTTTATGTTTTTCAGTTATTGAAAAACATATCTAAAAATGTCTTTACTGCAGAGGCCAGGCCATGAGTCCAGTGCCATCAAGCCCATCCTGGACCAGCAAGAAGATGAGCAAGATTGAGATGAGCTCTGATTCAAGCTGGAACAGACCTGGGAGTTGCAGGACTTGAGGAAGAAACTAGACATTTGAGAGCTGTGGCCCTGTAGATGGGAGAGACAGCACAAGTGGAGGCCACTCTAGAAGGTGATTTCTTTCAAATGAAGACAGGTAGTATGTATGTGGAGCAGGAGGAGAAGGGCAAGGATGAGATCAGTAAAGAGGAAGACCTCCAGCCAAGGATGTCATTTTCTGAAGAAACCAACCCAAGGTAGGAGGGCGTGAGCATGATGAAGTACATGGAGACAAAGGAAAAGCAGAGGAAAGGGCTCCTGGACCACAAGAATAGAAAATCAAACTGAAGAATGCAGAGGACTGTCATTACACACTTTAAGAAAACACACATTTCCTCCTCAAAGAAGGCCGAGGAGATCCTTCCTACCCAACGCTGGGTGCATCCCAAGGTGGATGTCCGCATTGGTGCTGAAATAAAATGCATTTCCACCAAGGAAGCTAAAGCCTGGCTGCTAGCAGAGCAGCAGAATAAGAGACATTGAGACATCCTGTGTGCACCAACATGGCCGTGATTATGTGGGGTACACATATAATCTCTTACTTCCCATGTCTCTCAACATGTTTCTCTTTCCACACTCATTCCCTTCTACCTTTTGATCCCAAGGACTCAATGTCTCCATAGGGAGAAGCAAAGAAGAGTCCAAGCCCTGGCCCTAGAAAGGATGATACCATGAAGCCTAAGAAGTCCCTTCCAAGTCACCAGTGTCCTGCTAAAGAGAAGGCCACCGATGCCCATCACCATGAAGAGTTCAAGAAAATGAACACCCTTGAGAGATGCTGAAGGGAAAATATGCAGGATGAGATGTAACTAACATCCCTCCCCTATTAAAAAACACTTTCTCGACCAAAGCCTACTGATTGGCAGTAGCAGACAGCCCCCAAAATCCACTTCATTAGTCCTGCTGTTCACCTGCTTGATTTCTCAAGCACTGGATAGGTAACCTTTTGCAACAAAATAGTATTCAGTTTTCCTACTTGGAGGCAACTTCATTCTTATGAGCATTAATATATTTTGTGTATGTATTACCTACTGTGTTCTTATAATGAAGCAAGCCAGAGAAAAGAAAGTGTAATTAAGAAAATAACAAGGAAGATAAAATATATTTATTAATGATTAAGTGGAAATGGATCATTACAAAGCTCTTCATCCTGTTGCCATCACGTCGAATAGGCTGAGGAGGAGGAAAGAGGAAGGTTTGGTCTTGCTGTCTTAGGAGGGGCAGAAAGAGGTGAAGGAGGTAGAAGGGGAGGCACGAGAGGCAAGCATACTCATTGTAACATTTATTAAAGAAAATCCACATTTAAATAGGCTTGTGCAGTTCAAACCCATGTTGTTCAAGGGTCAACTGTATACACACACAGTACCACTCTCTTTTCACTTACTGTAGTCCATAATAATTTTTGATAACCGGCAATGAAAATCATCCCACTTTGTTCTTCTCTAAGATTTCTTTGACTATTATTTGCCTTTTGCATTTTCATACAAATTTTACAATCACCTTGCACAATTTCACAAAATCCTACTGGAATGTTGACCAGAATTGCATAGAATCTAGAGATTAATTTGAAAAAAAAAGTTCACATATTTACAAAACTGGGTTTTCTACTTCTTGAACTTGGTTTATTTCTGCATTTATTTATATAATCATTAATTTATCTTAATGATGTATGCTACGATTTGGATGTGGTCTCTTTGGCCTCACCAAGTCTCAGGTTGAACTTCGATCCCAAGTGTTGGAGGTGGGGCCTTGGTGACAGGTGTTTGGGTCACCAAGTCATTCTCTTTGTGCATGTGGCACAAAGAGAGCACCATGTGAAGAAGATAAGTAGAGAGATCAGAGTGATGCATGTACAAGCCAAAAATGACAAAGATCGCCAGAAAACCAGGAGAAGTCAGGAGAGAAACATGCAAAAAATTCTTCCCCACAGCCCTCAGAAGGAATCGATCCTGCCAACACCTTGATGTTGGACTTCCAGCCTCCTCCATGCCCAAGGCAGCTGCCATAAATGGGTCTCTTTCCCTCTGCACCTCATGAGAGTGGTCCAAGCAGCCACAGTCATTTCATCATGAGTTGGCTTGAGTTGAAATCTCCTTGTCATCTCTTCCTTAATGAGTATATAAACCTCTTTTTAGTAGAGGACATGCATAAATTCCATAGCTCATCTTTAAAAAGAATCACTAAAGCCCTATGAGCTAAGATGTCCTTTTCACTAATAGATAAGATTGAGGCTCCAAAAGATGGGTGGCTGTTTTTGTTTGTGCAAAAGCTTTGCATCCTCTAGTAGTTTCCCCAGCACACAGTAGGTACTCAAAATTATTTACAGAATGAATGAGAAGAATTAGTCTTACCAAATAGAGCTAATGATGACAATAATCAATGATAGGTCCAGCCTTACTCATGGATAGCATAGGTGGTCATGGGCATGATGTATGTATGAGTTCTCCCAGAGTTCCAATGAAACAACATTTCGTGTGTGTGTGTGTGTGTGTGTGTGTGCATGTGTGTGTATACATATGTCTGTATATATATATATATACAAGAAATGTTGTTTCTTGTATACCTGTATGTGTGTGTGTGTGTGTGTGTGTGTGTGTGTGTGTGTGTGTGTGTGTTTATATATCTCCAGAGAGAGAGAGTATCTCCAGAGAGGGATGTATGTGTGTGTGTGTGTGTTTATATATCTCCAGAGAGAGAGAGTATCTCCAGAGAGGGATTTATTTTAAGGAATTGCTGCACTGACAGATGTGCCTGTTTTTGCTGTCTTGGGATTTCTTTTTGTTATTTTAAGAAAAACTCAGTGAGCTTGATTTTGAATACTGCTGCTTTGGCCATGTTAGTGTTTGAGGCTGAAAGTGTTGAAACTTCCTATAAATTGTATCCTTAGCAATGGGTCATGTGTATTGCTCCAACATTATGTTGGCATACATTTAAATGAAAGATTGATGTTGTTGAACTATAGTTGCTTGTATGATTTGTGTTTGCCGTTGGCCTGCCTTTACATCTTTTTGTGAATGGTTGGGACCACAAGAAATGTTGTTTCATTGGAACAGAAAAAGAAAAGAGATAATACTCATTACCAAGCTCGGTATGATAACTCATGCCCGCATTCCCTAATGTGCTGCCTAACATGAGAAAGGGGAGAGGAGGTGTGTTTCTTGTCACAATTCTTCTATTTCATTATCGAAACATTCATCTTTTGAGGGAAAAAAGAAAAATTTATAATGTTTTCAATAAAGTTGCCTGTATTAATCTACTCGAGCTTCCATGATAAAGCATCATAGATTGAGTGGTTTAAACAATAGACATTTATTTTGCATAGTTCTGGAGGCTGAAAGTCTATGATCAAAGTCCAGCATTATTTGGTTTCTGGTGAGGGCTCTCTTACTGGCTTGCAGATTGCCACCTTGTCACGGTGACCTTGGGTGGTCTTTCCTCTGAGTGTACTTGGAGAGAGAGAGATCTTTCTCTTCCTCTTGTAAGGCACCAATCTTGTGTGATTAGAGACCTACCCTTATGATCTCATTTAACTTTACCTCCTTAAGGCCCTATCTCCAAATACAGTCACATTCAGGTGAAGGTTTCAATATTTTGGGGGGATACAATTTAGTCCATGGGGTGTCAATTACATTATAAAATAATACTGTTTTTCAAAGGTGTAAGTAACTGGCAAGGGATAATTATGTATTCACAGAGTTGAAGAAAAAGGGGGGTGATGTGGTAAAAATTGAACATTACTTGCCACTTACCTCTCTTTTTTTCTAAGAGACAGCGTCTGGCTCTGTCACCTAGGCTAGAGTGCAGTGGCACCGACATAGTTCACGGTAGCCTCAATCTCCTGCTTCAGCCTCCTGAGTAGCTGGAAGTACATATGTGTGCACCACCATGGTTTGCTAATTTTTTAATATAAATTTTTGTAGAGACAGGGTCTCACTATGTTGCCTAAGCTAGTCACAAACGTCAAGCAATCCTCCTGGCTCAGTCAGCCTCCCAGAGTGCTGGGATTACAGGCATAAGCCACTGCATCTGGCCTACTTTCTTTGCAATAAAATTTAGACACAGTTTTAGGGCTTCTTTCTAGGTAAAAAATATTGGGGTAAAATCTTTGGATTAATGACTTAAGTTTTCAGGAAATAAGATGCATTATAAGACAATGTACCATACATCTCACACTATGCTATGTAAGGGTTTAAAATGCAGCAAAAATATGGACCTTTACTTCAAGAATTTAGAGTTTTACTGGCAATATTGAAGTATGAAGTATGAGGTATGAAAATTCTCAAAGGAATTTTCTATGTGTCTATTCAGGAGTAGTAATTTGATTATTTTGAATAAATGTGCCTGATGAGTTAGTATATTAGTCAATTTTCACACTGCTGATAAAGACATACCAAGACTGGGAAGAAATTACAATTTCACATGGCTGGGGAGGTCTCAGAATCATGGCAGGAGGTGAAAAGCACTTTTTACATGATGGTGGCAAGAGAAAATGAGGAAGAAGCAAAAGCAGAAACCCCTGATAAACCCATCAGATCTTGCGAAACTTATTCACTATCATGAGAATAGCATGGGAAAGACTGGCTCCTGTGATTCAATTACTGCTACCTGGGTCCCTCCTACAACACATGGGAATTCTGGGAGATACAATTCCAGTTGAGATTTGGGTGGGGACACAGATAAACTGTATCACTTAGTTAAGCAAAAAGGCTGTTTTTCAAAAATTTCTTGTCTTGATTGGTTGCAGGCTTAATTGACCAAATGAATTCATCTTTTGGCACAATGATGGCAAATTCTGTCAGTCCAGTGATTGGTCAGACATTCTATTTGCACTTTTTGCAAGAATATTAGCTTTTCTTTCTTGAAAAATCAGTGTCTTCCTTAGCAATAAGAGGATGGAGGGGACTTTTATTTTGAATAATGCCATGGTAAAACACTTGACAAATCTTGGGTCAGATTCATTCTCCCCATGTGGAAGGCTGAATCAGGAAGCAAAGCCAAGCAATGCTGAATGCTCATGAACTCTTCCAGATCACTCTTCTGGTCTTATTCATTACATTGTTACTTCAGGCCTTTGGTTTCTGAAGAGATCCTGACTCACTCTCACCCAGCTTTAATCATCTCCTGAAAGTGGGCAGTGGGCCTGGAGCTAGGGTGAGTAAGGACATGTTAGCGCTCCTCTCCACCCAAGGGATACTAGGTACAGCTCAGTTGGTAGCTCATTTCCTTGCTGTGGCTATAAAGGGAGGGAAGATGGTACTTTATTGTGAAGGACCGCTCTTCCAAAAGAGGGGCAGCTGCTAATGACAAAATCAGATTCTGTGACACTGTTGTCACTTTGCTAAGTCAGGCACAGATAGATACAGTTTTATGCATTGATGCGGTTAGAACTCGCCAGAAACCAACCCAAGAGTGTGCTATCTTCCTTTCTCTTTTCTTCTGTCTTTTGGGCTACATAACATCTACCGTTTCCATCTCTGGAAGCTGGCTGTGTTAAGCAAAGCCATGTTTACTTCCTAAGCTGTTCACCAAATGCAAACCTTCTTCAGAAAGGCAGGAGGAGCCAGGTGCTGTGTGGGGAACTCTTCCTTCACTGCCTGGCTGAACTCAGAACCCCTCCAGTGCACTGCAGCAAAGAATACTTTGATCTCAAAGTCATTTTCATCTTGATCTCATCTGTAAGCCGTGAAGACTCTTCCTGGGTGCCTTTCAATGCAAGAAGTGGACCTTGGCATTTGTTGTATCGAACTGAAAAATGACCACAAATCACCCTCTTCCATGTTGATGGGGACTATTTGTTTAATGGCTTTGCTTATGCCATTAAAAGACCCCTCTGGAATCAGGAAGGGGTGAAGATTTGAAACACTTTCATCCTTGGTTCAGGACAACAGAATTTGAAGATGCCTTTACCGCAGTGATATGGATATCAAGAGTATCCAGGGTGAGAGGTCACAGAGTCATCCGCCTGACTGTGTCTGCATAAGCAAGGATAGAGAGGATGAGACTGAAAATTCTTCTGCTTCATTCATTTCTGTATTTCTGGGTCATGCCCTGCACACAATTGCAAAGATGAACTGCAGTGAATTAGAATGACCTAACATTTCTGTGACATCTGATTCTGTTGTATCTGAACATCCCAGAGAAAACATTTCAAGGGAAATGTATATTTGGAAAATATCTTGTGAATGTCTTTAAGCCAGAAAATAAAAATGGACTTTTCAGAGTTAGCAAAGATCCACTATTGAACTGATGAAGCCTCTCTGGTGATTTATAATGCATTGATAGTATTCCCCGGATAATTGTTAGAGCCCTCCATTACCACCCAATGAATAGAAGCCATCTCACGGCGGTGTCAGTGAGGTTGAAATTTGATAAGAATTCACTAGCCCAGAGAAATGCATAAGAGAGAAACGCGAGGTGATACATCTGGAAGGGACTACTGCTAATTTCTACAGATGCAAAATCACATGCAATCGGGGTAGTGACTTATGGGGGACCATGAAACTCACCGTGGCAATGTAAGACTAGTATTCAGGTCTCTGAATACCCAGCTCTGTGTTTAAGGACTACACTGACTATCAGGAAAAAAAGGTCTGGTTAATGTGCTATTGGTCATTCTGACAATGCCTTACTAACTGTCTGAGATAGACCAAGACTTCTTCAGCAGTCAGGAAGTCAGAGGAGCAAGGAAACAATTTAGCTCTACAGGGTGGAGACAAAATGCCTTCCTTTCAATAGGTTGCTAAGTTCTCCATTTAACAAGAGCCAAAGAAAAAGTTCAAACCAAAAGCATCTTATAAACAAAACTCATCCTTTATATAGACATCTGCACTTCTTCAGTGGGGGCTGCGGGCCATTAGGGCCACGTGCTTGTCACTATACTTGCAGCAGATGTTTGCTGCTACTTTAAGATCTCCCTACGATGTGGTTATTGTTTAATTCTCCTGTAAGGAGAGTTTTGCTCAAATTAAACAGGATGGCTTAAATGTGAACCAGGGTGCAATGTCCTGCTATGCATTGGTTACAGTGGCACATCAAAGCTCTCAAAAAGGGACCTGGGGTTTCTTTAAGCTCACCAGAGGCCCTCAAAGCACTATGCCATGGTGAGTGAGAGAGGCTGTGTCTCATTTTCGTATCCATTTATGTTCAACTACATTGCAGGGTTGTCCTGTTAGCCCTATTGTGCCTTTTGTTCAAAAGGCCAGACTTTGCTTTGAAGTGAGCTCACAGAGCATGATGACAGAGGGCCACTCGGGCAGGGCCTGTGGCCAGAGGGCGGTAGGAGAGGCTGTATTCTTCATGCCTGACCAGGTCTCCCTACTTCACGTGAGCAAATGGACTCACTTTAAGAAAGGATTATTAGAAAGCCAAATGTGAGATGAAAAATGACTGTCCATTGTGACCCATGTGTGCTGAGACTGAGAGAGAAATCAATGGTCAGATCAACAAATATTTTATCAATTACCTCCTTTGGTCAAGAAGCGAAAGACTGGGCCATGTTTGCTCTCCTGGGGGGATTATAACTTGAAATCCACTCTCTTATCACCTAGGAGCTGAAGGTTGAAACAATATTTCAAGAAGAAAATAGAAGAGGTAGAGTGATTCACTAAATGAACAGTCTGTATTTGTCACGGGTCCAGGGAGAAAGAGTTTGGTCTGACCAGGTAAAGCTTTCCTGGAGAGGAAAACCTTGTCTAATGGGAAGCAGTTGGTTTGGATTTTACTAGATGGTATTAGTTTCTAGGTCACATCCTTGTTTGTGAAAAAATAAAGCCATGTTATTAAGGAGTTAAGAGCCACCTGACTGCCACAGACATTAACTCCTTTGTGATGGGATCCAGCGTAAATGAAAACATATGATTAATGATGGGATGGTCTTATTCTTAGGTGGCAGCAAGACCCACAATTTTTCACATTCACATACGTGATTGCATGGATTTTCTAACTAATAATCTACTGCCCACAGCAATGCCTAGACAGTGGATCTCCACTCACTCTTCCTTGTCACTCAGAAAAAGATCCACATGATTCTCAGGTTTAAATCTCATCAAGGTTATGATTCAGGTTCTCTTGGCTGCAGGCTTGACCCTCCTCTCCTGCTTCCAAATAATTTTCCAGGTTCACAAAAATGGACATTTGTGGAGTTCTTGCCTTTTTCTCTCTTGTGAGAACCAGCAAGAGCCTACCCTTTCCCAAACTTACATTCACTCATTTATTTTTTTATTAAAGCAATCTTCATGCTTTAATTTCTAATACGGTTATGTTGTGTCTAGCTCCTACGTGATAAAGAGAGTGGATTTAAAACTATAATCCCCCCAGGAGGTCTTTTGCTTCTTGACCAGCTAGCTATGTGTCAAGCACTTTACTAGGCACTACAGATGCAATAATAAAAACCTTGGAATGCAGAGTGAAGTGAAGGGATACAGGTAAGCAAAGAGGTGACGATGATACTGCTGATGTGCAGTGTTAAAGGGAGGACACAGGAGGGGGCTCTGGTTCCTGACCTGGGGTGTAAGGAAGGTATGATAAAGACATGCCAGAGACAGGACAATTTACACAGTTTAATTGGACTTAGAGTTTCATGTGGCTGGGGAAGACTCATAATCATGGCAGCAGGCAAGGAGGAGCAAGTCATGTCTTACATGGATGGCAGTAGGCAAAGAGAGAGAGAGCTTGTGCAGGAGAACTCCTCTTTTTAAAACCATCAACTCTCATGAGACTTACTGTCATGAGAACAGCAGGGGCAACAGACTTGCCCCCATGATTCAATTACCTCCCACTAGGTCCCTTCCACAACATGCGGGAATTCAAGATGAGACTTGGGTGAGGACACAGCCAAACCATATTAGTATCCCAGGACACAATGTCAAAACTGGACCTGAGTGAGCAGAGCAGGAAGTGGTCAGGCAAGGGAGACAGAGCAGAGGGCGTCCGACCACATGGGCTTGCATATGAAACCCCTGGAGGCTTGGAGGTCCTGTTGTAAAAGACCAAATGCTGTTTCAGAGGATGGAGCCGAAAATGAGGCCAGAGAGAAGAGCAGGGGTCAGTTGCTGAAGGCTGTATGAGAATGTCAAGAGTTTTGGCTCTCATGAGGGCACCAGAGAGTCTTAAGTGCTTCATTGCAAGCTCAGGGTGACTTGCCATTTAACACTCACTGGGTACATTCATCTCTCTCAGCATTTTAAAGAAATGACTGTATCCCAGTGAAGCCTTAGCAGACTTAGAGGGGAGCAAAGGTTTTCTCATTTTACAGGTGATAAAACTCGTGATACATGGAGGTGCCAAGGCTCACAGAGTTCAAACAGGAACCAAGAGTAGAAGATGAACTATCAGCAAAAGTTTGTGACAGGAGAGGGGAAACGTGATAAGAGCACAATGAACGTACCGTCCAAGCTGAACTAAGCTAATGCACAGCATAAATTCTTTAAATGATTTTTTTAAACCAAACTCTTTGCTTGAAACTTAAACAGGAATTTACTGTGGGACATGAAGGTCAAGGTATTAGAGTGCCACTACAAATAGCTCTTATCCTGATTCCTAATATACAGCCAGACTAGGCAGTGTGTCAAAACCAAGAGCTCCCTTTGCTATGCAGAAATACAAAGGGAGAGCCCAGGATCAATCACTCAAAACCAGAGGCAGATAGACAGTGGCCTCTCCCCTTGGGTGTACAAGGAGGTCATAACAGCATCCACCTCCTCACATGAGGACATGTGAGTTAATACATGTTGTGGTGTATTGGGCAGAACCTGGCATACAATAAGTGCTAGATTTGTTAGCTGTTCTTTCCTGTGCGTTCCCTTAAAGATAAAGGTATCCAGTTTGAGAAATGGGGTAGTGGAAGAGTCTTCTAACAGCACACAGCTTTTCTGTCATCTAGCAGCGCTATAATTGTGCCTTTAGGCAAATGGAATCAAGCTTGACAAGGAAGACACTGTACCAAGTGTCCCTGCAATACCCAGAACTTCATCCCAGCAGCATTCACCACGCAGCTCCAAAACATTCACTGGTGTTAACGTGAAAGTGCAGAGCGCTGGCTTCTGGTGTGGACCATCAAAAACAGGTGGCCAAATTAAAATGGACAGAATCTATCCCATGTGAAGAGCGAGTACACTGAAAGTGTGGTGTCTGGAAATTACTGTAATTGTTATTGCATTTGTAATTTCATGTTAGATGTGATTTAATTAGATACATACTATTTAATTAAAGTCCCTGGGAATCCAGATATCTGCATTACACATAAAAAGAAGGGAGAAAATATTTAATTTTTTTTTTTTACATAAAAAGCCACCCTTTTCAGTGACTTATGTCAGTTTGTTATTATTATTGAGGCAGAGTCTTGCTCTGTCGCTCAGGCTGGAGTGCAGTGGCACAAACTTGGCTCACTGTAACCTCTGCCTCCTGGGAGGTTGTTTTCCTGCCTCAGCCTCCCCAGTAGCTGGTATTACAGGTGTACACCAACATGCCTGGCTAATTTTTGTATTTTTAGTAGAGACAGAGTTTCACCATGTTGGCTAGCCTGGTCTCAATCCCCTGACCTCAAGTGATCCACCCACCTCAGCCTCCCAAAGTGCTGTGATTACAGGTGTGAGCCTCCGCGCCTGGTCAACTTATGTCAGTTTAACAGGTCCAGGCTGCCTGCCCTTCATTTCCTGACTGATCCTTTATAACAATTTCTGGACCATCAATTCAGTGAGGAATTAACACACAGGAGACTTCACCCTTTTGTAGAAGCCTTTGGCATTTAGATGGGCCCTCCAGGGTGTAACTCACACAAAAACAACAGACTAATACAAAAGTTGTTATAAGTGGAAACAAACAAACACACACACAAATGTATACCATATGACATTCTAGAATAGGCAAAATGAAACCATTTTGATAAAAATCAGAACAGCAGCTGTTTGGGGTGTGTGTGGATGGGGGATTGTCTAAGAAGGGGTACAAGGAAATGATCCTGGGTGATAAAAATGCTGTCTTGATAAACATTTGTCAAAACTACTTGAAGGGTAGGTATCCTTTATTTTAAAAGTGTCTATCTTAGTAGCATTGCTATGTGGATCAAATGAGATAAGCCTGTAAAGCATTAAGCAAACAGCCTGACACATAATAAATGTATTTTCCCAAGTAATAGAAGCATCTGCTTCCTAAATAGAAACCATAATAAGCTAAAAAGAAACAGGTATTGTAAAAGTTACCTGTCTAAAACTTCTCCCCAAATCTCAAAGCCAAGAGTTATTATGAAAACAACTCAAAGAGCTTCAAAGGAAATCAATTAAGGGGAACAGGAAAAAGGAAAATAGCCTCTCTCAAAGAGATAGGAAGAAAGGAAAGATTAATTTTCTTTCTAACTTAAAATAGTGTCCTTGTTTGTATAATTAAACTACCGCTTATATGTAAAACCTAGTAGATGGGCAAAATGTACATGTTCGAAGTTTGCAATTTAACAAAACATGTTCTAAATGAGGCTAGAAAAGCATTAATTATAAGTTGTTTTTTAATTACAGGAGGAAACTATGAGGGAGTTTAGTAAAGTGTTTTCAGTTTTCTAAAGAGGGCTCTAGGCTTAAAGTTCATGAGTACCTTAAAAGGAATTTATAACCACCTAAAGCTATACAGATGCCTAGATACTCTTGAACCCAGAGACCACTGGAACAATTCAAACCTTCTGGCACAGAGAACTAAGTTAGCCTTTAAAATGTGGAAAGGAAACTTGAGAATGTTTACCTCGCCCAAAAAGAACTGAAATTTAGAGCAAAGGTGCAAGTTTCTGCCATGTTCCTTGGTGTAAAGGTGATTCTAAAAAGTAATTTGAAATAAACTCATAGAGCTCTTTATTTCTAAACCCTCTGCAATGTCTATGTATTTCTAAACCCTGTGTCCCTTCTTCCAACTTTTGTTTTCTTTAGTTTTTCTAGCCGGGTTACACAAATGGGCTCCCCAAGGTGTACCCAAGACTAATCCTGGCTCTGAACCAACTATGGCTTGGTAGTAATTTACTGTCCTGCCAACTAGTCCCTGGGACAAAGGGTGTCATCATAGGCACATAAGGTGTTCCCTAACCCAGTCAGGTACGGATTACATGCAAAGGCTGACCCTCTGCAAAGCAGAGTGACAGTAGCAGGCAGCAGGCAGACCAGCCACACACAGCTGCCATCCATTGTAAATGAGATGGTGCTCTTTGTGTCAAATGTCTGTACGGCTACACTGCTGAGCTGTAAACTTGACTTGTTCTACAAGTGGGAACGCTGACAGAGAAATCATTCCACTTACACAAAATGCAATGATTTGTAGACCCTGCATCTGTCTTTCCTGGACTATGCCGGTATGGACTTGCTAAATGACTGTTTCTTGGCCCTTGATGGTTAGACACAGAGGAGGTGGTGGTGAAATGTTCTTTAGGCCAGAATCACAGTGGAAACTGTTGTGATTGAACTGGATTTCCTGAATTCACTGAGGATGATGCGAGCCTGCTGGATCAGGGAGTCAAGATGAAGCTCTGAATCTCAGATGAGGATGGGTGGTGATGGGGCAAGCAATGACCAGAGTAGTCTGACCTGCAGTGTCTTTGGTGTTGATTGTAGTGTTCTTAGAACTGAAGTAGTTGAGCAGCTTACTGAAGTCTTCATTTGTATAGGCAAGAAAGCTTTACATCTGGGGAACAGATGCCTAAATTTGGTCACCACAATAGATTGTTGCAGCCTGTCATCCAACTGTCAGACTCGAGTTAGTTCAGAGCCTGGACTAGATTAGAGTGAGGCAAGAAGGCACATGGGGTGCAAAATTTCAGAAGGTATCCACTCCCAGGGTCATGTAGGTGTCCGCAGGCATGACCCAACAGTAATCATCTCCTTAAGTTATGTGCAAGAGTCCCTCTCTTACCTTACCCTATACTGAGGCCAAACAGAGCTCCTTGAATGAAAGGGAGGCCAAGCCCTCAAGTTCTGCTTCACGGCAGAAGTTTACGCTAAGTCTCTCTTCTAGCCTGCTCCAAAAGAACCTAGGGTCATTTACAAGAGTGACTATGTGTTGAAGAAGGGTAAATAATAAAACTTTTCAGGAGTTACTGAACACAGGCTCTAAATGGAAATTAATTTCTGGAGCTAAAACACCACTCGTAAGAAGAGGGGCTTGTGAAGGTCAGGTGATCAATTACATTTTTATATAAGCCCATTTCATCATAGACTTGGTCAGGCCCACCCTTTGGTAATTTCCCCAGTTCAGACTGCAAAATTGGGATATACATACTCTGCAACCGGCAATACAACGACATGGGTTCCCTGACCTGTGAAGTGGAGACACTATGATAGGAACGACCAAAAGACAGCCACTAAAGCTGCCTCTACTTAGCAAGTAGTAAACTAAAAGCAAAGCTACATTCATGGAGGAATTTTAAATACTCATGCAACCTAATCAAGGACTTGAAAGATGCAAGATAGTGATTCCTACCATGTTCTATTCCACTCACCTATTTGGTCTGTATAGAAAACAGATGAATCTGGGAGAATGACAGTGATTATTGCAAACCTTGTCATGCTGTGACTCCAAGTGCACTTACTATTTGAAATGTAGTTTTATTGCCATATCAAATCATTACTTCCCTAGCAAGTGTCCACAGCCATTGATCTGACAAATGCTGTTTTCTCCACACCTGTTATCAAGGACTGTATGAAGCCATTTTCTTTCAACTAGCAGGGTCAGAAACATAGCTTCACTATCCTATCTCAGAGCTATATCCACTCTCTAGTCCTGTGTCATATTTTAGTCCTCATGGAACTTTATCATTTTTCCCATCCACAGAACATCGAGCTGGCCCATCACATTGATAATATCATGGTGATTTTTCCCTGGTGACCAGAAAGCAACAACTGCTGGGAGATAACTTTTTTTCCTATTTCTGCAGGTCTTGCAAGTAGAAGAACTGACAGCCTTTGTTCTAAACTATCTTTTCCAGTAAGTGTGTATAGTGACTAGCCTTGAAGATAGACACAGTGTCTTCATCTAAAGCAAAAGTTAGCCATGCTTACTGTGCAGTATAATAATAATGTCTACTTCTAGAGGAAAGGGCATTTATGTTTACTGCCCGTTATAAAAGACTCGGGTTACCAAAGCTCAGGGTTCTGTTCCTGTAATGGAATCCAACGTGTGTACGTGTGTCACATGACCTTCTTCGCGTTGCCCTGTAGGAAATGGGGCTGGGGAACTGGTGCAAGAAATGCTGACATTTTGGTTACCATTATTGCTATGAGGAATAAAGTCCTTTGTCTTTGATCAGAAGTCTCATGTCTTCTACTGATCTCTATGAAACTGTGGCAAGTAAATCGTTAGCTTACAAGTAGGGTAAAATCTCAGAAGCTTCAGACTCCTTGACAGAAATTACTCTAGATACCTCAATATGGCACAAAAGATGGGAAATCAATCCCACAACAAGCCAGGGGGTATAACAACCACCCTGAATAAATTTCTAGGAGAACAGTTGTTTCACTCTGTCAAGAAAATCCCTTCTAAGATGAAGGACAAGTGGCCGCATCTGGCCTCTCTTACTACTAAGGAAGAGACAATACATACCTCATCTGCACTTGCTATCCTCCTCCATTTATTACCTAATCTAAAAAATGGCCAGTTTTGGATGGGACCAAAAACACTATACATTATAGTGTTTTTGGAATTATAGAAAGATTTATTCACCACCATTCTGTTATTTAGCACAGCACTGCTTCTGACTATGGGATCCACTTTTCAGGACATGAAATGAGGCAAATAGACTCCTGCTCTGGAACCCACTCATCTTACTGTGTTCGAAGTATTTGGCTTCACAAAAAACAAAATGCCTTTTGGAAACTCAGTAGGATGGCACACAGTGTGTAATAAAGACCTATTTTTCCCATAGCTAGAATTCATGAGGCTGGACGTCAAGAGTGGAAATGGGAGTGACATTTCTCACTCTTATTCCTAGTAAAATATTTTTTCTTTCATCCCTATGAATTTAGTCTCTGCTGGTCAGGACACTTTGTTCCCAGGGGATAAAGGTTTCCATGAGAAGGTACGTCAGTGGTTCTATTCAAATGGAAGCTAAGAAAGCCAGCTGGCCACTTTGGGATCTCCCTGCCAATGAATTAATAGCAAAGGAGAGCTGCTGTACTTCCTGGGGGATGAACGCTGACTATGGAGGGAAGACTGGGCTGTCACTACACAACGGAAGATGAGAAGTATGTCTGGAATGAAGGCAAATCCCTGAGGCTTCTCTCAGTACCTGAGTGCCCTACAGTGGATGGAAAACTGCAGCAACCCATTCCAGCAGGACAGTGGATGATTAGAACCTTACCAGACGAAACACATGAAGGTCTGGACCACTTTTCCAAGCAAGTAATCACAACCTCAGCGGAAGTATTTGCTGAGTGAAAAAGGAATTTGAAATGGGTAGTAGAAGGCAGTTGTAAATATCAGTTATGGCCATGTGACCAATTGTAGAAATGAACAACACAGTTTTAGTATTATTCCGTGAGTTTTTGTTTTGTTTTTGAGATGGAGTCTTGCTTTATTGACAGGCTGGAGTGCAGTCAGTGGCATGATCTCAGCTCACTGCAATCTCTGCCTCCAGGGTTCAAGCAATTATCCTGCCTCAGCCTCCCAAGCAGCTGGGATTGTAGGCGAGCACCACCACACCAACCTAATTTTTGTATTTTAAATAGAGATGGGATTTCACCATGTTGGTCAGGATGGTCTTGATCTTCTGACCTTGTGATCTGCCCGCCTCAGCCTCCCAAAGTGCTGGGACTCCAGATGTGAGCCACCATGCCTGGCCATTCTCTGGTTTTAATATGTATACATTAATCATGATTTTCTTCCTTTCGTCCATTCCCCTACTATCTAACATAATATGTGTCAACAGTGACTAACTCTTATCTCAATACTTAGGTTACAGAATACCAGATGGGAAGTTTAGCTCAGGTGGAAAAGAATGATCACCCAAAAATGGATAAAAGGACTTTTTATCCTTTCTAGGGAGGAAGGTTAGCACGTTTGTTTCCTTTGTACAAGAAATTATTGCATCATTCTGGGCAGACGAATGATGTCATTATCATCCTTGGAGGTCCAGTTTGGTTAAGTGCAGGGTACGTGGAAGCCACCTAGACACTGGGCAGGCTATGATGACTGTGGACGGTCTCAACCCAGTGAAGGTGGGGTTATATTTTCCAGAATTCCTTCCCTCTGTACTTCTGGGTTAGCTTTGGCCACAGAAAGCATTTTGTGCAGGACTTAAAGGCAGCAGTGGAAGAGCAGCCGTGTGTTTTATCCTTGGAGAGCCAGTTCACTCCCAGGGGCCTGGGGCAGCTCTGCATGTCTTTACTGATCAACCAAACATCCCTTTCGGTCCTATGGGGACACCTGGAATCTCGGCTCCTCTTTCAGCAACTCCAGGCCCTGGGCCTCTGTGTGCAGCTTTGAGGCAAAGGTGCCAGCATCTCCCAAAGGCCACCCACATCACTGAGACAGGAGATAGTGTGAAACAGCTCCAGTCTGTCCTTGTCCCATTGTGTCTACCAGCTTCCCTTCCCAAATGCAGTCTGATGGACCTTTAGGGACAGCAGGCTCCATGCTGGACACAAGAGGCAAGCTGGCCCTACCAGCTCTCACAACTGTGTAGGTTATGATAAATACCTGATTCTCTCACCCATAGAGGCTCAGTTTCTCTGATCAAACTATTTCCGGCACAGAAGGCAAGACTATTAATGGAGTTATCTCTAAATAGAGAGAATTTCTTAAGAGAGGAAATAGACTTGAAGGAGTCAGAGAAGTAACCCATGTGGTAGTGAGAGGTTTTCCAAGGACACAGAGGCAGAGCACCGGCTAAGCTCCTTCGCCTGGGCAGGCCCCTCAGTGACAGTGAGTGAGAGCATCTGTCCATGGACGTGAGTGAGTGAAGGGCCCTTTACACAAGAGCACAGGAAGACCAGCTGGCTCTGACCTCAGGTGATCTCCCGACACATAATCACAGCAATGCACTGACAGGAACTGAAGATGAAGACAGGTATCATATAACTTTAACTCAGAACAAGCTACTTTAAATCGTCACCAGATCACATCACCCATGGTGATGGTTAACTGTATGTGTCAACTTGGCTGGGCCAAGGTGCTCAGATATTTTGCCAAACGTTTCTCTGAATGTTTCTGTGTGGGTGTTTTTTGGATGAGATTAATATTCAAATTGGTGGACTTTGAGTAAAACAGGTTGCCCTTCATAACGCAGGAGGGCCTCATTCAATCAGTTGAAAGCCTAAATAGAACAAAGAATTACCTTCTAATTCAAGAAGGAATTATCTAGCCTAATGGCCTACTCAGCAGATTTTGTGTGAGCCAATTTCTTAAAGCAAATGTCTCTCTTTCTCTCCAACCTATCAGTTCTGTTTCTCAAGAGAACCCTAATGAATGAACTCAAAGTAAGCTACAAATTAAATTTGAATGATTGCTGTAATCATCTTGTGAAAAGCATAGTTATATGGGATTGCATTTCTGTTTTAAATTTTAATTTGTGGCCATGCGTGGTGGCTCACACCTGTAATCCCAGCACTTTGGGAGGCTGAGTTGCGTGAATCACCTGAGGTCAGGAGTTTGAGAGCAGGCTGACCAACATGGTGAAACTCCATCTCAACTGAAAATACAAAAATTAGCTGAGTGTGGAGGCAGGTACCTACAATCTCAGCTACTCGGGAGGCTGAGGCAGAAGAACTGCTTGAACCTGGGAGACAGAGATTGCAGTGAGCTGAGATCGTGCCACTGCACTCCAGCCTGGACAACAGAGCCAGCCTCTATCTCAAAAAATAAATTAATTAAATGAAATAAATTTTAACTGTTAAAGGTAAACATGTTTTTAAATTAGACAATATTTTATAATCCTCTTCTACTACCCTCCCTTTAGCTCACTTTGATCCAGCTATACTAGCCTCTTTCCCATCCCTTAAATATACCTCAAAGACCTTGCATTTGCTATTCCTTCTGCTGGGAACACTGTTCCCTCAGATGACTGCATGACTTGCTCTCTTGCTTTCTTCAGAACTTTAGTCAACTGTATTTGTGGTGAATCTTTTCCTCCCTTCGATTCACCTGAAGCAGAGTTTTAAAAGAGATGCAGTCTGTGCATGTACATCTGTGCATGAGAGAAAGTCTCCTCTCAGCTCATCCAGCATCTCCTGTGCCACATGCAGACTTTCAGCTGCTTTCTCAGTTCAGTGCACAGAGCCCACTTAAAGGGTTATAGCTTTGCCTTTTCTTTAGTAACAGCCATTTTCAGGGCAGCTACTGAGCCACAGTGGTAATGGATCTAAAGATGCCTCCATACATTTGAATTTCAGCAAAGCACTCAGTAGTCACATAGGGACATGAGATCAAATCAAGTTATGCATTAGAACAGGCCAGAAGATGTCCTTCCTTACTTGATACAACACACATGTAGGGATTAGTGTCTTTATTCCTGGCCATGCCTGAATCCCACATATAATGTGTTTGTGTGTGTGCACATGGGAGTGGGGGTGTATATGTGCATATTTTCAAAAGCATTATTTATAATTTGGAAGACACTATATATAGAAAAATACAAGGACGAAGTTTAACTAATTTTCTCACAATTCCCCCACATGACCATTACTATTTCTGATTACTTTTTTCCAATTGTTTTTATGCAGCTGTTTTAAATTTAATTGTATTTTTATACACTTGTAATTACATTGCACTATATATCCGTAATATCCTATGCTGTTTTGTGCACTCCACATTATTTCATAAGTATCTTTCCATCCTATCAGTTAGACTTTTTTTCTGATTGCCAAGGACTCTAACAAAACCAAGACTTTATAATTTCACATGCCCCGAGGCAGGGCTGGCTTTGGGTGAGTGTAATTTGGTGGCTCAAACAATGACTAGGAACTTGGCTCTTTTTATCTCTGCTTTGGCTGGAAATGTGCTACCTGGCACAGAAAGAGACAAACTCTGCCTCTTATTCATAAGGTGGGCAATTCCCCAAACATAGGAAAGGGTTTAGATGCTTGGCAGCTAAAATGAATCTTAAATTTGTACTATGATATTTCATAAGACTGTTGTGAAATGTTGCCTGAGATAATACGTGTACGTGCTCAGCCCAGTGTTTGGCAAGTAGGAAGTGAGCCTGACAAACTTTCAGTTTTATGCTAACGATGATAAGAGAAGGGGCTGCTACTTGAGGATGATTAAACTCCATTAGCCTCACTTGTATCTTGACACACTGGGGAGAGGCCGTGAGCACTCTTAGGCTCAGGAGCCGGTCACTGGGTCAATTTAGAAATACAGGAACAGAGTGACAAGCTACACAATGCCATGGCAGTGCGAACACCAAAAACTGTGTGTTTCTATTGGCTGTGACATCTATACAGGACGAACCACTGGTTTGTTTAACAAAGAAATTGTAAGGAAAAATAATGAGATGGAGGAGGTCTTTTATATTAAAGAGATACAAAATGTATCAACAACTTGCAATGTATGAAACTTAAGCAGATCTAATTCAGTGCACAAGGGTCCCAATTCCTCCATATTCTCACCAATACTTGTTATTTTCTGGGTTTTGTTTGTTTTGATAGTAGCCATCCTAATGGGTGTGAGGTATCCATAGTTTTGATTATTATACAGATTTTACTTGTATCATTAACTAATTGTGTTACGTGCATTGATGTGTCTTTAAAATTAGATAAGTATTTTTTAGGGCAAGGTCCCTGTCACATACATCTTTTATTACCCAAAAATGCCTACTAAGCACTCGGAACGTGGAAGTGATCGGTATGATTGTTTGACACTGCAATTATATCCATTCAGAATGCTAGTATGTGTGGTAGATTGCTACTATACTTTTGTAATTTTTTTTTCACAAAGACCTTTAACACAAAGGAGAAGTTTTAAAAAATGTTCCACTGAAAAATAAACTACTGAGTTTAGAAATTCATTTAATTAGCAATCATTAATTGAACACCTAGATGCTGGTAATTCAGTGGTGAATAAGCCTGATTCAGTTCCTCTCTCATGAAGCTTTTTTTCATTTTAGCTGAAGTGGAAGTCATTAAATAAATTTAAACAACTCACCATTCAGTTATAGCCATGATAAGTTCAGGAGGCTCTGGGAGCATATATCAGGAACGCTTGGTATGGAGGCAAAAGCAGCCCCATCTTGGATGCTTATCCATCCGCCATGTTGACTTCTGATTAACACTCATTCCAGGAATACCTCTAAGCCTTCTACTTCCACCTACTTACGGTGAATCCTGCTCTTAGGTCAAAACAACCCTGATGTTGTTATAAACACATATTTGCCATAAATCCTGCCCTTAGGCAAATTCCTTATGCTATACAAGCTTTGGGTCTGGAGGTAACATGCAGGGATCCACCATCACCTCTTGCAGCCACCTGAGACATGGCTTCTGTTCCTAAGTCCCTATTAAATGCTTCTTGGTGGGAAGCTGGATTCATCAGTCTCTTTCTTTGGCTTCTCAGCTCCCTTGGCCTTTACAGGTAGGTCTGCACAGACCTGGTCACTATAAAACACTGGGTGTTTTCTGGGGGGTCAGAAATGATAAATAAATGTTAGCTAGGAGAAGATTATGTGGGGGAGAGCCCTTGAAGCAGCAGATATAGCACATGCAGAGGCCTTGCGACAGAGAGGAGAGTGGTCCCCTTGGGCATATGAGAAGAGTTTGCATCTCCCCCATAAGGAGCAGGAGCCCTAGGAAAGTCAAACGTTGGCCTAGTGCTCCCATACAACAATACCATCACCTCTACTCTGCTGCACTAAGGTGGTGTAGGGACATTCTTTGCACCTTGCTAGGCTGCTTCCAAGCAGGGTACCCAGGAGCCAGCTATCCTTAGATCTTCAAATGTAAGGGTTCTTGGGACAGTGAACAGGGCGAGGCACAGTTCTCTTCTTTTCTCAGCAAGCTTTATGCTACTCTTGCCTCAGCTTGGACTCTATGAAATAAGTTGAGGGGCTAGGAGGTTGGGATCTCACGATGAGACAAGTCATTAAATAAGCAGTGGACACTTGATTTCTATCTCTCCATCTGTCCACACTGGGGTGATAGAACTTAACGATCTAGAATCTTTGTTTCACTAGCAGTGTGAAGTTGTTCATGTGGGAGAACAACAGAACCTGCCCTAAAATGCCACAAGTTATTTATGAGCTAGATGCAAATTAATGCTTCACATATCCACACCACAGGCTTTGAGCCCACACATGGTGTTAAGAGGGATGATGAAATTCGACCCAGGAGAAGAATCAGTGCACACTGCCTCCTCTGGGAAGACTGATGATATTCAGTAAAAGGAAAAAGAAATGATTCCTAAAGTTCTCCCTTAATTTTCAGCTACAAAACCTTTATCCACTTGCTGGGCAGATGGAGCTAAAACTGTTTCCTTAACCAGGAATGTACAAGAGGGAATTGACACCGTGTGGGTGCCAATGTTCCTGTGGGGATGCACACAGCTAATTAAAACCACAGGTCACTTTGCCTACACTGCACTGTGCAAACAATGCTGGGGACGATGCCGTCCAACCAAATTAAAAAGCAATTAGTTTCCCCTGCAGATGATTTATAGGGAAGACAATGCACCTTGAATAAATACCATTGAATTTACACCTACATCTAAAGACAAACACTTCATGATGTAGCAGATTTGGCTTCAGCTCAAGGACAATGTAGCCTCATACCCAAAGTGATTTGGGGGTGAGATGGTGAACCTGCTTGGCCCACTTGATTACAGATTGACCCAGGATTCTCCAAGTCAGCTTGCATATGAGGAAATATGTGATAGTAATTATTATTTTAGAAAGTCCTGGGAAGAATGAGATTACAATCAGGCAGAGAGGGTCCTCCATCATTTCTGTTCTCATAGCTATTGTAAGAACTATTTTAGAACTCTTATCGCACCATGATTCTTGTTTTCCTAGAAGATGGAAGAGCAACCAATGGACCGTGTTTGCAGTCCTCGTGTGACCCTTCTTGCTTTGTGATATGGCCCTCAATCAGTTTTCTGGACAAAAGTTAAAAAACTGCAACAGTGAACAGAGGTACAGTGTAGAGGTTGGGAGAAAAGATTCTGATGTCCAAATGACTGGGTTTGAATCAAATATCTCACACACACACACACACACACACACACACACACACACACACGTAGTCATGTACTACATAATGACATTTTGGCCAATGACAGACTGCATATACAAGGGTGATTGGGCATGGTGGCTCATGCCTGTAACCCCAGCACTTTGGGAGGCTGAGGTGGGAGGATGACTTGAGCCCATGAGTTCAAGACCAGCCTAAGCAACATAGTGAGACCCTGTCTCTTTTTTTTTTAAAGATCACCATATGGTGTTTTTAGGATATCTCTTTGTATTTAAATATGTGTAGATATACAAACAACATTGTGCTATAATTGCCTACAGTATTTGGTACAGTAACATGCTGCGCAAGTTTGTGGCCCAGGAGCAACAGGCTATATATGCCTTGTAGCCTGATACGCTATGCTCTATACACCACAGGTGTCACAGGCTATAACATCTAGGTTTGTATAAACATACTTTACCATGTCTGCACAGCAACAAAATTACCAAAGGACACAATTTCAGAACATATTCCTGTTGCAAAGCAATGCTTTGTGATTGTATATGTAAATGTTTGTGCATGGATAGATGGATGAGTGAATGGATACAGCCTAGATGGCTGTGAATGGATACATGGGCAAGTCCTTTAATCTCTCTGTGCCCTGGTCTCTCCATATTTAAAATGAAGTGTTGTAATGAGTAAGTCAACAGAAGTTACAATGCTTTTAGACCAGAGCCTGGCACATGGTAATCTCACTGTAAATGTTACCTATTATCATTTGTTAAATACGTGAAAGTATTAAAAGGTTTGTGCTTAAAATGCAACACCAACTTTCTTGCTACACACTTACTCAATAAGGTAGGTAATCGAAAAGGGTGGGAAAGTAACTCTTTCCCATGGAGCTCAAATGAAGATATTCTCTTTTTGAATAATAAAAAAAAAAAAATGCAGCTCCTGGACATTTACATTTTATTTCAAAAATGGACCTCAGGTATAAAAGGCAGTGTTTTTTGTTTGTTTGTTCTTACTGTCTTAGTCGTCTCATTACAGAAGCTTTGATCTCTACTATTTACCACGGTATCCACAGCAAAATAGGAGAAGGCAGGGAGGGAGGAAGGGAGGGGG
>NW_016107357.1:13727487-13820602 GCF_001604975.1 Cebus imitator
AGGGAGGGAGGGAGGGAGGGAGGCAGGCAGGCAGGGAGGGAGGCAGGCAGGGAGGGACGGAGGGAGGGAGGGAAGGAGGGAGGAAGGAAGGGAGGGAAGGAGGGAGGAAGGAAGGAAAGAAGGAAGGAAGGAAGGAAGGAATAAAAGGATGGAAAGAAGGAAGAGAGGGAGGAAAGGAAGGAGGGAGAAAAGGAGAGAGGGAGGAAAGGAGATAAGTATATTCAATATCCAGCTCTCTTTAGACAAGCTGTTGAATATTCATTAGATACAGTGATTTTTTTAAATTTCGACTCATCAGAGGCAGATTCAAACCAGAACAAGTGCCACATTATTTTTCAAACAACAGTTTCTCCACTGATGGAATCCAAGTGGAATGAATGAATATGAACCTGAACGAAACGTAGCTGCACAGTGTCAGGATTCCTCATGAAATGACTATAAAGCCAAACAGAAGCTGTGCCACAGGCTTCCTTTTCTCCTTCACCTCCCGGCTTGTCCTTCACAGCTCACCCTTAAAAATCTTTGTTTCCTGCCATTATTTGATATGAGGCTAAGGAGAGTTTCCTTCATTTTGGCTGGTTCATCATTCTTTGTGGACTCTTGCAGTGACATTAATCAACTGTCACCTGCATGGGTTTTCTGCATCTGCTCTGATAATGGGCCTGCTTTTTAAAAAGTACACACAACACAGCCAAAAGAGTGGCCCCAGAGTGTGGCCCAGGGCAGGGGACACTGACCATAGTCAGAAAAGCATCTTTTATTTTCACTTATCTTACTGGTCTTTACTATGACCCAAAGCTTCCACAAAGCTCCATTTTCCCCATCTCTGTCCCACAACAGTATGTGTGAGTGTGGAGTAACTGGTCAAATAAAGTGGGATGTATAAAAATATTTCCCACACCTGTAAACCTCCATGCATGTGCTTGCATGCGCCCACACACATCCACACAATTATTACTCTGTTACCTTGGAAAGCACCACTTCTAATAGTAGATACTAAGGGTGAGTTAGCATCTACCATTAGATGTTAAGGGTGAGTTCAGGTCTCCCCTTTGGCACCTAATAGTTCTCTGACTGTTTTTTGGACAGGATACTCAAATGTCTCCAAGGCTTGACTTATTTATTTATAAAGAGGAATTTAGGGGGAAATTACCCCAGAAAATTTTATAAGAATCCAGCAGGTTAAAATACATAAAGTGCTTCCTTCATGGGAGGTCTATTTGAAGGTGTAGTAGTTTTAAAACATGTTCACAAATTCATTGATAGTCATCAAGTGCCAGAGCCTGGGGCTGTGCTTGGCTTGGAAAGGTCTCCAATGGGGGTGCAGTTGTGTGGGTGGGGTATTAGATTCTTATTATTGCACCACCAATGTGAAATAAATCTGTAAATAAGACCCCAGACTCTCCAGACGATGTGGGCTTCCTGTGGCTGATAGAGACACCCAAATTTATAAAACAGAACCAAATGGCTATAGCAGGATGAAAGAAGAGAGGTCACACACTCCTTCATTCTTGGAAAGGCAGCTCTTGAAAAATATCCCACTTTCCAACCCAGAGCCAGAATGGTTCCTGTAACCAAAGCCAAGATAAAGTGTGGCCCAAATGCCCACTCCCCAAGTCACCCAACCCTAACGTTTAGAAGAAACATCTGTCAGAGACTTCTGGTTTGGGGCTTGAAAACCACCCAATCAGGCCTCAACTATTTCCAACAATTGGAACTGAGCAAATCTGAATCCTTCATTTGCATAAACAGACTTGACTGAGAACTGAGGCAGCAACCTTTTTTGACGATGTCAGATCCTTCCTTTGTTCTTCTTGGAAGAGCATGCTGTCACTTGAGTAAAGCCTGTGCCTCCCCAAACCTGCACAGTATTTTTTTTTTTTTGAGACAGAGTCTCGCTCTGTTGCCCAGGCTGGAGTGCAGTGGCTCGACCTCGGCTCACTGCAACCTCTGCCTCTTGGGTTCAGGCGATTCTCCTGTCTCAGCCTCCCAAGTAGCTGGGATCACAGGTGTGTGCCACCACACCCGGCCAATTTTTTGTATTTTTAAATACAAAAAATTTCACCATGTTAGCTAGGATGGTCTCGATCTCCTGACTTCGTGATACACCCACCTCGGCCTTTCGAAGTGCTGGGATTACAGGCGTGAGCCACTGTTCCTGGCACTTTAAAAAAAAAAAAATGGAAAATGAAACTCTCCCTTTTTCCTCTGAAGATTTCATGGTCTTTTGTTAACACAAGTCACTAATATAACAACTTAAAACTTATTCCTTTATCAGGTCACAGTTCTGAAGGAAGCCCAGATATGGTGTGGCTGGGTGTTCCGCTCAGAATGGCTGAGTTCTCACCTGGGGGATCTAGGGGAAAATTCAGTTTCAAGCTCACCCTTATTCTCTGCTAAATTCAGGTGTCTGTGGTTGACGGACTGAGGTCCTCGTTTCCTTGCTGACATCAGTTGCCTCTCAGCCCTAGAGTCTATCTGCACCCTTATCACATAGCTCTCTCTCCTTTAAGTCCGCAAAAACGTGTTGAATCTTCAGGCTTCAAATCTCTGATTGCCTCTGCTGGCACCAGCCAGAGAAAATGCCCAGAATTTATGGTAAGGTCAGGCCTACCTGGATGATCTCTATCTTAAAGTCAAGTTAAGGTCATATAACATAACCTAATCACAAGAGTAGGAATCTTCTACTATATTCACAGTCTTGGGAGTTATGCCTGGCACATACAGATTGAAAGGCAGGAAATTTGGAACGCCATTCTAGAAGTTTGCCCAAACTAGGTAGGATTGCTGCTTCTCCCATCAGCACCCCTGGGGATCCCTTACAGCAATTCTTTCAGCTGGTACTCTTTCCCCCAGTCCAGCTCTGTAACTTCAGGTGACCTTCGTAAAGAGAAGTTGATGAGACAGTGTCTGTGTACTTGATGTGGGACCACAGAATTGTGACCAGGGGCTTCTCAGTGGGGCTTGGCTGTTCTAATATGTAGTATGTTGTGCCAACTAATACACAGTTGTTGTTATTAGAAGGGGAACATCTAGTAGGTGAGTGACCTGCCCAACTTGCTTGGTCAAGCAAAGTCTTATGCCTATCCTGTGGGGACATTGCCTGAGGATGATTACTGGATGGTTACCTCAATGACCACCTATCCTTTAAAGCTGGGAAAGCCTGTAGGACTTTTCTGCTGCTCTGCCCCTGCTCTTTGCCTTCCCTAACAGTCCAATGCTGTCTATGGGAATACAATTCATTCATTCACTCATTGGCTTAAGGAAACATTCATTAAGTACCTATGGTAAGCATGTGCCAGTAAATGTGCAAACATTATCTCTGTAGCAGCTGGATCCTACAGAAGCATTCAGATTGGTCTTCCTGCTTCTACCCTTGCCTTTTTGTCATCTATTTCCTACACACATGCCTGATGATCCTTTAAAAAGATTTACATAATGCCATTCTTCTGGTCAAAACCCTCTAATGACTTTCCAGCTCTGTTACAGTAAAAGCTCGAGTCCTCACCACAGCCTCTAAGGCCTGAACCATCTGGCTCCCTGGAGCCCCTCTGACCTCATCACCTATGCATCTCTCTCCTACTCTGCTCCAGCCACACTGGCTTGCCTGGTTCCTCCTCAGGCCACGTAGTCCTACGTCATGACCTCAGCACATGCCAATGCCTCTCTCTAGGCTGCCATTCCCCCACACCTGCAGGGCTTGCTTCCTTCACCTCTCTGCTCAGATGCTATATTATCAGGAATAGCCTGAGACATTCCCTGACCACATTCTATGGAGTAGCACATCCATTTCCCTTTTCATTTCCCATCCTTTTATTTTTCCTCCATGGCCTTACCACTCCGCAGCATTTTATTTATGTGCTTGTCAATCTGTTTGTGTCTCCCACCAGAATATAAGCTATACCAGCACAGAGACTGTCTTCTTTGCTGCTGTATCCCCAGAACATACAACATTTCCTGGCACACAGTGATGGATGAATGTGCTGTAAGTACCATGCTATATTCTGGGAATAAAGAGATGAATAGCGCAAGATTCTTTAGATTTTTTTTTTTTTTTTTTTTTTTTTGAGGTGGAATCTCACTCTCTTGCCCAGGCTATAGTGCAGTGGTGTGATCTCAGCTCACTGAAACCTTCACCTCCTGGATTTGAATGATTTTCCTGCCTCAGCCTCCTGAGTAGCTGGGATTACAGGCACCCACCACCACACTCGGTTAATTTGTGTACTTTTAGTAGAGATGGGGTTTTACCATGTTGGTCAGGCTAATCATGAACTCCTGACCTCAAGTGATCTGCCTGCCTCAGCCTCCCAAAGTGCTGGAATTATAGGCATAAGCCACTGCGCCCAGCCTAGAGTCTTGCCTTTGAAGGAATTCATAACCGAGTGGCAGGAGAAGAGGCAGATGCCAGCAATCATGAGGGTGCTGCAAGGGAAGGCCAAACAGGCAGGGGCTGGGCCTGGATAACCACGCAAACCTTGCAGAGCAGTAGCAGTTGAGCCCATTCTGGAGGATGAGTAAGGGGTGCCTGGGGAGAGTGGGAGGGGAGGCCTCTCACACCCCCTCTCACTTTCCCTTGTCCCACTGCTTCAGTCATGCCGGTTGGTGGCTGTCCTTGATCCTCAATGGCTAGGGGTGGAGGTGGTGTAGACCTAGCTTGGGTCACGTGCTTCCTCAGAGTCAGTCACTGAGGCTGGGAAGATAAAATGATCTCATTGACCAGGTTTGGGTCATATGCTCCCCTTAGAGAATGAGAAGAAGAGGGAGGTTCACTCCTATCAATCACAGGGCCTGGGAGGGAGGGGGTTCCTAAAAGTAGAATTTAGCTGCTATTTCCATACAGTTAAATGAACAGTAGCCTGGCCAAACAACACAATGGTCTCTCTTTCCACTTTGTTATTTTCACATCCACACTTTTTCTTTGTTCTGTTTTCAGTTTTCCTGTACTTAGGAAACTGTATCCTAAATATGCCAGAACTCTTGTTCTGTGTCCAGCCAGGAAGATGTCACCGGATGCCAGTAGTGGCTGGGTGTGGGGGACATTCAGGTGTGCGGTGCAGGAAAGGGTGGGGTGAGGGGTGTAGAGTCATCTCTGCTTCTGTCCTAGTGGGTTACTGATAGAACATTGTTCTGCACAGAGATTAGAACTCAGGGTATGAATGGCTCAGACTTTAGGTTTAGACTGCATTAGACTGTCATTCTATAAAGACCGCTGAAAAGACAACAGATTACAACAAAGTATTAGCCTTTGCCTTATTTGTAAGAAGGAAATATCTTAACTGCATAAAACCTTTGGTTTACTTCCCATATATTCCTTTAACAGTTTGATGACCATCCATCCTGGTTTGCTTGGGATTGAAGGGCTTCCTAAGACACAGGACTTGCAGTTTAAAAATGAAGACAGTCCTGGGAAAAGGGAGATATGAAAACAAAATAAACAGTGTTTTTTGGACTTTAGGGTATTTTACGATTGTAGAGGCTGTAGAGTTGTATCTACAAACTGTTTTAATAAAGAATTGTACTGGATCCTGCCAAAAATGAGGCTGCACCCAGGTGTTGTAAGAAGAAATCATTGTAATCACCTGTTCCTTAGGTAATTCTATCTTGTGTGTTAGCTCAGGCTACTATAAGAGAGTACTACAGATGGGTGGCTTAAAGAAACAGAAAAAATTTACTCCTTGCAACTCTGGAGGCGGAAGTTTAAGATCAGGTGCCATCATGATCAGGTTCTTGGGGGAAGGCCCTCATCTTGGTTGACAGCAGTCTTCTCCTTGTATCTTCACAAGGCAGAGAGCAGAGTGATAGAAAGCAAGTTTTCTCCTGTCTTTTTGTAAGGGCACTAATCACATTCACAAAGGCTCCACTCTCATGACCTAAATACCTAATTGCTTCCCTAAGGCCCCACCCTTTAATACCATTACCTTGTGGATTGAGATTTCAACAATATGAATTTGGGGGGACACAAACATCAATCCATTGGATGTTGATTAGATAAGAAGCACAAGTTAGATTCAGTATGGTACAGTACTTTAAGATCCTATTTATTTTAAAATCAGTTTACATTTATGTCATCTTTTGTTGTTAATCTCTAAGAGATATAAGCTAATTTGTTATTATTGATGCCTAATAACAAATAGAGGAAAGAAATTAAGCATCAAATCAATGAATTTTCTAACATGAAGATACCCATGTAATCCAAATAATTCATTTTTCATGATAAAGAACATTCAACTTTGGAAGTCTTTTTTTTCTGTTTTCTGACACATCAATTCACTATACCTGGATTGCATATATCTTTGAGCTACTGAAATTGGTGCCAGAATTCCAGGCACAGCATCAAAACAAAATAACCCAACTTCCGGTGAGCCTTGCAAATCCAAACTGCTTTTCAGTGATGGAAAATGCTGCATGATTTACATTTAAAATTAACATTTTTGATACAAGAGATACATATACTTACCCCCCTTTCTTTGGAAGCTCCTCCTATGGATTTGCTTTGCTTTATCAGCTTTTCATTGTACTCAACATGCATGGAGTGCAAAATAAATCAAGATAGAGGCCCTATATTACCAGTTGAGATAATAAATATTGTTGTAATAATATAGCATTACAAATGTTGCAGAAATAATGGTGATGACAGCTATATTTCACAAATCTGACTTTGTTTTTTAGATAATCATTGGATTGGCATATGTCTCAGGTTAAAGGGAAACTAGGAAGTCCATGTGTGGGCACAAACCAATTAAGTTGAGCACTCACTGAATTGCTTTCACAGCCAGGATGGGGAATGATTGACCACAAATCAAGCTGTACACATGTTAGACTACAAGAGTTTACAGGTAAATATGGCCCAAAGCCACTGCCACGGCATTCGTTGGCTGGAACATTTGCAGTGGTAAAGTGAGACGGAGAAGCTATTTAATTCTTTGTCAGAGGAGATCCTCCAGCTGGGTCCGGCTTTGGTATACACTTTAATGTGAAGGAAAAGAGGGAAAATTGGGCTTCCTATGCATGGCTGAGGACGGGAAGTCTGCCTACACCAGTGGTTCTCAATCCTAGTGCAATTTAGAAACTTCCTGGAGTTTAGAAAGAAGAAAAAAAATACAGACGCTCAGGACTCGCCCAAGACCAATTACTCAAGTTAAACAAGATTTATGGGAGACCATTGTTTTGGACTAACCTCCTGTACTAGGTCCTAGCAGACAAGATGAAACCAGAATGAAGTCACTTGTGCTAAGTGCCATGCAACCAAAATGAACTTTGAAACAGGCCAGTTTTCCCAAAAAACAGGAGATTCTAGTCAACCTGAGTCAGTACACTAACAACGTCCAAACTGTTTTTACCCTATAAGGAAAATAACTTTGAAATACCCACCTTAGTTGTTTGTTCTGTTCTTCAGCCTTTTTTTGCCCATAAAGCCAACCTCCTCTGCGCAGCTCACTGGAACACTCTATTTGCCTTATAGAATGATGTTTCCCGATTCTAGATCCCAAATATAAGCCAGTTAGATTTTTTTAAGACAAGAGTTTCGTTCTGTTGCCCAGCCTGGAGTGCAGTGGCATGATCTCAGCTCACTGTAACCTCTGCCTCCTGGGTTCAAGCGATTCTCCTGCCTCAGCCTCCCAAGTAGCTGGGACTACAGGCACGCGCCACCATGCCCAGCTAATTTTTTTGTATTTTTAGTAGAAACAGAATTTCGCCATGTTGGTCAGGCTGGTCTAGAATTCGTGACTTCAAATGATCCTCCCGCCTCGGCCTCCCAAAGTGTTGGGATTACAGGCGTGAGCCACCGCGCGCGGCCGCCAATTAGACCTTTAAACTAAACTTGTAATTTTGTCTTCTGACACTTCCTATTACTGCAGGTGAAACCCAGGCATTAGAGCAAGTGTAAAACTCCCCAGCTGATCATACTCTGAGGAATGGTTGAGAACATAGTTGGAGTTATTACCTTGGCATCCCGCTTTGAGGAATGCTTCCAGGACCCAAACCTTCTACAAAAGGGCTGTCCCTGCAGCCTAGGGCAATTTCAGCTCCTAGGTGCGGGGTCCAGGGCAGAACTTGGGTGATGGCGCTCACTTGAAACAGCAATAGTTTAATAACGGAGGTTCTCACGCACTTATTTCTGCAAAAACCTCACAAAAGCCCAGAACCCAGGACGAAACTTAGAGACCTCACAGCCCGCTCTGTCTTTTAGGAACTGCCCGGGCACATACACAACCGCCCAGGGCTGAGTGCGCAGGCGCGGACTGAGGACGCGGGAGAGGGCGCATGCGTGGGCTTGAGGGCGGTGCTTCCGGTCGATGTACCGCTGGGGGGCGGGGCCTGCGACACGCGGTGGGCGGGTCCTGAATTGCGACCCTGGCCCGGATCTGACCTGGATTGCGACCCCAACCCGGACTGCTACCCTGACCGCGACCCCTACCCCTGCCCACCCGCATGGCCCGGCACGTGTTCCTAACGGGGTCCCCAGGTAACCCTGCGGGGATCCCCACCTCTGCGAGGTCGAGGGGGTGGGGGCGCGCGGGCTGGGGGCGACCCTGTGCTGTCGGGGAGAGTCCCCGGCTCCAGGGTTCCGGCCTCTGAAGTTCCCAATTTAAATGGCGGGCTTGGTAGTCTGAAGCGTTTATACTCCTTCCCGGAAAACGTGACTTAAACGACTAAGGGCCCAAAGGATTAGAACACACTCGTGAGGGGGTCCTAGACCGGCTTCTTGATGAAGGGCTGAAACCGCAGGAGCCAGCGGCAGCGGTAACTCCTTACTGCAGTGTTGACATTGTGGTCTGCACAAACCGTGTTTCAGGAGATCAGCAGCAACCGCGATGTCAAGTGGGGATGTTTGATTTCTAGTGACAGTCACAGGTACTTCTTTATTGTGGCTCTTTGCTACATAGTGCAAAGAAATGGGAAATTTTCTTTGGAGGATAGCGAAATGGAAGATGTAACACCTTTTTCCCATCTAAGTTCATCCCCCTATCCCCGTCCCCATCCCCATTTCCATCCCCTTGAATTCCCTCCACAGCTGAGGCCACAGGTGGAGAAGCTTTGGTACCTACAGGAGCCCTTCTCAGACGCTCTTGCTTGTTCCTGTCGCTGTCCGCCCCCCACCCCGGCCCCCCGCGATGTCTGTCAGATCCCTCAACCTGTGGCCTGTGGAGTTCTCATCTGGGAAATAGGATAGTATTGAGGTCAGATGAGAGAGTAGGAGGAGATGCTTTTAAATGAAGGCGCTACCCATGTATCAAGCATTACTAAAAAGGACGGATAGGAAGGTGGTGGTCACATCAGACAGGCTAAGAAATAATGGTGGGCTAAAGGACTTCAGCTCCTTTGCAAGGCAAATCTAATTTTGAAGTTTATTGTGGGCTCAGATATCAAAGACTGTAACCCTGGATCTAGAATTCTTTTTTACTTTATTTTAATGTTTATGTTTAGCCTTAAGTAGCAAAGGCTACACCTAATATTGCAGACTTTGGAATTCTATCAGGCATTGGAGAGGGCAAATGGGGAGCAGACGGTGAGGAGGAGGAGGAGTAGGAGGCTGGTTTGAGAAATGCCTGCTATCCACAGTCACTCCTAAGTATTGCAAAGAACTGTTTTCCGAAAGTTGGTTTGTCAATCCTTTATTTGAAACTTGGAATGCAGTTTGATACAAAGCAGGCTGACCCCAAGATATCCGTGTGTTTTATAATGGAGGTGTCTTGATACCCTGATTGTATTGGTGGTGATTCTTGTTTCTGCCGTCTTATCAAAGTCTTCTGTAAACTAGCTGAAAGACTCAAATAATTCTACAGTGTGGCTCTCTTAAACCTGTCCTCAAACCCACGCACCTGTCTTTTCTCCTCCTCTTCCTCATGTAGTTACAATGTAATTTTCATTAGTGAGTGTTTATAGTATTATGGCTATGTAAAGATAATCACAACAGAGCCACGTAGTAACCTTTTTTTTTTTTTTTGAGACAGTCTTGCTCTGTGGTCCCAGGCTGGTGTACAGTGGTGTGATCTCAGCTCACTGCAACCTCTGCCTTCCAGGTTCAAGTGATTCTCCTGCCTCAGCCTCCCAAGTAGCTGGGACTACAGGTGTGTGCCACCACGCCCAGCTAATTTTTTTTTTTTTTTTTGTAATTTTAGTAGAAATAGGATTTTACTGTGTTAGCCAGGATGGTCTTCACCTCCTGACCTGGTGATCTGGTGGCCTCGGGACTCCCGAAGTGCTGGGATTACAGGCGTGAGCCACTGCACCCAGCCATAATGTATCATTTTTCCATTTATTTATTTATTTTAGAGACAGGATCTTGCTCTGTCACCCACGCTGGAGTGTAGTGAAACAATTATAGCTCCCTGCATCCTCAAACTCCTGAACTTAAGTGATCCTCCCGCTTCAACCTCCTGAACAGCTGGGACTACAAGCGCATACCACTATACCCAAGTAATTTTTAAATTTTTTGTAGAGACCTGTCTCTTGCTATGTTGCCCAGGCTAATCTCCAATTCCTGGCTTCAAGTGATCTTCCCACCTGGGCCTCCCAAAATACTGGGATTATAAGTGGGAGCCACCTAACCCCTCCTTCTTTTTCTTTGTACTAGGATAGGGTCTCGCTCTGTCGTCCAGGTTGGAGTGCAGTGGTACAATCTCAGCTCACTGCAACTTCCACCTCCCGGCTCAAACAGTCTTCCCACTACAGACTCCCTAGTAGCTAGTACTACAGGTGTGCACCACCATGCCCTCTAATTTTTCTTTTTTTTTTCCTTTTACACACAATGTTTTTCCCCCTAATAACTCCTAATAATAGGAGTTATTATCTGATGTTTTTATTTGCCTAGTTTCTTTCTGTCTTCTTAACATGTTCAGACCATCAGGTAATGTCTCCTCTCAAAGAGCTCACTTTTTGTTACATATCCTCTTAGTACCCCTGGCACTTAGCATTTTTTCCCATTTCCAACTGTCTGTACCCATGACTCATCTTGGAGGGCTTTCTCTGGTCCCTGGAGCCCACTTGACCTGCACACAGAGCAGGCCCGAAGAGCCAGGGAATTCCTGTGCCCAGGGAGTAGCCTTCAACCTGTGATTCCTTAAAGTTAGTTGATAAATTCCCTACTTCCTCACTCCTCAGACAGGATAACTGAGCCACTTGCCCTGACTTGTCCCTTAGGATTCCCCAGTGGGATGAAGCTCCAGCTGCCCCCAGTGGAACTTGCTTGATAGTACACCTCGTGCTGGTGTCTTCCCCTCCCTTCTGACTTTCTTCCCTACCAGCTCATCATGTTGTCGGCTTCCCAAGTTAAACTACCTGCACTTGAACTTTATCTCAGGGTCTGCTTAGGGGAGAACCAGAACCAAAATAATTCCAGAGCTTTCTGATCTGTTTGTGCCTGGCATACAGCTGTCACCTCGACGTATTTGGTTCATTTCTTATCCAGACAGTATTGGGGTAGCAGCTTAACTAATGAAGAAAAAATTAACTGAAAGAAGATTCCTAGAGCTGAAGAAGCCAAAAGGAACTTGGTCCAAATGCTTCCTATTTATTAATGCACAATGTGCTACACAACATGCAGTCCCCACAGTATACCCTTTGTGAACAGGAATAGTTACCATTGCTCCATTTTATCTTTTTCAAAATATAAAACAGCGTTGTTTTTTTTGTTAGGATAAGAGTAAGACCAATTCAGTATAAGAATTTAAAAAACCAGGAAAGTTTTAAGGAAGAAAGCGACAATTACAAGGAATTTCAACTTAATAGAAATCATCTCTGTAAATCTTTGTTCTGTAATCTTGACATTATTTTCTGTAGACACATATGTACTTCGCCATTTTTTAAAAAAACATAATGGAATGGTTTCCGCTATTAACCTGCTTTTTTTCATATATTATTATCATATACTGTGGTCTATTTTCCATGGTAATAAGTACACATAAGCAATATATATATATATGTATATGTGTGTGTGTGTATTTTTTTTTTTTTTTTTTTTTTTTTGAGATGGAGTCTCGCTCTGTCACCCAGGCTGGAGTGCCGTGGCGTGATTTCGGCTCATTGCAACCTCTGCCGCCTTGGTTTATGCAATTCTCCTGCCTCAGCCTCTTGAGTAGCTGGGTCTGCAGACGCATGCCACCACACCTGGCTAAGTTTTTGTATTTTTAGTAGAGACAGGGTTTCACTGTATTAGCCAGGATGGTCTCGATCTCCTGAACTTATGATCCACCCACCTCAGCCTCCCAAAGTGCTGGGATTATAGGTGTAAGCCACCGTGCCCAGCCAGCAATATATTTTTTAATGGTTGCATGGTATTCATGTGTATTTATGTGTTATTATATACACGGTGCTGTGAGTTAACATTCCCTCACTAATCAACATTTAGGTTGTTTTCAGTGTTTTGCTATTATAGAAAATATTGCAGTGAATGTCCTGTTGTACACATTTTGTTGACATCTAGTCATGAACTGCAGGTTGCTGTAGTAGGCATATTGAAATTGCCCTTCAGAAAAGGAGTACCAGCTTACACATTCAGCAATGCTATTACTTGCATTAAACAGATTCTTCAGTGACTTTCCTAAAGCAGTTGTTACTGAGGGCCAGGGCTGGATTAGAATTTCATCATTTTATGTTCTACACAGTTCTCCTACCAGCCACCTGCTCACTGTGGCTCACTATAGCCAGAATCCTCTTGGGTTGCTGTTCATGTTCCAGAAGGCCAGGTGCTATTATTTTAATGTGAAGTGTGAAGCTAGATATATTAAGTTAGAATAATGGATCATATTTTATGTCAAGGAGGGTTAAAAGAGTAGGTAGTCCTAGAAATAGCATGATTTACAACTCTGTAGTGTCTCAAAATAGCTCACTTGCAGACACGCTAGCTTTCTCTCTCTTCCATAGTTGGGTAGTCATGATGCCACTTACTTAAATCCATATTGGGAACAAGGCTCATATTTTTAAAAGTTCAGTTTCTTCATCTGTAAAATATGCATAAGGATAGTAACTGCCTCAGAGGATGGTTATGAGGGCTTAACCAAGAAAATGCTTCTGAAGTGGGCTAGAACAGTGTCTGGCTCCATAGTGTCAGTGGTTGGTATTACTATATTAGGTAGCACCTGTTGGTGCTTGTAAACCCATGAGTTCATCAGAGTAGTCAACTGGCCAGGCTGGATGGAAAGGAAAGGTCAAGGTGGGGAGGATGAGAGGGTGCAGGTGCATAGGTTCAAATTAGGGAAGGTGTGGGGGATAAGGTGAAGAAATGCTTAGAGACCCTGGAGAAGATGATGTTGGACCTGACAGGCTTGCTGTTATGAACAAGTTTGAAAGCGACCATTAACAGGGATGTTAATGGTGTTTAATACACTTTTTCAGGAGATACAGCAATGTAAATCCAAGGAGGAGTAAAGTGATTTTCCCACTGTAAGTGTAGGTCCATTTGTAATCTCTTGAAGGCTGAAATCTTAAATTCCCAGCCCCTGACTCAGGTGTGACCAATGTTACTTCCTGGGCAGAAAAATGAGAACTGTAAACCATTTCACAGGAGGCAAAGGGCACGTGAGAATATCATCAGAAACCACTCAGTTGGTTCTGGGATTGTGTATGTGCAAAATTAATAATGTTTCACATTTAAAAATAAACCTCAAGATATCATTCCTATTTTTATTATGCTTGTTGAATTATGCTTGAAATTAAGCATTTTAACACCTGGAGCAATCAAAATTAAATTGAAGTTAATATTCATAAATGCATTTACAGCCCATTTCTCTACCCACCCTAATTGCTGTCTCAGAGTCAACAAGTGCTGTGTGTGCTCTAGCGAGGGAGTGATTACTAATGGGCTTTTCTTCTTTTTTTTTCTTTTATTTTAGGGGTTGGAAAAACAACACTGATCCAGAAAGCCAGTGAGGTTTTAAAATCCTCTGGAGTGCCTGTCGATGGATTTTATACAGAAGAAGTCAGACAGGGAGGGAGAAGAATAGGATTCGATGTGGTCACGTTGTCCGGCACCCGAGGGCCTTTATCGAGAGTTGGGTACTGATATTTCATTTCTGTGTTGTTTTATTGTCTAAGCTCCCCTTCCACCTGTGCTTTGGGAGCTTTTCAACAAGAGCTAAATTCACCAAAAGCAAAAACTCAATTGGGTTCTTGGATGCCAATCTGCTTTCCCTTTAGGTTGAGAGTTTCTCCCTGGGCACAAAGTTGAGCCAAATGATCTCATCTATCCTGAAGAATCTTAGGCCTTTAGGGGTTTCTCAGAGAAAGGAAACAGAATGTAACCATCACATGAAAAAAGTCATATTTTACTTAAAACTTATTCACCAAGTTATAAACTCCGCACTTTATAATTCTTCGTCCTGTTTCTAGTGCCGCTTTTCAAAGACTGTTGATGCAATAGCTGCTCGGAGCTTATAGCCTTGCCATAACCACAAGGCCCATTGTTGGAGGTGTGGACACTTAGGGTAGGTCTGTTCAAAGCAGAGAAAACCTGATCCGCTTTGCAGACCACTGCATTTTGTGTTGGTCATTTTTAAGGTTGACTTAGCATATGTGGAATGCCAGAGGCTCAGTGGAGCAGCTAAAACCCAGAAATCAATACTGGAGTTTTTCAGCAAAGAACACAATGTCTTTTCCTTCAGGTTACAACCTCTACCTGGAAAACGTGAATGCCGAGTTGGGCAGTATGTGGTTGACCTGACTTCTTTTGAGCAGTTGGTGCTCCCTGTCTTGAGGAACGTGAGTATGTGGTTTCTGCTTTTTGAACCCATCTGCTCTTAGTGCACTGTGGGAATTGCTAGCCATGGAAACAGAATGCCTTTTGCTCTTAAAGTTTTGCATTTTACAGTTTAAAAGTTATCTGGTGATTGAGTCTTAATAAGGATAAACAACATAATTTGCTGTCACTCTGAGCTACAAGTAAATTCCTATAAATTCAGTACACATAAATATTTTATTTCGGAAAGGCTCTTGATGCCCAGGTGCCAACATTCCCAAAGATAGGTCTTTCCTCTGTCTTCTCACATTCATGTCTTAACCTGGTTTCACAGCACAACAAACATTTAGGAAGAAAAAGCATCATTATATAAGCATAATCACCAGTTGTTATCAAATGCCTAGCAAGTACTGTAAGCAGTTAAGACATTATATCGTTATATTACCTTTTTCAAGAAAGAAAAAAACAACTTTATTGACATCTTACAACTTCTTCCTTTCTACTTTTAATGCCTTTTATTTCATTTGCTTGCCTAATTGCCCCCGCTAGAACCTCCATTACAACATTGAATAAAAGTAGTGATAGTAGATATCCTTGTCTTATTCCCAATCTTGGGAAGAAAATATTTAGTCTTTCACCATTATGCATGATGTTAACTGTGTCTTTGTATAGAGTTTATGCAGGTGTATTTTGTTGAGGATTTCTGCATCTGTATTCACAAAAGATATAGTCTGTAGCTTTCTTTTCTTGGGATATTGTTGTTTAGTTTTGGTATCAGGTTAATACTGGTCTAATAGAGTGAGTTAGGAAGCGTTTCTTTCTCTTCTAATTTTTGGAAGGGTTTGTGAATGATTGGTATTAATTTTTCTTTGAATGATTGATAGAATTCACTAGAGAAGCCATGTGGGCTAGGTTTTTCTTGGTGAGAAGCTTTTAAATGACCAATTCAATCTCTTCTTATAGGTCTGTTGATTTTGTACGTTTTGTTGAATGAGTTGTGGTAATTTGTACCTTTTAGTAATTTGTCCATTTCATCTGAAGTATCTAAGTTGCTGGCATACATTTGTTCATATTCACCCATAATGCTTTTTATTTTGTAAGATTGGTGGTATTGTCACTTCTTTCATTATTTTAGTTATTTAAATCTTCTCATTTTTCTTGGTCAGTCTAAACATTTGTCAATTTAGATGATCTTTTCAAAGAACCAATTTTTGTTTTATTATGTATTGTTTTATATACCTATTTATCAAATATTAAGTACTGTGTATACAGTCATGAACAAAGCAGACATGTTTTCTGCTCCCTCAAAACTGTTAGTCTAGTGGGAAAGGTAGACACTAAATAAATTTATACTTCGTTATTAATGCTGTGACAGAAAAGAGCAGGGTGCTATGAGAGACAGTGACAGGAAGAACTGACTTGAGAGCAATGGACCAGGAAAGAGTTCTGAGAAGATGACATTTAAACAGAAAGGAAAAGGTGAGAGGGCACTGGAGAGAGTTAGTATTAGGGTATTTGTATGTGTCAGGGCGGGGAGATCTGGGGATAATATTCTAAATGGCAGGAACAGATACATTAAGACCTCAGAGCCTTGGAGCAAGAGCAGGTGAAGAAGGTGAATTTGGTGAGTTGGGGGCCATGTGATGCAGGACTCTGTGGACCATGTTAAGGAATGTGAGTGTTATTTAATCTTTTATAGGCTTACTACTTTGATTTGTGAAAATTAAATGGTACAGACATGTCTCAAAAACCAATTATAAACCGTCCAGAGGTTTCCATGGCACCAGGGAGTCCAAGGTCTTTCTAGTGGCCGAGAAGACCCTGTGATACCTGGCCTTAATAACCTCTGACCTCAACTTGCCATTCTTCAGCCACACTTGTCCAATCACTTCCCGCACATGCCAGCCTGACACTCCTTGGCTCTTGCCATTTTCTTTGGTGAGCACACTGTCTTCTAAGATCTTTGCCTCTCTGTTCCTTGGCATTCAGAGCTCAGCTGGAGTATGGAGTGGCAGTTGCCCAAAGGCTACTGAAGATTTTAGCTATAGCCTGCTGAGGATCGTTCTAATCTCAGAGGGTTGCCCAAAGGCTACTGAAGGTTTTAGCTATAGCCTGCTGAGGATTGTTCTAATCTCAGAGGGCTGGTGGTATCTTATGGTCTGTTTCAGCAGGGGGTTGTGCCTCTTGGAACCCAACAGGTTCTCCTTTTCTTCCTATCCCCTATTTCCTCCTCCCACTTCCTTCTTCCCTAATTCCTTCCTCTTGGAACTTTCCCTCAGTTCCTGTGCTGGGGACTCTTGTGGCCAATGTGTTGTGGAGGAGCAGAGAGCATGGTACTTTTCTTTTGAGTTTTCCCATCACATATGTTCCTCTCTACTTAAATGTTCAAAACACAAGTGAAATACTTGAAATTAAATTCCATGTGAAGATTCTGGTTTTAGGAACTGACTGCGTCAATGCAAAGAATTTTTCACTTAACCTGCTCAGACAGAGTAGACCAAATCCTGGGAGAAAAGTGTGCACAGGTGCTTAGTGTCTAGCTGCAAGATCATATAAGAGATCATGTGCTGACTAGATCAAAGCATGAATCTGTTTTCTAATTAAAAAATGAAGAAATACAGAATTCTCCCAACTTTTTATATTCTGATTACCAAATGTAGACATGCACATTCCCTGTAGAAAAAGTTCCTAGCAGGGGATTTGATATGGTTTGGTTCTGTGTCCCCACCCAAATCTCATCACAAATTAATCCTCATGTATGGAGGGAGGGTCCTGGTGGGAGGAGGTTGGATCATGGGGTGGTTTCCCCCAGGCTATTCTTCTGATAGTGAGGGAGTTCTCATGAGATCCAGTGGTTTCAAAAGTGGCAGTTTTCCCTGCACGCTTTCTCCTGCCACCACGTGAAGAAGATCCTTGCTTCCCCTTCACCTTCCACCATGATTTTAAGTTTCCTGAGGCCTCCCCAATCATGCGGAACTATGAGCAAATTAAACCTCTTTTATTTATAAATTACCCAGTCTACGTAGTGTCTTTATAGCAGTGTGAAAATGGACTAATACAGGATTCTTATCCAGTCAGGGTCATGGATTTCTTTTCTGGAGCAGAAATTTTTCTCTCATCATATATATTTTACTGGAATGAAAAAAGGAGAAGGAATTGGTCTTTGTCTTTACATTAAAAAAAAGAAATATTAAAATAATTAGGCAACAAAACTGGAGAGTATAAAGAGATCATTTTTGTTACTGGCAATGAAAACAACCAAGTAAACTGGAAGCTTTAGAAACTCTTTATAAAGGGGCACAGTGTTAGTTCATAGAGCCTGGGATCTATGAAAACATAAACTCTGATAATAAGAAATATTTATCGTGTGTAAGCAGTTTCACTATGTATGAGTAAAAGTTTGAGATGTGTGTGTCTGTGTTTTAATACTAAAAAAAAAAATAAGAAAAAAAGTACTTTTCTGATTAGGCCAAGCAGGGCTATGCCTGTTTACAGGTGGAGTAGTGAGAATATGGGTGGGACCTGTCATAGTGGCCCACACCTGTAATTCCATCTCTTTGGGAGGTTGAGGCAGGTGGATCACTTGAAGCCAGGAGTTCGAGACCAGCCTGGCCAATATGGTGAAACCCAGTATCTACTGAAAAAAAAAAATCAGCTAGGGATGGTGGCACGTGCCTATAGTCCCAGCTACTCAGGAGGCTGAGGCAGGAGAATCACTTGAACCTGAGAGACAGAAGTTGTAGTGAGCCAAGGTGGTGACATCGCATTCCAGCCTGGGCAACAGAGCAAGACTCCATCTCAAAAAAAAAAAAAAAAAAAAAAAGAATGGTCAGGAGCTGAAGGGCAACTCGAGGTGAGGGAAAGGCTCAGGAGGCCCAGGCACAACCCAGGTCCACCTTGTGGAACTGCTCTGGTTATGTTTCTTTAGGCAGGAATGGCGCCTGGGCATCATGGTTGCTCATGAGAAATAAAGAAAAATAGAGCATACGTGGTAAGCGTTCTAGACTCAGGAAGGTTTTTAGAAAGCCTTTAGTGGGGTTGACGGTTAATTTTTTTCATTCCATGAGTTAACTCTTTCCTTATTTGTCAACATTTATTATTTTCTTGAGTATTCAAGTTCTAGATATTCATGGTAAAAAATTACAAAAAATGTAAAATAAAAATTAAAAATACAATGCGAATAACTCATAATCTTATCACCAAGTTAGCCAATGTTAGCATATTTTGTTTCTGCTCCTTTTGTTTACCTAGTTTGTTTATTCAGTCATTCAAGATCAGGGGAAATGTTATGTATAGTTTCATAGGTTTGGTGTTTGTTTCCCTTAATGTGATTGAGGGACATGGGAATGTTCTCACAACATGATAATCTTCAAAACTGGGAGATTTTAATAGTTTCATCCTATTTCATGTTATGAGTTTTCATCTTTGATTTAATTATTACTCCCTCAGTGTTGGGCATTCAGGTTCTGTATCACCATTGTAAATAACCTTGCAACAAAGCACCCTTTGTACTTGAGTCTTTTTCTCTAGGCGTGATTATTTCCTTAGGGAGAGTCTAAAAGGGGAAATATGAGCTGGCGGGGTGTGAACTTTCAAGATCTTGTTAGTGCTGTGTTGACTTTGTGCCCCACTGCCAGGGTGTGAGTGTGCTCGTCTTGCTGCATTTTGCCAGCCCTGAGCACTGAACTTATTTTCAATATAATACACACTGCTTTGCTTTAATTTGCATTTTACAGTTACTAATGAATGGGGTTAAGAGTTTTTCAGTTGTTCATTAAGTTTTCCTTAATTTAAATTGTTCATCTATCGCTCTTCCCATTTCTTTACTTTGGGCTTAAATAGATCTTTTATAAAGCAGATAGCCTTTTTATATTATTGATTCTGTTTTTCTCAGTTTGTCACTTCAGTTTGGTGATTTCTTTCCTTCAACACAGAGAAAAGTTTGTCCCTATTCCAAATTTATATAGATCTTTTAATTTTACCTAGATATTTCTTTTTCTGCATCCTTTTTTTTTTAACATTTATGTTTTCAATCCATTTGGATTTATCTTGAATGTAATATACAATGAGGTTCCCAACTGATTTTTTTCCAGATATTTAGCCAGTTTACTAAAACTGTTTGTTAAATAACCCATTTATAATTAGTATTTTATGCTTAATTATATTAAAACTCTTGTGTGTGTGTGTGTGTGTGTGTGTGTGTGTGTGTGTGAAGTGTTTCAGCGTTATCTGTTCTCTTCCATTGATCTGTTTGATCCTTGTGTCAGTATCATAGTATTTTAATTACCATGGTAATTGTTTATGTTTTTCTTCTGCAAAAATGATCTTGTTCAGAAACTCTAGTAATGGTGGCACTAGCAGCAGTAAACTATTATTGAGTGGAAACTAAGTGCCAGGCATGAAATCATTTAGTCCTCAGAACACTATCACTATATTCCTATTCTACAGATGAGCAAACGGAGGCATAGAGTAGAAAGTTACTTGCTCAGGGACACACTGATTGTATAAGTGGTAGAGCTGGAGCAAACTATAATCAAGACTTTTACTATCCATTAAAAAAATGTCTTCTATGGAGTGATTGGAACTATAGCTATTTTGACATAAAGCCTATTTTAATTTTTCAGATAATCTTCCTTCTCCATAGCCAAAATCATGTTTCTCTTTCTTCATTAATTTCTTTAAAATTTTTATTGGTGAGGTTATTCATAGGGCTCTCCTGTTTTCTGGTGCTACTAGAGTTAGGATTGTTTTTTCTGTTTTCTAATGATCAAGGCTGATAAGATAATGCTGGGCTTTTACATAATGACATTTTTGATAGCTACCCTGAATGCTTTATTAAAATTTGATGCAATGTAAGATTTAACATTTTATTGGTTTTCAAAATATCTCCTACTCACACAAAATGATGACAATAGATTATGATGTTTTCAAGAACAAAGGACATCTACTTGAAGCCTTGTTTTCCAGGTGAACAGTGTCAATTTTTACAAAGATCTGTGGAAGGAATAGTAAGCTAGAACACTCAGTGAAAACCAACATAGTCGAACCTTGTATTTTCCTGTTTTGAGTAAAATAAGGCTTTAAAGTGTATTTGTTTTTGAGAGCAGGATCTACTTTTGATTCTGAAATAGACTCTGTTTTGGAAAATCTTAGAAGCTTCCTTTGAAGGTGAGAGGATTCCTGTCTAGGGAAAAGTATTTTGTTTTTGTTTTTTAGACTGTTGATCTGGAAGTGTTCCTTAGTGTTTCAGGCCACTTAGCTTTAGAAAGAATGCAGAAAAACCAAGTTCTAGTCAGGATCCATTCTTGAAAGATTGACAAGCGCCTCAGCATTGCTAGAATTTCCTTCATTGCTGTTGGCAACTGTAGCATTTGATTCTTTGTTCTCTTTCAGCTTCTGTTTCTCTACCTCATGTATCACAAGTATGTAATGCAGGATAAGCCAGGGAAATTAAAAGCTACATGGTGCAAACAGAAAATCAGTTTTTAAATTGTCAGTAAAGACATTCCTGCAGTGAATTGACATAAGAAAATGAATTGAAAATTCAGTATGAGGTTGACTCTGCAGTTCATTTTGCAAGATTTTTCATGGCAAATCTTCATTATTTCTACTAGGCAGAGACTGAGGCTTTATTATTTCTGATTGCTGGTCTTGGTGAGATTCTGTGGATTTAGATGCTAAGCAGGCTTTTGCCCTGCGTTATGATACCTTCATGCCTTTCTTACAGCCCACTCTCAAGAAACACAGAGTTGCATGCTCCTTAAGCTGGACTGTGGTTGTGTTTGTATAAACTGTTGCCTTTTTCCCTTTTCCTCCCCCACTTTGTCCCATTTCTAGCACTTTCTTCTCTCTTGTCTCCCATGCATATCAGTCTAAAACTCCACACTCCATTAGGAGGAAGTTCATATGGGGTGAGTTGGTTGTTTTCTTGAATCTGGTACTGAGAAAGTACATGGGGGTGTGTGTGTGTGTGTGTGTGTGTGTGTGTGTGTGTGTATGCGTGTGTTTTGTACTGATAATATTTTTTAACTTCATTTGGACAAAATTTTACTCTCAGAGAAACTTACGAGAGTAGTACAAGAACACCTGTATACTCTCATTATCCACAGTCACCTATGTTTATCATTTGGCTTGTTTGCTTATTCTCTCTCCATGTGTGAGAGAGTGTGTGTATAAATATATAAGCTGGAAGGGGGTGACCATTTGAGAATATGTTGCGATCATCAAGGTACTTTACTCCTAAATGTTCAATACATTTTTCCTGAAAATAAGGATATGCTTTTACATAATCAATGTAGTTATCAAGCTCTGTAAATCTTATATTGAAAAAAATACTTTATCATTAGTGTTAAAGTTACTTTGATCTATCATTAGTAAACTATCATTAGTATCATCAATTGACTTAATATTCTTTGTAACATTTCTTTTCCTCCAGTTCAACATCCAGTCTAGGGTCAGGTGGTACGTTAAGTTGTCACATCTCCAGAGCCTCCGTTAATCTGGAACATTTCCACAGTCTCTCTTTGTCTTCCAGGACTTTGACATTTGTAAAGAATATAGTTCCAGTTCCAGTTTAATAGAACACTCCTCTTTTGGAGTTTTTCTGATGTTTCCTCGTGACTAAAGTCAGCTAGAATACTCCATAAATGATGATGCATTCTTCTCGAGTAATGTCACTAAGCATCACATGCCTCCATCCACATCTGGAGGCATGTGATGCTTAGTGATATTAATTTTGATTACCTGATCAAGGAATTGTCTTATTTCTCTACTGTATAGTTGCTATTTTTTTTCCCCTTTGGCACTAATGAGCAGTGAGTGGGGAGACACTGTGAGACCATGCACATCCTCCTCATCAGATTTCCCCTAGCCAATTCTAATTTTATCTAAACTTTATTAGATCATCTTAAGATAAAAATAATTTTCTCTTGAGGCCTTAATTGGCAAGCAAATTTAACTACTCTCTTTTAAAATACTTTCTCTAGTAAGGTGAGCAGTAATTAACAAACATAAAATTACTATACATTGAAACCAAACTAAGAAAAAGCCATAATAGTTGAGTTTTTTCCTACTCTAAGCTATACTTCTATTTGTATCCAGTTATCTATTTATCCCGTTACCTCCATTAGAAAAACAAGCTATCACCATTTTATTATAGCAAAAACAATCAGTTTTTTCTCCTCTGGGCAGTTTCTAATGAAAAGGATATCAGATATCAAAGATACCAAACAAAAGTTTAAGTATTGATGAAATTTTTTTTAAACTAAGCAAGTGAAATTTTTTTTTTTATTTGGTTTTTGTAAACACTGTCAGGTGATAAAGAAATGACAGGAAGGTGGACATATGAGGACACCTGGTCATAGCTCTTCTAGCTGCACAGGGATGTGCTCCTGGTGGAGGAGAGAGGCCCCTTTACCCTCCGTCATATCTGCTACTGCAGTGGGCCATTCGCTATCCATACTTGATGAAAAGATTTTGGTGATGTTTTTCTCAGACCCAAAATATGAGTTCTTTTTGAATAATTTAGAGCAATATGATTACTCCAAATAAATTGAAGTTGTGTGCCTATGCCTCTGTAGATCCCTAAACACCAGAGTGCTATTTCTTCTTATTGGAGAGGAAAGCAATTTCTTCATGGTTAGGTTTCCTTGACGCTGTTCTTTATTTCCTAGACGAAAGTGTGTAGGCGTATTGCGCTCAGGGTGTGGAAGAGAGCTTTGAATTCAAGTGATCTCTGGTTTGACTCCAGTTCTGTCACTGTGCTCTCAGTGATTTTTGAGTAAATCTCTTAATGCCTAATTTCATTGCCTCATCTGTAAAACAGATGCTGATTCCTGCTATGTGAAGTTGCTGGGAGGACCGAATGCATTGCTTGTAAGGTACCTTGGCGCCTGGCTCCTAGGGGTGCTCAACAGAGCAGTAGCTGTGATTATGTTCTGGAGGAGTTAATTGAAGTGATGAATGGCAGTACCTTGGGAGGCGCCTCCCATCACAATTTGGCTTGTGTTTGCCAGGTTGCTGGGGGCCAGAATGGGGTCGTAATCTGTCATGGAGTCCCAGGAGCCCAATTGTCCAGGGCAGTCCCAAGTGCTCAGAGCAGGAGGAGGACAAGTAGCACTGGGCTCTCCATCCCACTGGACTGACTTTCAGCCAGTAGGTATTGTTTCAGTCCCAAGATAGCTTGGAAAACCCCACGGGCACCATTCAAATGCTCTTCAGTCAGTGACCATGTGAGTAAGCCCACATGAGTCCTGAGAGGCCATGTAGGAAAGGATATCCAGGAAAAGCCTCAGAACTAGTCTATCTGGACACTGGGGTGAGGATCTCTGGCATGCCCGGAGGAGCAGCTTCTGCCCAGAGTATGCCTGGCTGGGGAAGGGCTGGGTTACCAGGCGCCATCGGGTAGTCTAGACACCTTGTCCTGGCTGTGCCCTGGAGACTCACAGTCCATATACCACCAGACAGCAAAGGGATTATGAAACTTGAAGGCTTAGAATAAACACACGTAAAATCTGACTGGAGCCCTGCACTTTTAGCTAATAACTTCAGTGGGCGAGGAACTGTGGGCTGACTCAGAGATGGCTGCTGTTACCACCATTTGTCTTTCTGCTTCCCCAGAACGTGCTGCTGTTTGGGGGAAGGGCTGCGGTTTTGCTGCCTAACTTCTGACAGACACTCCTTATTCACTCTCATGACTTGCAATACTTGCTATCCCAGACGGGTGAGCTCAGGAGTTAGTCTGTGTGTCTGATATTAAAATAAAACAAACCAAACAGTCCTCCTAAAATTAACCTTAATACCACTAGAAATATTTATTACGCAAATAATTCAGAATAAGGCAAAGACCACTTTGATTAGCTTGCTCTCGTTCAAGTATTTTGGTTAAATGACATTGATTATTTTATGTTTATATGCTCGTGGTATTTTTAAAAGTGCATATAAAAATAAACAAAGGACCCCTCCCCCAAAATCACACTATTTTCAGGTCTCTGATATAATTGATATGAAGATATTTTGTTACTCTAAGACAATTTAAATTGCTTCTGGAAAGCAAACCAGCTGAATATAACCAAAGTTAGTTAAAGTTATAAAATTATTCATAGCTTATCTTATCCCTGGTCAATTTTAGGACTCTATCTAAGGAAATATCTTCTCTCCCAGAACAGGGGAACTAAAAGTGTGCTTTGTGGCTGAACATTTATAATCAGCTGAAATGAAAGCGTGTTGGGGGTATGACCAGGAAGGCTAGTGTGTTACACAGGACGGAAGTGTGGCCCTAGGAGGCAGTGCTGCTTGAGTTGTCTTCTGCGGAGAGGCTGTGAGGGAGGAAAGGGTGCGCCCTAAATGGTGTGTACACTCCAGGTGGTGTGTGCGTCGTGATTGTGACCACGTGGCTGAGAGCCACCTACAGTTTTTACACACTCCTTACTGCAGCAGCTGCAGGTGGAGTTTCTCTGGGAGCTCATTAGGACTCTCCCATCACGGGGTGTGGGGTTGGGGGGTTGTTCCTGACCATCTTCAAACCTGGGTCCCTAGTGCTCTAAGTCTTTGTCTCTGTCAATTTAGAACAGTGTAAAGGGGGTGAGTGTTTGTTTACTTACTTATTTCTGTGTTTCCCTCTACAGTTGCTTGAATTTATATAGAAATAAAACCATATTAAACATTACAGTGGTTCTTTTTTTAAGACCTTGAGTATACGATCATGTGCTATTTAGAAAAGCAAGCTGAGTGTCTACAGGCTTCAGAGTGGCTCAGCATCTGACATCTTTCTCTCAACTGAGTATGAATAACTTGCATTTTTAATTAAAAATCACAGACTTATTTTTGAGCTTCCTGAAGTTTCTGAATTATAAAATTCCCTAATTCTGGACAGAATGAGGATTTTATATAAGCTAAGGTTCTAAAATGAGGATTTCCAATTGGTAGAAGGTAATGTATGCTTGTGTGTCCAAATATTTTTGTGCTGAAACTTAAATAAATGTCGATGAGCTTTCACTGGTGAATGTTCTAGAGAATTGCAAGAAGGCTGGTTGTGGAAGAGCCATGCACTTTCTACCAGTACCTGTGTATTTACACGTGGCCACGTGCATTTTACTACCCTCATGTATACAGTCAAGTAAATGCATGTGCCTGTATACACACATTCTTTCATATCACTTCTTGTCTGATTTGGCAACTTGCAAAACTGTCATTTTGAGGTGCCAGGATAGGTTTTATTTGGCTTTTAGATGATAGCCTCCAGAGGGATGACATCCACAATTACTCATCATCTCTGGGGGCAGCGAAATGTCCACAGCACTTGGGAACAGTCAGGCCAGTTGGGGTGGCATGCTCCCAGGAAGACAGAAACCTTCTGTGCAGTTATCTTTTTTTATTATCATAGACAGGTGGTTGATAGCTGTTTTATTTTTTCCAAATTTGGCTTTCGTTTTTAGAGGAAAGACTTGAAATAAGTAGTGACTTCATAGATGCTCTCCCCTTCTCCCCGACCCCATTAGTGAAGGGTGACATTGCCCCTTCAGCTCCCCACCTCTCTGTTCTGGGACATTGGTGAGTTCCCCAGGAAGGATGCAGATGAGGACAACCATGTACCGGCCCTAAGTGGGGAGACCAGGCATGTGTACAGATCAACTTAATCGAGAGGCAAAAATGAAGCGTGTCAGAAACACAGAAGTGTGGTGATTGTTCAGACCTCTTTTGGGTGATTACAATGGACTCCTTGTTGATCTTTTAACTAATAAAATGAGTGGAAAAATATTTCATAAGCGTACAATATGCAGTAGGAAAATAGAGTACTGCTTACCTAAAAGCTACTCTACTGCTTCTGTGCCCTGCTGCTTCTGTGCAGCCACAAATGGGGTTTAGACACCCACCATCTTATATTGTCTATTGAAAAAAAAGTCTAACGTGCTCCTGAGTCCACAGCCAGCAGTCTTTCTAGCACAACTTGAAATCCTCCCTGGCTTAGACTCTTTCAGCCACGGGAGAAAACTCCCACCCTTGGGTGGGCCATCAAAGGCCTTTAGGATGTGGGTCCACAGCCCCGTCTGTCACTGGCTGCCCTGGCTGCCACTGATCCCTACCACTGGCCACACTGTACCATACGCTGCTTTGGCTTTTGGAATTTGAACAAAATCCAGTTTAACTCAGAGATGCCCTCTGGGACTGTATTGCTGTCATTATTTAAGGAGTTAGAACTGTAGTGAAGAGTATTTTGTAAATCAGCTTTACATGCAGTTTTCAAAATAATCATGTATACAAACATGTAAGGTGTTTTTGCCATTCACCATTCATTGAAGTGTATTAAGTGTTCTATTGTGTCCCTCCCATGGAATAATCAACCAAAGTCCTATCAGCTTTCTCTAGGAAGGCTTTCTATAGAGGACATGTGTATTGGTTATAGTGGCTATGAAACAAGCTATCTCAAAATTTAGCAGCTTAAAACAAGAAACACATTATTGTACACAGTATCTGAGGATCAGGAATCCAGGTACAGCTTAGCTGGTGTTCTGAGGTTGCAGTCCAGCTGTTGGGTGGGGCTCAAGTTGCAGTCCAGCTGTTGGGTGGGGCTCTGAGGTTGCAGTCCAGCTGTTGGGTGGGGCTCTAAGTTGTAGTTCAGCTGTTGGGTGGGGCTCTGAGGTTGCAGTCAAGCTGTTGGGTGGGGCTCTTAAGTTGTAGTTCAGCTGTTGGGTGGGGCTCTGAGGTTGCAGTCCAGCTGTTGGGTGGGGCTCTAAGTTGCAGTCCAGCTGTTGGGTGGGGCTCTGAGGTTGCAGTCCAGCTGTTGGGTGGGGCTCAAGTTGCAGTCCAGCTGTTGGGTGGGGCTCTGAGGTTGCAGTCAAGCTGTTGTCTGGGGCTATGGTCATCTGAGGCTTGACTGGGAGGGCCCTGCCTCTAAGCTTGTTCATGTGGTTGCTGGCAGGCTCAGTTCCTCTTAGCTATCGGCATGAGGCCTCAGTGCCTCACCATATGGACCTCAGTGTCAGCTGCCTGAGTATCCTCACAGCATAGTACCTCTCTTCCCCCAGAGCAAGTGATTCAAGAGAAGGAGTCCAAGACAGAGACCAAGCTTTATATATATACAGCCAGAAATTAAGTGGCACCCAAATACCTAAGGTTTAAAAGAAATGAGAAAGCAAGTGTGGGAGCCCTTGTTGATAATAATGGCCTCTTTTTCCATTTTGAGCCATGGTGAAATTCCCTGCTTGCCGGGGAGGAGATAACTGCTATAGGCAGCTGCTTGTGTATTTCATAATTGGTCCATAAGGGTTGATGGAAAAAAGTGAAAATTAAAAGGAAATGAGTCTTGGCTAAAGGGGGAGCAAAGTAAGTACGATTGCATGCTTTAGACCTCAGATTCTTTTTCTCATGACCCATTACTTTCTTGAAAATCCCACTTGTAATGGGCGTGGTGGCCAGCCTCCAAGAGTCCCAATGATTCCTAGCTCCTGGGACACACACCCTTGTGCAATCCCCTCCTGCACAGTACCAGGGGTGGTCTGTGGGATGGTATGTCACTTTTTGAAATCAGTGAAAAGGTGTCTGTCTTTTTTACCTGGTTGGTGAGTGAGTGGGGAGTGGAACCCATGGGCCCTTTTATTAATGTGACTCTGGTGTCCCCGTGAATGTCTTTGTCATTTTCAGGCCAACTCCAACAGTGGCCCAGGGCAAAGAGTGTGCATCATCGATGAGATTGGGAAGATGGAGCTCTTCAGTCAGCCGTTCATTCACGCTGTTCGTCAGACACTGTCTATCCCGGGGACTATAATCCTTGGCACAATCCCAGTTCCTAAAGGAAAGCCACTGGCCCTTGTCGAAGAAATCAGAAACAGAAATGACGTGAAGGTGTTTAATGTGAGTACAGCCAGTCCTCCATGACCTGTGGAAATGGAGCAGATGATCTAAAATAGCAGATGGCTCCAAAATATATTGTTGGTTTTGAGTGACCATTTTTTCCCTCCCATGCTGAAATATAGGTGAGTCTAATTTTCTAGAAATGTATAGAACTTAAGTTATACCTCTACTTGATGAAAAAACAAACTTGCTTATGGGGGAGCCTCCTGACGGTCTCAGCTATTGGGGCTGTTTTTTACTTCCATCTCTCCCACCAGACACCAGGACCTCTCTGGCATCAGAACTGTCTGATCTAAGGTGCTTGTTCTAATTCCTCTCAGATTGATAGGTCAGGTTGGGATACAGGGGCAAATATTTTTTGTTTTGTTTTAAAGGTTTCTCTTTTAAACCTGACCCACTTCTGCTTTTGGGGAGAAGAGGCTGTGGATGGAGCTGGAGGCACAGCCTCCAGATGCTGAAGAGCAGTACTGTCCTTTCGAACTTCCCATAGCAAGGGAAATTACCATCTGCATTGTTCAGAACAGTAGCAACTAGCCACATTTGGCTATTTATATTCAATAAATTTAATCAAATTTAAATTGAATTATTTAATCATATAAATAATTAAATTTAAATTGAATTAGACATTCAGTTTCTCCATCACACTGGCCACATGTGAGGTGCTCTGTGGCCTCGTGTGGCTGCTGCATTAGCCAGTGCAGCCGGAGGGTCTGCTACTCACTGTGAGGTTGCAGAATGGCAGCATGGGTGTCACCTGGGAGGGGGCCTTGCCCTGGTCCAAGGAATCAAACTCTGCGGAATGGCCCATGATCTGTGTTTTGGCAAGTTCTCACATGGTTTTTAAGGTCCCCGGCACTTTGAGGAGCACTGCTGTCAACCACATGTGAGAGATGAGGGGCTGGGGCTTGTCAGCCAGTGGAGCTTCTGAGCCAATCATAAGGGACTTGTGGCATTGCTGGCACTTTGTCTAAATACTTGCCTTTCTTTCCCCATTGTCCCTCTGTTTTCCTCTCAGTCAGATATTGCCCCTCCCCCGCCCTTGCCCTTAGTTTCTTTGAGTCAGTGATAGCTGTGCTCTTGGCTGAGCTCTGCTCACATGCCTCACTCCCCCTCCTCAGTTTAAAAGCTTCCTGGCCCTGCAAGTGCCAAGTGAACGAGTCAGGCAGGCAGGACCCCTCCTATCAGGGGGAGTGGAGAGTGAGTACCTGTGAGCACCTTACATCATGATCATTTTAATCACTGAGTAAAATGTTACCTTGGCCCACTGGCCCCAGTGGCAATATCTGCATGGTTTTGCTTGCCACCAAAATATTCTGGAGTGTGGTGGTAAACAGCCATTAGGGTTAGACCAGCCAGACTTGGAAAAATGTGTGCACTCCTTCATTGAGTTATTTATTCATTCATTTGGTCAATTGCGATTGAGCACCTACTATATGCCGGTATCATAATGTCTTCGGATACTGTGGTGAATGAGACTGACCAAGTCCCTGCTCTCATGAAGCTTACATTCTAGTGGAGGAGCTGGATACCAAAAATGTGAACAGACAAATATAGCAGTTACTGGTAAAGGCAAAAGTAAAGAAACCAGGCAATGTGGTAGTTGGGGGCAGGAGTAGCAAAGGTGATCAGGGAAGGTCTCTTCAAGGAGGTGACATTTGAGAGCCCTGAAAAGTTTGTGGGGTTCTTCAGAGTTTCATGTTGTCTTCCCTTACTTAACGTGGCCTCCACATTAGAAGTTTTGTTTGTGATTGTAGAGTTTCCATGGAAATAGAGCAATGAATAGTGAAAGATCATGAAAAAAAAAATTAGTTTTCGAGTCAGATAGCTTCTAGGCTGGAAGACTGGGAAATTGCTAATGTTAGACTCCAGCGATAGCCTAGCTCTGCAAACTAATCTAATCTGAAAGTCCTAAGGAAGGATTGAAGGGAGCTGACTGTGATGCCCAGAAATAAACTTTGTGTCTTTGGCTCATACCACATTTCTTCCTCTCTCAGACTCAAAATTTTTCTCCAGGCAAGTTAATCATTGCATCTAATGATCTGTAAATAAAATGACTAGCTTTGAGTTAATTATGTAAGAGATAGGGACTGGCATACCCTGTTATTTTTTGTTGTTTGACTTTGTATGGTTCCTCTGTTCCAGTTTTATTTTATTTTTTTATTTAACTTAATTATTTTGGGAGGGGGTGGGCAGAGTCTTGCTCTGTTGCCCAGAATAATCTGTGCTGGGATTACAGGTGAAAGCCACTGTGCCTGGCCTGTTACAGTTTTATAAATCAAGAACCTCATTTTGTTTCTTTCTTTTTTTTTTTTTTTTGAGAGTTTCACCATGTTGGTCAGGCTGACCTTGAACTCCTGGGCTCAGGAGATCCTTCTGCCTCAGCCCCCAAGTAGCTGGGACTACAGGCATGCACCAACATGCACCACTAATTTAGAAAAAGAATTTTTTTTTGAGAGAGAGACAAGGTCAGGCTCTGTTGCCCAGGCTGGAGTGTAGTGGCATGCTCTTGGTTCACTGCATCCTCTGCCCCTAGGCTCAAGCCTTCCTCCACCTCAGCCTCCCAAGAAGCTGGGACTACAGTCATGTGCCACCACACCTGGCTCATTTTTTTGCATTTTTTTGGAGAGACAGGGTTTCACCATGTCGCCCAGGGTGATCTCAAACTCGTGAGCTGAAACAATCTGCCTGCCTCAGCCTCCCAAAGTGTTGGGATTACAGGCATGAGCCACTGTGCCTGGCCAAGAAACTCATTTTCTTTATCTGCAAACTTAGGAGTTCGATTAGATATAGTTGTGGGTTCTTTCCATTGCTCATATGCAGTAAAGTATCCAAATCCATTTTTGAGTGTTCTTCACATTCAGCACTTAGTCTGTGGTTTGGGCACATGTGAGGCATGATCTCTGGCCTCAAGAAAAACAGAGCATGGGGCAATAAAAATCTAGGGGCAGGGAAGGGAGAGATCTGAATGAGCAGTGGTGGTGGGGAGAGGTGTCCAAAGGAAGTGGTTCTTGAGTGGGTTCTTGAAGGAGGAAATGGGAAAAAGAAGAAAGAACATTCTAGGTAAGAAGATGAGCTACGAAAAGCGGTCACAGGCAGCCTCCCCTTGCTACCAACTGAACATGCACAGTGTGAAGATGATACTGAACTCATGATATGGGGGAAATATACCACACACATTAGTAATGTTATCTAGACTTACTGTTCTTCATAATGTTGGGTGAACAGAGTATTTTCCAAAAATACCTAAGAACACTTCCAGTTTTAGACAAGATGGAATAGACACACTTGTGTTTATTTTTCCTGCTAATTGCAGCCGAAAACCTTGGTGAAGAGAAAAAGGCAGATTGGCTAGGAACCTAAGGACCAAAGGAACAACACACAGACACAGCTGAAAATCATTTGTCATGCCAAGAATCAGGAATACCTAAACCTGAGTGAGGAAAGGCAATCCGCAGATCTCAACAGCCAGGTGACTCAGATAGTGGCATTATAGGGCAAGGATTTGAAAACAACCATCATAAAAATGCTTTAGAAAATTACAGACACACATGAAACAAATGAAAAATGGTCTCAGCAAAGAACTGGAAAGTTTCAGCAAAAATCTAGAAGACAGAAGAATCAAATGAAAATTTTAGAACTGTAAAATACAATAGTGAAATTAAAAAGTCACCGAATAGGCTCATCAGAATAGAGATGACAGAAGAAAAAAATCAGTGAACTTGAAGGTAGAACAATAGAAACTACCTGACAGAGCAGACATTTTTTTTAAAAAAGAAATGAACAGAGTTTCTGGGACCCGTGGGACTATAACAAAAGATGTGACATCCATGTCATTGTAGCACCAGGAGAGGAGCATGGGGCTGAAGAGGTGTTTGAAGAAGTAATGGCTGCATTTTTGTCATATATGGCAAAATAAGTAAACATACATTTTCAGTGAACCCCAAAAGGATAAACTCAAATTCAGGCAAAGACATACCATAGTCAAACTTCTGAAAATTCAAGTCTTGAAAGCAGTGAAAGGAAAGCAGCCCCTTACCTCTAGGATAAAAACAATGAGGGACAGCAGATTTCTCAGCAGAAACCATGAAGGCCAGAAGGAGGTGATACATTTTCTAAGTGTTGAAAAAACTGTCAACTCATAATTCTATAAGACATTCGCAGATGAAGGAAAACTAAGAGAATTTGTTGTAATAGACCAATCTAAAAGAATGGCCAAAGGAAGTTCTGTTATCAGAAAGGAAATGGTAAAAGGAGTCCTGAAACGTCAGGAAGGAAGAACGAACTATGGAAAGAGTAAAACTGAGTGAGTATAGTGGGCTTTTATTCTTCTGTTGAGTTTTCAAGAATTGTGTTTGACAGTTGAAGCAAAACAATAACATTCTCTGATGTGTTAAAAAAAAAAAATAGTTGAAAAAAAAGAAAAGAAAGAACAGTGCCTGATAAGGAAAATAAAATCTCACTGATAGAATCTTTGGCACCTCCTATTATCTACTAAAGCATCAGTAAAGGAAATTGGCTATGGAATATTTTCATTCATCTATTCAGTAAATATTGAGCACCCATTGTATATTAGGTACTGTCCTATCCACTGGAGTTTTAGCAGTGAACAAAAGAGGGAGAACCAAACATCGTTTTATCAGTAACCCAGTCCTGCCATAACTCACTCATTCCCACTATAATGGCATGAATCCATTCATGGGGACAGCCCTCATGACCTAATCACCTCTTAAAGGTCCCACCTGTATTTGCATGAGGGTTAAGTTTCCAGCACATGAACTTTGGGGGACATATTCAAACCATAGCAGTTGACTTATAGGTTCTTCAATAATTTGTTTTTCAGAACCCTAAGAGGTTATTACCATTGTATGCCATTGAGTTTTATCCCACTGTATCCCAGTGAGTGTGTCACTGATTGATTTTGCTGCCTTCTAGTAAGTGTTATAACATTGGTAATGTGATCATCACCTTTAGATCTTTTTCAAGCTGGCGGCTTCATAGTATGATTAAGTCTCTTGTTTAGACCATGGGATGCACTTGTTCTTGGCAGCAGTGAGTGGATATTATCTGGTCTTCCAGGCTATTTCAGTGCTATCTCACTGCCTTCTAACTTGTTTTTTTGTTTTTTTTTTTTCCCATTTATTTATTTTATTGCATTTTAGATTTTGGGGTACATGTGAAGAACATGCAAGATTGTTGCATAGGTACACACGTGGCAGTGTGATTTGCTGCCTTCCTCCCCATCACCTACATCCGGCATCTCTCCCCTTGCTATCTCTCCCCAGCTCCCCACCCCCCACCGTCCCTCCCCTATTTCCCCCCAACTGACCCCAGTGTGTAGTGCTCCCCTCCCTGTGTCCATGTGTTCTCATTGTTCAACACCTGCCTATGAGTGAGAATATGACCTGTGTCTGTATGCCCTGCTCAGTCTCCCCTTCCTGCTTCTTGATTTTTTAAATAAGAAGATGGGTTGATGATATTGCCAGTTTGTCTTTCCATCTGGTTGGTCTAGGTACTGTAAGAGACAGTACTTGACTGATGTGCTGGGCACAGATGTAATACCAGATACCAGGTCCTGCTTATGTTCTGACTTTAACAGCCCCAAACCTGAAAACATGGATGGAACAGGCAGGGGAAGAAATGCCTTAGTATATAACTATGTGCAAGAAAGCAAAACAAAACCAAATCTATTTCCTTGAAACTTTTGGAATGGCTCCCAACATTCCTAATAAGCAAGGGATTGGATCTGGAGGTCACAGGATAAATGAGATGTGGCCCCTGATCCCATGGAGCTCACAGTTTTGTCTTCACTGTGCCCAGGATAAATTCTTACCAAGGGCCCTCTACAGCCACTGGGCAGGGGCCAGGGTTCAGGTCCAGTCACCTTCCTTTCTTTCTCTTAAGACTCCAGTGCAGACAGAAAGAATGGTTGGGGTTACTTTTTCTTTCTGCAGTCTTCTTTATTTCCTTTACCTGTTCCCAGCTCCCAGTTCCCTCTTCTAATTAGCCTCTCATGAAAGATTTTCTGCAACCAAAATTCTGGCTGTTGAGTAAAAAAGTAGACTAGAATTTCAAGTAAGGCAAAGACTACTGAGGTTGGCAGGTGCCGTGATTTTTGTTCTTGCATTTGGGAGTGTGTCTTCCTCATACTGGGAATATCATAACTGAATACTGTAGAGGGTTTCACATCAACACCTTACTGCATAATTTTCAGAAATAATCTCAGGGAAATCAAAGGGAGTATGAAAATATTAATATTGGAGTGTTTGCATTCTGCTCATTAATTTTTAAATTAATTTTTAATTTGTAATTGATTTAATAATTGTACATATTTACGGAGTACAGTGTGATGTTTCAATGCATATATACATTGTATAATGATCACATCAGGGTAATTTCCATATCTGTCACTTTAAATAATCATATTTTATGGTGATGACATTCAAAATCTTCTCCTCTAGCTATCTTTAGATATACAGCACCAGGTTATTTACGCTGTGGTCACCATACTGTATAATAAAAGACCAGAGAAAATTCTCCAGCTGTGGATCACAGTCCACTCTCACAGTCTGGCTGGAGGCAGAAGCTACTGCAATCCCTGCTGAATTCAGAGTGGAAGAAAAGAGCCCCGAGGTGCCCACCTGTGTTTTCCCCTTTCTACCTCAGGTGGATTCCTTGATTGCAAACAACAGAAATAGACTTTGGCTAATTTAAGGGAAAACAGCAACAAAAAGCCTTGGAGCCATTGAAGGTATCCCATGAAGCCAACGGAAAAGCTGACTGTCCTCGTTTCAAGTGGATCCAGAGCTGTCCTGGGATTGACACAGCCAGAACTAGTAGAAATGGGTGTCAGCTTCAGGCACTTGCTGCATGAACTCACTCCTCTTGGGGTGCAGATCTCAGAGAAGTCACCAGGGTCTGGCTTGCCCACTCACTAGCTGGGGGCAAGTTTCCTAGACCGTGCAGCCTCCCAGAGACAATCAGAGCACTCTTCCAAGAAGGGTGAGCGGGTGCCAGGAACCAGAAGTGACGAGGTCTGCTCGCTCTGCATCTCCTCGGATATGTATTGACACCTACTGTGTGCCAAGCCCCCTCTTCAGATACAACACCCTGAACCACAGAAGGCTTCCAGATGCACTCCCCCCTCTTACCGGGAATCTCGGCTCAGTTCCTTCTCCATGGTTCACCTGTTGAAATTACACCCAAGCATAAGGACCCCTGGAAACTTTTCCCGCCCCTGACCCACACATATGCCCCTGTTCCTGCCTGCCCCCCCTCAGACTCCTTCATTGCTCTTGTTCATACCTGTCCTGTCCTGGTCTGAGAGCTCCACGAATCAGGGTCCTTACCTATGGCACTTCTCTATTCGCGTCTCTGGGCCTGACTCCTGCTTGCCCTTCCACCCCATCAGCTTGTGTTGAGTGGATAGGTATTACATGGGCCAAGCAGGAAGTCACCGTGATAGGAGCAGAGATGGCCCTGCCTTCACCCTGGGGCACTCAGGATGGTGTGGTAGTGAAAGAAAAATAAACAGCAGATCATCGGGCAAAGCTTGGGTGAACTCTGTTGCTTTTTTGTTTTTGTAATGGTGTGAGTGATGGAGAACACACATTGCGGTCAGGAGGCCTGAATAACAGTCTATACGGAGGCACCTTCACTTCTCTGCCTCTCTCACTTCCCCATCTTTCAAATGAGCACTTGAAGTTTGTGGAGAGGTGAGTAGATGACCGAGCATCCCAGAATTCTGGGTGCTTCACTGCTGCTGTGCTGGCTGCTCTTCTGAGCCCAGCTGGCTCACAGGCGCACCTCCTTACTTCACTTTGACAGTTCAGTTCCTTCTGATCAAGTCAGGTCATGCTCAGGGGTCCTGCCCGGTCCTGCATTCCCATCGTCTGTCCTGGTGTGCCTCGCAGGGCTCAGTTCACAGCTCTCCCCATGGTCAGGCCTCCTCGCTGGGACACGCAACATGCCTCACCCTCTCCCAGCTTTCCAGGCTTTTGTTCTAGAGAGTTACCCAGCACAAGATTGAAGAAGAGGAAAGGAGCTCTGAAGCCTGTCTCTCACTTCTTTCCCCAGGTCACCAAGGAAAACAGAAACCACCTTCTGCCAGATATTGTGACGTGTGTGCAGAGCAGCAGGAAGTGAAGTCGCATTCTGCTTTTCTGCCCGTGAAGGAGTGCCCAGTTCACGAGGAGCCCGATGGAGCCCTGCCTGTCGAGGCTGTATGCCTTTGGGGTTATGGAACCTTGTGGGCTTTTCTAGAGAAAACTCAACAGCTGTTTTCCATAAAATGTTTAAAAGATCAAATTAGCCTTAATGCTGGATTGTCTATACAAGATTAACAATCCGTTGTGGCTTATTTATGCTTAAAGATTTCTGTTTATTTCCTCTTGCAGTCATGCACATGATTTGGGTAAATTAGGAGATGAGAAATAGTTTTCAGAGTATTGGATGGAATTTGCCCCCATCGAAGTTTATAAATGTGTTGAGGGGAAGGTGGAGGAAGGCGTTCACTGCCTGATCAGTTTTGCATGTCATGAAAATTAAATTCTTCTCCAGGTGCAGCTTCAGTCTCATGCAACTTAAAGTGATAACAGTTACTTGATTTAAAGAAAAATTCCAAAAGAAAATCATTTTAGGTCATCTCCCCCAACTCTGTTTGTTTGCTTATTGCTTAATAAATGTAAAAATAAACCTGACGGTTACAGACAGGAGGCATTGTGTGGGAGGAACACACATCCTTTAGAAGTGTTGATAGCCTCTGATATTCAGCCGGCCAAATGACAAGAGCTCAGCTCACGGGTTTGCATAAGAGCACTGCTTTGCCTAAGTTAACATGGGAGCAATTTTGAATCTTTCTATGCCTAGTTCCCCTTCCAGAAAAGCAGGGAGTGGTGGTCATCTCAGGAGAGTGATGCCACACCACGGAAGGAAACCTTCAGCCACTCCACACAACTGTGGAGCGTACCCAGTGCCGAGGGCTGGGCTTATCAAGAATAATGGTGTAGAAATGAAGGGTTCAGCCCATAGCAGGGGTACTGTAAAAATAAGGCTAAAGACCACTGAAACCCCAGAATTCATAGAGGATAAAAACCTCCCCCCAAGTGGTAGATAGTACTGGAGTGATAAACAGTTCACTTTTTTTTGGTCATTTTGGTGAAGATCTATGAATTTCCAGGATTTCTTTAAACAGCATTGACTACAGACCCACCGGTGTAAGTGGCAGTGTGCCTTCTATCTAACTGTGAGTAAGTTGGGCATGCGGGGTGAGGCACCCTGGGCCGGGCACTGGGACACAGTGAATGGGGCGTGAAGTGCTCGCATCAACACAGAATGGTGCACAGCCCAGGACTGGCTCTTACGTTGGTGTCTGTCTCCTCAGGGCTTTTCTTCCAAGGTAGCTTTGTGAAGCTTGACTTGGACTTGCCTAGCCTTGGAGGGACCACAACAGGAAGCCCTGATAGATCATGACCTAATCCCTCAAAAAGGGCCACTTGCCCAGGAGGAGGAAGTGGGCCTCTCTTTCCTCCGTCTCTGCCTGGCCGGGCTGTTCAGCGAGACTGCGTTCCAAGCTCAGGACGTCTGGTAGACTGGCTGTGACTTCCAGCCACCATCACCGGGACAAGAGAGTTACTGAACACTGGTGTGGGCTACATGCCTCAATGGGCCAGGAGGGGCACGGCCTCTGAGATGGGTAGAGGCTTCCCACAAAGGCCTGGGAACTTGATCCTGGCCAGGAATCTGTGAAAGTAGCACAGCCCTCAGGAGAACTAAAAAAGGGAGACAGGCTGGGAAATGTCATCAATGTACACCCAGGCCTGGTGGAGCTGGTCTGCCCCAGCTGGGGTGAGACCCCATTGAGATGGAGCCTTTCCTGGCACCTCCGGGAGGGCGTTCTGCATTTATAAGCACCCCTCATGCATCTGAAATACCAAGGGCCATGTTTATTCTTGTGCTTGTTTCTAGGAGCTCAGTATTTCAGTCGTGTCTATTTTGTAGACTTTGATTTTGTCTTAGCCGGTGAAGGTTATTTCAAAGTTAAAGAGCTAGTCGGAAGGGCTTATTGCTGAAGGCAATTGTGCTTATGTGGGGTGGGGGTATCTCTGCCTACTTGAAAGTATCCACTTGTGTGGAACAGATTCAGCCCCTAGCACTTGGGGCTGTGGGAGCTTATGCACACTTTCTGTTTAATGGTAAAGAGACAAGGTTGGAGTGTTTGTTCAAGAGCGCAGTGATAGTGGTGAAAAAGGGGATTTGAGCCCACGTCTGCGTGGCTCCAGAGTTCACTCTTTCATCATGCCCTGCTGCGTTCTTCTTGAGCTTTAGCATTTTTAGTGCATTATATGCCTCCAGACCTCAGAGTTGACATTTAGCTGTGATAAACTGTGGTGAATCCAAAGAACATTTAGTGTCTCTTGTGGCGAGGTCCTGAAATGATTATTGTATTAGTCAAACAGAATGATCATGGAGCACCTATGGAGGTGTCAGATGCAATCCCTGTATTGTAAAACAATGAAATTTAATGATGGATAAGATCAATTCACAAATAACTAGAACTCAGGGGCAATGCGCACAGCCTGTAGAACGGTGTCATGCTGAGATCTAAAGGAAGAAGAGGTGCCGTGGCAGAACTCCACGTGACCGTCCTCCACGCAGCCAGGATGAGAGGAGCAGAGCTGAGTCCTGCCTCCCTGTGGGTGCCACGGCTGAGGTGAGGAGCTCTGGTCGGATGGTGGGGGACGGCGGGGCAGCGGCAGGACAGATTGAAGCCAGGGATTCTCTTATACCTGAGTTTGAAATGCCTCCTATTCAAACAAAGCAAAATATCTAACAGATGGTTGGATGTGAGTCTCAAGGAGGAATTCACTTTGAAAAGCACAGAATTAACGTGTATTTCTTGTATGAAGAATCTCAGCTAGAACAACAAGGTCGGATGGGATGAATCAGGACTGATTTGAAGAATGATTTACTAAATCGTACTTTCCTTTTCCCCCTTAGCAGATCATACGCTTAACACACAATACTTTAAAAGTTGTTTCTTCTTACCTCTGAGTGAGGGTAAGCACAGGCAGGGAGATGGGTGGCCTTTTAAATGGATAGAGTATCTTCTCTGATTATCACCCCCAACCGGGAGGGATCCCTCCAATTATCAAGTGGGTGGGAACACTGGTTGCCTGGAAAACGTGAAATAGACTTACTTCTCCTTCTTTTGCTGCCAATTTTGGTATTCATAGAAGGTTGCTGTATCTGTGTATCGCACCTGTGTGTGTAATGATGGATGCTTGTGTAGCATAGTGACTTGGAACAAAACAGCACAGTGGATGAGGCTGGAGGTGGCGAGCTAAGTAAACAGGCATTGCATTGCACATTTTATGGGTAAAGAGAAGTTGAAGTATCACAGGATTTTAACAAACTACTTGCCAGATAATTTCAACATTATTTAGAATCAATAATGTCAAATTAGCCAGACAAGTCATATAAAACCAAGCACTATGGTTTTTATATTATCTTTAGAGGAGAAACCATTTTGTTCTGTGTCCAAATAACTCTTTAGCTATATACTGGCATAACGCGAACAACTCTAGCAAGAAATGTCAAATTAGGGATGCCTCCTCTAAATGGGGCTTAGAATATAACATTTTGAAGGAAATCCTTTTTGATACACAGCTGACTAGATGAAGGGCCAGATTAACAAGTTCATGAGTTGTAAATATAAAAGTTGTGTACCACAGTAAAAAAGAAAAAGAGGTATGGCTACATTGTTGATGCTGGTCAAACAGCCCCCAAGAATCCTAGGGTGACTCCGATGCTGCCACCTTCCCTCTGTGCACGCATTCGCCTGCGGATGTGAGTGTGCGCACCTGCGCCCCAGTTGGCACACTCGAGACGCCCACTCAGTGCGGAATGGCACTGCACTCTCATCTGATTAATGTGGCCTTAATGTTGTAGATACACTGTGTCACTTTCATTCTCCTTCCTCCCCACAAAAGATGTCACTGAGAACCCGTGAACTGGGATAAGCAATGAACAGAGTAGCAGTTGAAGAAGTACCTCAGGAACCTCCCCAGAGAAACAGGATGGAGGAGTGCCCAGGGTGCTCTGGCTTTCTCGTCTGCACAGCCATGTCTGTCCAGCCTGGGTTTCTAGCTCTTTGGGGCAATTCCCCTTTTTGGGGAATGCTTTCTGTGTTTCCTACCTCAGTGCCTAAGGAGTGACCAGTCATGCTCCTGGCTGATGGCTGCCAGGCACTGTGGTTTTCCTAACTCCACAGGAGTCACCCGCATGGGGAGGCCGCACTCACAGCTCCAGGCCTGCCGTTTAGCCCTTGGGGCCTGGCTGTAAAGTTGCCCCAGTGTATTACAGGAGCTGCCAGCCCAGTTTAATTTGGCTACCTTAAAGAACTGCAGCAAGGCTCTATCAGCTTCCTATTAGACATACAACTACATTTAAATTAAAGTTTGCACCTCTAGGGAGTGCTGATCTGAAAATAATAGCATTCTGTCTCAGATTATGGAGCCCACTTACTGTTACTAATTGCTGATTCTTATTTTACAAAAAAAAATTATAAAAGCATTACAATTTACTTCCAAGAGATAAGGGATTCTCTATACTACCCTTCCCCCAACCTTCGCCTCAAATTTCCAAATCCTAAAGACTTTGAAGAAATTTGTGTGACTATTTAAAATTGAATATTTCTGGCCGGGCGCAGTGGCTCATGGCTGTAATCCCAGCACTTTGGGAGGCTGAGGTGGGCGGATCACGAGGTCAGGAGTTCGAGACCAGCCTGGTCAATACGATGAAACCCAGTCTCTACTAAAAATACAAAAATTAGCTGGGTGTGGCAGTACATGCCTGTAATCCCAGCTGCTCGGGAGGCCGAGGCAGAAGAATCGCCTGAGCCTGGGAGGCAAAGGTTGCAGTAAGCTGAGATAGCACCACTGCACTCCAGCCTGGGCGATGCGAGGGGACTGTCTCACAAAAAAGAAATTGAGTATTTCTAAATATGATCTTTTCAAAAGGGATGGTTCACAGGCCAGTGATACTCTATGGACTCCATTTCGGGACCTCCACCCCAGCAAGGATACAGGTTCCTGGGGTTTTTGAAGATGGGAAAAGTTGTCTCAGAATTTACCCAAATGTCATTCTCACCATAAAAGATACACTTTTAGAAATGAGAAGTTTCAACAGAACTCAAAACACTGGACACAAGAATAACTATAAACATTTTAATTTCAAAAACAAAGGTGTGCGCGAGTGTTCTGTGACAGTCAGGGTTGCGGGGCTTGGAGAACAAGCACTTGTCCCTGTGAAGCCCACAGTGCGCTGGCGGCCCACAAATTGCGTAGACTACAGTGAGGAGCGTCATGTGACTCGGGTGGCTTTCCATGCACCAGATGGACTTGATTTCTAAACTCACATCCGAACATATCCTGGCTTTTCACAAAATACTTGAGACATGACTGCATGCATGATCACGGTTCTTGTGAAACTGCCACCATATTATGCTTAACAGCTGCATAAATATGATAAAGAAATAGGGTTTTCTTGACACTTAGATTTAAGCCTAATGCATCTGCCCAGCTGATGGCGTCAGATGTGCTGCTGTTCATTTCTTTTTTGCGGTAACAGTAATGTATAAAGTGCCAGTGATGTAGCATGCAGTTGTCTTATTTTCTTCAGGGCATTCATTTCCTGGCTCTGTTTACTCTAGTTGTTTTAAGATAGTAAATGGCTTTTGTTTGAGATTGCAGATTCCGGAGCGTGTGTGGTGCCGTCCACGGCATGTTGCTCTGGGCGGCGCCGTGCCTCGGGGAGGAGCTGCCGTGTGGCTTCTTCGCTGTTTCCCCATCATGTGAGTTGTGTTTTTGTTTTTTTCAAAAACCTGAGGTAAGTTCTGTGTTTTGGAACAGCTCTCCTTTTCCACAGGAGGAGCCCCTCATGGATCGCCGTGTTGGGTGGTTGTGATTTGGGGAGAGCAGCACACACAGGTGGGAGCTGTGGGGGCGCCGACCTCCCCCCGCCCCCCACCAGCTGCACGCCTGTCACTGCTCGTCTGACGCACTTTGCTGCGAGGCTGTGTCGTCCAGGCCCATGTCCTCCTGGCTTGCTCTCCTGCAGACCACCCTGAGAGTCTCCGCCACAGCCTCAGCCAGACGTCGGTCACGAACCTGCCCCTGCTCGGTGGTGTCGGTGGGCTCACATGGCTCGGAGAGGTGCTTCCAAAGAGAAGAAAGAAAAGCAGCAAACTGCTCAGCAGATGTTCACTACCCACTTTTAATTGGCACCCCCCACCCCATGCTGTGGGAACTAAAGGCTGGTGCTGTCCAACCTTGAGGTCAAGTTCTAACGTCAGGTCAAATGACGGTGCCAGCACGGTGGCCTCTGAGGACAGGACATCAGCTGATGCCGTGTCTGGGACACAGGGCCTCTGCATGCTGGTCTTTCTGGATGACTATGCTGGAAAGAGCGGCCCGGGAGGAAAGGGCATTAGTGCGCCTGGATTTCCAGTTGTGGTCAATGTGACTTCATGCACACTTAGCCCCTGTCATGAATGCTGAGTTCCAGCGGGCTTGACCCCAGTAGGACACAGAGGCTGTTCTATTCTGAAGGCATGTGGTCCCAATGACTCAACTGCCCATTTTGGAGAGCAGGAAGGAGAATTTGACAGAATCCCAGAACTGCACTCACAGACTGTGACTTTAACACAGATTGGGACAGGGAGAAGGGTGATATTTTATGAACTTATATTGAAGAAATAAAGAAAAGGGAGGGGAGATTTTTTCTTTTAGTTATCTAAATGTAGGTCAAATTCCTGCAGTAATCAGCTCTTTCCTCTTGGCCAGAATGGCCTGGGGGTTCCAGGAAAGCCCATCAATCTCCCCCTCCATGAAAGATGGCACCCACGGCTGCAATCCTCTGGCTTTTCATAGGGTGGCCAACCCAGTCTTGGCTTCCCCTGGCAGGAAGGCACTTGTGTGGAGAGCTTTTCCCATGAAGGAGAGGGAGGGCGACAGAGGAATGTTCAGGTGCGGCCCCCTTTCTCCACCTGCAAATAACCACACCCAGAACCAGAGGCCAAGCTGCTGCAACCCTGGTGTGTGATGGAAAGCATGAGCTACAGGCAGGAAAACCTGAACACTCAAAAGGAGCGGGGGAAATCTCCAAATCCAACCCAGTCTTGCCTTGACACCATCGATTTTCCCTGTCTACTGGGTTACAAAGGAGAACTGCCAGGCATTTACCTTTTTCTCGCTGATGAAGCTTAAGAATTCATTTCACATCAGCTGCCTTGGGATTCTGGACAAGTAACAGCTTATTTGGGTGACGTCCTTAAAACTCTCCTTATCTAGTATTGAAATACCTAGAAGCAGTGGGCTGTCTCAGCAGCTTTAAAGTTAAATCTCGGCTGAGAAGCGATGATGATCTAACTCCAGCATTGACAGCTACCCTTTCCTCTCCCTCAAGCCAGAAATCATGTAAAAAGAGTCCCACCATATGGATGAATGGAGAGCGTTCTCCCTCACTCCCAGGTGCAGGGCTAGTGGCCACAGTTCTGCTGAACCTCTGCATCTGGTGACTCCTTTCAGTGCCTGCCTGGGTATTATCATTTACAGGACGTGTGCTCTGTATCTTGTCTGCTTCCTAGAGCAGCTAAGCCACTTCGTGTCTAATCACTGTCCTTTGTCATTCTGGGAGCCCCACAGAGGAGGGGATGGGGTTCTGCAGGCAGAAGGGTGGGGACCACGCTCAGGCCAGAAGCCCATGCCACCACCCCAGCTCATCCTGGGGAGCCCTGCCCAGCCCCTTACCCGAGTGGCCTGGCTGGCAGCCCTGGCTGAGGGGCCCATCACGATATTGACGCTGCTGGATGACTGGGTGTCACTGGTATTGCCCCCCTCTGCAGCAGAGAGTCCAGAAATGACAAGTGCGCTGGAAAAGCTCCTCTTGCCGAAGAGGAAGCTCAGGGTGGAGCTGGTGGAGGAGCCCAGGCTGGACCTGATGAGGGCCTCGGCCCGTTCGCGGACGCTCAGGTGACCTGTGGTGGTGACGGGTGGGGGCTGAGAGTGCAGGGACGTGGCTGAGGTGTGCAGGGAGAGCCGGCTGCCCGAGAGCCTCTGGGCCAGCTCGTGCACAGAGGTGGACGTCTGGAGGAATGGCTGGCGGCTCTCTAAGATCGGGCCAGATGAGCTCAGCATGGGTGGCCTTTGGCTTAGTGCCGAGTGCGCCTGCATGGACTGGCTCCTGCCTTTCCTCCTGCCTTTAAAAGAAAGCAGAACATAGAGTTGTAACGGGGGGTCATGAACATTGATGCCTGTGTGGTGAAGCAGGTGGCCTGCTCTGCCTGGGCCTGGGGAACCTTCCTCAGGGCACCACCTGCAAGGCTGGGACAAGAGCTGGAAGCCTGACCACTGCCTCACCCGCTCCCTCCTGCCAAGTCCAGGTCTTGAGAACTGAAGGGCACCCAAGGGTGGGGGCTGGGGTCGGGGCACGGTGTGACTAGCTGCAGCCAGGGGGACAGATCTGCCCAGTTTGCCAAGACATTGCTGGTTCTAGCACCGAAAAGTCCCTCGTCCCTAGAAGGCACTTGGTCCAGGCAAACCAGTACGATGCCAGCAATGGAACTTGGCCTCATAAAGTAGAACCAAATGTGATCCTGGCTCAAGGCTGTGGTTCCTATGCTCATCTGATCAGTGGCGATAAAGGAAAACATGGAGGGTTCTGTGATTTTTATTTGCCATGAAGAAAGAAAAAAGGCGAGGAGAGCTGGAGCTCATGCCATGGGCTCTGTTTTCCAGGACAGCCTTTCCTCACAGGCCCACACGCTACTGGCCAGGCCTGGGCCTTGGTTCCCATGCTTTTCTCGCCCAGCCCCTTCACCCACCGCCTCGCCCCTCAGGGGCCCTGCCACCCCAGCCTGGCTGGCAGCCCTGGGCAAGGGGCCCATCATGATGTTGGTGCCACTGGATGACTGGGTGTCACAGTATTGCCCCTCTCCGCAGCAGAGTCTGGAAATGAGCTGAAAGTTGTCTAGACAAGGCCATTTTTGACAAAAGGGACTGGACTACCCCTAAAGATGTGGTTCTGTCCATGCTTCTGGAAGCAGGCCAACTTCGCGGGGTCCTCTGTGCCTGATCCACCTGTGTGGCGTGTTGGTCAGCACTGCAGTCTAAGCAGTCTAAAAAAAAAATGTGCTGGCTAGAACACTGGGTTAACTTGAGCATCCATGATCACGAGGGGCTAATTTTGAAATATTATTTTGATGGGAGCAGCTAATGATGTCACAGTTCTACCAATGGCCTCATGGGGACGTATGTCTCCTGCAGCTGCTACAGTTAGGCATTAAATCAAGTCAAATAGAAGGGGCTGAGGCATAAGTATCAGAAAGGACACCCAATGCATTGCCTCGTGTTCACCTCACCCCAAATGCCCGAGTTATTCATTGTGCATCTGGTGATTCTGAGGCAGGTATGGCCGCCTACAGGAGAACCCAGAACTGACACATCATGTGAGAGGCAATTCATTAGCGATAAACGTGACAATGGGGATTCCAGGGTTCTTCCAGCCTCACCCCATCCCACCGTGGCCTAGGCTGAAGGGGCCTTTCTGCCTCATGTTGACCATAATGCCAGTTTGGATGCTGTGATGGTTGAGTGCCCATTTGCAGAGGGCACTGGTGCTCCTGTCTCACTTTCTCCTGCTGTGTGCCGAGAGTATGGAGCGCTCACCCCACAGTGCTGTGGGCTTCCACAGGATGGGGCTGCCCTCTTTGGGAGGAGTGTGCTCACCTCCTGGCACAGGGCCCATCCACCTCTGCCGCAGGAGGGCTGCATCTGGGCCTGCCTGAAAGGTCCCGGCTAGGTAGTTGAATATGTTGCTCTTACAGAGAAAAAAGGAGGAAAGGGACCCTGACGAATCAGAATGAGAAAGAGGGATGGCGATTTGTTAGTTTATTCAGCATCTGGCAAGGCCAGAGGTCTGTTTGTGATTTATATTGTAAAAGCAGATCACTGTCCAAAAATAGTCCACATTCATCCACAAGTCAGTGATTGTGATGCTCAGTAGAAGACCACCCATACTTGGTGGGGAACTTCCCAGAGAATTCCGGGAACAAAGGGACAAATAATCCACTGTGTGTCAAAGGGAAATGGCCTGCTATAGTCTGTGCAAGACAGACACTCCCTCCCCTGCCACACAACTTCATTGCTTTTGATTTTCTCATTGCTTTTTTTTTTTTTAATTAATTTTGCAAATGGAACAGCACTAAGTAAGCAAACCATACTAAATGCATTGTGCTACACAGGATCATTATTTCACAATTTAACTTATTTTGCAAATTACTGTATTACCAAGTTATGAATGTTTCTAGGGAAAACCTCTCTAGAACCTGAATGGAAATAGCTTATGTATAAATCGCTTTTCTTGGTTTATTATCGTGGCACTTAATACCTTTGTCTGATATTCTCTGAAAGGTGGTGGTGCAGCTCCTTAGGAACATGAGAAGACAGCCTCCCTCTCCAATCCGGGATTCGGATTAGTTATGAACTCCTAACTGCTCATCAGTAAGTAGGTCACCAGCCTCCACTGCTAGGCCAGCTCCCCTTCCAGCAATGACATATACTTTTTACTTCAGCAAGATGACTGCAGGCTGTCAGGCCCTAGATGAGGCTGGCATAGTGGCGCCTGTCAGCTGGGTGCAAAGTGCTATGTGCACCAACAGCAGCAGATGCACAGCGTGGCCAGCCTGGGGAGAGGAGTTCTGCTTGTGGGGTCTCAGGCAGGAGGGACCCCAGTCCTCCGGGCATCTAGCAAGGGCTCAGGATTGGGATACCTGGCCAGAACTGAGGCAGGGACCAAGGAAGGGTGGGGCAGTTGGTCCCCAGTTATGGGAGTTGAGTCTTGGCGACCTGGTGAGTGAAACAGACCCTTGTTAGAATGTGGTTCAAATTCGCCCTTCAAAACTGCTCACCCTTTGCTACTTGGCTAAGGGTCTCTGTTGTGCCCTTTCCAGAGAGGCAGGTCCTCCACTCTGAGAGGCCCCCGACCACCTCTCGAATGGCACTCAGCACACTGTGTTGTCACTGTCTGATGCACGGTGATCGCCACCCTGTGCCCTTTCTGCAGCAAAGGACCCTGTATCACTTCTATAAGCTCAGCACCCAGCACACTAACATGTAAGTAAAGGATACACGGGAAAAATCTGAAAAACTGACCTGATGCCAAAAGCCTGATTAGAAATCCAGTGAGTCCCAGAAAGTTCAGGGTGAGTACGGTGTTTCTTAAACTTGGCAATTAGAAGCATTTCAAAAAATTAACCAATACTTTGACTAGAGGCTGAGACCCATAGGCAAGCACCTGTCAATGGGCCCAAGGGGCCTCAATGTAGACTGGAGGGCAAGCTAAAGGTTAGGAAAATTGGAAGCTGATTTTTCCATTGTTCCAGGTCAAGTACGAAGACCTGGGATCAGGGGTGTCCTCTCTGTAGCTGGAGAATGGCCTCTAATGCCCCTGCATTGGCCAACCAGGTCTCTGGCTTCCTTTCTGGGAGCTGCGCGTCTCAACTTGGATGGGCATGCTTGTTTTACTTAACTGGGAGGAGGGTGAGAAGGAGGCCACAGACTGAAATCAAATCCAGTTATCCTCACATCCCCAAAGGGAACGATGGCCTGTTGGGAATGGCAGGTAGGTGGTTTCCCTAAAGTGTCCCAGGCAGAGGTGGCCCAGCCAGGCAGAGCTGCCCCTCCCACAGTGGTAGCCTCCTTCTTGGGCTTGCTCTCCTGGGAACCCCAGGGGCCTCCTGCACACTGGGTCTCAGGTGCAGTGTCTTAAGGTGAATGAAAGCTTTGTGCTCCCAGTCCCAGTCAGGGCTGGAGACCCACATGCCCACATCATCTGCATCCATGAAGGAGGTCAGAATCAGGGGCGTGGTCGGGTGCAGGAGGCAAGCCTATGGGTGCAGCTCCTCTCTCATTTACGCCATGGGCATCTTCTAGCATCTGCTGTTCATCAAGTGCCAAGGGTGCCATGGTGTGGGAGCCCTCAGGGAGTTCACACCTACCTGTACCTTCCTTTTCCAAGGCCAAGGGCTCCAACCTGAGGCCCAGGAGTGTACGTGTGCGGCGAGTTGCTAACCATCAAGGGACATGGAGATGGGACTGTGGCTCCTGACCTTCCACCGCCCATGGGGAGGCAGCAAGTGTTGTGAACCACAGTGGAAGCTGGCAAGTGCCCCACTGCAGCTTCCAACACAGTGGGAGTAGAACAAAGGTGACATTTACCTTTTCCAGGGGACAAGGACAGAGTGTGGGGTAGGCAAGTTATCCCTTTCCCATGCCTATTTTGGGCCTCTCTAGATTTCTTCCAGGAGATCCTGCTATGCTCAGGGTGTCTCCAGAATTCCCTGCTGCCTGAGGCTTTCCTGGGGCCCCAGATGCTAGTGTGAAGCAAACATACACATACCTTCCCTCCTTTCGAATTCGAGTTTGGACTCCAGCCCTGTTCCCGGTGGGCTCCCCAGAGTGGCCATTTTGCTTATGTTGTAGGCCTTGGGGTTCCTCATGAGCTTTACAGGAGTAGCCCGGGAGCCCTCATTGAAGGCAGCTGCCATGGCAGAGGCTGAGTGTGGAGATGCCCGGGCAGCTCCGGCAGGGCCACAGGGTGAGAGGGCGGGCGGCAGGGCTGACCCCTGACATCCGCCCCACTGGGCCTCATGCCCGGCACCTTCCTGTAGCTCACTGGGTTCCTCAGGGACTCCAGTCCAAATGGTCTGGACAGGTGACTGCCCTGCAGTGCTTGTGTTCCTCACAGGGACTGTTTGAGGATCTCGGCTGCATCTGAAGACAGCCTGGCTGCTCTAAGGGTGGGGAAGCACCCTGAAGGGGACCATGAGTGCGGTCCTCCCCTCAGCCTGTCAGCTGTCTTTAGGGCCCCCCTTTTCAGAGCCCTATCACCAAGCATCACCAGGAGCCTTCAGTCTTGAGTCTCCTGGAGAAGGCTTCCGGATAGTTGAGTCACCTCCTGGAGGGATCTGGCAGGGGGATTGGGGCACCAATGTCATAATGCACATTTCAGGATAGCCAACAGGATCAGCAGCTCTTGGCTCCACTGCTCTTGGCTGTGATAGAACCTGGCTACAGCTGGAAGTCTGAGACCTGAGGGCCTTGCAACCTTACCCTCTAGGGAAGTTGTAGTGTAAGTGGCTGAGGCCAGGAGGGGTAACCATCCACTCATTCATTCAACCCTTGTCCGCTGAGCCCAGTACCATGCTTACCTAAGCAGCCACCCAGCCCAGTACCTTAGAGTCTCCCTTGGTGCCCCCTGCAGCCATCTCTGTCCCCACAGGGCCAGGAAGCTGTGGTAACAGGAGCATGTCAGCCAGGTCCCACACACTGCTGCCTGGCCATATGCTGGGACCCCAGGACTCCAGAATTCCCTGACCCAATCTGGGGCCTGCACAGGCCTCTTCCCCAGGGTCCGCTTCCAGGGTGGACCTTGGGCTTACTTGCAGGCGTGTGCACCCCCAGGGCAGCATGTGAATGAGGTGGCTCCTGTGCACGCCAGCAGCCCCTCACCTGGCAGGATGTAGGAAGAGCGGGAAGAGGGTGGTGTAGTCTTCATATGTGCTCCTGTTGCAGGCTCTGCAGAAGTCAGGGCTCCCCAGCTGAGCGTCCACTGTGGGCTGCACCGTCCCAGGTGCCGGGCAGGGAGCAGCTCATGGGGAATTCTGAGCACATACAAGGGATGTGCTCAGGCAGTGACTGGAGGGAGGAGAAAGTGGGGCAGGAGGAGGGGAGTGCCGTGTGGAAGGCTGGCCGGGGTCTCTTGGATAAGCTGAGATTTGATGGGAGGCTGCATGGGTAAGCGAAGGAGCTGCAAGCCTGGGAGAGGCACATTTGAGACAGAGGAAGCATCAGCTGCGGGGCCCTGAGAGGGAGAATGCTGGTCACTGGTGAGGGACAGCAAGGGGCTGTGTGCTGGGGATGCAGGCCTGCAGGAGAGGGCTGAGAAAAGGCATCAGAGAGACAGCAGGTCAGATAGGGCCCAGCCTGCAGGGGAAGGGCATGTGTGGGGCGTATGTAGGTTTTCTGGGCTGAATGGTGTTCCCTCCCAAGATTCCACTGTTGAAGCCCTATCCTCTAGGACCTCAAGGTGGGGCCTTACTTGGACTCAGGTGTAAATGTCATTAGTGAAGATGAGGTCATACTGGAGTAGGATGGGCCCTGAGTCTAAGATGACCAGCGTCCTTATGAAAAGGGGACGTGTGGATGCAGACAAGCACCTAGAGAGAACACGATGTAAAGATGAAGCTGGAGCTCAGGGGTGCTTCTCCAGGCCAGGGGTGCCTAAGACGACCGATAAACCACTGCAAGCTAGGGAAGGGTCCTGGAGCCCAATCCCCTCCAGCCCTCAGGAGGACCCAAGCCTGCCCACACCTGCATCTCAGACTTCCAGCTTCCAGAACTGGCAGACAGTAGGTTCCTGCTGTTGAAGCCACCCGTGCCACAGCACTTTGTTACGGCAGCCCCAGCAGACTAACAGGTATATTCTGAGCTGAAGCCATCATTCAACAGAACAATGTGAACTGGTTTAAGTTTAAATACAATCGCTGTGATTTGCTTTGTGGAGGTTTACAATTTTGTGAGTTGTCAGAGCTGCACAAAAGACCAGAAAAAAAGATAGCAAGAGAGATGGATACCGAGAGAGGGTTTTTTCTTCTTTGAAGTTGGGAGGGGGGTGGCAGGCCTTGTTCCATCTCCCCTGTCCACTCCAACTCCAGTGTGGCTAAAAGGGGCCAAGGTACAGCTTGGGCCATTGCTTCAGAGGGTGCAAGCTCGAAGCCTTTGCTGCTTCCATGTGGTGTTGGCCCTGAGGGTGCACAGAAGACAAGGGTAGAATTTTAGGAACCTCTGCTTAGATTTCAGAGGATGTATGGAAATGCCTGATGTCCAGGCAAAAGTCTGCTGCAGGGGCAGAGCTCTCATGGAGAACCTTTGCTAGGGGTAGTGTGGAAGGGAAAGGTGGGGTTGGAGCCCTCAGAGTCTCAATGGGGTACTGCCCAGTGGAGCTGTGAGAAGAGGGCCACCATCCTCCAGACCCCAGAAAGGTAGATACATCAACAGCTTACACTGTGCCCCTGGAAAAGCCGCAAACACTCAATCCCATACTGTGAAAGCAGCCACAGGGACTGTACCCTGCAGAGTCACAGATGCAGAGCTGCCCAAGGCATTGGAAGCCCACCTCTTGCATCAGTGTGACCTGGATGGGAGACATGGCATCAAAGGAGATTTTGGAGCTTTGAGATTTAATGACTGCCCAGCTGGATTTTGGTCTTGCATGGGGCTGTGGCCTCTTTGTTTTGACCAATTCCTTCCAGTTGGAATGGAAACATTTACCCAATGCTTGTACCCCCATTGTATCTTTGAAGTAACTAACTTGTTTTTGATTTTATAGGCTCATAGGTGGAAGGGACTTGCCTGTCTCAAATGAGACTTTGGACTTAGACTTTTGAGTTAATGTTGGAATGAGTTAACTTTGGGGGATGATTGGGAAGGCATGATTCGTTTTGAAATGTGAAAGGACATGAGATCTGGGAAGGACCAGAGGCAGAATAATGTGATTTAGCTCTGTGACCCCACCCAAATCTCTTCTCTAATTGTAATCCCCATGTGTCCAGGGAGGAACCTAGTGTGAGATGATTGGATCGTGGGGGTGGTTCCCCCAGGCTATTCTCGTGATAGTGAGTGAGTTCTCATGACAGCTGGTGGTTTTAAAGTGTGGCACTTCCTCACTCTTGTTCTCTCCTGCCACCATGTAAGATGTGCCTTGCTTCCCCTTCACCTTCCACCATAATTGTAAGTTTCCTAAGGTCTCCCCAGCCATGCAGAACTGTGAGTCAATTAAATCTCCTTTCTTTATAAATTACCCAGTCTCGGGTAGTATATTTAGAGCAGTGTGAAAATGGACTAATACACTCAGTTTCTTCATCTGCAAGATGAGGAGGGTGAAAGCGCCTAAACCTCTAAGATGCCATGGTAAATATCTAGTAAATTTGCACATGAAAGTACTCAGGATGGTGTTGGTAGAGTAGCACCTGAGAACTGTTACTGTTATCAAATATAATCACCTGCGGCAAGGATGCTGTGAATACACCTGGGGGCACAGAAAGAGCAGGTGGCAGCAAGATGGGTGAGTTCAAAGCAGCTGAGGCTTGGCCCAGGGCTTCATGTATCTCCCAACACTCCATCCCCCTGGCAGGACAACAACTGGTCTCAGAGCCTGGGACAAATTCAGGCTGCAGGTGCAGCTAAGGGATGTGGGGTGTGGGGTATTTTACCAGGCATGCTCCTTTACTTGTAAAATGTAGAAACCCAGGGGTGGCCTTGGCAGGAGCAGTTTTAAGAAGCATTCATGAAATATTAGCAGCTGGTTTGGGCCTTAGAAAATCCTGCTCCAGAGTAAGCATGTCATTTAAATATGTGGAGGTTAGATGCCCAAGAAATACAAAGCAGCTGCAAGAAGTTGGAAGCAGTAACCTCTGGGATTAGGAGTGTTGCTGGGGGTGAAGGGGGAAACCATGATTTTTGTTTTAATCCAGGAAGTCCTATTTGAGCTTTAAACTATGCTGATATGCTGATTGTATAGTTTGATTATTAAGTTTTAAGTTAAAAATCCAACTAAAAAAAAAAAAAAAGATCCTGCTCTAACATCTTCCACAAAAGGGATAGCTGTGATTGCTCCTGTAATATTGCCTGGAAGAGCTGCCGTTCCTTCCCCTCCCTGGAGTCCAGACACCTTAGGCAGGTCAGTCCAGGGACGCTGTCTCAGGTGTCTGGACTCCAGGGAGGGGAAGGAACACCAGCTCTTCCAGGCAAGGCCAGTTGCAGGTGCTGTTTTACTAGGAAGAAAGGGAAGAAGGTGTTTTCAATTTCTTTTTCTGAGATGGAATCGTGCTGTCTCCCAGGCTAGAGTGCTGTGCCATGATCTCGGCTCACTGTGACCTCCAGCTCCTGTGTTCAAGCAATTCTCCTGCTTCAGACTCCCAAGCAGCTGGGATTACAAGTGCCCACCACCATGCCTGGCTATTTGTTTGTTGTTTGTTGTTTTGTTTTGTTTTTTTGTATTTTTAGTAGAGATGGGGTTTCACCATGTTGGCCAGGCCGGTCTTGAGCTCCTGACCTCAAGTGATCCTCCCACCTTGATCTCCTAAAGTGCTGGGTTTATGGGCGTGCACCACCGCACTGGTCTCCAATTTCTTTTCTGCCAAGCTTCAAGAAACCAGGTTTGAAGCGATTCTGGAATCCCTGCCTCTGACCCCTGTCTCTGACCCTTCCCACCCTCCAGCCAACCCCCCCTGACTCTGGCCTTTTTCTGGTCCACAGAAGTCACCTGGAAGTACTGGCAAACAACAGATGCTTAGATATTTCACCATTTGGAAACTACCTTGCATTTTCCCCCACCTAGAAAGCCACTCCCGTGATCTTGAAACACATTTTTCATGCGATAAGAAAAGTTAACTAAACAAAGAGACATGAGAGGCCTGGGAGCTGCACAGGAGACCTCCAGCAGGCGTCGTGCAGGGCTTCAGAGTAAACAGCATGGGTGGGTGGGGCAGGGGGATCTTTTTTTCTTTATTCTGAGCAGCTGATACCAATTATTTTGTCTATTTACCTATCTAGCTACCTACCTGCCTACCTACCTTCCTTTCTGTCCTCTATCAATCAGTCCCTATCTACATATCTAGCGTCTGTGAAAGGAAAATAAAATCTCCCCAAACTCATATGTCAAAGGAAAAAGCCAAGCCTGGAAACTGAGACATGGAAAACTGCCTCCCTCATAATTTGCCTGCAAAGAAATTCCTGTGGGCCCCAAGATCTTTACTCTAAAACAGTTCTGTTTAGTTTCACCCCGACAATGTAAATGAACAGCTTATCTTCACAAACGCAGGACAAAGACAGGACTAGGAGTCCTCCATCTGCTCACCTGGGACAAAGGCATACATGACTCCTTCAATTCTATGTTTACTTTATATAAAAATGCACGTTTGCACAGCTGGAGGAGAATGTACAATTGACTATTTCTCTACCCACTCTTTTTACGTATAAAATGTGGATTCAGCGAAGGTTGATCAAAGCCTCAAAGGCTGGTCGCAGTGGTTGCAAAATGCCCCATTCACCTACCCCCAACCCCTGTGTTTTTCCCTTATTGCCCATTCTTTCCCCTTTAAGTGCTTAAGTCCCAGACCCTCTTTGGAAAAACTGGCCGCAGTTGGCTCTGTTGCTTGTGTCTCTTTTTCCTGGGCACATCTTTAACCTTGGCAAAATAAACCTCTAAATTAATTGAAAGCTGTCTCAAATACATTTTGGTTTACACATCTATCCTCTCACTCTCTCATATATCTTGCCCATGTTTGCAGAAATCCTACTGTCTGTTCAATTCTCTGCTCTGAGCACTCCCAGGAGTCATGGACTGTAACTCCTGGCTCATTTGGTGCAGAGCTAACAGGAGAAGCATGCACAGAGGTGCTTATTAAACACTTCTGGATGGTCAGGAAGAACTGAGGCCAAAAGGTGAAACTACTGACATGCTTCAGAGGCCAAGCCAAGGACCAGCAGGAACCGGGGCAGAGCATCTGTCTCTCTCACGTTCCCAGGACACGCATCCTCTGCCACCCCTCAGGATCTCCTTTTCTAGTCCAGCCACCCGCTCCCCAGCGCAGACCACCAGTGGAGTTTTGGAACTTCGTCCATCTGGCTGAGCATAACTATTTGTGTATTGGTTTAAGCATGATTTTAAACTTTAGACTCAGCCAGGCTTGGCTGCAGCTACCTCCTAGGTTCCTATCTGTGGGCACCCTCTTCCCCTCTTTTCTTCTGCTCTGAAATGTTGAGTGTAAGTGAAGGAAGGTGAGAATCAGTGAGAAGCAGGAGGGGGAAGGCAGAAGGCTTGTCTATGTGCCCCACAACACCTGCAGAAGAGGAAGACACTACGTGGGTCAATAGCTACAACACGGCCAGACACAGAAGGCACACCACCAAACGGTCAGAGAGTGAGAGAGGGAGTGGAATGGAGCGACCCCTGGAGAGGTGGACAGACAGATGAATGGCTGGCCAAGGTCATGGACAGATGGATAAATGGTAAAAGCTGAATCTAACAGATGGAGAGTTGTTTTTCTGAGCAGAACTTACAAGAGTCTGCAAATTTCTGGCATCTATTGTCTCCATGCAAGAAGGTGCTCTCAGAGGTTAGAACAACATCAGAACTCAGGGCATTGGTCACTGGGACCAAATAGGACTTTATCAGTAGTTCAGAGGCCCCTGGTGCACCCACCTGTTCTCTGTGTCCCTTCACAGGATGACACCCCGTGCTGGAAGCCACCTTTTCTGGGCTGTTCTGCGCTGCTCTCCTGGCTGCCACCACTCGGGGCATTGTTGCCACCTGTCGCTGGGACCCCTCCTCCGTCCACATCTTCAATGTTGCCGCCACTGTGCTGGCCGGCATTGCAATCCTTCCGCATTCTGTGGGAGGGAGAAGTCCTTTGAAGATTCTCACCAATGCATTTCTAATACCCCTAAACACCCCACCAGGGCCTTGCCTAAATCGGGATCGAAGACCATGCTCCCCAGATGAGCAGCACATCTGGGATGCTGGTGGGGATAGGGGCTGTTGTTCCCAAACCTCAGCATCTAATAAATGAACAGACTGCACCAGGATGAATGGGCTCAGTCTCAACCTTTCATAAGAACCCTTAGCACCAAGGCCCGATAAGGAGCTCTGTCATATTCGGGCAAAACTTCTTAGAATTCATTCCAACTGATCACTACGCCCAGGTAAGACTTATTGGATGAGAAGTGTGTGTTGGGGATGTTCTTCTGGTTCAGATGTGGAACAGTTACTGCTGAAGACTCATAACCTTGGCAGCCCTGTAAGAGCTCAAGCAGGTTCTCAGCTTGTGCAAATGTGGGGTAAAGAGATTCTCATCCATATGAGATTTCCCATAGATTCATAATCTGAGACTGCTTGCTGAAACAAATGATCTGTTCGATACCACTTGGGAGTAACAGTTTTAATCATATGAGAAAATGGTGGTTGACAGTGAAATCTGAACGAGAAGTACAGAGCTCCCTGCATCCCCCATGCCCTCCCCCAGCATCTGGATAGAGGCCTTTGTTGTAAAGACTTACCTTACCCATTTGGTCCAGAACCAGGTCCTAATTCTGTCCAAAGTGATGGGTCCACCCCAGACGTTCTTCAGCTGCCTATGGGTCCCTAGGTAGGATGTGGTTAGTGGGGAGACATACATAGGGTATCCCAAGGGCTGATCGCAGGAAGAGTTAATCAAATTCCGCAGGACCTGCTTATTGTTCTGGATGCTGCCACGCTCCGGATTGCGGTTGCGAAGGAATATGAGCTCCTGCTGCTGCCCAGCCCAAAGTCCTCGGACACATTCTTTGTTAACCTGCAGGTCAGAGAGGGAACAGAAAGAAAGGCAGATGGCCTGTGTTTTCTAGTCTTTGTGTGTGTGTGTGTGTGTGTGTGTGTGTGTGTGTGTGTGTCAGAGTTTCGCTTTCAAACAATTCTCCTGCCTCAGCCTCCCGAGTGGCTGGGATTACAGACATGCACCACCATGCCCGGCCGATTTTGCATTTTTAGTAGAGATGGGTTTCTCTGTGTTGGTCAGGCTGGTCTTGAACTCCTGACTTCAGATGATCCGCCTCCTCAGCCTCCCAAAGTGCTGAGATTATAGGTGTGAGCCACCATGCCCAGCCCCAGTCTACTGGTTTTTAACTATGGTGATAGAGGACTCTGGGACTGAGTATCTGTGACTACAAAACTTTGGTGTAAAGCTCTTTTCATAGTCAAGCCAGAAGAGCCGTCCTGCAAGACAGAATATGATGCCATCTTCATGGGGAAACAGAGAGAAAATGCAAAGAAAGTCATTTTTGTTTTCACTCAGTGATTTGAAACTATATGAAAAGAGGAGCCATTGGGAACAAAGCCTTTGGAGCCAGAAGTGAGTTATGAGAGAAAGGTGTGGATTCTAGAGGATTAAAGTCTTTGCAAATAAGCTATATCCTGACTCCCACCTCCATGTGTGTCTAGTGGGTCTTCTTGGCAGTCTGTGCCTGTGTGCTGGCTCTGTGAGGTAGAGGGTGATCCTGCCAGGGGAATGTAGTGCCCAGCCTGGTACCAATGCCCTGCTCCATTTGCCGGCCAGTGCTCCTCCCAGACCATTCCTCTGGCACAGGGACTCCTGCGTCAGTGCCCATCACCATTTTATTTCTTCTCAGGTAGAGAGACGTGAGCTAGTGGAGACCCAGAGAATGTGGCCGCCATACCTTGATCACCTTGAAGCTCAGGAAGCTTCTGTGGAGCATGAGGACCTTGTACTCATCGGCGCCCTCATCCACCACATGCCGCAGGGTGAGGAGCTCCTCCTTATTGGACAGCACTGCACCCCGCCAGGCCGGGTCACCCTCGTGGCAGATGACCACCTTCTTCTCAAAGGACTGGATGGCCTCATAGAGGACCGCTGGGTCTTCATACTCGTCCGGGCAAGTGAACTGGTCCTGGTGGGAAGAAGTGTGGGTGTGGACTGGGCAAGGATCAGAGGATCTCACCCCCAGGAAGCGTGCAGATGGCAACTGGCCAGTGACCTCCAAAGCTAAGCCTTTTTCTCATCTACCTCTCTCCTGTCCTTTTTCCAAATCCTGAGCTTGGCACAGAGGACATGTCTATCTCGTTGCCCTAACCCATGGAATGTGCCTAGAAAAGGGCTTCATGGCTTAGGTTCCTCTGACTTTTAGATATAGTTTTAGATATAGCTTGGGCATTTTTGCCACATCATTGACTCTGCACAATACCTGTCTTTCTTTCTAGTGGCATATCACTGCCTCCTGGCAGCTCTTGAGGGCAAATCACCAGTGGCCAACATCAAGAATAACTAGACGGCCTCAATGCTTAGTTACCTAAGTAATAAACCCACTTACAGTGCTGTGCAGAGAAAAGAGACCAGTTTTCAAAGGCCATTTTTTCACCTAAGGTTTCAGGCTGATACTTTTTTCCCCCCAAGATGCAGGGTCTTGCTCTGTCACCCAGGTTGGAGCACAGTGGTCCAATCAGAGCTCAATGCAGTCTTAAACTCCTGGGCTCAAGCAATCCTCCCACCTTAGCCTCCTGAGTAAGTGAGTGATACTTTTTTTTTAATAGATTTTTACCTGGTGAAGTTTCAGGGACATCCTGATAGCTGGAGCAACAACTTTATGCAGAAGGTCCATGTCAGCAAATACCCACTCATCACGTGCTGTTACTCTGAAGTCACCTTTGAAGAGGGCATGGAGGCCATATAGGAAAGAATCCAGGCTGCAAAACAAAGTCCTAACTGCTATTAATTCACACTGAACAAATGTTCAGAATCCTGTCATTGTGAGAAAGGTTTCAGTCTCCAATTTGTCCAAGAATTATCTTAATATTTAGGCTGATCGAGCAAGAAAAGGAAGATAACGGGACTTACCCCAGTACACCAAATGCCTGCCCCCACAGCTCATGTTTGGACCCTCATAAGTGCTACTGTTTAGTGTCATGGCATGGGAGTTGTCTTTAACCATTTTAAGAGCCACCGAAGTACTGGATCACTGAATGTGACACTAGAATTCCAGGTCAGAATTGGTCTTTGTGTCCAGTGAAAGAGCGCTAAAACACAGGCTCATCTACCCCAATAATCCCCCAGAGACTACCAGCTCTCCAGAGATGATGATGCTAACTGTGGAATAATGCAGGAGTCTTTGTTATTCTTCTTTGTATTTCTGTATATCATTTTGGGACTGTGTTATTTCTAAGGAAAGTTGGATTCAACCACAATATGAAGAGAGGAAATAAAAGTAAATGAAACATCAAATGGATCACTTTGGTTCTCAGAGAACATGCATTTTCCTTTTTTTAATGAAGAGAGAAAGAGGCAGAAAAGGCATAAAATGAAAGATTAAGCAACTTCAGCAAAGTCTCAGGATACAAAGTTGATGTGCGAAAATCACAAGCATTCATATACACCAATAATAGAGAGCCAAATCACAAGTGACTCCCACTCACAATTGCTACAAAGAGAATAAAATACAGAAGAATACAACTTACAAGGGATGTAAAGGACCTCTTCAAGGAGAACTATAAACCACTGCTCAAGGAAATAAGAGAGGACACAAACAAATGGAAAAACATTCCATGCTCATGGATAGGAAAAGTCAATATCATGAAAATGGCCATACTGCCCAAAGTAATTTACAGATTCAGTGCTATCCTCATCAAGCTACTGTTGACTTTCTTCATAGAATTAGAAAAAAACTACTTTAAAGTTCATATGGAACCAAAAAAGAGCCTGTATAGCCAAGACAATCCTAAGCAAAAAGAACAAAGCTGGAGGCATCACGCTACCTGACTTCAAACTATGCTACAAGGCTACGGTAACCAAAACAGCATAGTACTGGTACCAAAACAGAGATGTAGACCAATGGAACAAAACAGAGGCCTCAGAAATAACTCCACACATCTACAACCATCTGATCTTTGACAAACCTGACAAAAACAAGCAATGGGGGAAGGATTCCCTATTTAATAAATGGTGTTGGGGAAACTGGCTAGCCATATGCAGATAATTGAAACTGGGCTTCTTCCTTACACCTTATACAAAAATTAACTCAAGATTAATTAAAGACTTAAATGTAAGACCTAAAACCTTAAAATCTCTAGAAGAAAACCTAGGCAATACCATTCAGGACACAGGCATGGGCAAAGCCTTCATAACTAAATCATCAAAAGCAATGGCAACAAAAACCGAAATTGACAAATAGAATCTAATTAAACAAAAGAGCTTCTGTATAGCAAAAGAAGCTATTATCAGAGTGAAGAGGTAACCTACAGAATGGGAGAAAATTTTTGCAATCTATCCATCTAACAAAGGGCTAATATCTAGAATCTATAAGGAACTTAAATTTACAAGAAACCCTCCCCCTATCAAAAAGTAGGTGAAGGATATGAACAGACACTTCTCAAAAGAAGACATTTATGTGGTCAACAAACATGAAAAAATGCTCATCATCACTGGTCATTAGAGAAATGCAAATCAAAACCACATCGAGATACCATCTCACGCCAGTTAGAATAGGGATCATTAAAAAGTCAGGAAATAACAGATACTGGAGAGGATGTGGAGAAATAGGAATGCTTTTACACTGTTGGTGGGAGTGTAAATTAGTTCAACCTTTGTGGAAGACAGTGTGGCAATCCCTCAAGGATCTAGAACCAGAAATACCATTTGACCCAGCACCATTACTGGGGAAAAAACCCAAAGTATTATAAATCATTCTACTATAAAGACATATGCGCATGTATGTCTACTGCAGCACTATTTACAACAGCAAAAACCTGAAACCAACCCAAATGCCCATCAATGATAGACTGGATAAAGAAAATGTTGCACATGTACATACCATGGAATACTATGCAGCCATAAAAAAGGATGAGTTCATGTCCTTTGCAGGGACATGGATGAAGCTGGAAACCATCATTCTCAGCAAACTAACACAGGAACAGAAAACCAGACACTGCATATTCTCATTCATAAGCGGGAGTTGATCAATGAGAACACATGGACACAGGGACAGAAATACCACACACCAGGGCCTGTGAGGGAGTGGGGCACAGGAGAGGGACAGCATTACGAGAAATACCTAATGTAGATGGCGAGCTGATGGGTGCAGCAAACCACCATGGCACGTGTATACCTAAGTAGCAATATCTGCACATTCTGCATATGTATCCTAGAACTTAAAGTACAATTTACAATAAAACAATTCAATTTCATTGTCTTTCATAGCTGGCCAACACTCAATTATATAAAAGTTATAGTTCTACACACACACATACATACATATATATATATATATATGTATATGTATATATATTTTAAAGGATCTTTCAAGATTATCCGAATGTTCACGTTTCTAGGTTTTCCTGCCTCTCTTCCATTTCCCACACGTCACTGAGCATTGCCGGGACGGAGAATAGTGGTATCACCCAAGGGAAATCTCCCAGAGCCTGGGGCCTTTAAATTTTGGATGAATCTGGGGTGTAGCTTTGGGAAAGCAACTCATCCTGCATTCTGAGGAGAGGGAGAACAGTCCTTTCTTTCCTTTGTTTTCTTTCTATAAATATTCTCTTTTGCAGCTGCCTCTCACATCCCTGAGAGGTAGTTACGAGGCAGGTACAAGAACCAGCATCCCTGACAGGGCCAGCCTGGGACAGGATGAGCAGGGCATGTGTGTGAAGGGAGTCTCTGAGGACTGCTGCTCCTAAGGATTTAATGAGTTGGCTCACTGAGCAAGGCTTCTGATTCAACACAGCGCTTTAGACCTGTACATCAGGGAAATAGTTCCACTGATTGCTATTTTAGCCTTTCAATGTGAAATGTACCACTATCGTTAATATCTAGGACTCCCCTGAGAAAGAGGCCGCTGGGGCTTCACGGTGTCAGAGCAGACTATGGGAAACGGGAGCAGCCAAGGGCTGGTCAAGTGGGGTTCGGAGTGCTGTGGCCTACAGGACCCTGGAACCTTCCAGAAAGGGATCCAAGAAGCTATCTAAAGCTTCCTGGGGCTGTGAGCTTTAGCAACTGCCTAGGTGGCACCAGGAGGGCTGTTTTATGACAGCAGAGTTAGGCTGCAAAAAGGCTGATTTCGAGAGGGGAGGCTTCGAAACATGGGTAATAAGTGCTACCTGGTCCCGGTGGAAAACATTTGGAAATGTTCTCAGCATCAGATAGGAGCTAAGTGCTAAAATGAGAGCGCTAACTCCTGAAAAATGGGTGGCATTTATTCAGGAAAGGATTCCGAGGGGCATGATACTTGCGCAGAATGGCCTTAAATAAACATAAGGGAAAAAGCTTTCTCCAGATGTAGAGATGGGGACAGTGGAGAAGGGAGATGAACACCCAGATACCCAGAGCAACATCCGCAGACAAAAGAGAAGAGCCAGGAATCACAGGCATCAGCCTAGTGTTTGCCTAGCTGCATGCCAACCCTCACTTACCAGCAGGAGGAAGGCAGCCTCCACAGGAGCCTCTCTAAGAGGCTTGAGTTCCATCCAAGGCCACCAACAATGGACAATTTCCCTGTCATTTCTATTTTCAGAGAAAATGACACATTGTGGTGCTTCATGCTGTTCTATTATTGAAATGGTTCTCAGTGTAGAAAATAAAGTCTGAGTTAGAACTCCACTAGATTGGGGCGATATTATCCCCAGCACCTTAGAGATCAAGGCATCCTAAAAGAAAGGTGTTTCATTACCTGGCTTTTTTCCCAGGAGAGAATGAAGATGAGGAAGCTGGTGAGCTGTGACAAGCCAAGCAGGGACAGCAGAGGTCTGCAGGACACCTGCAGCACATTTCTGTTTTGGAGCTTCACAGGGCTACGTCTTTTTAAGGCTCTATTGAGAAATGACAAGCACCCACCCTCAGGCCAACAGCTGGAGCTGGGCTTTTATTACTGGGAAATAGTGTTGCATCTGAGTCATTCAAGGTTGGCCTTCCTGGGTATTAAAACAGCCCCCACTCCCACCCCTGCAGAGGATGTAAATGAAGCAGGTCATCCCATCATAGTCAGTCAGCTGGGAAGTCAGTGGTGTGGGATTACATAGGGGCAGAGTGCAGGCAGGGCCCTGAAGAAAGCTGGCACATGTGTAAACATGTGTTAGGGGAGCATGTCCATACATAGAAGACCAAAGACTATGGCACTGAGATAACCTGGCACCAGCTTCCATGGCTCCATGGAAGTGCTAAATACTGTAATAAATTAAAACAGCGCTAGAAAAATGTCACGCTTTCAGATGACGAGGAGGAGCTTGAGTACATTTCCTTTTTAACTGGAGAAAGCTGGAGAGTATACGATGTAGGATGTATCACCGCATTACTCAGCACAGAATGAATCCATCACTCGCCGTCCTTCTGATTCCTCACGCAGCTTCCTATGAAGTGACATAGCTGGTGGTGGTCCGTGTAGAGGGGAGGCTGGAGCCTCAGTGTGAAGCACAGTTGTTTACAGTCTTCCTGGAAGTAGCTGTTCTCTAGCTGGAGGCTGGGGCCATTTCCACCATGCCCAGGACGGCCCCCACCACAAAGAACCATATAGCTCAAAATGTCTATTGTGCTATTGCTGAGAAACCCTGCTCTTTCAGGGAGGCAGAATAGCACTGGAGGAGAAGGGCTTCATGTATTGGACAATGGGGTCCTTATCTTGAATCGTGTCTTAATGAACCTTAGGATTCAGAGAGAAACAGCTTTAATGTGGGGATAGTTTCTGCAGGACTCACGGGGGATCCCCAGCACAAAGACTGATTTGTTAATTTTAGTTAATTTCCAAACAGACCTGTACATACTATGTTATATACAGATTAGCATTGTGAAGCGCCGTCTGCTGCTGTGCATCGCCATAAATGAAATGCTTGCAGAGCATATGTAAACAATTAAGTGTGATTTGCAGGCTGGGTTTCCTGTGTTTACTGATTAGTAATAGAAATACTCAGTGAGTGTGTGTATGCCCATCTACCTAAGCCACTGTCCCAGGCTCGGACAGCATCTCCACCTTGGGGACTGCAGCAAGCTCTCTTCATGTGTGCCTTATTCCTCTCTGTGGAACCTCGTAACCACATGCTGGCTTCACGGTCAGTCCCATGCTCCTGATCACACTCTCCTGCTGCAGTTCCCCAAACAAAAATAATGATCCAAAGGTGTGTACAGTGGCACATGCCTATAGTTTCTGCTATGCAGAAGGCTAATGTGGGGAGTTCAAGTAAGTTGTACTTTGTTGTACTAATGTTGTCCTTTGGCTTGGGCAACATAGAGATGCCCTGTTCTCTTACACACACACACACACACACACGCAAAGTCAAAAAACACCACAATGTCCTAGATGAGTAGCACCATCTCTGAGCAACTAAAAGTGAAGCAGAAGGAGACGCCTTACATTTATTTCTTTATTTTTATTTTTATTTTTTTAGAGATGGAGTCTTGCTCTGTATCCCAGGCTTGAGTGCAGTGGCACGATCTCGGCTCACTGCAACCTCTGACTCCCGGGTTCAAGCAATTCTCCTGGCTCAGCCTCTGAGTGGCTGGGACTACAGGCACATGCCACCATGCCCAGCTAATTTTTTGTATTTTAGTAGAGACAGGGTTTCACTATGTTGCCCAGGCTGGTCTGGCAATCTGCCCGCCTCGGCCTCCCAAAGTGCTAGGATTATAGGTGTGGGCCACCGCACCTGGGGACGCTCTACATTTGTAATAGTGACTTGTGAGTTACTGCGTGCTTTCCATTCCACAGGTTCCTCTCATTCTCATGGACGCATGATGTAATTATTACAACCCTTTCATATGAGAATAAATGGGCCAGAAAAGTTGAGAAAGAGAATAAGATGAGTGGGAACAAATACTCAGTATTTTATGCCACACTGAAGAAAACCAGGAGAAAACCCACAGCTGCCTCCAGACGTCTCTAGCAAACATGGAGTTGCTTTTAAAATGTGTAACTGGAGCCATCTTCTTAAAGGCCTACTCAGAGCTGTGTGAGAATGAATTTATTCCTTTGAAAGCTTCCGTTGAGCAGCAATACCGAAAATGCTGTGAGTATAGTTCTTGAACTCACCCCCATCTCACTCTTCTAATTGGTGTATATACTCTGCACAGATCCTGAACTGAGAGTATATTAATACTGCTTTTCATGAACTCTCCATCCAGGAAGTTACTCCACTGGCTCTAAAATCAAGACAACCCCTGGTTGGGATCCCAGCTCTCTCCTACCTGGTAAAGAACATTAGGAAAGAACACTCGGTTAAGAACATATGATGTCCCCCAAATAGCTCCAAGGCGCTTCACTTCCTCTAGAGTTCAGGTGCTGCGCTGAGAGGCAGCATATGGCCCCACAGGGTTGGAGGGAGGGGAGCCAGAAGTTCCAAACCTAAGCTTAAATCTTGGCTCTGATACTTGTCTCTTGCCCTCATTATCATCAATTTCTTTCTGTGTTCACTCATAAGATCAACTACTGCCAGGTGTATTTAGAGGTTTGGTAAGGGTCTTACTAGGTATTTCTTTCTGTGTTCAAAATCACAGATTTCCAAATCCAAGATCTAGAGAGCCCATGGTTTGTGATGGAGCTTGGGGTCCATATTCTGATCAAGCTCTCTTGGTTCTGAGGTTTGGACTCAAGGGACCAGAGAAACTGGGGTCTCCTAAAGATGCTAAGACATTTCAGAGAAGAGGGAGCTGGAACCTGGAGGACAGCCTACACACCAGGCCCGGGTGGGAGGGGCCTTGCCACACTGCATTAGAATTTAAGGTCCCAGAAACTTCTGCTCCTTTTCTAGGCTATCATTTTTTTACCCCTATGCTTTAAGTGTAGGTCTTTTTCTCATGTTCTGAGATTGTGATTTTTAGCTTGATAACCTGATTTTAATCTCCTAGGTCAGATCTTGCATCCTCTTTACTTTATTTCTCCCTTAGATTCTGATTTCTGAGTTTCCTCAGTCTGGCAAATGGACCTTAATTTCCTTTACAAGATGATCCTCTGTGACATGACAGCTGGCCCCAGTCTGGGGCCTCATCTCCAGTGGAAGCTCAGGAGGAAAAGTTGGGATGACGTCTTGGATTTCGGAAGAGAATATTTCCTCAGCATGCCATGGGTGGGAGGAGTGGATCGATGGTAGATGGAGTGACCTCAGACCACAACAGTGACCTCCCGCCACAAGGCAGCATGCCAGAGCTTGGCAGAGCACACTTCGGTCTGGCTTGTTTCCCTATCGCTTTTCAAGATCAAATTTGCTTTAAATTTTCTATCCTCTTGGAAGTGTACACTACTCTGAGTCAGTAAATTTTCTTTTACAAACAAACCTGTTGCTTCTGTAAAATGCAGCCACCTTCTCCTAACCTCTATGGATGGAACATCAGCTAGGATCTGCCTCATCACCGTTCACATATTTGAAGACAGTCATCAAGCCATCTTGTAGCTTTGCAGTCGGTGAAACTATTTTGACTTTCCATTAAAACATATCATTATATCTGGATGGCTTTCTTCAGTGGGAGACACAGTTCTTCCAAGAAGGTATATCTCAAACCTTAAATCTAAAAAAATTAGTGTTTTCTTGTCACATCCGTGTGAACCCATTTCATCTCCATAACATATCGACATTTTATTTACAGACAATTTATATAAAGGTAGTCTGTTGCTGACTTGCATTTGGCATCTCATTTAAGATAATTTTCACGTACTCATTCTCCCTAATTTTGCATGCATATATTTTTCTTTCTTGAAGACTATCCATCAAATCTGTGTCACTTTTTGTAAAGTTAAGATATTTCCCCCCAAAATCAATCAAGTAAAGGGTTTTTGTTTTGTTTTGTTTTTTGTTTTTTTAGACAGAGTCTTGCTCTGTTGCCAGGCTGGAGTGCAGTGGTGCAATCTCGGTTCACTGAAACATTCGCCACCTGGCTTCAAGTGATTTTCTTGCTTCAGCCTAGTGAGTAGCTAGAACTACAGGCACACGCCACCATGCCCAGCTAACTTTCGTATTTTTAGTAGTTTTACCACGTTGGCTAGGATGGTCTTGATCTCTCAACTTCATGATCTCGACTTGGCTTCTCAAAGTGGTGGGATTACAGGTGTGAGCCACTGTGCCCGGCCTGAGGCAGCGTATCTTTAAGACCTACCTGGAGAGTCAGAGTCCACCATCACCTGATGTCCTTTAACATTAACTATGTAACAATGACTTGTTGGGTCTCCTATAATACACCTAAGGGCATACTCCTCATTTTAAAATTATACAACCATAGAGCACATAGGCAAACACACACAATTATGAGCCATTCTTACTTTGCACATGAATATAATCATACTAAGTAAAAGATTAGCAAATTGAATCCATCACTGTACAAAAATAGTAATATATCATGACCAAGTAGAGTTTATCTCGGAATTGTAGGGTGTTTCAACATGAGGAAATCTACCAATGTAACACAACATTCATAGATTAAAGGAGAGTAATATCATCTGATTTATGACCCCCCAATTCTATACAAATTCAGCATCCTTTCTTGATAAAGCATTAGCAAGCTAGGAAAAGAAGGAAACCCCCTGCATTCATAATAGTGGTTTCATAGAAACCTAAACCAAACCCCATTTTAAAAATTAATTTTAAGTTCCATGGTGCATGTGTAGGATGTGCAGGTTTGTTATATAGGTAAACGTGTGCAATGGTGCCAAATCCCATTTTCAATGCTAAAATATTAGACTCATTCCAATTAATGCCTGAATTAAGCCGAGGATGCTGTGGTAGGCAGAATAATGGCCCTCAAAGATGCCCATGTCCTAATCCCTGAAACCTGTGAGTAGATTACCTTCCAAGGCAAAAGGAATTCTGTAGATGTGATTAAATTGAGGATCTTAAAATGAGGAGATTATCTGGGTGGGTCCAATGTAATCAAAAGAACGTGAACGATGAAGGCAGAACCCTGTGATCAAGTCAGAGAGATTTGAAGATGCACGACTGCTGGCTTTGAAGATGAAAGGGGCCACAGGAATGTAAGCAGCCTCTAGAAAAGGAACAAATTCTCCCCTCAGAGCCTCCAGGAGCACAGCCTTGAAGACACCATGACTGTAGTCTGCTGAAGTCCATTTAGGACCCCTGACCTCTGGGACTGAAATATACTGAATGTATACTGCTTTCAATCACCAAGTGTGTTGTAATTTGTTATAGCAGCAGTGCGGTGCTGATACAGATGCCAACCTGTAACGTTCAGCCAGTCCACTAAATAAAAGAATGGAGTTATAAACATTGGGAAAAAAAGTCAAAACTGTCACAATTTTTAGATATGTCCCTTCTTTCCACCAGGAAATCAGATAATTAATTGAAATATTATTATGTTAATAACAGAGTTCAGTAGAAGTGCCCAGAATGGGATAAATCTTAAAAAATAACTTCCTGTACACTGAAAGTAACCAACTGGAAAATTTGACAGAAGAAATGGTTCTGTTCACAATCACAACAAAACTATAAAATACTTAGAAATAACCTCATTAAGAAATTTACAAAATGGTAAAATGTTACCAAAGGACATTAAAAAAAAACTGAACGATCAGAAAGATATACCATATTACTAAATAAGGTTCACTTTGTTTTCTGAAATTAATCTGTATCTTAAATACAGTCTCAATCAAAATTCCAATGGAGATTTAAAACTTTACCTGAAAAGAAAATGGGCAAGACTAGCATGCCAACACAAAACTATAAAAGACAAGAAGAAAGTAAAGACAGGAGGACTTGGCTTCTCAGATGTCAGAACAATGTATCTCTCCAGGACACCAAACAGTATGGTATCACTGTAAGAACAGACAAATCCAGAAGTACTCCATTTATGTATGGAGATGCAGTATCTGGCAAAAATGGTATTTCAAGTCAGTGCTAATTTTTGCGAATTAACTAATGATGACATACCAAATATAAATGACCAATAAACATAAAAAAGATTCTTATTCTTCACTGTTAATAGAAATGTAAGTTCAAATAAGAACAAGATATTATTATTATTATTTGAGATGAAGTCTCGCTCTGTCACCAGGCTAGAGTACAGTGGTGCGATCTTGGCTCACTGCAGCCTCTACCTCCTGGGTTCAAGTAGCTGGGACTACAGGTGTGTGCCACTATGCCCAGCTAATTTTTGTATTTTTTAGTAGAGACGGGGTTTCACCATTTTGGCCAGGATGGTCTTGATCTCTTGACCTCGTGATCCATCTACCTTGGCCTCCCAAAGTGCTGGGATTACAGGCATGAGACACCAGGCCTGGTCAAGATATAATTTTTTCACCCCTGAGACTAGAAAAATCAGAAACAATGGAAGACCCAGCAATAGTGATCATGTGGCAAAACGGTATTGTTAAAAGTGCAAATTGGAACAGCTTTTTTTGGAAAGCAAAGCAATTTGACTGTATCTGATATTATGATTTTACATATATATATTATTTTATCATTTAAATATTAAATATATTCAAATTTTATTATTTTATTACTTATGATATGACTTGATAGATAGATGATAGATTGATAGATAGATGATAGATAGATGATAGATAGATGATAGATGATAGAGAGATAGATGATAGATAGATAGATATTCATCCACAATTTCAGGCTTATAACTCCTATAACGTGTGTAGCAGTGCTGAGGCACTTCAAGCCTCAGAAGCAGGTCTCATGAAACAGAATCTCTCTCTGACCTTCTCCTGTCCTCCTTTCACCTGGCCAAGGCAAGACTCGAATCTGATTGTGGGTCATTAGACCCTCATTCCAAAAAGGGCTCTTCCTGTCCCATATTCTGGAGAATGGAATGCAACACAGAGAGGCCAAGAAGACTCTGAGCACACAGGCCTTGCCAGGTTTATATAACGCCCTTTCTGACCCGTCACATTTCTGCACAGCTGTCCAAGCTTCAATCATGGACAACCAATGACGCTCTATAAAAGGCCCAGAGAACACAGTTCACAGAGCTTCTGGAGAGCTGAACATGTGGAGGTAGATTGGAAGGTGAAGAAGAATTCATCCACATGCCTGGAGAATGGCACAGCCCAACTTCACAGGGATGGAAGATCCTGTGCTCAGGACCTTTCCAGACCTGGCCCTATGCATCTCTTCATCTGGCTGTTTATTTGTATCCTTTAAAATATCCTTCATAATCAACAGTAAACATGTTTCCCTGGAATCTGTAAGCTGCTTTAGTAAATTAATTGACCCCAAAGAGGGAATCACGGCACCTCTGTAGAAGTCAGTCGGTCAGAAGTTCGGGAAGCCCAGACGTGTGGGCCTCAACCTTCAACGTGTAGGATCTGACACCCTCTCCGGGTAGTGTCAGAAGTGGACTAGGAGACACCCAGCTAGTGTCCACTGCAGAGCTGCTTTCTCACAGGGAGAAATCCCCACATATTCTGGGGCCACAGAAGTCGTCAGTGTTGATGATGGCTGTTGTTTTTGTGTGAGAACAGAGGAAAAACATGGTTTGAGAGTTTTTCCCTAAACAGTATCTATAAAAATTATGTGTAAAATTTGCTTGAGCTCTGCAGACTATTTTTTTCAATTCAAACTATTTATGGAACCCTCGCCATAAATAGTTTAAATAGAAATCCCAGCTGTGGGTTGAAGAGTGGTGGAGCCGTGCCAGGCTCCAGCCTCCCCTCCCACAGCCTCCCCTCCAAGCCGCTCCCCAGGCACATCCAACCAGGTCAGAACTTCATGGACTTCACACCATGGGCTTAGGGTGGGATGTAAAAGAAGTTGCCTTTTGTAAGTGAAAAAACTGAAATGAAAGCGCCTCAGAGGATCTTTCTATGTCGTGGAACTGCTCAGTGAAGTGAACCAGTCCCAAATAATCAAGTATTTCCCTAGAATACTGAGAGGATTCTCTGCAGAGTTATCTCATCACCATGTCTGCAACAAGCAGAGTTGACATCGAGTATGAGAAACTATTTGAAACAAAGGAAATTCCGTCAAAACAAAGTTTTAAAAAGCAGCTGGTAAGCATGGCATTTAATTAAAGAAAAAGAAATGAAGTGGGCCAAGCAAGAAAGGCCTGGATCAGGGACATCTGAACAACTTACACAAAGAACAAGACTGAAAAAGCCTTTGGAAATGTCTTAGGTATTAACTGAAATAATATTTGTAATTTGAAGTTTATAAAACATTTCAAATTGATCCAACAAAATAGCTTGCTATTTTATTCATCTTCCCAGGTGCTACGAATATCTGAAGAGTCATTTTGTGATTTCAACTGCAAGATCCTATGAGACCCTTCTCAAGCGCTGCTCTCTGCTTACAGTTTAGTAAGGAGCCTGCTCTTAGGGTCCACATCATAATGTTTTATGAATCCCACAGAGGAGTCTTCTGTTAGACCTGCAACAATCATCAAGCTTACTCCCAGATGGCCACAGAGAGAATTCCCTGAATCCAGTGTGAGACTGGGTCAGGGAGGACGGGGAGAGACTGCAGGCCAGCCAGCTCCCTCCCAGAAGATTGGCCTAAAACAGGCATTAACATGAGACTTTAAGGGTCAGGCTTTTGGCATTTCTCACATGTAAAAGAGATCATGAAATTCTGAGATGTGGGGGTTGAAAGAATAGTTGATGTCACAAATTCTAACTACCTTTGGTTCCTGCCTGTCCCTCCTGGTGACTCCAGTCCCTCAGGTGACTCTGGGTGCTCGGAGACCTCCGGAGGGAAATGGAAAGTGCTGCTAGCCACAACGCTTTACCCTTTATCAATTCACAACTCTTACTTGATGATACCTCCCAGCCACTTGCCACCAGAGTAGACTCACAGCTGTCCCTTTCAAGAAGGACATTCAGAAACACAGTCAACAAATCTCCCTGGGCTTGTTTACCTGACACCCCAGAACTCTGAAGGTTGCTAAACAAATAGACAGGTGGGTTTTGCCCTTAATGAGTTTAAAATCCAACCTAACCACACAAAACTCACTCAATTCAGTATCAAAAGAACCCCTTCCACAGTGCATCCTCAATAATATAATATAGACACAATGAAGCAAGTCCAAGTGGAAGAAAACCCAGAGGGGCAGGCTAAGGAGAGGCACCCTTTCTCCTCCAAGCTCTCTAGGTTTGTGTGGTTCTCAAGCTAGGCTGCCCACTGAATTCGCCTTGGGAGCTTTTGAAACTTGGGATCTGAGGTTCCACCACAGAGGTGCTGATGGAATTGATTAAATATCCTGGGCATCAGAATATTTAAAAGCCTGACAGGAGATCTTAATGTGCACGTGGGGTTGAGAACCACTCATCAAGGTGATTCCAGTCGGCAGGTGGAGTTCAGGGCCACAGCCCATAGTGCTAAACACCAAAAAAGCAGCTGGTAAGCATGGCGTTTAGTAAAGAAAAAGAAATAAAGCAGACCAAGCAAGAAACACCTGGATCAGGAACATCTGAACAAGCTACACAAAGAACAAGACTGAAAAAGCCTTTGGAAATGTCTTAGATATGAACTGAAATAATATTTGTAATTTGAAGTTTATAAAACATTTCAAATTGATCCAACAAAAGAGCTGGTTATTTTAATCATCTACCCAGGTGCTGTGAAAGCAGACATCTGTGCAATGGCCACCGAGTTAGGTGATTTGAAGGTGGCTGATGAAATTCATAAGAGCAGTGTGGCATGAGTACTATTTCTTTGGTGGACCACATCACTTGAGTGACACACGGTGCCCAAGAGCCAGAAGAGTTGAATTTTGTTTTTGTTCTTTAAAAGAGAATGTGAGCTATTTACCTACTTAGAGGAGAGATCCAGTACAGAAAGGGTTTGAAAAACAGAAGTGGCATCCAATTAATTGGGTACTGTCTGGGCACTCAGGAGACAGGGTGAAGCAGGGTGTGGACTAGAGCTCAGATGTGAAGATTTTCATTTATGAAGACAATTAGGGGAAGGGAACTAACATTGATTGAGCGCCGACCCTGTTAGGTACTGCGCTAGACACTTCATAGGCGTGATTTCTCTGAATCTTCCCAGCAAATCTGCAAGGACCTGCAGAAGGTCCTACACCCAGAATCCCTGGGTTTTGATTGTTCCATGTGAATGATATTTCCAAATTGAATACTCCAAAAGATCAGTGATCAAAAAAATGTTCTTGCAGGCCCAACATAATTTGTTATGAAAAGAACTATCTGAAAGTAGTGTAAGAAGTCCATCTTCAAAATAAAGAAAATGATTGACAAAATCTGTCAAACATGTAAAAATGGGTGCCTGTACCTAAGAGACTGCCACTGCTCCCCCAGGTACCTGATGGCCATATTGTGAGCGGCGGTGCCCAGAGCTCTCCTCCCCAGGGTGCACAGGGCGAAGGACAGAGTCACCAAGGGAGAGTCCTCGTCACTGTCCAGGGTCTTTGAAGGCTGAAAGAGCAAGAAGTTAACTCAGCTTTCACACAGGTTCCAATATGTACCAACACAGAATCATAAATGTAGAGTGACAGTAGGCTTTGTAAGTCAACCACGTGGCCATCAGTCCCCTCTAAGATAGGGAACTCTCAGCTCCCTGAAGGAGTTTCTCCTGTGGTTGGACATGGAAAAAAAATAAAAGTGGAAAAGTTATTTTAGGAGAGAAAAAGACCTACAACATGGACTGATGACCTGCTTTTCTGGGATTTGAAATATGGCACTTCAGGTCATAAAACTGGGCAGTAATTACTGTAAATAGGTGTGCCCACCTTAACACTCTCCAATGCAAAGGAGGGGCATGGTCTAGCAGGGAGAGAAAAATAACTTGGATCCAACGTGAAGGAGAGTCCTCTATTCTCCCTGTAGCAAGGGGCCCTGTGGGTTGACTCATTGACTGTAAGTCCACAATCAACAACTAAATTAATCTTTCAGCTCGGGCATGGTGACTCATACCTATAATCCCAGCACTTTGGGAAGCCAAGGTGGGAGAATCACTTGAGCCCAGGAGTTCAAGACCATCCTGGGCAACATAGCAAAACCTCATCTCCATAAAATTTTTTTAAAAACTAGCCAGGCATGGTGGTACGTACTTTGAGTCCCAGCTACTAGGGAGGTTAAGACAGGAGGATCACTCGATCCCAGGAGTTTGAGGCTGCAATGAGCTGTGACTGTTCCACTGCACTCCAGCTTGGGGAGAGTGAGACTCTGGCTCTTAAAAAAATTTGTCCGAAGTCAGATTTTTTTAAAAAGGGGAGGAGGATGGAGAGTGGGGGGATGGAGAGAAAATTTAAAGTCAAAATATATTTTGCAAGAAAAATAAAATAATTTCATGAACCAACTGAGGAAAGGACAGAGCCATTACGGAGCGATAGCCCAAAACGTCAATCAATTCTTTGTATATCTCAACTGTTAAAGAGGCCTGGCATGAGTTAAGATTATTAGCACACCTTCTTCGTGGTTGGTCTGGACAAATGAGGTTCTGCCACCTGCTTCTTCTACCACCTGTTTCTAATCACCCATAAGAAATTCACAGACGTTGGCTAGTGTGCTGGTTTGGTTTTTTCTGCCTAGCACATGACACATAGTGCATCCGCTGCTGAGGAAGTTGTTTCTAACTTGCACCCACATTTTCCAACAACGACCCATGGACTCAGCTTTTCAAATCCTAAGCAGCAAAGTAAACCTGCTCCCTTCATTTGCTCCCTCCCCCTTCTGCTCCTCCCCTGCCCCTTCTCCTCTTTTTATAAACTGTCATTAATTCTTGATTATATTTCTAAGAGGCAGGATTCACTTCCAAGGAAGTGTTCTCAGCACATAAGCAATAACAGCACAGACACACAAAATAACGATGACAGAAGTTAAGTTGGACCATTTGATTGCTAAATAGAATTTTCATGTCCATGATTCAATATATTCAGTAAATCCCCCTGATTCCAGTACAGAGAAGCTGCAAATGTTTAAAAGCTGTAATAGAGGCTTAAAACTGCACTGGCCCCAAGCATAAAGGGATATATACCTTCAAGTCTCCTTCACTGGAGACATGGTATATTGATTCTCCTATTTAATTTTGCTTACCTTCAATAAACATTTATCCAAATAGTGTTTTTTGTTTCTATCCTCTGTGTTGTAAGTCTACCATAGGATATCAGAAAGAGATGGACATGACAATGTTCTTTATTAAACTTCCATTCCATGCCCCAGCCCCCACCACCCTGACCTACCTCTTGTCTCTTCCGAGCACAGTGTTGAATCCATTCTAGATAAACGTTGCAGAAGCTAGCTCGTGTGATCCCCTGGAGACACGGGACGTAGTCATCATCAGTGTTAATGCTGAATATTGCAAGGTCACGCTCAATGTAATGCCACTTGGCAAAGGGCTGCAGGGACTTCAGAAGTGATTCATTTTTGATCCAGGAGAGGAGTTTGGGAGATGTTGCCATATAGTATATTATACTCTGCAGAGAAAAAGCAAGATTTTGAGCCTTTACAGCTATTCTAAAGCCAGGAAGAATTTATGTATTTATTTAATTGTAGAAAGTAAAACAACCTCAGGAAAGTAGGAGACATGAAATCCCGACATGTGGGATCATTTGTATTTTCTGCTGGGTGTAATGTACAGAACTCATTTCAAACATTCTAAAATGTCCTCTCTTAACGGTTATCATAGGGAAGAGGGAACTGAGAAGAATGTAATGCTAACAGAATGTAACGGAACAGAATTTCTGTGATGAGGAAGAATGACAGTCAGCCCTGTCCTCTCTGAGAGAAGCACACAAAAGCACCTTTGGCTGGGGTTGCTGCAGGCTTTGGTGGGTCCTAGGCTAGGCTGATTCAACCTAGGTTGATTGGGGTAGACCCTCCTCCAGAACCCTATCCAAAGAGTATTTAACGAGCGAAAACAACAGGGTTTTGAGTTTGTTTGTTTGTTTTTTGAGACAGCAGTGTCTCTCTCTGACACCCAGGCTGAAGTGCAGTGTACAGTCATGGCTCACTGAAGCCTTGAAATCCTGGGCTCAAGCGATCCTTCTGCCTCAGTCTCCAGAGCAACTAGGACTACAGGTACAAGCCACCATGTCAGGCTAATTTTTTAGTTTTTATTTTTGTAGAGATAGGGTCATGTTGCCCAGTCTGGTCTTGTCCTGGGCTCAATCATCCTCCTGCTTCAGCCTCCCAAAGTGCTAGGATTACAGGCGTGATCCACTGTGCCCAGCCAAAACAACACAGTTCTTATGGAAAGTATGGACGATGTGAAATTGTTGTAACCTTCACACACTTAATCCTGAGTGCCCAGACAGTGGACACCTGTGATACGTTCACAAGGAACCCATGTCTCCTTCTTAATCAGACACTGTACTTACAAGTCCCGCTTGGGGAAAATGCCTCCCTTGGGCTGGATTATTCTGAGTAACAGCTTTGTGGAAAGCCATTTTGTAGTTTTTGAATGAATTCCTCCTTCAAAAAGGCTAGCACCTGGCCTCAAGAAATAAAAATGTGACAGAGGAAATGAAAATCCAAGGCTGATGGGCTTGGATCAGGGTATGCTGCTGCAGTCACTGCCAGCATCACCGCAGTTCCATTATAGCAGAAAAACGCAAGTGGTGCTGGGGGCTGTTGAGGCTGAGGGGCACCCCTGGAACGAGTCAGCACCTGTCATCGTGAAATCATGAGAGGCTAGGGGGCTCGTGGTGTTTGATGCAAGGAGGCAGGCATGTGTGCTCCTGTTAGAAACACTTAACTGATGCTTTTCTCTGTTTATAAAAAACATTCTTTTTGGTGAGAAAGCAGAAAGAAATGAATATTGGGTGGATGGAAACAAAGTCTTCAGTGACTGACGCCTGTAAGTGGAGTGGGCCGAGAAACCCTTTTCTAGGGGAGCTCCCACCCTCCCTCTCTGGCTGTTTCCTCCCTCTGGCTGGGAAATGAAGCCCAGAGCTCAAGGCCTCAGGTTACTGAGGTATCTGGTTTCAAGGTGGTTTTTTTTTTTTTAAGGAGTTTAGCAGGTGAAGAGACAGCCTCTGATTTCCACTAAACAATTGCAAACGCATGACTTAGGCTTTCTGCTGTGAGGACTAAGGACAGCCTGGACTTTGGGGAGGTTCGTCCATGGTTCATGGCTTATGGTCTTCCTTCCTTTGGGCACATCTTCTATTAGACTCCACAGTCCACCTGTCCCAAAAATGAGGAAGTGGAAAAATAAAGTCTGCAGACAATCACTAGAATTCAGTAGCGTGCCTGTTCTCCCCTCCTCTGTAACCCTGCACCCCACGATAACCATGCCAGCCTCAAGAAATCTCTTCAGTATAAAGAGGAAGGAAGAGAGTGAGTGATGAAAGAAGAGGTCAAGGAAGCTGAAAGCAAAGGCAGGAAAGAAAGACGCGCTAATGATGTCCATGTTGCATGTCTGTTCTGATGTTTAGAATGAGATAATGTATATGAGGAGCTTAGCACAGGGCCTGGCCCGTTGACATGTGTGTAAGTGGAAAAAAAAAGTCATGTCTTTGACATCTGTGACTTACCTACCCAGCAAGCAGGATGAGCGTGGGGCTCAGAGGGGATGCAGACACTGGCAGCAGTAGCAGCAGCCCAGGAGAGGTTGAGGCACAGGGGCGAGGGAACGGGGATGGCATTAGGGGACAGGAGACCCGCTGTGTCTGCGGTGGTCACCAGAGTGCACATCTCATAGTCACAAATATGAACTTTGGATCTGGAGGGTTCTCTCTTGTCTCCTTGCTGGCTGGATCATTTACAGACAGTTTAAGTCGTCGGCCCAAAGTTGCAAGCAAAAGAAAGTAATGAAGCCCACGCCCATGGGCACTGCTTCTCGGCTGAACATTGCAAAGGGAAAAAAGAAATTTGGTCTCTCCAAACATCTAGCTCTAGTGAACATCTGGTCTAGTTTTCCCCCAATATGGCCTAATCACATACCAGATAAGAATAACAAACAAAGATTGAAAGACAAAAGTTTATGTTTTCATTCATTGCTAGGAAGGAATTAAAACAACCCCATAGCTGATGAAGTCAGAATAGTTAATGAGGACTTTGAACCCCAGAGGTTAGCACTTCCTCCTGTTGTCTGGCAAAACCCTGCAGTGCTGACTTCAGAACAGAACCCAGCTTGATGTTCAACTTTCTAAATAACAGCACCGACACTTCTCACCGGGAGAAAACAGAACCACCCCACTTTTTGCAAGTCGTACCCTATCTCCATTCCATCTAGGCAGAACTTCTGTCATGGAGACATAGTCAATGAGCACTGTAAAATCCTTCAGAATCTGTCAGGATGAAGTGGATACAGCACTAAGTAAAACTGATAAGTCGGGGTAGTGACTATGAGTTGATGGGGTCAACCTGGACCGTGTTAAAAGCTGGACCCCTCCTGAATAAATTCATGATATCTGGCTCCTCCAGCAGGGATCCTCCTGGTTCCTCATTTCAATTGTAGATCAGCATATTCTTTCAGACAACTCATTCTAGGAAGGGGGGTCTGGCAGGCAGATCAACCTGACGGGTTGCTCACTCCTCATTCTGCAAGGCCAGTGATAAGCGCATCTCCTTTCTAAAAGAGCTGTCCAGAAACAATGGCAGCCAGAACGCCAGGCCTGCACAGAAAGCAGCAGATTCCTTGACTGCGAAGAGGGTTTTAAACACTAATAAACTGCAGGGAGCTGGAGGAGACACGAGGGAAAACCTCAAGTCATCAGGAAGGAAATGATTTCAAATATATTCACACAGGGTGGGGGAACTAACCCAGTTTATTAGGAGATTTAAAAAATTCCCTTTGTAGTAAAGGAATTATTTCAAATTTTCCTCCTTTTCACTTTGCCTTTCCAGTAAGAAAATAATAAAGAGAATGGACTGAACTCTTGAAACTTTAAGCAATTCAGAGCTACGAAGGCAACTGTTTACCTAGCAACTGTGCCAAGGAAGAAAATAGTCTTTTTTCACCCCCAACATGCTGTTTCTTCTGTTCTAATAGCCACTTGGCCCTCCTGAAATTTCCCTTAATTTCAGGAAATTTAGCTGCACCGGGGAATGAGTGCAGGTTCCAAGCCACCCCTTGCTGAAGGGCAGGAAGGCCCTGAGTGCTGTATTTGGAGGTAACCTGGCAGGATAGGCGTGACGGTTCCAAGGTGAATGAGACACAGGAGCACTATGAGGCCCCATCTCTCCAAAAATCTCAGCCCCATCCTGAGTGCTGACTTGGAGTTTAGAAAATTCTTGTTTCTGTGGGCACAGTTATGTCTGTAGTGGCTCCAAAGTCTAGTTGTGTATCAAATCACTTAGGAAACTTATTAAACAATGTAAGTCCTTGGGTCCCAACCCAGGCCCATGGAATTCTAATGTGTAATTATCTAGCTCATGGGGGAGGAAGGGAGTCTGCTCTAGGTTTGCCCTGGCCCTGGCTTGTGAGAGGCACCATGCTAGGTAGCACACCTGTGCACTGCCTGCCTCTCCTAGCCCAGCTGCAACGGCCATTCTGTCTTCACTCTCCTTTCTTAAAAAACAGAGTGAAGGATGTTGTTTTCTCTTAAGCCAACTATTACCCAGCAGGTTCTGGGGGTCCTTCCTGAACCCTCTTCCATTTGGACATGATCCTGGATTTGTCAAACGGCAAATTGTCATCTTAGAAATTATCTAGGGGACTGAGAGCCACATTTCCAGCAGTCAGGAGAAAAGAAAGGTGAGTATCAACTACCAGACCAAGGAAAGAAGGCATCAAAAACTGGTCCAGTCATGGAATCCCCAAGGCCTCTATAAAAGCCAACAGGGTTAGGCCAGGGAGGATGGACCCAGACAGGGCATCTCACTCTCACTGCTCCTCCCTTCTTTCCTAATCATGGTGATCTGCTGGCCCCATGGTGAGGGGTCAGGTCTGTCCACATGTCTGGCTCATGGAAAGACAGGGATGTGGCTCAGTGCTGAGCCCCACTCTGACCACTCATGCCTGCAGCAGGCCACCAAACCCTTGCCTGAATTAGGATCTCTTTTCTCCAGACTGTATGACCCAGACTCCAAACCTATGTTCCCTGGAACCTTTGTTCATTCAGTACAAAAAAACAGATTGGGCCATGTGATATACAGGTCATCAAGCAGAGCTCTGAGGACTCAGGTGTGGCTGCTCTGTTTAGAGAATTGCCATAAAGCGAGGCAGGAAAGGTTGCAGGGGAGGTAACTGCAGGCACGGCCCCGGGTAAGCCAGCTGGTGAGGAAGAGCTGTTGGAACCGAGGTTGGAAGACAAGTTGTGGGCATATGGGAGGGAGATAAGAGTCCCTGCAGGAGGAGCGAGCAGTGTGTAAGTGTGTAGGTCAGGGGGCACAGGTAGTGTGTGCATAGTGTGTACACAAAACAGTGAGAGATGGGGGAAGGGGAGTGGGAAACACAGCTGGTAGCAACAGTGGAGGTCTCTTGGTAGCAGATGAAAGAGTCTAGCCTAATTCGTGAGGCAACAGGAAGATGTCAACTCCGGGACTTATCTACCTGGGCTGTCTACACCCACACGACTTGTCCTTGCTGTCCCCTTCCAGCCACTTGATTCATGGGCCTGTGAGTCTTCTTGCTGAGTCAGCTCCTGGATCTAGCTGTTCCTGCAACCACCCTGTCCTGCCTCCTGAAAACTAAAGGAAATACTCAAGGGACACTTTCCTTGTCGAGGGATATAACAGAGATGGCTGGTAACCATTTATCATCTGTTTTCTCCTTCTTCCGTGAACATACGATTTCATTCTGGGCTCATGGCTGCCCAAAATACACTTTCCAGACCCTCTTCCAGGTGGCATGTGACAATGTTCTGGCTGATGGGATACAGCAGGAAGATATTGTGGCAACGTCCTAGAACCTCTTTAATGGGCAGCTGCTGCATACCCTTGGTCTTCATTTTCTGTGTCCTTTCCTCTATCCCTTTAAGCCTGTAACTTAAATTGTGGAACTCAAATTCTGGAAGCGACCATACCAACCATCATCAAAGTCTGAGAGGCATAAGCTTCTAACATGCATGCCACTCTTATTTCATGGCCCACTGCCAAATCTAACACAACTGGTATATTGAGTTGGCTTAGAGTTTAGAAATAGAAGGTAGGTTATAACTCCCTGATTTGCTTCCCAAATCTTCCCCAATTTAAGTTGGACACAACATGTGTAGTTCTGTATGAAATCTGAATATAATGTTTTGCATCTCTAGCACACACAAAGATGGTGAGCACAAACTGCTAAATCTATTGTGAATATTCTGCCAGAGGAAAGGGTTTTGCAAACATTTTGTGTTGCAATCACCTAAAGGGATGAGATCTAACAGTTGTTTACCCTTCTGACTTTCACAGGCTATTTTCTATTTCCATTTAGCTTCAGCAGCTATTAAGGATGTCAGGAATCCCCAATAGCTATTCCAAACTTTTTTATTTTTTTAAGACAGGGTCTTGCTCTGTCACCCAGGCTGGAGTGCAGTAGTGCAATCACAGCTCACTGCATCCTCAAATTCCTGGGCTCACGCAATTCTCCTGCCTCAGCCTCCTGAGAAGCTGGGACTACAAGTGTGCACCCCATATCTAGCTAATTTTTAGATTTTTTTTGTAGAGATGGGGTCTTGCTATGTTGCCTAGGCTGGTCTTAAACTCCTGGGCTCAAACAATCCTCTGCCTTGGCCTTCCATAGCTCTGGGATTATAGGCACGAGCCACCATGCCTGGCTTTATTCCAAATTTCTCAATGCTCTTTGCTTGTTAGCTAGTTAAAACTTTAGGTGCCATGTTATCTTTTCGTTCTGGGTTTCCTCATTTCTGCTGGACCTCCTGCCTCAGCACGCTGGCAGGGAGCCTTGTGGTCTCTGATGAATCATGAACTCTTTTATTCACTCACATAAAGCAAAGCCCTCTAGGATTTTTCCAAAAGCAATGGTTCCCCAGATGGCTGGGTTTCCAATTCAGAAGCCAAGCTTTCTCTTTTTGAACAGCATTAAAATATGACCTTTCTGTGGGCCATCCAGGACTTCCACCATGCCAAGTCCCCCCAGATCTCCTGCATAAGACCCACAGAGAAGATTTCCTCCACCACACAGCCCTCGCCTGCCCCTTCCCCTTTCAGAAAACAGCTCAGCATTGATGAGCACGACACATCCTCAGTCAAGTCCTACACTTGTTTTCCAGGAGACTCACTCCAAACTGCCATGATTTCTGAGGTTGAATACAGATTGGGCAGACGTAGGCACCGAGCAACTGAAAAAATATGTGATTGGTCTCCATGTGAACCATAGGAGAAAAGGCTGTCACAACCAATTCTGACTGGATGATTTAGCCACATTTTGAGTACTCCTTATGAGCTTAAAATACAATTCTGGTTCTCAAGTGGAAACTTTGCAGAGCACCTAATTTGACACTTATAACTCAAACGTGGAGGCTTAGTAATATTTCTAGGATATTTAAATTTGTCATCATCATCAGGACAAACAAATCATGCTGTGGTAGAAGAGACAAAGAAGACCTAGGTAAGAAAACGGTATGACCCAGGGCACAAACCTCAGGTTAAAGCAAAACCATCTGAGAGTTTTTCCAAAAGCAATGGTTCCCCAGATGGCTGGGTTTCCAATTCAGAAGCCAAGGATGAGAGGCTTCAAAATGTAGCTTTTGGCAGAGCTCTTTCGAGGCTTCCTGTGCCATCCTACCACTCTGTCTTAGACAGGTGTCCGGAAAACAGAGCAATACCTTGATGTAGTAGCGGATGAGGATCCTTCGGAGGTCAAACACTTGCAGCATGGTGGCCGCGTTGTTGTCCAGGATGCTGTAGCCCTCCAGGATGTACTGGGTCCGCGTGATTTCCCAGGTGAGCCAGCGGAGGTGAAAGGCAGCATTACAGGACAGCAGGTGGGGCAAGTGGCCCGGTTTGCAGCAGCAGCAGCCTCTGTCCTCCTCGTCACTCTCCATGATGGCTTCCACCTCTCTCTGCTGGCAGTAGGTTCCTGGCAGAGCACAAACACGATGAAGGTTTGATGAGAAGGCATGCTAGAATGTTCGCTTCAATGGATTTCCCCATGCCTTCATCAGAGGGGAAGAGGCTGAAGGGAGTTGAAGAATTGGGAAATTCGTTTATTCTCAAATAAGTCCCCAAAAGAAGTCACAATTCTCATAATCATGAACTCTTTTATTCACTCACATTCATTCTGAGTCTCTGTAGAAAATATACTTAAAACATTTAAAAATGTTTATGGAGACATGAGCTAAATGTCAGTGCAGAAGAACATCATTTCAGTGGGAGGCAGTAGACAAACAGGTTTTGAAAAAGGTAGTACAGACTAACTACTTGACTTTAGTCCATTTATTTAGCTGGTCCAAGCTTGATTCCTCATCTGTAAAACAGGCCAATGTAAGGATGAAATCAAATGGCATATGCAAAGTGGTTAGTCACCACGAAAAAATGGTAGTTGTTCCAATTACTTTTATTAGATTGTGAGCTAAGGGCAGTGCCTGGCATGTAAAAATTCAGTAAACACACAAATAAATAAACAAACAGATGAGCTACTGAATAAGTTAATGTATTCACCAAATACTGAGTGCGCCCAATGCACTGTGAATACGGCAATGAAAAAAATACATAAAATCCCTGTCGTTGTATAACTTATCTGATCTTAACCTAAACTGATAAAAGTTTAGGTTAAAGAAGACAGACAAACAAATAATAATAAAGCAAAAAAGGCCTAGAATGACAGGGTGGGAATAGCTATTCTAAATAAGGGATCGGAGAGGTCCTCCCTGGGATGTCTGAGTAGAGAACTGAAGGAGGTCGGGGGGAACTTAGTGCAGATGACTGAGAGAAGGGTAATCCAGGCAGGCAGAAGACCAAGACCAAGGCTTTGGGGTGGGAACATGCTTATTATATGTTCCCAGAGCAGCAAGAAAGTCTATAGCGGAGTGCACAAGTGGGAAAGTGGTAGATGAAGCAGAGAGGCAGTTAGGGGCAGATCCTACTTAGAATGAGTTAGAGGAACACTTGGATGGCTTTAGCTTAAAAGAAATGTGGCATGACTTATGTCTTAGGAGGACCATTCTGGCTTGCTGCCCAGAGAAAGGACTGTCGAGGGAACAAGAGTGGGAGCCAGGGCATCAATTGTGAAGCTGTTAGTTAACCCAGATGGGAGGGAATGATGGCTTTGACCTGGGTGGTTGGAGGAAGGGGTGAGAAATGATTAGATTCTAGATACATCTGAAAGCAGTCTGATGAGATTTGTTGATGAATTTAGATATGGGATATTGAAAAGATGAGAAAAGAATGATGCTAAGGTTTCTGTCCTAAGCGGGATGAAGAATGAAATTACTGTTTACAGAGGAGAGGAAGGTTGCAGGAGGGCCAGCCTTTGGGTGGGAGTAGAGGGAAGATCAGGGATTTACTCTTACATATGTTAAGTTTTAAGTGCCTAATATATCAAAATGGAGATGTCGGGGAGGCAGCTGGCTTAAGGAATCTGGAGCTCAGGGGACAAGCCCTGGCTGGAGATTTATAAAATCTAGAAGAATTATTAGCATGTAGGGGCTATTTCAAATAACCTATATGCTAATAAGAGAGTGTACGGAGCATGGAGAAGAGGTCTGAGAAGTAAAATCTGAGCATTGTAACATTTAAAGCTTGGACAGCTGAAGAAATCCCAATAAAGTGATGGAGCAGAAATGGCAAGTGAAACAGAAAGAAAACCAGGAAGTCCCAAAAGACAAGTGAAAAAAGAGTTTAAAGGAAGAGGGAACGTCAGTTACATCAAATGATGCTTGCAGGTTAAATTACATGAAGAATGAACTGTTAGATTTGGCAATATGGAAGTGTATGGTGATCTTTGCAAGAGAGGCTGTGGTGGAAAGGTCGGGGAGGGGTAGTAAGATGAGAGTGAATTCAAGAAATAATGGGAAGGGAAAAAGCAGAGACAGTGAATGTAGGCAACAATTTCTAGAAGTTTAAACAATCTTTTTGACTTGTCTATCTTTCTTGGCACCTTCTTGCACAGGCTAGGATCTCCTGTATGCTGCTGACTAGAAGTGGTGAAATTTGGCATCCTTGATTTTTCCAGAGAAGCATCACTTGGTTTCATTAATTTTCCTCTATTGCTTTTCTATTTTCTAGAGAAACCATAGACATCCAACATGTATCTTTAATTTTTTCTTCCTTTTACTTGTTTTGGATTTACCTTCATCAGTTTTTTCTAGTATGAGGTGGAAACTGACATCAGGGGTCACTAACTTTTTTTCTGTAAAGGGCCAGAGAGTAAATATTTGAAGCTTTGTGGGCCACATATGGTCTCTGTTGCAGCTGCCTCTCTTCCTCCTCCTCCTCCTTCTCTTTCCCTTTCCCTTCCCCTCTTCCTTTCAAAAATGTAAAAGCCATTCTAAGCTCGTGAACCCTAGTTTGCTAAACCCTGGCTTACATCTCAATTTTCAACCTTTCTTCTTTACTTAGATAAACCTTTACAGCTGTACATTTTTCTCTATTCATTGCTTTAGTTGCATCCCACACATTTTTTATATGCTGTTTTGTTTTCATTCAGCTCAGTTATTTTGTGATTAACTTAGTTGTTTCTTTTTTGACTTATGAGTTTAGAAATGTGTTGTTATCTTCCAAATATTTGGGAATTTTTACGATATAAATTTTTGTAAGTTTCAAGTGGAATTCCAGCATTACTGGAGAATGAACATTTATTATTTCAGCCTCTTAAAATTTATTGAGAGTTATTTGATGGCTTAGCATATGGCCTATTTTGGTGAATGTTTCAAGTGCACTTGAAAACATCTGTATTCTGCTGTTGCTACATGAGGCGTTCTGTAAATGTCAATTAGTTTAAAGTGGTTGACAGTATCATTTAAATATTCTAGATACTAATGTTTTCGCATACATTTTCTATCATTTACTGAAGGTATAGTGTTGATGTGTTCAACTATAATTGTGGATTTTTCTGTTTTTACTTTTAATTCAGTTTTTGCTTCTGGTAGTTGTTATTAGGTGTATGCACATTTAGGATCACTATATCTTCTTAATGAATTAAGTCTTTGGTTATCATGAAATATCCTTCTTAAATGTGGTCATACACCTCATCTTGAAGTCTGATATTAATAAAGCTAATCTAGGTTTCCTATAATTAGCGTGTGTAAGGAATATAATTTTCTGCCTTTTTATTTTAAATAGCACGAAACAAAATAGGTTTGAGAGTTCTTTGGACTCTCCAGATCTTTATAGTGAAAAAATCTCTTGTAAACAGCATATAGTTAGGACTTGCTTTTTTATCTAGTCTGATGATCTCCAATTTTTAATTATAGTGATTAATCCTTTTACATGTAATGTGGTTATTTATATGACTGGGTGAAAGTTGACTATTTTGCTATCTTGTTTTTATTTACCCAGCTTTTTAAATTTGCATTCTTTCCAGTCATTCTTTTTTAATCAAGCAACTTTTGGTATTTCTTTTTTATATATTAGAATACTCAATCAGCTTTTTAGCCATACCTCTTTAATTTTTGCAGTTTCTCTAAGAATTATAATGTGTGTGTTTCATCACAAGCTACTATGAATTAATTTCATACACATCCTCCAATGATGTAAGATATTACAATGAAATATTTTTCCTGTCATGTTATTTGTGTTATTGTCATTTTACTTCAACATATAATTTTAACTCAATGATACATTGTCATCATTTTTTGCTTAATCAATTCTAAAAGATTTTAAAAACAAAAATATCTTTGCTCACATATTTGCCATTTCTCACAATCTTCATCCTTTCATGTAGAATCAATTTTTCCTCTAATGTTGTTTTTTAGCCTGAAGAACTCCTTTTGATGTTTCCTATAATGCATGTCAGTTGGTAATCATCTTAGCTTTTTTTAATCTGAAAATATTTTAATTTTATCTTTATTCTTGAGGGATATTTTTCCTAGATGTAGAATTACGAGTTGACAGTTCTTTGTTTTTGATTTTTCTTTATGCGCTTAAAAATATTATTCCATTGTTTTCTGGCTTGCATTTTTTTTTGAGAAGTCAGAAATAATTCACACTGTTGATTATCTCTATATAATGTGTTTTTAAACTCTCTCATGATCTTGGTAAGATGACAATTAAAAATTTCACATGTGCTTATAATTGTTCTTTATCTTTAATTTTCAGAAATTTGAATATTATATGTTTAGGTTTGATTTTCTTTGTGTTTATCTTGCTTGGGATGTGTTGAGCTCCTGGGATCTATGGACTGGTATTTTTCATCAATTAAAGAAATTTTGGATAATATGTTCTTAGTTGCTTTTCCACCCCTATTTCACATTTCTCCATTTAGGACTCCAATTACACATATGTTAGAATACTTGCTATTGTGCCACAGGCATTGGGTTTCTGTAAGTTTTCTTTAGTCTTTTCATTATTTGCATCAGACTGGATGGTCTCTATACCCTCTCTACTTACATTCTCCATAAGCTCATTCGTTATGATCATTTTTACCTGTTAGAAATTTTTTCTATTAATTCTAAAATCTTTGAGTGTGTTTCTATTTATAGTTTCATTTTCCTGGTTATGAGTCATTTTTTTCTGCTTCTCTGCATATCTAAAAACTCCTATTATATGTTAGATATCATTGATATTATAATCCTGGAAGTGTGGATTTTTTTGTTTGTTTGTTTTTTTGTTTTTTTTTTTTTTAAAGAGCTGTGTCCTGTCAGTTAATTTATTTGTCCATCAGGTTATCAGATTGATCCTTTTAAAGCTTGTTTTAAATCTTTGGCTGGGAAGGTCCAGAGTAGCCCTTATTCAAGGGTGGTAATATCTCTAATCCTAAAGCCTGGTCGTTTGGGGATCTCAACTGAATTCCTAAGACGTTCAGCAAGGTCTCCTCACTGGCTATTTGGAACTTCTACATTTCTCAGCACTGTGTAGCCTACATAATCTCTATTTATATCTTGTCACTCCAGTTACCATTCTCTGTCAGCCTATGCCTACACAAGAGCAGGTTAATATCCATCTAATCATGAACGGGGTTCTCCATGCAGATTTCTGTAGCTCCTCCGTGCAATTCATTCTGGTCTGGTCTCTGATCTATAAAGTCCAGATACTTCAGCAGATACTCAGATTCTGCCCCACTGGTTCAATAAGACCATAGTGCTTTGTTTGGGCTCCACCTTCTTGTACTATAGACAAGAAAGCACCTCTAGGCAGAAAGTGGAGGCAATTATGAAGCTCACTTTGTATATTTCCTTTCTCTGAATGATCAGAGTCTTGCACTGCCTGTTGTCCAATATCTGAACATTGATTAATATAATTTTTCAGTTTTATAATTACTTATGGTAGTAAGGATATTTCAGTACTGTTTACTCAATCATGGCCAGAAGAATGTCTTTGAAGTTTTCTACTTGTCTTTGGAGACTTAATTGAAACACAAAACATTTTACCTCACCCACCCCCACCCCTATTCTTTATTCACTTTTTCTGGGATCCCATATCATTATTCACAGTGTCTGGTACTTAGAAGGTGCTAACAAAGTTGTTGATGCAATGACTGAACAGAAAATTAAAAAGTTCTTATCCAGATCTCTATATGAGCAGGGACCAACTGAGGAACTCTGTGGCAGTATATCGTATTACCTTACATATGGCGGCAGATAAAGAGAGGCTATGTTTAGACCAAGCTTTTATATAGAGCCCAGGAGTGAGATGACCATAATAAGCCATAGATGGAAAACTACAACCTTCAAATCATAACGCACATACAGAGTTATTAGGATAATAATCTATGAAATAGGAGTCCAAGTCAGGAAGGAGAAGAGCCAAGCAGGTTGCCTACATAAAAAGGAAGACGGTTAAAGGCTGATCGCAAATCTTAGGATTCCATTTGTCTTTCTGCCAGACCTCCTTGCTTCCTTGCTTTGGCTCTTGACTGAAAGCATTCTTTTTTTGTTGTTGCTTTTGTTTTTACATTTTAAGGGTCTCTTAACTCATTCTACAACATAAAACTTTTCTTCCCTCTGGTGAAGATGTACAGAAATGTATACTGGACTATAAACAGTGGGGCATCCAGACAGTAATGACCACCATAACCTGACTGCTCTGTACACTGGGACCCTAGGACTGCAGAACCTAGGCTCCAGTGGGTGTGGGGGTGGGGCCTCACCCCGCCACATGACACACTAACACTGGCTTGCTGTACATTAATAATATAATTTAGGAAGAAATTCTCTTCCAATGGAGGAAAAAAGACAGTTTTCAGAAATAAATTACTTACACAAGGAAGAAGCATAAAGGAAGATTTTCACTTGAAGAGATTAGCAAAACTGGTTAAACAGCAGACCTCAAAAATGTAAGTTTCATTCCAATTTTCCCCTTCCTTATTCTTCCATCAAGTTCTACCATTTATCACATTGAACCGAAAGCCAGGGTTTTTTTTTTTTTTTTCTTCCCTTTTTATTAAACTGGGAGGGCTGGTTGGATGAGTATGTGTGTGAGTCTGTAGTATGTGAATGCATGTACATGTGTGTGTCTGTGTGTACACGAGAAGATGGAGTTTGAATTTCTAGCCATCTAAGTGAAATAGCACAGTAGACTATGAGGAACATGCGGGCGACTCTACACTCGTCAAAGGGCAGTTGAGGAAACAGTTTGCCATGAAGGATGGCTTAGACTTGACAGACACATCATAGCTGCCAACATTTGAAAAGCTTAGTTCAGGTGAGTCTTGGGTAATCTGCTCTTAGGAGTAAAAGAGTCACACTCAAGATTATATTAAAAAAGAATATGAAAATAATGAAACCCACTAATTTTGGAAAATGCACTAACTGTTGTCCAAATGTAAATCAAGGTCCATATTTTCAGGAAGACTCAGAAAGTTCCAAGCATATTCCCTCCAAGGAAATGCTGAAAGTCAACCCACCCACACACTATGACCTTTTGCAGCACTGGCAGAGATGAATGTCAAGTTGGCAAGGTTGTCTCTGTCTGGTATTTCCATCCAAACTGACTCTTGGCATCTCTAATTGTGGCTACGTTTGCATTATCACAGCTTGGTCATACCTACCAATGCCAAGCCTAGCCAGACTTATTTATTCCCACCTAATTTCAAGAAGAAATAAAGTTAATCTAAGAAGGTATACATAGCATGAAAGCAAATGAAGAAATTTAAGTCCAATTGAGAAGTAAGAAAAATACAAATACAGAAATGATGTCAAGGGTCCTAACTGCATTCTAGGATACCCAGTACATTTACCAAAAGTGACCCACAGATGGAAAATGTAAATGGTTGCTTGTGTCTTTAGGGCAAAAACAAACTAATTCCTTGGAAGGATCATAGCTATTTCTGGCAAAGACACCAGAGAGATGATATCCCCAGGATCCTCATAGAGAGCATTGCGCAATATGGTGAACAAAATCCTTCATAACGTTGCACAGTAAGTGCAAGCACAAGGTTTGCCAGGCTGTTTTAATATTTCACAGTGTAGGATGCCAGAATATGGCCAAAGTGCAATAAAGCAAAAGTATTTCTATAGGTAGTCAAAACAAGTCAGCTTTAGGTATGGGGCTCTCTTAGAGGCCTGGCATCAACCAACAGCAGATTTTAGAAACTCTTGAGGACTGGGAGAACTGCATACCTTTCAGGAAATCCCTGAGATGTGTAATTACTGTTTGTGTCTCACCCAAATTAATGTATTGAAACCCTGTCATCTAAGGTGATGGTATTAGAAGTTGGGCCTTTGGGAGGTGATTGGATTATGAGGGTGGGGCCCTCATGAATGAGAGTAGTGCCCTCATGAGAATAGACATGAAAGAGCTTGCTCTCTCTCCGCTGTGTGAGGACATTGCAGAAAGATGGCTGTCTGCAGTCCAGGAAAGGGGCCCTCACCAGACACGAGATCTGCCAGCACCTGATCTTGGACTTCCCAGCCTCCAGAACTGTGAGAAATAAATGTTTGTTGTCTAAGTCACCCAATCTATGGTATATTTGATACAGCAGTCTGAACTAAGGCAATTTCTCTCCATCTAGTTTTGACAATTCTTATGTATTGAGTGGTAGTAAATTTTAATGTATTTTCTCTGAGAGGCACAGGATTGTAGCTAATTTGTGTGGCTGGTAGACACACCTGCCAAAATGGAGGCAAGGTTGGCATTCTCTTGGGAAAGTTGGAAACCAAAGAATGGTTGCCTGAACAGAAGGTTCAGCAACCAAAAATTAAACTAAAAATATTCCTTTCTCTTACATCCCAAAAGGCCTCATGAGAGCCACCATCCTGGCTGAGAGACCTGGGCCAGAGGACAGAACCCATGAAGGGACAGGGGTGGGGACAGTGTGAGAGTGGAAGGGGAAAGCTAGAGTTAGGTCAAACAGGAGACATTTGAGCTGAATTCTGTAGGTAACAGGCAGGCAAAAGAGATTTTCAAGTCCCAAGGAAACAGGAAACATGAGGAAAGCTGTACTTAAGAAAATTCCCCTGAAGCCTCTGGGATTAAGGGGAAGAGACCAATGATGGTGAAACCAGCCACCCACAGTCTTGCTTCAGGAAAAAAGTGATAGGGACCAGAACTAAGGTGCAGGCTGTTTACCAAGAGATAAGAGGAAACATGGAGATAATGGGACTTCAAAGAGACGTTAAACACAGTCTCCTGCAACAGAAAAGCTGCTTTGAAAGAAAAGGTTGGAATGATTTACAACCTTCCAGTGAGAACATTGCTATGAAAGCTGAAATGCATAATACATGTTAAAGACTGGGCTTCTTGGTCCTTCAATTTCCCTTCTTAACTGATATGAGTACTTTGAGAAATAACTTGCAGTTTTTGTTCCAAACAATGGAATTGGATTTTTCAAAAGGAATCTAACTGGATTCACAGAAAGATCCAACATTTCATCAACATGATTACATTTAAAACATTGTAAATGTTTAAAAATATCCTGAATATTTATTTTAGCTGAGTTTTAAAAGGATTATTGCCTTCATTAGCCATTGCAGTATGCCAGGGACTGGGCTGGTGTTTTGCACATACCTAGCAGTGAGGTGACCAAGGGGATGTTAGAGAAGAGAGGAAGCCCAAACCACCTGTAAAATACAATCAGACCCAGACTCACAAAGCGGACATTCTTAGCCATAGGTATAGCTTAGCTTGTGCTTTCCAAACTGCAGATGAGACTTACAGGCAGAAACATCGGGATACATGTATTGGCTTATTACAAAATGTATTTCCTTCTGTGGTCACGTAAGATTATTCCTTAATTGATCCAGGCTATGAAAAGGAGGAGGTCATCAGATAAGGCCATTACTGAGCTCTGAGCAGTTCACTTCCACAGCCCAGAGTGTACATCACAGGCTGGGAGTGCCAGATGTGTGAGACAGGGCTCAGCTTCAGCGAGGTTCCTTGGTAGCCCCTTCTAATATCCTCCTGCATGTATAGTGGTAGAGATATTAACAGGACGAGGGTCCCCACAACATTTTTCTTAAAGCTGGAATTCTAAACTTGTGTTGCCTGTTGCCAGCTGGTTACATCAAGGGCTGCTGTATGACCAAATGAAATAATGTCAAAAAAAGGCTTTAAAAAGTTTTTGAATGATGGTTATTTTTAAGAAGATCACTGCCCTCCTTCCCTGTCCCACAGACTTCTCCTGCAGCTCATGTCATGGCAGGGAGGAACTTTCTCAGCTCCTCTTCTACCCACACTCATTCTCCGGAGGTAGCAGCTTAGAACATAAGCTTAAAGGAACATTCAGGTCATCTCTATTCCCAGTCTTCTGCTCTTAGAGGACATCTCTGTATTTGTTAGACCTCACCATATTTAATTTATGGAAAGAAAGAATTGTTGTAAGAATTTTATATTTCAGGCTGCACATGGTGGCTCACATCTGTAATCCCAGCACTTTGGGAGGCCAAGGTGGGTGGATCACCTGAGGTCAGCAGTTCAAGACCAGCCTGGCCAAGACGGCAAAACCCCATCTCTACTAAAAATATGAAAATGAGCCAGATATGGTGGTGCACATCTGTAGTCCCAGCTATTTGGGAGGCTGAGACAGAAGAATCGCTTGAACTCAGGAGCTAAGATGGTGTCACTGCATTCCAGCCTGGGCAACACAGCAAGATTGCATCTCTACAAAAAA
>NW_016107357.1:13820620-13877361 GCF_001604975.1 Cebus imitator
AAAAAAAAAAAAAAAAAAAAGAATGTTATATTTCAAGGAGCCTCAATTTCCTTTAAGATTGCCCAATAGAAATAAAATTCATGTGGAGATTTTCTAGGTCCTAAAATATTTATTTTTTTAATCATTGGATTATAGTTACAAACTTAAAATTTCTTATTTCAGTTTTAAATACTAGAATTTCTAAGAAATGAGCCCCTGGGGGAGGTAAAAATGATTTTATTTACTCAACAAAGTAAATCAAGGGACAATCCTTCTCTTGACTGCTGTTTAATTCTGATTCTGATGAACGGAGCTTTCCCTGCCATAGCAAAGACTCACCTTCTGGAGGTTTCAGCTTCCTTGAAACCACCAGGGCCAGATACAGAAGACTGAGTTTCTCTCTTTGGGAGACACTCTCCACTACAGGAGCCATGACTACTGCCATCATTACCATCACTGCAAAGCTGTCCTGGACACTTCCTATTCCCTAAGTGTCACACATTCACTTGGTAACCAATCCCGTCTAGATTAATCCAGTCTTAAAGACAGGGAGACAGAGTGCTAATAGTATAATTACATGACTAAGGCCACAGAGAAGAACTCAAACAACAAGTAGGATTGGTTTGTCGAGCCACCGAATGGGTTCAGTTGTGTATCACCTTAGTGGCAACTTCTCCCCTAGTTCCAGTTTCCAGTCCTTCAGCAACACTGAACCTATGTGTCATTTTTATTTTATTTTATGTTTTTAGACATAGGGTCTGTCTCTGTCACCCAAGTTGGAGTGCATAGGTGCAATCATAGCTCACTGTAACCTCAAACTCCTAGGTTAAAGCCACTCTCCTCCCTCAGCCTCTGGAGCAGCTGGGACCTCCGGCAGGCACAACCACACCTACCTAATTAATTAATTAATTATTATTATTTTTTTTTTGGTAGAGATGCGGTCTCACTATGTTGCCCAGGCTGGTCTCAAACACCTGGCTTCATATAATCCTCCTTGGATACAGACATGTGTGTCTTTTAAATGTGATACTGGGAACCTAGAAGTGTACTGTCCAGTTTGCAGTAGAGAAAAAAGACAAAAGTAGGTCTGAATAATTCTAACTTGTTTGATTTTGTGAGCCTAGCACAGATTTTATATTGTATCAATTTTACATTCCAAGGAGCCTCATCTTCTTTAAGATCTGCTCATAGGAATAAAATTTGTTCTGTGACCTCTCTGGCAAGCTAGATTTTAAAAGTGTTATAATACCTTTAAATGAAACAGCATTGGTTTTTCACAGAATTTTTATTTCACAACACTGTGTATTTATGTGACACTTATCAATTTAAAAAGAAATGCTTCAGAGTATCTCATTTGATGTACGCATCAACCTGGTTATGCAGAAGTAATTTCCAGCACACTAACTTTCAAAAGGGACTTGTTTTATGGAAGGGTCTGGTCTTTTGAATTTAAAATCAGTATTCTTCTTTTATCACACACTGTCTAATGAGGCTTGACAAATTTCAAGCCAAGGTTTCCTGAATTTATTTATTTTCAACCATCTCATGGGAGAAAATGAAATTAACCAAATCACTAAGTACACCTTGTACTCACATTGGGCAGCTTAGAAGCATAAGAATAAGAAATGTTGAAATAAATGATAGTTATTTCTCTGAGTGATATGATTTTCCCCACTCCTAACCTGTTTAAAGATGAGAAAACTAATACATTCAACTCCACTCAGAATAGTCCTTTCTAATTCATATCTAATTCCAAGTTGTATTATTTTCTTTTTCTCCCACGAATTTATTTTTAAGTGTTGAATGTTAAGATATGCAGACTTTGCTCATGTTCAGCAAGAAGCCCTCTTTCTTCCCAGACGTGCTATCTAGACAAGGATGGCTTCCTGTCTCCTATTAACAGGTCACACAATATGCCATGAAGGAAAATATGTGGTCAGGGATTCCGAATGGAGAACTTATTATTGTATGGGTAAGTTTGGAACCAAGGGATTTCACAGATTACTCAAGCTATATAGACCTAAGACCTAAGCATTTGCTAATGACCTGAATGTTGTCATAGAGAAGAGAAAATTCTAGATACGTAAGTCCAAGATTAGTGGGAAAGCTATCGCTCTGTACGGATTAGCCAGTTAAGATAAAGGTATGGGTTGAACTTGCTTTAGATAAGATTCAGTTACACCGATATTTTTAAATGTCCCCACAGGCCAGTGATTATGGGGTGTTAGCCAAACTATGAGATGGCTGATAACATTTCATACAGACAGAAACATAAATCCTATTTTTTGATATTTTCCAGACCTAGTGGTAATGTTGTAGCTACATCCTGATAATTGTGCCTTTTGCTTTCAATATTCATTCTGTAAGAGCCATCTAGGTCTCATGACTTTAATGAAGTCTTGTAGAATGAACATTGAAAGTAAAATTGCTAAAACAGCCAATAATTCGGGAAGCCGAGCTGCTAAAAGTGACCTACCAAGGTGCTACCATAATATCCTTTAAGAATGAATTCTGGTAAAACTAAATTTTATTTGTTTAATTTTGACAACCAAAAATACTTTCTGAAAATGGTTAATCATTTTTTTTTTTCATATTCTCCCCTTACTTAACCCATCTTCCTCCCTCTGTTCCTTCTCTCTCAAGCAGTGGAGTCTACTGTATAGACGTGGACTTTGGGGTCAGTCACATCTAGGTGTTCATGCTCCTCTCCCACTGGGGACTGTGTGGCCATGGGCACCTTACTTAAATTCATTCACTCAGATTTCTCATGTCGACAGTTGGGTAATAGTATCTACTTACTTTATAGAGCTGTTATAAGGGATATTTTGGTAATATAAGTAAAATACCTAGTATGACACCTGGTATGTACTTGGTGTTCAAGAAACTTGCAATTGTCTACCTTTTCATTCAACCAATATTTACTGGGTATCCTACCATGAGCCAGTCAATGCACAGAGGAGAGTTACATGAACAAGGCATGAAGCCTCAGCCTTTGAAGGGCTCACAGTCTAATAGTCTGACTTAGTTAATTTTTCATTGTCGGCAGGAATTAAAAAAAAAAAATGGAATGTATAAGCTTTCTAATGCTATTGAAAACAAACTGGCTTTGGCTTTCAAATAATTATTTATTATGTTGTTATCAAGAAAACATTTATTGATTGCCAACCATGTGGTCATATACCAGGCACTAAGGATAAGGTCCTGGCTTCAGAGATTCACAATCAACACAAACACTCAAACACAAACATAACTTTCGTCATGACTTTGTTTTAAATAAAAGAACGAAGTAATCTATATTATGATTTTTTGTTTTAACTATTAGATGAACAAAAACTGTAAATCTTTGATTGATGGAAATATAGAAAATATATACAAATGCTGTATCACTCATCACAAGGAAATACTGAGAAATGAGGAAGTTGAGAAAATGTAGTTACACAAATAATTAAAAAGGCAAATGCCCATATAACACCATGCATGTATGGTATTGTTTTTCTCCTGCTTCCCAAAAACTCATCTTATTAGATGACTCTTTTCTACTTTCTAAGACCTACCTCCTCTAAGATGATTTCTGAAAAGCAGATCTTGCTGTGAGAAAAATGTAACAGCCTTACACTAATGTGGATTGTGCATGCATGCCTCAATGCCTAGGTAAACTTCGTTTCAGTTGCCTCAGAACTTTCCACGCAGGCGACCCAGCCTTAGATTACAGGATCGTCATCATCCTCCCAGGAGAAAATCCTGCTTTACTGCATGCAGTTCAAGTCATTTGCCATGGGAAGCCCAGGATTCCCTGCAGTTCTAATCTCCATGCCTCTCTATAGATCACATTTTCTGATCCCAACTTAACCGTCCCACCCACCCAAATCTCAAAATCCTTTCACACATGCCTCTCACCACTCAGTCAGCAATGGAAGACATCCTCGTGTTTCTCACTGATGCGCTCAGACCACTCTCTCACCCCACCCCCATTTCTATCTCGTTGTCATCTTCCCTGGTCCCCCTGGTCATTCTCACTCCTTCTGTGAAGATTGGGGCTCTGGTTCAGTCACTCTCTCCACCACGCCTCCTGCCATCACTCCTGGGATGCTCTTTCCAACATCCTGGTGCCTGGCCCATAGAGATGCTCTTTCCAACATCCTGGTGCCTGGTCCAATCTCTACCCCTGTAATGATCTCATCTTCCACTCAGCCTCAGCCAGTCATTCCCAGAGTGATAACTCTAGACCTTGATTATCAACAAATTGCTTTCCTTCTATAGACATCAGTTTGAAACATCCCATTTTCCAGTAACCATCTCATTTTTCCAGATCATTTCCTCTAATATTTCAACTTCAATAACCTTTGCACCTTTCCCAGATCCACAATTCATTGGTCCTGTTTCTCACTTCTCTCACACTCTCACTTCCCTTCATCCCCAGCTTACACTCCATGGCCAAGTATTATAATTCTTGTCAAACCCTTACATATTAAATACATTCTCAGCTTCATGACACTCACTTGGTTCAACTCAGTCCTGGTTAACTAACTCTGCCCTTCCATGCCTGCATCCACAATGTTGAATGTGGCTTAGAGAAAACCACACAGTAATTAATCTTTACACATCTTTCTTTAAAATAATGATCACTAACTTCAAGTGAATGTTTCATGCTGCCCAGCATTTATACTACAGGTTGAGCACCCCAAAGTAAAACATCCAAAATCTTAAATGCTCCAAAATCCAAAACCTTCTGAGCACTGATATAATGCCACAAGTGGGAAATTCCACGCCTGGCCTCTTGTGATGGGTCATAGTTAAAATGCGGGTGCACAGCCTGCAGTTTCTTCGGTGTCCCCAAGGAGAAAAAGACCCTCTCAGCTATTTATAAAAGTCACCTAGTAGAAAGCCTCCTCATCACTAGAGGACCCACTTCTTGGTCTCTCAACTGCTTCTGATGTTTTTTCCCACCTAAATAAGTAAAATGCATCATACATAATCTTTTAATCAAAACCCAGCACCCTGTGGAACCTGGGAGCCTGCAGCTGTCTGCTGCTGCTGTTTCTTAACAGCAGATCCAGGTGTTCTGGTGATGTCACTGTGCTGCCCAGTTACCCTGAACACCGTATTTATTCACTGTATTAATGAATGTATGTGACATTTTTGACTGTTATTCACTGTATTAATGAATGTATGTTACATTTTTTACTGTTAAGTCCTTATGTGTGAATAATTATAAGAAAATAAACGTTTATCAGTAGCATAAAAATTCAGAGTCGGGAATGATGGTGATTCCCAACAACCACAGATTGCCCACGTGGGTGGCTGAAATAGCAACACCTTTGCTGTCTGACACTTCATTGTACACAAGTTGTGTTTCCTACACAGAATTATTAAAAATATGGCATAAAATTGCCTTCATGCTAGGTATAGAGGGTTTATAGGAAACATAAATGCATTTTGTGTTTAGACTTGGGTCCCATCCCCAAGATATTTTATTATGTATGGGCACATATTCTAAATTAAAAAATTCAAAATCTAAAACACTTTGGTCCCAATTATTTCAAATAAAGAATATTCAACCCATATACTTCCCCGTTCCATTCTTTCTGCCATTCCCATTCCATCTCTGTAACACCCGCCCGTACCAGCATATGTGCCATATGTTCTCTCTTCTTGCCCACTTTTGTGGATGAATAACCATGGATTTCAACCTCCAAGCCTCATCCAACCCTTTGGATTTCCTCACTTGCCTTTGTAGCAAGCCCTGCTCTTTCCTTTGCCTGAAATTCCTCCTTTCTGCTTATTCTCTGCAGTGGTCCTTCCGATGCCCAATCCTATCACAGCCAATAGACTAAAGCTAAGGCGCACTGATCTTTCTTGTGCTGGCACTCGCATCATCAGGAATCCAATAGTTGCTCAACTTCCGTGACACCAGCCATGGCCTCCAGCCATGGTATATCTCCCAAAAGCATCTCCTCTCTGGGAGGGAATTATCTTCACATCACAACAGGGAGAAGTTCAACTTTCTCCTAAATATATCCTGTAGTGGAATTATTTTTTATCTCCTGAACTGATAGACTGTCAAAGTTAGAAAGAAACTTAGAAATCGCATTGAGGCTCTGAGGAAGAAATCAAGGTTCTGACAGGCTAAGTCATTTGTGATGCTCTTTTTTCCTGACAGAAAGTGGAGGTAGTGGCGGAAGGGGATGGTTTCATTCTGCAGTACCAAGGATTCAGGCTAATAGAAGCTCTGCCTATTCCCTAGCACATTGCTTTCAAGGCCACCTGGGACTTCAATACCAAGCTGGCAGAAAGTGGAAGACTGCAGGGAAGATTGTTATGAGCTTGGCCATAAACCTGGGATACATCATTTCCTTGTACATTCTACTGTCTACAATTGACATGACTACAAGAGGGGCTAGGAAATGCTATCTAGCTGAGTACCCAGGAGAAAAAGTAAAAGGCATTCGTGAACAATTAGCTAGTTCTGGTATAGTATAAACTGTCCAAACCTAAGACATGGATGTAGATCTTGGATAGCCCAAAATAATAATCAAGGTCCATGGCACATCCTATTTCTATTGTCTGGTACCATAATGAATGACTGATACAAATTCTATATCAAGAATACAAATAGGCCGGGTACAGTGGCTCACGCCTGTAATCCCAGCACTTTGGAAGGCTGGGGCGGGTGGATGACCTGAGGTCAGGAGTTTGAGACCAGCCTGGACAACAGGGGTGAAACCCCTTCTCTACTAAAAACACAAAAATTAGCTGGGTGTTGTGGCATGCGCCTGTAATCCCAGTTACTCGGGATTCCCCCACTACCTCCACTCACTGATTGGAATCTATATGAATGTATAACAGATGTCTGTTGCATCAGCCACTGAGATTTGGGTACTAATAGTTACAGCCACTAGCATTATTTCAATTAATATACCCACTTTGTGACTCTCAGGGCTAGGAGTCACCATCCCCCATTATAGAAACTGGAGAGTCAGACACTCTCTTTCCTGGGCTCCCTTCCATCTAGAGCATGCACATGAAATCTTGGTTTTGTTAATCTAATAAACCCACATCAGACATTGACTAATGAGCTGGAGACACAAAGAAGCAAGGTCATGTGGAATGCATTCTGGAAGGGAGGTGTTCATTTAGTTTCTGGGGGCAGCTGTGGTGGCAGTAGCAGTGTCCAGTATTCAAGCTCACGGTATCAATGACATGATGCCAATGTCTGAATTCACCAGCTGAGATGTGACTCCATCATAGCTGTGGTGTGATTTTAGACTTGGCTCTTGTCCAATAGCTGCAAAGCCTACTTTGCTAGCCTTCTCAGAAGTCTGTGCCCTTTGCAATATCTTCCAACAAACCTTCTTCTACTTAAGTTAGCTAGAATTGATTTTTGTAGCTCACGACCAAGAACTCCTATTGACATAAACACATCATTTTCAGGGAGAGGAAGACAGTATACTTTCTTGGCCCATGGCCTCAGGGAGTTTGCCTCTCCTCTAGGGTGTATTTCTCATTTTCTGAGAAAGAGTCAGAGCCTATCCTGTGAACATTTCATGTTTCCACTGATGGCTTCAGTAGACTTCAGGAGGGAGAACAAGCCCATCTATATTTTGACTGCCCCAGGTTGGGGAGAAGAAGATTAAATGTGACCAAAATAAAGCCAGTTATTTTGGAAAACAGGAAACTGAAAAGGAAAATGCTGAAAAGAAAACTCTAAAAAGTGTCCAAGGAGGTAAAAGAAAACAGACCTTCCTTAGGAATACAGTACTACATGTTGCAAAGAGATATAAAACAGAACAGCCATTTTAGGTCAACTGGATTTTTCCCATAATAAAAGCATAATTTAGATTTTGCCAAGCTATGCACTCTTTTAAAGAACCTGTGTCCTCAACTACAATTGAACTAGGTTAAAAAAATGTATTGTTTAAGAGTGAGTGGTACTGGGGCAGGGGAGCTAGCATTTTTCTCTTAAGACATTATTATGGTACCAAAGTGACCTTTATAGCCAGGTTAAGTTCCTACTGTGGCTGGCAGGAAAAAGGGTTATCAATAAGTGATAGCAGAGATCCTCCTGGGGAGTCTTGTTTCACATGATCTCTGCCTCTATCTTGGGGTTGGTTACATCTGTCAGTTCCGAGCCTCCTTCTGTATTTCATTGATGAAGTTCAAGGAGTCTAGTATGTTGTAATATCGGCCCCTAGCAAATAATGCCTTCCTGTAGCCTTTCCACTGTGCAAATGTAGCAGAGCCACTTTTTCTACCACCAGAATCTGAGCTGTCCTTGGGAAGGGCTTTAACCACCAGAATGTGGCAGAAATGACATGGTACCTGTCTGGGAAGCTGGGCCTTGAGAGTCCTCACAGTGTTCAGATCTCCCCTTTTCAAACCTGACCACCACCTGGCTGTGAAGATGCCTAGCGTGGCCCCTGGGAGACTGAGTGGTCCCATGGAGGAGATCCAAGGCTCCAAGTTTGGCAGCCAGCCTCTGGACGTCCCAGCCTGGCTCATATACCTGCTGAATGAAACTACTCAAGTGACCCAGGTGACAGCAGTAGCAGAACCACTGGCCAACCCACACAACAGTGGAAAATAGTACAGCATTGCTATTCTAAACCGTGAAGTTTTGTAGTGGCTGGTTATGCCCCAAGATATAATTGATCTAAGATGAGACTGGAACATTTAGAGTGCTGGATTATGAACCCCTGCTTGTGATGAGGAGCTGACAGACAGAAAAATCACTGCAAAATTCTAAAATCTCATTAACTTGAACCCTTTAAACTCAAAGATTGGTTAAGCTTGCTAAAGAGGCTAAAATTGGCACAGAACTTGTGATATAAACTACAACTCATATTCAACTAGGTTAGTTCTAAAAGATCTTCCCTTGAATTCCAGAAAAAAAACTGAAAAGCTTTCATCAAAAAAAGGAGCAGGGGTCGCTATTCTTATATCGGATAAAACAGACTTTAAACCAACAACAGTAAAACAGGACAAAGCAGAGTATTACATAATGATAAGGTGTTCAATTCAACAAGACTTAACAATCCTAAATATATATGCACCCAACATTAGAGCACCCAGATTCATAAAGCAAGTACTTATAGACCTCTGAAAAGAATAGGGCAGCCACACAATTATGGTGAAGGACTTCAACACCCTACTGACAGCATTATACAGGTCATAGAGGCAGAAAACTAACAAAGAAATTCTATACTTAAATTTGACACTTGAAGAATCGGACCTAATAGAAATCTACAGAATACTCTACCCATGAACCACAGAATATACATTTCTTTCATTTGTAAATGGAACATACTGCAAGATCAACCACATGCTCAGCCATAAAGCAGTTTCAATAAATTTTAAAAAATTGAAATATCAACCATACTCTTGGACCACAGTGGGATAAAAATAGAAATCAATACTAGGAAGGATTCTTAAAACTGCATACTTAAATGGAAATTAAACAACTTGTTCCTGAATGACTTTTGGGTAAACAACAAAATTAAGCCAAAAATGAAAAAAAAAATCCTTTTAAATGAATAAAAACAGGTCAGGCTCAGTGGCTCACACCTATAATCCCAGCACTTTGGGAGGCCAAGGTGGGCAGATCACTTGAGGTCAGGAGTTCGAGACTAGCCTGGCCAACATAGTGAAACCCTGTCTCTACCAAAAATATAAAAGGTTAGCCGGGTGTGGTGGTGCACACCTATAATTCCAGCTACTTGGGAGGCTGAGGCAGGAGAATCACTTGAACCTGGGAGGCAGATATTGCTGTGAGCTGAGATTGTGCCACTGCACTCCAACCTGGGCAACAGACTGAGACTCTGTCTCAAAAACAAATAAATTAATACAGAGACACAACATACCAAAATCTCTAGGATGCAGCAAAAGCAGAACAGGAAAGTTTATAGTGCTAAATGCCTACCTCTAAAAGTTAGAAAGATCTCAATTTAATGATGTAACATCACACCTAAACTAGAAAAACAAGAACAATCTAACCCCAAAGCTAGCAGAAGGAAAGAAATAACTAAAATCAGAGCAGAACTGAACAAAATTGAGACCCCAAAATCCATACAAAAAATCAACAAAACCAAAAGCTTATTTGAAAGGATAAACAAGACTGGTAGACCATTAACTAGAATAACAAAGAAAAAGAGAGATGATCCAAATACACACAATCAGAAATGACAAAGATGACATTAAAATTGATCTCAAAGGAATACAAAAGATCTTCAGAGACTATTATGGAATACCTCTATGCATACAAACTAGAACATCTAGATGAAATGGCTAAACTCCTGGAAACACACACGCTTCCAAGATTGAATCAGGAAGAAATTGAAACCCTAAACAAACCAGTACTGAGTTCTGAAATTGAGTATGTAATAAAAAGTCTATTAATTAAAAAAATTCCTGGACCAGATGGATTCACAACTGAATTCTACCAGACACAGCAAGAAGAGCTAGTACCAATTCTACTGAAACTATTCAAAAAAACCAAGGAGAGGGGACTCCTCCCTAATGCATTCTATGAAGCTAGCATCACCGATACCAAAACTTGGTAAAGACACAACAGAAAAAGAAAATGACAGGCCAATATCCCTGGTGAACATAGAGACAAAAATCTTCAGCAAACTACTAGCAAACCAAACAGGCGCACATCAGACTTAATTCACTATGATCAAGTAGGCTTCATTCCTAGGATGCAAGGTTGGTTCAACATACACAAGTCAATAAATGTGATTCATCACAAAAACAGAATTAAAAACAAAAACCATAGGATCATATCAATAGACATGAAAAAAAACCCTTTCCATAAAATTCAACATACCTTCATGGTAAAGACCCTCAAGAAATGAAGCACAGAAGGAACATGCCTCAAAATATTAAGACTCATCTATGACAAACAAATGGCTAGCATCACACTGAACAGGCAAAAATTGGAAGCATTCCCCTTGAAACTGGAATAAGACAAGGATGCCCACTCTTATCACTCCTGTTCAACATAGGACAGAAGTCCTAGCCAGAGCAGACAGTCCAGAGAAATAAATAAAAGACATCCAAACAGAAAAATAAGTCAAAATATCTCTCTTCATTGATCATATAATTGTATAGTGAGAGAACCCTTTAAGACTCTGCTAAAAGGCTCCTGAAACTGATAAAATAACTTGAGTAAAGTTTCAGGATACAAAATCAATGTACAAAACTTAGTAGCATTTCTACACACCAGTAACATTCAAGCTGAGAGCCAAATCAAAAACACAATCTCATTTATAATAGACACACACACACACACACACACCCCTAAGAATACATCTAACCAAAAAAGGTAAAAGATCTCTACAAGGAGAACTACAAAAACACTGCTAAAAGAAATTATAGATGACACAAACAAATGGAAAAACATTCCATGCTCATGGATTGGAAGAATCAACATAGGAGTTGAACAATGAGAACACATGGACACAGGGAGGAGAACATCACACCCTAGGGCCTGCCGTGGGGTGGGAACTAGGGGAGGGATAGCATTAGGAGAAATACCTAATGTAGATGGGTTGATGGGTGCAGCAAACCACCATGGCACATGCATACTTATGTAACAAACCTGCAGGTTCCGCACGTGTATCCCAGAACTTAAAGTATAATAATAATTTAAAAATGACCATACTGCCCAAAGCAGTCTACAGACTTTATTCCTATCAAACTACCAATGTCATTTTTTGCAGAGCCAGAAAAAACTATTCTAAAGTCCATATAGAACTGAAAAATAGCCCAAATAGCAAAAGCAATCCTAAACAAAAGAAACAAAGCCAGAGGCATCAATTACCCTACTTCAAACTATACTCTAAGCCTGTAGTAACCAAAACAGCATGGTACTGGTACAAAAACAGACCCACAGATCAATGGAACATAATAGCAAACCCAGAAATAAAAAGTTACACACCTATAGCCATCTGATCTTTGACAAGGTCAACAAAAATAAGCAATGGGAAAAGGGCTCCCTATTCAATACATGGTGCTGGGATAGCTGGCTAGCCATATGCAGAAGGAGGAAACTGGACCCCTAACTTTCACCATATACAAAAATTAACCCAAGATAGATTAAATACTTAAGTGTAAGACCTCAAACTATAGGAGGAAAACCTAAAAACATTATTCTGGACATGGGCCTTAGGAAAGAATTTATGATTAAGTCTTCAAAAGCAATTGCAACAAAAACAAAAATTGGCAAGTGAGACCTAATTAAACTAAAGAGCTTATGCACAGGAAAAGAAACTATCAACAGAATAAAAGACAGTCTACAGAATGGGAGAGAATATTCTCAAATTATGTAACTGACAAATGTCTAATATCCAGAATCTATAAAGGAATTAAACAATCAAACAAGCAAAAAGTAAATTACACAATTAAAAAATGAGCAAAAGATATGAACAAATACTTCTCAAAGAAGACATACAAGTGGCCAAAAACACATGGAAAAAATGCTCAACATAACTAATCATTAAAGAAATTAAAATAAAAATACAGTGAGATACCATCTCACACTAATCAGAATAGCTATTATTAAAAAGTAAAACAAACAAACAAACAAAAAAAACCCAGATGCTGGCAAGGCTGCAGAGAAAAGGGAACATTTATACATGGTTGATGAGAATGTAAATTAATCTAGCCACTGTGGAAAGCAATTGGAGATTTCTCAAAGACCTTTAAAATCGAACTACCTTTCAACTCAGCAATCCCATTATGGGGTATATATATTCTACCAAACAGACACATGCACTCATATGTTCACTGCAGCACTATTCACAATAGCAAAGACATGGAATCAATCTAGGTTCCCATCAACAGTAGACTGGATAAAGAAACTAGGGGTACATATACACCATGGAATACTATGCAGCCATAAAAAATATAAAATCATGTCCCTTGCAGCAATGTGGATGCAGTTGGAGGCCATTATCCTAAGCAAATTAATGCAGGACCAGAAAACCAAATACAAGATGTTCCCACATGTAAGTGGGAGCTAAACATTTATTACTAATGGACATAAAGAAGGCAACAGTAGGCACTGGGGACTAGGAGACGATGTAGGTAGAGAAAAGGGCAAGGGTTGAAAAACTGTTGAGTACTATGGGCAGCACCTCAGTGATGGGACCACTCATACCTGAAATTTCAGCATCACACAATATATCCATGAAATAAACCTGCACATGTACCCCCAAGTCTAAAATAAAAGTTGAAATTATATTTAAAAAAAAAAAAAAAAAAAAAAAAAAAAAAAGGAAGAAAAGCTCTCAAAAGAGCTGAGATTCAGAAATTCAGAGACCAGGACACTTCTATTGTATTATTGCACTGGAGACATTTATTTTCACCACCTCCCATGACATTTTTCTGTCATCTGTGCTAAATGTAGGGGAAATATCCCTTCTGTGATTACTCTATAGAGATTTATCACTATTCCCTTGCTCAATAACCTTGTCCAAATTAAATTAGATTCTCAAAGTTCAGAAAAGTTCACAGAATGCACACCTCAAACACAGAACCTACTACTCTAGAAAAAAAAAGCTTTTGTATACGTTTATTTAGGAATGCGAAAAGGCATGGATATTTGCAAAACTAATGCTAGAAATTCTCATCCAAAGAACTGAGATAACTGATCATCTTTAGATAAGAGTGTTCAAGATAGGAGAAAATGACAACTTGCTTTTGGCCAAAAGATGTCCTTTTGTTCACAGTGAGGGTTTGAATAGGTATGAGCTGGCTCCTGCTCACCTTTCTAGCATTACCTACAACTATTACCTGCTGAGAACCACGTCGGATGACTTGGTGCTTCTTTGTCATCACACCCGCTACTCCTTAGCAGGTAAGACCCTTCCTCTTTCTCCTCCGTTGAGCTGACTCAGACTCTGACCTGACACTAGTGCGTCTCCTCTGGTCCCTAATGCGGCCCTGGCAGGACATGTCATAACACTCATTTCATGCAATGTTCATTTCACATGAGCTTCTTCCATATCTGTCTTCTCTGTGAGGCTCCCAGGATCTTAAGGTGGGGTTTTCACTTCTGTACTCATGGTACCTACACTACTGCATGACATATAATCAGTGCTAAATAAATGTCTTCTGAGTAACTGTCAGACTGTATGTACTGGCTCCTTGGCACATTCACTTGGAATGCCTCCACCGCCAGACCAAAAAGTCCTATTCCTCTTCCAAGCATCCCTGTTTTAGTAAATATACCTCTGCCCATGCAGATACTTGATCTAGAAACTTGGGGGCACCCAGAGCCTCCCCTCTCACTCACCCCCAACATGTAGCCCCTCTGTTTCCACCTCCCAGTCTCTGGCAGGGAAGCCCTGTCTCTGCCATCATCTCCTGCTTAGGTATCTTCACTGCAGTCCTAAATGGTTTCCCTGCTTCTACTTTTGTCTTCTCCCAGTACATTCTCCACACAGCCACCAGACCAATCTCTTAAAGTGTAGAGAGAGTCAACCATTCCCTCCTTCAGAGTTCCTGCACGGTTCTCCATAACATAGAGAATAACACATAGTTCCTGACACTGGCGGGGAGAGCTCATGTTACTGGGCTTCCGGCTGGCTTATGTTGAGTTGCTGTGAGCGCTGGTCAGCCCTAGTCACTTAAGTCCTCCCAGATGTGAGGAATGCTCTGAGATGCTGTCTGACTCATGCATTTAGCAGGTGTCAGTTCCTACACTGGGGACATTCTTCTCTCCTCTCCTCTCAAGGCCTTCCTTGACCATCCCATTGAATGTGGCACCTCCTCACCCTCATCCTCTGCAGTGACTTTGGGTTCCAGAACCCTATTTACTTCCTTCATAGCACTTGCTCCAAGCTGTAATTAGTCTACCTGTTTACTTGTTTACTTTAGGTGTCTCTCAGTGGAGGTAAGCTTCATCAGGTTAAGACTCTTTCATGTCACGTGTCCATTGCATCTCCAGCATTACGACACTGCCGTATACAGAGGAGGTGTTCAGAAAACATGCAATGAGTAAAGGAATAAACAATGCAGGAGAAGGCAACAAAGTACATCACTTATGACACTCTCTGCACCCCACATAACTCCAGCTCCTGATTTGTGGGAAAACTGGGGTTATACTTTCAAGATTCAGATACCCTCAATAACCATAAAGCAATGAGAATTTATGAAGTACCTTCTAGATGATCTCATTTAAACCACATAGCAACATTATATAGCAGCCATTCTCATCATTACATTGCAGATAGGAAAGAAAAGCTCAAAGACCTTAAATGATTTGCACGAACAGACCCCCAACACCTTTGGTCCACAGAATGAGGTTTGGCTAACCCCGTTTGGAGCCCAGCTATTCCCCATAATCTTATGTGGCTTCTGAGTTTTTCCAAGAAGTATTAAAATCAATACCCTGACTTGCTAATAAACCAGTTTCTTGGTTTGCTAATCTACAAGTTTACATGCCATTATATGTTTTATGTTTTTATTCCTTCAGCTGACTAGAGTTTGTTTATGTTAAGATAATGTTAGCAAGCTCTCTTTCACTAGGAAGACATTTTTTCCTGTGTAATGGTGACTTCTTCCTAAAGTTTTGCTTGATAATTAACTCAAGCAACGAACTTTCAACAATTTCCACAATGAAGAAATTCTTACCTCGGAATTCTAGTCCTCGAAGTTGAAAGGTGACAAGACCATTTCCAATTTCAATCAGGTGAACAAAGGCATTGAGGTCATCTGAAGCCAAAATAAAGCAATCGCCAGAGCTGTAGTTGCCCCAGCGACCAAGAAGTAAGTCTCCACAGAGGGACTCCTGGAGGGTCCTTGTCAAGTGTTCATAAAAAATGGAATTGAGATTGTTGTCATCATTCCCTAAAGGCAGACAAGAAATATGACCAGTGAATGCCTACTCCCTGCTGTGTACCCAGACCTAGGAAACAGGAAGCTGTCATCTGATTAAGGGTAACATCAGACTCTTTATATACATAAAAGAGAAAAAATCTGTTCTTCAACATTTTAGTAGATTATATGAGACTCTCCTATTTTTCCCTCTATATTCTTTCTGTACAATTTATAGGCAATAAGCAGTATCAATTTATATATATATATATATATATATATACATATGCTATAATACATAATACAAACAATCATTTCTAGTATTGTTATATGCAAATATATATTTTACATGTTATATAACATGTTATTATACTATAAATGGATGCCATTTGTTCTTAAACTATATATAAATTAAAAATTCAGGTTTAGAAGAATAATTTATGTAGGGTAAAATTCATCCATTGTAGTGTACTATTCTATGAGTCTTGAAAAATGCATGTAGTCATATAACCAGTACTTAGAACAATGTGTTCATCTGTTGCATATATGAGTTTGTTCTGTTTCACCTTTGAGTAGTATCCCTCTGTATACATTTTCCACAATTTGTTTATCCATTCATCAGCTGAAGGGCACCTGGGTTGTTTCCGTTTTGGTGATTATGGGTAAAACCACTACCAAGAGTCATGAACAAGAGTTTGTGAATATGACTCTCCCCATTTCTTTTAAGTAAATGCTTAGGTGTGGGACTGCTGTTTTCCAAAGTGCCTGTACGCTTTCTGCATTTCCCCAGCAGTGATTGAGAGCTCTAATTCTGCATCCTTGCCAGAACTTGGATTTGTCCATTATTGTTTGTTTGTTTAACTTTGGCCATTTTAATTGGGTGGATAAAGACATCCAAGGAAGGTAAAGGAGGAAGCAGCAAAGGAGAGGGAATGATGAAATACTTTGTTTCCCCGTAGAAAGCTAGGGGTGTGTGTTGAGTGGGGGTGAAATTGGGAGTGTGTAGTGCATTTCCTATATCATTCCTGCTGAGCTCTAACTCTTTTCCTTCCTTTTATAGGATCTCTCAAGATGAGGGATATAATATTTTTTAAAGAGAAGACTGGATAACATGGAAAGTCTTCCTGGTCTGTGGTCCTGTGGATGGAGCAAGCATTGGGAAAAGCCTAGGAAAAAAGTTCACCCTCATGACTTTTATTTTAGGACTAGTTTTTCTTCGGGAGAGGAAATTACGGCTCGGGAGAGCCAGAGGCATAGTTGTCCCAAAGAGGAAATGCCTAAAGCAAAACTCAAGGCTCCTGTCTGGATTATCTATTTGAGTGGAGACAGAGATTCTGGGAGGACAGAGATGAAGGCTGCAGATCTGACCGAAGCATCCCTGCTTTGTATCCATGGGAACTGGGGCACAATCAGGGTGCGGAGGGCAGGGAGTGGTATAAGAAGGTGAAGATGCCCCAAGGGCACTTACGTAAGGAAGATCACCAATCTGCCTCTAAGAAATCTACAGAATAACACTGTCAGATTATGAATATCTTTGCTGGGTACTCATGACAGTTGAAAGCTGAATCGACATTAGAGTATTTATAACCTAATTATGATTAATGGAAAGAAGCTGTTCTGTGGGCTGAGTCATGCCATGTAGTCTAATAAAGTATCAGTATGCTTAATCTTCTATGCAGATAAAGCCTCCTTGACCTGCGCTATATTCATTTTCTCTGATGAAGCAGCATGCATCCTGAGACATTAATTAAAGATTACTTTCAGTCTCTGGCACTTTGAAAGGAAATGCCTGAATGAAAGAACTGGGCTTTGCTTAATTGTTCAAACTGTTCAATGTTTAAATAAAACAAAACAATTAAAATCACTAAAAGTAGAAATTCAACTCAGGGCATCTCCTTAGAACACATTGACCACACATCTGCATAATTAGATTAAGATGAGACAGCAATTATGATTAACTAACAGCACAATGTGCTTGGGAAACTGTCCCTCTGCCTTATATCAATAGGCTTGTAACACCACAGTCCCACAGCTGCACCTCAGAGATATCTACATCCCTCCTTCCTTAATTGTACTGACATGAAGTTCAACAAAAAATAAGCTTGTCTTTCCAGGTATCTCAAATTTCAAATTCTGCTTTCAAATTAATCAGGTATATGCAATTCAAATATAGATAATAAGTGTGATGCAATTGTTCCCAGACAGATTTTGGAGCACAAAGAAGGGAGTGAGGAGGATAAAAATAGAGAACAGTTAAAATTTGCATTCTAATATGAGGAAAGAAGAAATAGAATGGTTAAAAAAGGAGATTGATTATGGAAAGAAAAAGGTAAAATAATTTTCTAGCAGGCAAATCCTTCCATAGCTTAATGTTGACCAAACTTTTTGCAAGCTTCCAGCTCCTGGATCCTGGGACAGTTTGCCTTTAAGGACATTATAATGCTGATGTTTTTCCAATAATTTTTTTTTTTCTAAAAGATGAACTTCAAGGTTTATAGTCTGTGTTTGAGGTTTACTACACATGAACCAAAATGTTTTTATTAACAGAGTTATCCAATACTGAGCAAGCTCCTAATCAATTCTAAATAGCAGAGCAATGCATTGTCAAACCAAATCAGGATGCTTGATCAGTCTACCTTCACAGTTTTATTCCACAGTTAACATATTAACTAAGATGTGCATTGCCTCCACAATGATTTAAAAGTGAGTACTTAATTCTTCCTTTTGAGAATCCATCCATATAATAATAAATAGTTTAATAAGAGAGAAGAGGTCTTCTTACCTGGATCTCTTTCAATTTGGACTGCCAGTCTTGTGTTGGAATTATCCACTCGCCTTGTACTAGAAGAGGCCACAAAAGGGTAAAAGGTCATGATTAGATCCTCCCAAAAGGAAAAGCTGGTTTACAGAACCAGCTGCATGAGTAGAAAATGCAAAGGCAATAGAGCTCACAGGTTAAGATGATTGCTGTAATTTAACCACACTGCAGGAAGAAAGGAGTCTCATAATCAGAAATAGAGGGAAAAGTACAAGAAACACATGGAGGGGAGAGATGACTAGTTATCTGATTTGGAGAGAATGGCCTTAGGTCTTAATCAATTTGGAGCACCAGATCTGCAGAATCAAAGCAAGTATTTAGGCCAAGCACAGTGGCTCATGCCTGTAATCCCAACACTTTGGGAGGCCGAGGCAGGCAGATCGCTTGAGGTCAGGAGTTTGGTACCAGCCTGGCAAACAGTGTGAAACTCCGTCTCTACTAAAAATACAAAAAAGATTAGCAGGGTGTGGTGGTGCACTCCTGTAATCTCAGCTACTTGGGAGGTTGAGGCAGGAGGATCGCTTGAAACCGGAAGTTGGAAGTTGCAGTGAGCTGAGATCGTACTACTGCACTCCAGCTTGGGTGACAGAGTGAGACACTGCCTCAAAAGCAAAAACAAAAAAACCCTGCCAATGTAATGCCACCCACTTTCAGAACTTGAGAACAGTGTCCACATAGGTATCTTTCTCTTCAAATTGATTTGATGAAATTGTGGTGAGTAGTCAACATCTCTATCACTTGGTTTCAATAGTTGGGTATACTCTTATAGACCTTTCTTAGGTTGAACCATGAGAATTAAAGCTCTCAGATCGTCTGCAGCCATGGTAACAAGTGGCCACTAGAACCAGCTTTGAACCTGTCTAATCACGACAACACCTCTCAGTGCACAGCTTTCGTAAGGCAGCCAGTCCGTGGCTTCTGAGAGCCAACTCACTGCAGACTCCTGAGGGGCAACTGATGAACCTTGAAGTAACCTCCTATACAGCTGCTGTCAACCTGCAAATGCCTCCAAAACCTCAGCAGTCCTTGAACTCCACACATCCCCAAAACCCTTTGTAAGTGCAGCGATCTGCTCTGCTTGGAGAGGCTATGCCTCTACCTTGGTCCTTTTATTTCCAATATTGACTGGTGGTCTTTAAAGAATGAAGTATGAAATTGACATCGAGCCTATGAAATTGATGATAGTCAACTGTTTATGATCACCTACAAAATGGCAATTTCAAATGGTTAAATCTGATATATTAGCCATTAAGAAAGGACTTCTTACACATATATCAGCATCACATATAGGCTTTACTTAAAGATTTGGGCGTAATGAAAGTCCCACTGACAATTGAAAGCCTGGTCTTGAACATGCCTGGCTCCTGCCTTTTCTATTACTCTGCACTTTGCTTTCTTTGCTCCAACCCTGTTGGCTTTCCTTTTCCATGCCTTCAACATGCCCACACATTTTAGCCCTGATGCTCCCTCCTCTCCAGGAGCCTTTGCAAATGTTCCTTCTACTTGGGGATCCCTGTCCATTCCCACTCATTTTTCCTCATTGACCCCTCTCATTCTTCAAGTCTCAGCTCACCTTTCATCTTCTCAGGGAAGCTGCCCCGACTCCTGCTCTGCATGAGACTCCTTTGTCATGTTATCTTTCATGCATTGTACTTGTACATCTCTTTTGGAATCTCTGTCAAGGCTAACATCAATCATAACAATGACAGCTAACATTTATGTAGCACTTGCTTGTGTCATGTGCCTGTTTTAAGTACTTTATATGTATTGACTTATTATTGCCTCAAAACGATTCTCTGAGGTAGGTACTCATTATACCCATTCTCACAGAGGATGAGGCAGAGGCACAGAGAAATTAAGTAGAGTGCCCAAGGTCATAGATCTAACAGGTTGCATAGCCAGAATACAGCCTAGGGAGGCTGGCTCTGGAGACTTGACTTTACACCACCTCATACATCTCTTTGTGTAATTATCTGATTATACATGACTCTTATTTCAGTCCCTAAGTACCATGAGAGTAAGTTTTTTGCTCACAACTGACACATAGCAGTCACTCAATAAATATTTGCAGAATAAATTATTGAATGGTCAAAGATAAGGCTACTTCTGAGGTTTTTGTCCTTACAATATTTGCTAAGAAGAAAGAAGACTAGCTGCCAGTCAATGCTGCATATGTGGCTTATGTTTAAGCATCATCATTGACATGTTCTGTATAATTTAATAAATGACAAGCACTTGTCAGAAATGGTGCTTAAGAAGAAAGCTAAAATGCTGACTTCTTTTGTGAACATGTCTATTGGGAATCAAAACAGGTAAAAAGATATTTGGATGGAACTATAATTTGAATAAATGAAATGGCTTGTCTTCAGAAAAAAAAAAAGTATTATTTCTTTTCCTGTTATGTCTTAGACATTTGAGAACCATCTAGGCAAGATCCTGTTGAGTTCTGTGATTCTACAGATGGGCTGGAGAGAAGAAATACTGTGTTACATTTCAGAAAGGCTGTTAACTCCAGCGTGCTGTTCTATTACAGCTTCAGTTTTCCTTACAAATACTCTCATAGCAGCTTTGAAAGATAAAAGATCTCAGGGTAGCAGAAAATAGAGCAAACAACAAAATTATTTTTAATGAAGGCAGAAATCCCATGTCTGCATTGTTAGTCTCTAAATGGAATTTTAATTTCACCTTAAGACCTACCATAAATGGAATTTTCAGCAGCAGAATAAACAATTTTTAAAGGAGGATTAAGACAAAAGAAAGTCATTTACTAAACTCCTTAGGGAACTAAAACACCTTCTAAAACTATGTTCACTGGAAAGCTATCTTTTCAGAAGCCTGTAGAATACAGTCTAAATTCTGATGAGCAATAACTAAGCTAAGCTGTCTGTGTACCCCCAGGACCTCTGGCTCTCCACATATTCTCTAAGAAGGTGGACTGTCAGCCACACTGGGTAATTTGAGCTTTTCTCCAGTGCTTTCCTCCTGTAAATTTTTTGCTTACCCTTCAAAGGTGCTAATTAGCTCAGTAATTGGATTTCTGCCTTAACTGTCTAATCACATGAACATCAGCTCCATAGCTCAAAGAGGAAACAGGGCTTATAACTCACTCCCCAATCTCAGTGGGAACATGCAATCCTGGTACACATTAGGCATGTGTCTGCATGCGTGCTCTTCTTAGCACTTGCCTGACAAAGTCACTGTACAGTGCTGGGTAATGCTGTCCTGAGCACTACATAACAAGAGTCATGTAACAGGTCCCTCCAGAGAAGCTGACTTACTGAGAAGCACCCCTCTCTTATGTTAATATGAAATGCAGACAGCAGAACTGCCTTCTTCTCTTTAAACTTGGCCTTCTCACTCCCTGGTCAGTCTCTCTACGTCAAGCACTTTCTTTCTCAATTTCATCTGAGCAACTTAAATAATTTAAAAGTAATTTTCTATATTGATAATGCTTCAAATTCCCCTTTGTCAGTACACACAATCTATGGTAAAAGTCTCATTTTTTGGTGAGGGAATATTGCTGGCTGGAGGGAGAAGTTTGGTGGGGGTCTGTTCATACGGCAAATCCTAGATGGAGTTAAAAATAGACTGTAATTCTATCCATAGGCAGGGAAACCTTAAAGAAATCCGAACAATGAGAAGGTAGCCAGAGTTTAAAAACAAGGGCATTGTCTCTTTTAAAATTGATTATACACACAAGGTAGAGCTGGGTTTGTTTTTCCACCTTTCATTGCTGCTGCCACTAACAATTGTATTAGTTCTTGCAAAGTCAGAGGCACTTTGCTGTCACCATGCAGCTCAGAATGATTTGGCATGAGACATTTCCTGAGGACATACTGCTGTACGGTTCTCAGGGTGGGCACTGCCTGGGGCCAGACCCTTCAGGTGACCTCCAGCCTTACTGAGCTTGGGTCTGACTTTTCTTACATTTGCCCTGTAAGACCACAAAGCATAGCTCAGTTTGGCTGTTTCTTTGCTCAAGTTTGGCAGATGATCTTGGATAAAAATGGCTATGAGTGTTGGGTGTTTTCCTTCTACTGGATTTTGATATGAATTTTCAGTACTTTGAATGTTTTGAGTACCAACAACTTTGAGTTTTAAGAAAATTTTGTTGGTTCTTTATATTTCTTTTTTGTTTGTTTTTTTCTGTTTTGTTTTTGTTTTTTTTTTTGAGACAGAGTCTTACTTTGTCACCCAGGTTGGAATGCAGTGGTGCGATCTCGGCTCACTGCACCTCCGCCTCCTGGGTTCAAGCGATTCCCCTGCCTCAGCCTCCCAAGTTGCTGGGATCACAGGCACGTGCCATCACGCCCGGCTAATTTTTATATTTTCAATAGAGATGGGGTTTCACCATGTTGGCCAGGATGGTCTTGAACTCTTGACTTCGTGATCTGCCTGCCTTGGTCTCCCAAAGTGCTGGGATTACAGGCGTGAGTTACCACACCTAGCCATTTTCTTTACATTTCACCCAGTTTTCTTTAGTTGCCCCACTAGGGAAAATTGGTTATAAATACCTAGCATGTCATTACTAGATATTGAACTACTATTGTCATTTGTAAGAATTATGAAAGGGTGAGCTCCTTTATAATTGCCTAATACATAATCAGTGTTTCTCCATATTCCATGGGCAGCTGAAAAGGTTTTTTTCATTTTCTGTATGTAAGTGTGTTTGTGCATGTGTATGCACATGCATGTGTGTATATGCTGTATATATATTGAATGTAACATATATTGAAGTTACATTATTAATTATGTTATTTATATCTTCTATATCATTATCTAATTTTTGATCACTTGATTGGTCATGAACTAAGAAAAGTGAGTCATATCTTCTGCCACTACTGTGTTTCTATTTTTTAAATAAAATTTCCTTTTTTCCTTATAAGTTTTGCTATGTGAATTAATGCATTGCTATTGATAGCTTATATTTAAACTGTGAATTTTTGTCTTTGGCATTATAAAATGTTTTTAATCCTAATGGCTTTTGTCACAAATACATCTGTGTTTAACATTAGGCCACAATAGTAGCTTTAATTTGTTTGCACTTGCATAATGCTTTCACATATTCTTTTATTTTCAGCTTTTCCAAGTCACCATCTTTAAGGTGTGTCTTTTAATTGGGTGTCCAGGAAAATATATTTGATCAGAGTCCATCTTCATTGTTTATGTTATTATGCTTTCTAATTGTATTGTTTCTTTGATTTTTAAACACATTACACTATAGTCTGATTATAAAATCATAAAAACAATACTACAGAATCAGAAATTATAAGACAATACTACGAAAAGCTTCGTACCAATAAATTTGAAAACATAAATGAAATAGGTAATCTCCTATAAAAGTATAACATACTAAAAGTTACTGCAGAATAAAAACAAAAGAAAAGGCTGGGTACGGTGGCTCATACCTGTAATTCCAGTAATTTGGGAGGCTGAGGTGGGTGGATTACTTGAATTCAGGAGTTTTGAGACCAACCTGGCCAACATAGTGAAATCCTGTCTCCACTAAAAATATAAAAATTCGCTGGGCATGGTGGTGCACCATTGTAATCCCAGCTACTTGGAAGGCTGAGGCAGGAGAATCACTTGAACTTGGGAGGCAGAGGCTGAAGTGAGCTGAGATTGTGCCACTGCACTCCAGCCTGGGTGACAGAGCAAGACTCTGTCTGAAAAGAAAAGAAAAGAAAAGAAAAGAAAAGAAAAGGAAAGAAAAAAAGAAGAATAGCCCTGTAACTATTAAACAAACAGAATCAGTAGGTAAATAAATACCAAACATGGCTGGGCGTGGTGGCTCACGCCTGTAATCCCAGCACTTTGGGAGGCCATGGTGAGTGGATCATTTGAGGTCAGCAGTTTGAGACTAGTCTGACCAACATGGTGAAATCCCATCTCTACTAAAATTACAAAAAACATTAGCCGGGCATGGTGACACATGTCTGTAGTCCCAGCTACACGGGAGACTGAAGCAGGGCAATTGCTTGAACCTGGGAGACAGAGGCTGTAGTGAGTCAAGATCGTGCCAATGCACTCCAGCCTGGGAGAAAGAGCGAGATTCTGTTTCAAAAAGAAAAAAAAAAAAACACCCAAACATACAAAAATACAAATATTTGATGAGAATGATTTAAAAAAAAGGAATAAAGGTGAAGGAAGAAAGAGAGGAAGGGAGAGAGAATGAGAGTGAAAGAGAGAAAAGAGATATAATACAAGTTAACTGTACTGAAATATAGGAATACAACTACATATTACTCCATTGTTGCTGTGTAGAATTCTTCTACTGGTAATACATACTATTATTAATTAGTATACATTCTATCTGTTGCTTCTGAATGCTTTTAAGATTTTTTTTTGTTATTAGTGCTCTGAAACCTCACTATTTTGTGTAGAAATGTGAATTTATTTTAGTTTATTATGGTCATGATTTAGATTCCTGAATCTGAGGATTCATGTATTTCATCAATTTTGAAAATTTTCTATTATTTTCTCTGAAAATTGTGCTTCTCCCTATGTGTTTTATGCCTTCTTCCAGGAACTTCTAGACTTCTAGTTGACATTTTTCATTTTGTCCTCCAAGTCTCTTAATTTCTCTGGAATATTTCTCATTTCTTTATCTTTCTCTGTTGCATTCTGGCCAGTTTTCTTAGATTGACTGCTTTCTAGTTTAGCTGTGTTTAATTTAATATTTAACTTGTCTATTATACTATACATTTTAATGACTATATGCATCTGTTTTTATGAGTCATTTGTTCCAATTTGTCATTTTTTTCATAACATCTTGGCATTTTAGTTTTATTTCTTTTTATACAACTTTTTATTGTAAATACATATATGATTATTTCTTTACTTATCTTTAGCTTTGGAGAATCGAAATCTGCTATTTGTTTTATTTCCTGATTCTTGTTTATGATGAATATTTTTCTCTTTTATTCTGTAGTACTGGATTGAAAGTTCCTTTCCAGTCAGTTTTTATTGTGGAATTAGTTGAAGATATGTCATGTTCTTTAAGAATAATTTTACACTGACTTCATCAGGAACTCTAGGGATATTACACACTGGTACCATTTTTGTGTTAACTTCTCAACGTGAGAATTTCTAAATATGGATAGTATAGTTTTCAACTCCAACCCCACATGTGACAAAAGATTAGTATTGTCCATTCACAATGGAGACTTGTCCCACTCTTCCCTCTCTCTGACCAATTGAGATTCCTTGTGCCTTCTCTATGTTGGGTGTTTCACATCTTCACTGACGGGGAAGACCTTCAGGGCTCCAGCTTTATGTGGAAGTCTCAGTTGAAACTTTCTGCTTCTGTAGGACTTAACACTTCATAACCTAGCCTGGCATAGATTTTAAAATGTCAGCCCTTACGTTACTGAGACCCACAGCCCCGACCCACCACTCACCCCATTCTTCCCAGGCAGTGACAGTGGGCTTTGCTGTTTTCTGTTCCCTCTTTCTTTCTAGCCCTTGGGAATTTTCTAACTTTCTTATTATACTCAAATGTATATCTAGAAGGAATTTTACCACCTATGATTTTTTGATACTTTTAGTAGGTGTGAAAGTTTTGAGATTATCTAATCTTGCTACAGCTCTGGAACTGAAAACTTCCAGACCAAATTTTCATAAAGGAAAGATAATACAAGTTAACCATACTGAAAATAGGAGTACAACTACATATTACTCCACTGTTGCTGTGTAGAAGTCTTCTATTGGTCTTTGTGAGTTTTAGTCTTTTTAGTTTTAGTTATACCACTTTTTAGTTTTAGTCTTAGTTATACAACTTTTCAAAGTAATTAAGTTAAAAAACTAAATTAAAGTTTTTGTTTTTTTTTTTTTTTCATTTTATGCTTATAAAGCTTGCTGAGTTTTACACCACTCTCTCCACAAGGATCTTATCATGGCAGGGTCTGAATCAACCTTTTATCTCTCTGTTTACATTCCCTGAATGCTTTTCTGGTCTCCTCTATTCTCCTACAGATAAAGTGCAAAATATGCTCAGCAACCACACTGTGTTCAGCCTGCCTCAAGGTGAAGTTTCTAGGATTCTGTGTAAATATACATGTGTGCTCACAGGCAGCCATATGGGCATAATGAAGCAATTCTCTTACCTCCTAATGTTATTGTAAAAGTCTATTTCCTGAAAGTTTTGAGGCCTGCAATGAAAGAATACCCTATACAGAATATTGGTATTCAAAATAGTATATTGTCGTAATGCCATATGAATCTGCATAGAGAAAGCTAAGCATGAATAAGAACAATGAATACAGGCAGATTGATTGTATCCTTCTGGAAAGATGGAGTTGTTGTATTTTTCCTTATTTCTCTACTTGGTACAACTAAAACCCTGGATTTTACATATAATAAAAACACCTTCTGAAAGGTAAAAGGAAAAAGAAGATCATCTGGGCATCATGGGATCCAAAGAAAAACACTGTGGTATGTTTCTCTGTTTTTCTTTTTGTCTCATATAGCCCAGAAACACCTTGAGAAGCAAAAGAAGAAAAGAAAGGATCAACAAACCCCTTATCTGTCTAGCCTGAGACTCAGGAAAGGCACAGCCTAACAAGACAGAAAACTGTAAGACATAACCCCTCTGTAACAGCCAAATTCCACAGATAAAACCATAGCCCTATGCCTACCAGTACCAGTGACAGCAGAAGGAGGGAGACAAATTCCTAGGAAGATAGGGGTGGGTCCCTTGTGAAACCTGACATTCAAACCAAAGATAAATTAAAGCCTGAAAACCAAGCTGCCAGTTCTAGGTAAAGTCCCTGACTGCAGTGAGAACTTCCTCTATGCTTTTCAGCCAATTGAATGGTGCTTTTCCCAGGCTGCTCATTGACCAAGCAGCATGTACTCACCCATTCTGAGCCCGTAAAAACCTGGGACTCAGCCACACTTTGAGAATACCCACCTTCAGGTAGGGGATACCCACTTTAGGTCCCCTCTCCACTGAGAGCTGTTGTGTCACTCAATAAAGCTCTTCTCTGCCTTGCTCACTCTCTGATTGTCTGCATAACCTCATTCTTCTTGGACACGGGACAAGACCCTGGGACCTGCCAAATAGTGGGTGCAAAAAGGGCTGTCACACATCCCTGGCCAGCTCTCTGAGCTGCGGGCAGTGGTGTGCTCCTGTTCACTGGACCAAGAAAAATGAAGAGCTGTGATCCTTCTGGGGACACAGACCTCTGGGCTTTCTGAGCCAGAGCTGTGACATAGCTATCAAGCCCCCTTGGGGCTTCCTCCAGTTGCTGGTGTCTCTGAGTTTTTGGTTTCCACCATGTTCCCTTTGTCCAGCAACTGGCACTTAAGGCAGAAGCTGCCTGTGGTATGTCTGGTCCAGCTGCAGACTCACATGGACCGGGCATCTGTGCTGGCACCTAGAGCTGCCTGCCTGGCCCCACTACAGCAACCTGTGTGCTGTGGTCAGACCTCACACCTGCTTGCACACACACCCCTCACCATTCTGCCTTGGATGTGGGATCCAGGCCAGTAGCACAAGCCAAGCACAGCCTGCTGGGCTGAATGGGTGGAGCCATACCAGAGGTGCTGTCTGTGGAGTCTTCCACTGGTGAAGCAGGTCCCCAAAGAATCCTGTCACCAGGAAAGACTGAGTGAGGAACCTAGACTTCCTCTCTTGCCAGCCAATAATGAGGTGCCCCTTCCCCTCTTGCTGAGATGGTATCAAAAGAGACTGAGTTCAGACTTTCATAATTTTCCTGGGTAAGGAGACCACATGAGGAGCAGTAATGAAGTACTAGTATCCCTCCCATTCAGGAAAGTATCAATGAAGGCTTAGTGGGGAATCTGAACTCCCACCCCTTATCAAGCAATAACAAGAAACTTTCCACCTTCTCTCATCTCAGGAGTCAATAGAGGCTGAGTAGGGAACCTGGACTTCTAACCCCAGCTGAAAGTAACAAAGCAGCAGCCCCTTTTCTCCTGCCAGAGTAGTGTCAGAAACAGCTAGCTGAAACAAAAGTGTAAATATTATCCAGAGGCTCATAATACATAATAGCACCCAAAATGTCCAGAGTTCAATAGAAAACTACTTACAATCAGAAACAAACAAGAAGATCTTGAAATGAATTTAAAAAGACAATAGGTACCAAAATTGAGATGACAAAATTATCTGACAAATATTTTAAACTACCAATCATAAAAATGTTTCAATGAGCAATTAAGATCACTTGAAATAAATGAAAAAAGAGAGCTTCAGCAAAGAAAAAAAAAAAAAAAAAAAAAAAAAAGCAGATATTTTATAAGTGAAAACTACAATAACTAATTTTATTTTGAGACAGTGTCTTACTCTGTCATCCATCCAGGCTGGAGCACAGTGGTGCCATCTCAGCTCATTGCAACCTTCGCCTCCAGGGTTCAAGTGATTTTCCCACCTCAACCATTGGGACTACAGGTGTGTGCTACCACACTTGGATAATTTTTGTATTTTAGGAGAGATGGGGTTTCATCATGTTGGCCATGCTGGTCTTGAACTCCTGAGCTCAGGCAATCCACTGGCCTCGGCCTCTCAAAGCGCTGGGATTACAGGCATGAGCTGCAGTGCCCGGCAAATAACTAAAATTTTTAAAATGAAGTTCCCAACAGCAGAATAAAGGGAAGATAAAAGAATCATTGAACTGGAAGACATAACAATAGATTGTTGTTTGCAATCTGAACAATAGAGATAAAATAGACTGAAGAAAAAAATGAACAAAGTCTCTAAAACCCATGGGACTATAATTAAAGAACAAAAATCAGGGTCCCATAAGGAGAGATGTTGGAAATAAAGTTGAAGAAATTCACACCAAAACACATTATAGTGAAGCTTCTAAAATCTAAACACAAAGAAAAGCTCTTGAAAGCAGCAAGAAAGAAATACCTTATCTACAGGGGAAAAATTGTGAATTATCTCAGATTTCTTACTAGAAACCATAGAGGTTGGGAAAAAGGGGCACAACATGTTTTTAAGTGCTGAAAGATAATAATTGTCAGCCTAGATTCCTATATACAGTGAAGATATCCTTTTGGAATGAAGAAAATTTCATTCCAAGATATTCTTAAAGGAAGAAAAACTAAGAGACTATGTCAACAGGTGTTCTACCCTGAAATAATAGGTAAAGAATGTTCTCTAAGAAAAGGAAAAAAAGAAAGAAAAGAAAAGAATGAAACTTAAGACATAAGGAAGGAAAAAACCACAGTAAGCAAAAGTATGGGTAAATATAATAGACATTCTTCTCAAGTGTCTTCTAAATAATGTTTAATGGCTGGATCAAAAATAATACAGTTGTCAATATAGTTCTAAACGAACACAGAGAAAATATTCATAACATCATATACAAGCAGGAAGCTAAAGGGACATGAAAAGACTTCTATACTTCATTTGAAAAGGTTAAATGACAGCACCAACAGATTTTGATCAATTATTTATATATCATGTAATATCTAGAGCAACCACTAAAAGATACACTCAAAAATATATTATTTATTTAATAAACCAAAACGAAATTCTGAAAAATGTTCAAGAAACACATAAGAATCAGGAAAAAACAAATGGAAATTACAAACAGAGCAAACAAAAAAATTGGTAATGGATATAAGCCCTAATATGTTAATAATTACACCAAACATAAATAAACCAAGACAAATTAGCAAGTAGATTAAAAACTATGACCTATGCTGCCTATAAGAAATACACTTCAAATATGGTAACATAGTCCAACTGAAAACAAAAATAACAAATATATACTATGTAAACATTAATCAAAGAAATGATTATGGCTATGTCAATATCAGATAAATTAGACTCCACAAGAAAGAAATTTGCTAAAGACAGAAACGAACATTGTATGATAAGAGGGTTTATCTACCAAGAAAACACATCAGTTCTAAATACGTTTAAGTCAAACACTCAATTGCAAAATATGTGAAACCCAAAACTGATAGAACTGAAAAAGCAGACAAATCCACAATTACAGATGGAGACTTCAACATCCATGAATTAACAACTGATAAAAAGACCAGACAGAAAATCAACAATGATATAGAAGAACTCAATGACACTGTCAACCAACATTACCAATTCAACATTTGTCGCATACTCCACCCAACAACAGTGGACTCCACATTCTTTTCAACTGCCCACAGAGAGTGTACCAAGATAGACCATTTTTCTGGGACATAAAATGATCTCCACAAATTCTTAAAAAGTGAAATCATACAGAGTTTGTTCTCCAACCATAATGAACCTAAACTAGAAATATATATCACAAAGAAAACAAGAAAATATCCAAACATTTGGAAACGGAACAACATAATTCTAAATAAACCATGGATCAAAGATAAAGTTTCAACAGAAATGGAAATACACACACACACACACACACACACACACACAGAGAGAGAGAGAGAGAGAGAGAGAGAGAGAGAGAGAGAGGAAGGGAGGAAGAGGGAGAAGAAACAGAAATACATTGAACTGAAAGAAAATGGAAATAAAGATAGCAAAATTTGTCTAACAAAGCTAAAGCAGTGTTGAAAGAGAAATCTATAGCACTAAATATACACATTACAAAAAGTGTCAAATTCATAGTCTATGGTCCCACCCCAAGAATCTAGAAAAAGAAGAGCAAAAAGATCTTGAAGCAAGCACAAGAAATGAAATAAAGAGCAAAAACTGGTGGAATTGAAAAATAAATGAGAAAATCAAAGAGCAAAGAGCTGGTTCTTTGAAAATATTAATAACACTGACAAATCTCTAGCCAAACTGACAAAGAGGAGAGAAAACACAAATTACAAATAACTGTACACACTACAGACCCTCCAGGTATCAAAAAGATAACACGGAATATTAAAAATATTTTTACATGCATGAATTTTGCAATCTAAATGAAATGGACCAATTCCTCAAAAAAAAAAAAAAAAACCCCACCAATTACCGTAACTTGTCCATCATGAAATACATAATTTAACAGCCCTGTAACTGTTAATGCTATTTAACTAGTAACTTAAAAACTCCCCACAAAATGACTCTCCAAGCTCTGAAGGCTTCACTGACGAATTATACCACATGTTTAATAAAGAACTAACAACAATTATACTTAACCTCTTTCAGAAATTATAAAAAGAAGAGACACTTTCCTATTTATTTCATGAAGCTGGTATTACCCTGATATAAAAACCTGATAAAAACAGTATGAAAATAATAAAATTAAAGATAAATATCTCCCAGGAATACAAATCCAAAAATCCTTAAAAATATATTAGCAAACAAAATTCAGCAATATGTAAAAATAATTATATACCATGACAATGTAGGCTTATTCCAGGGATGCAAGGCTGGTTCAATGTACAGAGAAATCAGTCAATATAATTCACTATACCTCACATGGTAAAGAAGAAAAATCACATATTCATATAGATAAACACAGAAAAAAGCAATTGACAAGACTCTTAGGAGTTCTTTTTTTAGAAAACTCTCAGAAAAATAGAATTAGATGGGAATTCCTTCACTTGATAAAGGCCATCTATAAAAACCTACAGCAACGCTGTACTTAATGGTGACAAATTGAATTCCTTCCCCATAAGATTGGAAAAACTGCAAGGATGTCGACTTTAGCTGCTCTTATTCTTTTTATTTATTTTTTAACTTTTAAGTTCAGGGATACATGTGCAGACTTGTCATATAGGTAAACTAGTGTCATGAGGATTTGTTGGACAGATTATATCATCATCCAGGTATTAAGCCTAGTACCCATTAGCTATTTTTCCTGATACTCTCCCTCCTCTTACCCTCCACCCCCTGATAGGTCCCAGTGGATGTTTTTCTCCTCTCTGTGTCCATGTGTTCTCATCATTTACCTCCCACTTATAAGTGAACATGAAGTATATGGTTTTCTGTTTCTGTGTTAGTTTGCTGAGGATAATGGTTTCCAGCTCCATCAATGTTTCTGCAAAGGATATGATCTCATTCTTTTTATGGCTTCATAGTATCCCATGGTATATATGTACCAGGTTTTCTTTATCCAGCCCAACACTGATGGTTATTTAGGTTGATTCCATGTCTTTGCTACTGTGAATAGTGCTGCAATGAACATACACATGCATATGTCTTTATGATAGACTGATTAATATTCCTTTGGGTATATACCCAGTAATGGGATTGCTAGGTTGAATGGCATTTCATTTTTAGGTCTTTGAAAATCACCACACTGTCTTCCACAATGTTTGAACTAATTTACACTCCCACCAACAGTGTATAAGCTTTCCTTTCTCTCTGCAACTTACCAGGATCTATTGTTAATGGCTATAATCATAGCCATTCTGACTGGTGTGAGATGGTGCCTCACTGTGGTTTTGATTTGCATGCCTCTGATGATTAGTGATGCTGAGCTTTTTTTTTTTTTTTTTTTTTCATATGCTTGGCTGCATATGCCTTTCTCACAAAGTCTTCCCTGACTACAGGCAAATAAGCTCCAAAGACGCAACCTCTAAAACCAATGATAATAAATTTAGAAAGCACCCTACTAAGACATTTCAAAATATCAAAGAAATGCAAGATATTAAATTGCCCTTATTTTTATTGGGCAATTTTTTTCTAATTCTCATGTATATAATTATTTTTACCTGATTGGTCACTTTTCATTTAAAAAGTCATGAAGGGGAGCATCTGCCTATTTAGTTGAGTTTATGGGGAGAGCCACACATAGCAATCCATACCTGAAAGAGCATTATGAGACCTATGGGGTGGAGATGATGACAGAATGTTTCCAAAGTGACAAGAAAAAAAGAGAATGTTTTTCTATATTCATATTATATGTTATACTAAAATAGATTGTGTCAAATCTTGACTCTAGGAGCGCAGGCACAAAATTCAACAGAAAATGAGTTTATCCATCCCTTCTCGACTCTCACTGGTGTTTTATATTCATTCCACTCATGAATCAAGAGCCCTGTGTACCAAGAAGCAGCAACTCTATGGAAGGCCTGGGCAAGGTCTTTGCTTTCAATCAAGTAGGATTAAAGTCAGTCTTAGAAATATGTGCAGAGTAACAAGATTAAACAAGCACATGATTATCAGAATCCTATAGAATGAGTCTCATAGAGTCTCAAATGCAAAAGTCTCCCAGTACCTACGGTGGTCTGCTGTTAATAACACATAATGAGAGCACACCGTGGAGTGGCCTGTCACATTCACTTGGAGTATGGGCTGATCTCAGGGAAGACGTTTTAATTAGAGATGCCCAGGATTCTTGGCCTTGGGGAGTCAATCCTCACTGTCCAGATGCTCCAAATCTTCCTAAGAAATCTTTATTTGAGCCATGTAATAAAAGAGTTTAAGATAATGTAAATTTAAAAGCTGCATATTTCCTGCTTTCCTTTGTTTAGAATAAATCAGTCCCTTCTCTAACACTTTCCTAAAAGCTGGACGAGCTAAGCATCCTCCTTTCGCTTCCTATCGTGATTCAGAAAAGGGTTCTGCCCTCCTGCTGTATAAGGCTTACACTCCCTGCAACCATCCATCAACCTGAATCACTCACAAAGCCTCGCTCCTGGGTGACCTTGAAGAGTCGGCAGCACCAGACAGCTGGGAAGCAGCTGGACACGTTCGACGTCTCCCTGCAGTCGGATGGTCTTTTACACTATTCTGCACTTTTCAAATACTTTAATTGCTCAGCAAAAACTAACAGGACACTGAGCAAAATTATGCACCACAGCACAATGCATAATAAGCTCAAAGCAATGCTGTTTGAGAAATTCAACGCACTGGAGTTCCTCAAAAGCATTGCCCTTCCGGAATAGAGGTATATAATAGCACATTTTCATACCTCAAGTGTCAAACCTTACATGTAAGAGTTTTCTCACCCGTCAGCAAAACAGTGGGATGGGGTCAAGTTCATAATTTGGCTTCTCGGAAGTGACAGCATTCAGACACAGACCTGTGAGGAGATTCCAGGTGAGGAAATCCGAGGCAGAGAAGGAAAGTAGGAGGACCGGCTTAAGTCACAGGGACATTGGTGATTGAGCTAGGGGAGCTCAAGCTCTTTTGTCTGCCACTCAGCCCTGGAGGTGCAACAGGGTATGGATGCCAGCACCTTCTCTGGCATTCCAGGCTACTTAGTGATACAGGATTATGGCAATAAAGGTATGCTTTTGTGCCGTCACTCCCTAAAAGTAAAAGGTAAGAGAGAAGGGTTCCTTTGATAAAAGCCATCACTTACTTTCATTAGGAGTCTTTTGATTTCAAATGACAGAAACTCAATTCAGAATGGCTTAAGCAAAATAAAAAATTCAATAGCTCATGAAGCTGAAAGGTCCTTTGGGCCTCGGTGGACTCAGGGGATAAGGGAGTGTCATCATTCTCTGTGTCCCTCGGCCCAGCCTTCCTTTGTGTTTGCTGTGTTCTCAGGACTGTCCTGCTTTGTAGTGTGAAAGGACTGCTTACAGCAATAGGCTTGCACCCCACACCACCAAGTCCAGTGGGAAGGAAGGGGTTTCCCTTCCCTGCTGGTCCCCCACACCCTAACGTCCTGGAACTCACTCTGGATAGGCAGGAACAATAGATGTCTGGGACACGAGGCTTCATACCTTTTCTTCCTCTTGCTTTGGCCTTGTTGGCCATAGTCTCGCATACTTGTCTGTTTCCCGCTTGCCTATGCCCTAATGTAAGTCTTCCCAGAGTGAAATGAAATATGAGGCAGGCACTACTGTTACTTCCCAGGTTTGGCCCATATGTCCCCAGCCAGCTGGGTGAGATTAATTGACTTTAAAGTTTGATCTCTTTTTCAGTACCTCTGTCTTGACATCTCTATATTATCATATGTAACTAAGATTTTTTCCCCTTTCTGCTGGTTTCTCCTTACTTCTATTTCTTTTGGAAAGTTCAAGAATTGGTCCATACTTAGGCCTTACCTGTCAATCTCAGGACCTGCTGTCTCCCCAAACATGATCCTGTAGTAGCTAAACCATGTTAATGCTGAAACAAGTCGTTTTTCCACACACACACACACACACACACACACACACACACACACACCCCTTGTCTTAGGAACTTCAGGCTCTATTTAAAAAATACCGCAAACCTGGTGACTTATAAACAACAGAAATACGTTGCTCAGAGTTCTGGAAGTCTGAGATCAGGGTGTCAGCATGCTCAGGTTCTACTAAGGGCCTCTTCCAGGTTGCAGAATGCCAAATTCTCATCGCATCCTCCCATGGAGGAAAAGGGGCTAGAGAGCTCTCTGGGGACCCTTTCAAAGGACATGCACTAATCCCGTGCGTAAGGGCTTCATTCTTATGATCTAATCACCTTCTGAAGGCCCCACCTCCTAATACCATCACACTGTGGGTCAACAGTCTTGGTGAGCTGCAGTGGTTCTGACCTGTCTTGCCACTCTGAGCACTGCCTCAGGGCTCTGAGCTGCAGCTGCTTTCCTTTCCAGTCAGGCCTCTCTGACCACACAGGGCTCTTGTGATGGTGCCTCCCTTTCAACGCTCTCATGGGCAAATGCATTAACTTGCATTCTCTGACTCGTGTGTGTGTTTGTGTGTGTGTGTGTGTGACCTCTGAGGGGCTTCAGGATATAATGGGAAGTGTTCAGGGCTTGGAATAAGACCAGCTCTGGGTTAATATCCTGGCTCAGCTGCTCACTTGTTCTGTGACCTTGGGCAAGTTCTTTAACTTCCTTGAGCTTCTTTTCTCTAATCTGCCAAATGAGAAAAATGAAACTCTGCTTCCAGAGTGAATGTCAGGACTGAAATGAATGTTTTAGTGAAGATGAGCAGATGTTCAATAAATATAAGAAGATGAGGATCGCCATTGTTACTGCTGCTACTACTGCTCCACTCCTACTACTGTGATTATTATCACTGAGAATAAGAGGTCCAGGGCCCAACATACTCCTAAGTATGGGTCTGAAAGCTCTAATAGACTTCGGATTTCTGATAAAAGAGATTCATCACATTTATCTTAGCAATAACTAAAATCAGGGCATCGATTATAAATCGAAGAAAAGGTATGAAGCCTCGTGTCCCAGACATCTATTGTTCCTGCCTATCCAGAGTGAGTTCCAGGACGTTAGGGTGTGGGGGACCAGAGGGAAGGGAAACCCCTTCCTTCCCACTGGACTTGGTGGTGTGGGGTGCAAGCCTATTGCTGTAAGCAGTCCTTTCACACAACAAATAAAAAAGTGTTGCGTTCCTTGTCATGGTATATCCAGGCACCTTGCAAACATACCCAAATAAATTATGGGATAATATAACTGCAAGTCAATATATGTAAATCCCTCCCTGGTATAACTTTAAAGGAAGGGCAGCTTTTAATTACAGGGCTGCATTGTACTATTAACCCATAAGCCAGAATAAGCCGCCTGCTTTGTACTTAAGAAAAAAATTGCCTTTTAAGAAGCTCGGTGCTTTGCAAATATCTTACAAGTCACTCTTAAAACAGCTTAGTGGGCAGAAAGCATTCAGCAACATTCATTTGGAAAAAGTTAAAAAATAAACTGTGAAGTTAAGAACTTCTCTCTTTGATTGCCTGATCAAGTCAGGCATCCCTGACTCTATCCTGTTCACCATCATTAACAAATCATGAATGACGTGTCAGACGGTGACAGGTAATCCCATCTTCTGCCAAACTGAGAGGGCTGGAGGGATGAAAGATGACATGAATGAAACTGACCTCTACGGGCTGGAATGTTGAGTTAAAACCAATAAGATGAGAGTTGATAGAGGAAATGTAAACTTCCTGTCTTCAGTAAACCACACTCACACATAAGATCAGGATGATGAAGGCTCAGCTCAACAAATGTTTTGTAAAATAATGAGACATTTTAGATTTTAAGAGGCATGAATGAGAGCAGGACATCTGGTTTGCAGAAGTAACAGGTCCTTCTACTGGGAACCACTTAGATCACCCCACAAGCGAGGTGAATGTGGGGAGGCTTAGGGGCAACCCAGTAAACATTTGGATGAGGCTGACTAGGATTCCCAAGGTCTAGACCATTTCACACGAGGAACAGTTTGTACCATTAAGCTTGAGACAGAGGGTGGCAAAGGAAGAAGAGTGCCTCTAAACAGGTAAACGGCAGCAGGTGTAGGAACAGCAGGGTTTATCCAGGTGATACCACGAGGAGCAAATTCAACTCAATGAAGAGCCCACAGCTGTAACAACACTCACAAGGGACTGCCTAGCAAGGCACAAGATCTGTTCCACCAGCAGTGAGAAGAGGCTAGATGGTCCAGAGCACAGAGGGATACCGTAATTCCCAAGGGTCTGTGCTACGCTCATGTCTATATTACAGACCAACAAGGGGCTGGAAAATAACACAGTGAGATCCACGAGAGCTCACTAAGACTAGTTAAAATGTTTGTATCATTTATTCTGTTGTTAGACGAACCACAAAACGGTGGGACTTAGAGAGCTATTATTCCACAAAGGCAACTGTGACGCTTGAAGAACAGAACTGGGGCCCTCACCGAGAGCCAAGATATCAAAATAAACATGGTGCCTCAAGGGGAAAATAATATTTACAGGGCTTCTCACAGCAGGCTAGCTGTGGACGTGATGGTACACAATCCAAAATGTGTCCTTCCCCCTCGTGATTTGATTGTGTTCTGCCATTTCAGAAAGGACTTTGGGTAGATTGCAGGGATACATAATATAGGTAATATATGTCTAGTTACAACTGAATTAAAAGCTGAATGAGAAAAGATAGAAATTTAGGAAAGGAAAATGAAATGGGGTCAGGAATAAGGATGGGTATATTGTACATAAAAATGACCTACACATTTACCACAGCAAACCATATCTCATTTGGTATGTATGACTTCTGACGAGTAATCATCTCATTTTACAGATGAGTTAACTGAGGCTCACAGACAAAGTAATTTCCTAAACACCTAACCAAGCATATGTATTGGAAGTTTAATTGTGGTTTGACCTACCTCAAGGCTCATGCTCTCTCATGTTCTACTGCTGCCTCAGTAAGAGCTGAGATTTAGGTGGAACCAATTATCTTCTCACCAAGCAAGGCAGGTCCAAGGATACAGACGCAGAGTTGATGCTTTTGCAGACCATTCACACAGAGTGATCCCTGATAGGGAAAGCCTAGCACAGTGCACTCGCATAGATGATGCTTATTACACATCTGTTGTAAAGGGTAACACCCAGAGCAACATATCATTTTAAAATCAATCTGGATAGAATTCTAGAAATGTAACCATCATGAAAGCTTTATTTTCCTTTCATCTAGCATTGTAGGACTAACGTTTTTTACATTTTATAGAAGGTTTTTGACATATCAAAACAAAATCCCTGTTAATGGGAGTTTTCATTATTTTAGAAAGCTGAAAATAGTCAACTCCTTTAGAACAAAGATGTTGCTGAGATAACTGGGCACACGTGTCATATAATTTCTGGCCTAAACATTTGTTTCATTTTAATGACAAAGTTTGGTTATTTAGTGACTATTTATATACAAAAAGCAGGATGATAAATCATAATATCAGAATGTGTTTCTAAAATCCTCTGACATTAGGGGGATGTATAAACACAAAGCACTATTATATACTGCATTTGCTGTTGTTGCCTGGAATTAAAATAAAGATGCTAGGCAGAGTTCATCAAGATTTTTTTTTTTTTTTTTTGGAGATGGAGTCTCGCTCTGTCACCAGGCTAGAGTACAGTCGTGCGACCTCAGCTCACTTCAACCTCTGCTTCCCGGGTTCAAGGGATTCTCCTGCCTCAGCCTCCCCAGTAGCTGAGATCACAGGCACCCACCACCATGACTGGCTAATTTTTGTAATTTTTTAGTAGAGATGGGTTTTAGGGTTTCACCATGTTGGCCAAGATGGTCTTAATCTCCTGACCTCAGGTGATCTGCCTGCCTCGGCCTCACAAAGTTTTAGGATTACAGGCATGAGCCACAATGCCTGGCCCAAGACAGATTTTAAAGATCTTATTAGTCAAGACCACATCAGTCTAGCAGTGAGTGTTCTCACTCCAGCAAAAGTGATGCCAGACTGGTATTTCCATTTCCTCTGACATAATATTGTTAGACTTAATTCACTTAAGAAATACTTACAGAATACCTACTTTTTGCAGGACCACATAGGCATACAAAAATGAAAAATTAGCAAGTTCAGAATTGAAGGAATACATAGGCCATATCAATCCTGGGTAGAATTTACGGATTGCCATAGTAGCAAATTTATTTTCCAAACATGACTGCTACAGTACCTCTGCATCCTACAAATACTCTTGAACCATACCATGTATCCACCAAGAAGCAGAATACAATTCCCCTTCCTTTGAATCTGGGTGGGTGAGTGACTTACTTGTAGACAACAGAATGAGAGAGAATCGATGCTGCAAAACTTCTAAGGCTAGGCCAGAAAAATTAATGCAACTTTTATTAATACCTTACTCACTAGAAAACTTATGCTGAAGCCTTGAGGCCACCATGCTCTCAGGAAGCCGAAACTATCACTCACCTAGAAACTACATGGAGAAGTTTTGAGAATACATGAAAAGAGAGAAAGATGTCCAGTTAGTCCCCAGCAGTTCCATTCTCTAGTTCAGTTCCAGTTACTACCTTTACAAGGGACCCCAAGTCACAACCACTCAGCTCAGCGATTCCCAAATTCCTGACCCATAGAAGCCATGAGATATGTCAAATTGTGTGCTGTTTTAAGACAAAAACTAAGGTTTACAGAGATTTGTTATTAAGTAATAGATAACCAGAACATAAAGGTAAACTGTTACAGGAATTTAGGAAACATAATTTTTAATTGGGGTGATCAGGGCAACTTCATGGCAGAGCTGCCATTTAAGTTGGGCTTTGACAACTAGGTATAGACAGAAAAGGAAGAGGTTGAGGGAGGGAAGGTCATTCTATATGAAGGGTACAATCCAAGGAAAGTTTTGGAATGGAAGTTCACAGTATGTGATGTGTGGGAAAGTGTTGCAGGAGATGGGCTGGAAAGTTAGAGAAAGAAGGGTCTGTTATCTGTGCTTTCCAATACGGTAGCCTCTCATCACAGGTGGTTATTTAAATATATGTGAGTTAAACGTAAATGGAATTTGGCCAGACAAGGTGGCTCATGCCTATAATCCCAGAACTTTCAGAGGCTGAGGTGGGCAGATCACCTGAGGTTGGGAGTTCAAGACTAGCCCGACCAACATGGAGAAATCCCGTCTCTACTAAAAATACAAAATTAGCCAGGCATGGTGGCACATGCCTGTAATCCCAGCTACTCAGGAAGCTAAGGCAGGAGAATCGCTTGAACCTGGGAGGTGAAGGTTGCAGTGAGCTGAGATCCCGCCATTTCACTCCAGCCTGGGCAACAAGAGCAAAATTCCATCTCGAAAAAAAAAAAAAGGTAAATGGAATTTAAAATTTAGTTCCTCGGTCAGACTGGCCACATTTCAAGTGCTTAGTAGCCCTATGTGGCTGGTACCTGCCATACTGGAGAGCACAGACATAGAACATCATCTAGAACTTCCTATTGAACAAGGCTGGTCTACATGGCATTTCTCCTTGTTCCTCAAGCACAATGAGCCACTGCAGGCTTTTGAGGAGAAGAGTGACATACTGAGAGCTGTGTTTTAGGACAGCTATCCTAGAGGTATATGTGAGCAGAGAGCAGCAAGCAGATTAGTTAGGAGGCTAGGGTAAAAAGGCAGACGGGACGCATTTGTCATATGCCCCAGTGAGGCACAGAATCGGGGAACAGGAAGTCTGCAGGTTTTAGGACAGGCCAATTCGGGGAGAAAAGGAACTAGCCATGGTTATCAGGTCACTGGTGATTTACTTACCATTTCCATAGAGTATTAAAATGGTTTTGTTACACTGTAGCTCTCATTAGAGACCTGCACAAACAAAAGTCAGCTTTCAAAGATCTGCAATAAAAACCAAGGGACTGAAAAGTGAGGGAGCAGGGGTGAAAAGAAAAGGGAAGCCAGGAGAGGGGACTGCTAGGTATCCTTCAACACACACGCCCAGGCTGGTGGCGGCAGTTCACAGTGGGAAATGTGCTCACTGGAGCTCTAGACGAGAATGTCTTTTCAGGGGGCCCTTTTAAAGTGACGGAACAACTAGTACAAAATTAAACAGAGTAAATTACATTATCTGACTGGTCCTTTGTATCAGACCCAAAAGATGGTAATTAGAACGGCCACATATAAACTCTCCAGCCAGAACGCTAAAACTCATGAATTAGGATTTGAAACAAAAAAAAAGTTTTAAATAGATAGAATGAGCTTTCCAGAGTGTTTGTGAGGATCCAGATGAGATTTCCTGTCATTCCCTTTCCTGGTACCCACCACTCTACTGTCGTGATTTCCATCCACTGATCTTTTCAGCAGATGGACCAGAGGATGCTGTGTTCTGATGCCTTCACAAAAGGCAACAACAGAACTTCAGCAGACTGGGTTTTGCACCAAGAACTCTCTCCTGCAGTGGAATTGACAATTTCTTCCACTTGGCTCCTTCGGAAAAACCTAGGAAAGGGCAGGTATCCTTGTACATACCCATGAGAAGGGTATCCAAGGTAGACAACCCATATACACATACGGGGAACCTAGTGCTAATATCTATGTTATTTACTGATGAAAAGAACAAACAGGGCAGAATCAGTTCTTTGTGGGACTAAATAAACATAAATCTTGCTCTAGAAGCCCATATGTTTAAGCAACCCACATAAACTGACAATTCAGACCCAAACATAACACCCTAAAAGGATGGCTGAATTTTGGAAGTGTGGAGATTAAATAACAAAACACGTAACTCCTTTAGTGCAGGTATTAGAATGCCTCCCTCCAGTGTAATCTCCACACAAAGATTCCCCTTTCCACCCAGTACACTTAAAATCCTTTCTGATTCAACTGAGAGGTGTTTTACATTGTATCTTCCCATGCCAGAAAGACTGATTCCCTCTCTGAGAATAGGAGACAAAAAGAAACCTTTTGTACTGAGGACCAAGTTTAAATATGTTACACTTTCCTTCCCTGTTTAGATGAAAGCATGAGAAAATGCCTCTCCTCTTATTTACAAGTATTTGCACTTTCCAGAATTGTGACTTTCAGAGCTCCAAAAAACGTCCCCCAAATTCTTTTCTCCTAAAAAAGATTAAAGAGAAGCCAACTCTGATCATTTTCTTGTACTCACTGGCTCTGTAAATATGCATGTCTCTTTAGACCAATGCAAAAGGGCAGCCTTGTGATGTGTGAATTTCAAGACAACTTTACTTTTATTGCAAAAATCTACCTCTCTTAGAAGACAAGAAATCTGCCAGAAACCTGAGGGACCTCCTTCCACTTCTCACTGATCCGAAGTAGGGCTCACTGGTTTGGTTAGTTTTCACCAGGGCACCCCTAAACATGAGATTGTCCGAAGAAGACATCCCTGGGTCATGGTAAACACCTACTAGCATGGGTCAAGCTGGGACAGGAACTTCTCTGCAGAGCAGTCAGAGAAAAATCATCCTAGCCCAGGCTGACGTGGTGCTTACCCTGCGCCAGCCCCTGTTCTTGGTGTTTTACATATGTTAATTCATTTCCTCCTCACAGCAAGTCTATGAATTTCACTTCCATTTTACAAATGAGGAAAAGGAGACCTGAAATGATCACCGTTAAGTGGGAGAGATGAGGTGTATGAACTCAGGCAGGCTGTGCTCTAATCCCTAAGCCACACCACCTGTACCAGAAGGATGCACATTTTATAAACCACTTCTCGGGAGAAACATGAAACCACAGTTCTAACTTGATGGCCTCTTCGAGACATAAATCACACGTTGTAAAATGCTAGTTTTCTGCAAAATGTAAACAAATTATGGAAAAAACATTAGGATTTAAGAGTAATAAACAGCATGCCTGTAATCCCAGCACTGTGGGAGTCCAAGGCGGGTGGATCAGGAGTTCAAGACCAGCCTTGCCAAGATGGTGAAAACTCATCTCTACTAAAAATACAAAAATTAGCTGGGCATGGTGGCAGGCACCTGTGATCTCAGCTGCTTGAGAGGCTGAGGCAGGAGAATTGCTTCACCCAGAGGCAGAGGTAGCTGTGAGCCAAGATTACACCATTCCACTCCACCCTGGGAGACAGAGTGAGACTCCATCTCAAAAAAAAAAAAAAGGAATAAATGGCACAAGTCTGGCTAATAAATTAGGGCAGGGGGACTGAAATGGAAAAGCCGCACCAACACATGGAGCAATCCAAAGGTCTCCGTCCTAGCTGAAGACCTCCGGGTACACATGCTTTCTTTCCCTGCTAGCTATTCTCAAGACCTTCCCCGACAAATCACTAAGAGATCTTTAAAATTACTTGGTGAACTATCACTTCTCTCTTCTAGCTTACCCTTAAGAATAACACTCCTACTTCATCAATCACTAATAGCTTAAGGAAATTTATGACAGGTCCAAACAGAGAAGAAAAAGTGAAGAAATCATCTTCACTTTTAAGCCAGAAGTTTTCTAGCACTCAGAAATTGGTTATCTCTTTTCCATAGAGCTATGATAACTGCACACTTGTACAGGACTATATATTTAGAATGCTCCCGAAGGGATGCTACAGAGAGGAAAAACATGTGCCATCCAGGGGCCATCTTGGCATATCAAAGGACATTAACAATGGCTTGTTAAACAATCTTTCCCTAGGTCACCTACTACAAATTGGTAGTGATAATTCATTTTCCTTCACAACTGGTGAAACCTGGACAAGTATTCGTTGGCTAATTTGAAATCAGTCATGTTCTTTCCAGAGCTCTGAGACCCAAGAGCTGAGTCAATGAACTGAGGAAGTCATCAAGAGAGACAGGTTTGGACTGGCCCCACAGCACAGGGAAGCCTGGACCCAGGGGCCTTCTAACAGAGGAAGGCAGAAAAGCCTTCTGAAGCACAAACTGGAGAAAAGCAATTGAGCACTGATTTTAGGATCTTACTTGTAGTTTTTCTCCCAGAATTTCACTGGCCTGACATATGATGTGATGAAAATGACACTCCCAAGGAATGGACTCAGTGGGGTAGAAAAGATTGATGTGGCAATCGTCTGAAAGAAAAGCATGGCAGAATCTGAGAATGTTGAGTTAAGGCAAAAATATATATATATCATTTCTATATTTTTAAAATATATCACATTTTGATGAGTTTTCACTAAAGCCATTTTTTTCCACCAAAGAAAGAACAAAGGATACATGCTTAATCTCTCTATGTATACATTTATAAATATAAAACTTTCAGTAGTACACTGCTAGGTCTCATTTCACCACCATGTAAACCAAATGATTCTCATAAAAAGCTCAGCAGTCTTAGTCGGATTCATGGCAAAGATTTAATATCTAAGGACTGAAAAGAACAGTTTCTTTTTACTAAGATTATTAGCTGAACAAAACACACTAGAATACTGTAGTAAAAAATTTACAGGCCGGGCGCGGTGGCTCACGCCTGTAATCCCAGCACTTTGGGAGGCCGAGGCGGGTGGATCACGAGGTCAAGAGATCGAGACCATCCTGGTCAGCATGGTGAAACCCCGTCTCTACTAAAAATACAAAAAATTAGCTGGGCATGGTGGTGCGTGCTTGTAATCCCAGCTACTCAGGAGGCTGAGGCAGGAGAATTGCCTGAACCCAGGAGGCGGAGGTTGCGGTGAGCCGAGATCGCGCCATTGCACTCCAGCCTGGGTAATGAGCGAAACTCCGTCTCAAAAAAAAAAAAAAAAAAAAAAAAAAAAAAAAAAAAAAAAAAAAAAAAAAAAAAGAAAAGAAAAAAAAAAATTTACTACAGTATCAAGTAGCTTTGTAAATAATTAAAATTAGATGATACATGTTGAAAATAAATAATAGCATTGTTTGGGAAGATAGTATCTCTTTCTCAAATCATGTTTTCCCTCTGTTTGAAATATCTATCCAACTATTTATCTAGATAGATAGGATACACATCTAGATAGATGGATATGCAGATAAACAGATATCATATATTGAACACCATTGGCTCAATTCAAGTCATATCTAGTTTTTAAGCAAAAAACACAAGAACATGAAGTAAGTGTTTTGTGGGCCAAGTTCCTTCTTTGGGCATCCTTATATAAGTTTCTGACGTACTGGTATGCACCAATTTCAAATACCTTGCTTGATCAAAGAGGTAATTGGTCAATATTAAACTTAGCATGTCTGCTGCTTTTGGCTTAAGCCCAGTGAATCTTTGGTGATTAGTGGGGAGTGGCCAGAAACAACAGTTTTCCGAGCAAGCTGGGCCCTCCAGGTCTCACTCCACCATTGGAGACTCCCAGTTGCCAATCACTCACCATCACTGTGGCGCAGAGGTGCTGTGGGGCCTGTGGTTGGAGCATAAGAGAGAACTGCTGGCCAGAAACCATGGGGGTGGCAGAAGTCAGTGGAGAGCCGGACTGCCCAGGTCCTATAATATGCATATCCTTCCTGGTCCTAGGGTATTAGAACTTGGATCATTCTACTGTAGATCTGGTCTGACCTCCAATAGGGCTGATCTTCCTGCTGGGAAGTTAGTGAGAACTGTCTCTCTCTCACTGCTCCACTAATGGGGGTTTTATTTCTGTAATTCATGTTCAAAAAGTTCTGGCAGAGAGTGAAAAAGAAATGTTTGGCATAGATAGGAAGACTCTGCATTTCATTTTCAAGAGCATAGAAGTAACTTGGACTTCTAAGTGGTTTAACATAACTTTAAACAAGTTATGTGATAAAGGGGTAGGGGTGGAAGCAGGGATTCCCTAGTAGCCCCATTTATCTGTGAGATATAAAAAAGGAAGTGAGTCTTGTGCTGTCCATACTTTCACAGACATTTTCATAGATTTAAAATCAGATTTTAAAAAATCAGCCAGGCATGGTGGTGCACACTTGTAGTCCCAGCCACACGGGAGGCTGAGGTGAGAGCTAGAATTGCACCACTGCACTCTAGCCTGGGCAACAGAGTGAGACCTTGTCTCGAAATATAAAAAAACAAAACAAAACAACAACAACAAAAAACATGATTTTTTTTTTCTTCAAGAGTGACTTTTTTTTTAGACTTTCTATTTACTCCCAAGCATTTTCAGGAGTGAAATGTCACATCCTCCATTAATAATCCATTCCAATGTTGAATTGTTTAGGTATCAAAAAGATCTCTATTTCTCTATTGTGCTGCAATTTAAATCCAATTCTTTTTATTTTGACCTAGGTTCAAATGGAGAACTACAGAACAATATGCTACTGTGATATCTATTATCACCCACCAGTTTCCTCTTCTGAAAGCTGAAAATACCTAAATACTCTGCCACAAAACACAACAAATTAGCTATTATGTTCCTTGTCACTGAAGTAAAGGGAATTGCACAGAATGTATCACTGAGTGAAGGTATCGAAAAAATGCTAGAAAGCAGAGTCAGGTCAGAGGTGGAGTTTTCTGAGGGGCTGTGTTGAGAAGAAAGGAAGAAGGAGAAGTCCCTACATCAGGGGACAGAGGGTGTGATGGGGCTTGCAGAGGAACCAGGACAAAATCAAGTGGAGCCAGGGCTGGGCAGATGTGCTAATATGTGATAATCTGGCTAGGTCTGTCTAATTATAAGACAGTGGTCCTGCATGGTCTCTACACATATTAAAAGCGGGGATGATGTGGCTTGTGTTTTTGATTCTAAGATTTCCCCAAAGATTACACTGTACATTTTAAAAATGCCAGAAACAATTATCTAAAATTTAAGAAGTGAGGGAGCTAGCACTAGGCTAAAAATCAAGTTCAATATGGTAGGAAAGGAAATGGCGTTTCACAGGTTAGAGGGAGGATGGCAGTGAATAGAGAGGATCTTTTTTGGGGGAAATATCAGTAAAGAATTATGGCACACTCTGGGCAAACATGAAAGGCTGTCACTACTACTGGCAAGGCAGTGCCAAGAAAGAAGAGCTCCTAAGAGGAGTAGGCACATAAAGCCCTCTTTATTTCTTTCTAAGAGAAATAGCTGGGGGCTTAACCTAAGGGATAGATGATCACTCCTTTAAAAGCATACTTAAAATGAAAACATCAGTTATTAAAAGATTTTTAAAAATCATTAGAAGCTGAAAAGGATGCACCAAATAGAAAGCAGCCCTCCCAATCTCTGGGTTTACTAGAAAGAATCTGGCTAAGTCTGTCTAATTATTAGAAGACAATGGTCTTGCATGGTCTCTACACACATTATAAGGGTGAATATCCTCATCTTTCCCGGTGGTTACAAGCTCAGAAGCTAACTGAGGCTATGGAGGGAGAAAACATGCTAGTGCTGGAAAAAGCAATTTACCAGACAGTGCCCTGCTGCTGGCCTGAAAGCTAATTCAATTCCAAAACAGAGCAAATTAGCCTTTTCTCGATGCTGAGATGGAGCCCACAACTTCTTAACAGAGTGATAAAATAATTAACGTTTTGAAATTAGTCAAGATCCAGGGCTGACAATTAATAACTTAATAGCTTTGTCTGGGTGGCATGTATATCCAGTTTTTCAACGATTTATTTCATTGTATTCTGAACAGCATGATGCTGGACTCCAAGGAGCAAATATCTACCTCTACAACTGATGAAGGATGAGGAGCGTCCATGGGTAAGGAGGAGAGGGTAAAGACCCTGTCAGTGGCCAGCCTCCAGGGAAGTCAATTTGAGGCTCTGTATCTTAGCAGAAGGGGAGGAAGTGGGTGTCACTAACAAGGACAGGTTTAGGAACAAAACAAGGGGATCCACTGCGTGTTCCAAAATGGAACCACCAAATGCCCAATAAAATCTACATCTAGAAAGTTTCCTTTTGTAAGACAATCCATCTACACATCATGAAAATATTTAAATTTAATGCTCACTGTGCACAAGCTGAGATAAATCCTAATGCTGTTTTTATTCTTCTAGAACTTATTAAGTGCTAAATACCACATGCTCTTGTGTGAACCCTCAACACGAACATAGGGCAAGTATTTGAAAATTATGGTTCCCAGAACAGTCTTAATTCAGCTGTGGAACTCCAAGGAATAATTAGTATTATTGAACTCACCTAACAAGGCATAAACATCAACAAGAAATGCTACAGACAGATGCAAGTCCAAAGTTATGATATCAGGAATCATCACTTCAATTTTTAAATGCTTGGTGCCAGTCCTCAACAACAAATTTGCATTGATCTAATCATTTTCATTTAGTAAACATGCTTTAAATTCTAGACAGGAAACTTTAGAAACACATCAGAAAGAGACTAAAAATCAACTCAATGTTTAACCTTACTGTTTTTGTTTTAAAAGACTCTGTTTAGGAAAACTGACATTACTGGCATTACAGAAAATGATTGCCGCTAAAGGGAAAGGGTGGTGCACGAGCTCAGGCTTTGCAAATATACATATATAATTTTTTCTTAGCTTGTTCTGCCAAATGACCTTGAAACACTTTAGCAGTATCAATGTAGGTCTAAGAATAGGAACATAGAACAATGGGTATTGTGAGAACCACTCTTCTTATGCTTAACGTTAAAAAAAAATGTTATGAGCCTGGAAGAAGTCATTTTAAAAAATATTATCACTCAAGGATTATCCCAAGTATGTTTTCATTCCTTTACAAGTTAAGGTCCCAGAGATTCCTTAAGAATTGTCTTAAAGAGCCTTATGTAAATTTCACAAGGAAGAAGGCTGAGTGGTCCTTCAAGTTAGGTGACAGCAGCCCTGATGAATTGCCAGTTTAGAACCCTGGTTCACATACACCGATGGCATAAGAATCACCAAGGAAGCTTGTGAAAAGACGGATTCCAGGATCCTGCCCCTGAAAATTTGATTTAAAAAGTATGAGCTGGGTTCAGCAATCTACTTAGTTAATTGGTTCCTCCAGGGATTCTGAGGCAAGTGGTTCGTTTCCTAGGAAACACACAGGTTTAAAAACTCTAAATTCAGTGAGAAGGAGAACCTTTGAGGACATTATTTTAGGCCTAAGTCAAATTTTCATTAATCTCTTTCTTCAAGAGCATTTTTAAAGCAATTTCTCTCTCCACCTCCCTTACCCACATATGTACATATATAAAACTTAGCTATCAATGTCAAAGTGATTTTTAGGGGAATCTCAAAATTTGTTATCAAGTAAATTCAAACTATTATGAAAACACTGTAAAACACACATGAAAACCAAGGCTTCTTGGCTAATTGCAACTAAAAGACCATAATTTTTTAAATTATGGTCTTCGAAATGCTGTTTGTACCATTAGGTACAAACCTGAGTTTCTGAATATCACTAGAGTGCAATGTGATAACCATAGTATAAAATCATATACACTTTATAAAAATGTACTGAATGCATCAACCCTATCCACAATGTTTAATAACAGCAAATTTATTTGCACTATTTTGCACAAGGTGACCCAATCATTTAAGCAGTAACTTTTCATTTAAAAGACAGGATATCTTAAGGAAGATCTGGGCATGGGAAATGGAAGGACCAGAAAAAATAAAAGTAACTCCTGAATATGCATGAAGAAGCAGGAAGAGTTCAAAATTAAGAAACATCTTTTAAGGCTAAGTGGCCTAAAGGGATCCAAAGTGCCTCTTAGTGTCCCCATTAAAATGTAATCTTAAAGACTTTAAAATCTTTTTATTGCCAGGGGTCAACGAAAAGTTTGCTTCCATAAAATGTGAATCTCAGCTTGAGGGTGAAAATAGAAGCAGAAAGGATACGAGGAATGGCAAAGAGCTGAGCAAACACGTGAAACGAAGAACCCCAAGCCATCTGCCAAGGAGCCACGTATGTCAGGACGAACTGTAACTTGTGAAGCAGGTCCCCGAGCTGAAAGTAAAAGACAAAAAGATGCATCAGCGAGGACAACAACAACAGTAAAACTGCATCAAGGTCATTTAAAGGACACTTGTCAAGGTTAGGAAGGGGCAGTGAACCTGCTGTCTGCCCTCTTATTCTTACCTTCCTGCGTTTCATGTGCAATGCGGCATTTAATGATATTTTAAAACTGCAACAGGCTGATTAGAGGAAACCTTACATGGTTAATCTCAACAGATTTATTATTTCAACCTATATAGATATGATGTATCTCTTTGCCTTTCTCAGAAGAACAACCACAGCCTGCTCTTTCCTCCTTCATATTGGATCTTTTAGAGGGAGCACATACAGAAACCGATCATCATTTGACACTGTTGAGGTTTTTGTGTGATAATTTCATTTCACCTCTTCAGCTGTTTCTACTGGAGAAAACAGCTCCATACCATTGAATTGCAAGTTACAAAATACTTTAGAAAGCTAAGACAGGATATGAAGCTATTGCATTGGCCAGACAATCCAGCACAAGGAGAAACTGAGTTTTGGGGTGATATGGAAAACACAGAGGAGAGACCTCACATGCACTAAGGATGAACATGTAAGAGTGAACTAACTGTTCAGTGGTTGGATTGAAGATGGAGTTGATGAATGTGCAGATAAGGATAGAGGAGGATGGACTGCTCTGGCTTTAGACCTCTGCATTATGGTAAGAAGTGACTGATGAATCCCAGTTGCAAAATTCTGCTGCTGTCACTTCTAGATGCAGTCAGTCAGTATCCTGCCAGGATTTCTTTCCCCAAATCCACATCCAATCTTCATCCATAATGAAAACTTCAAATAGCATGCCATATTTGGTCTGAGACTGGCCAACATTTGAGACAATAAAATACATTCACCAAGGCCATGATGTGAAATGAGAAGAAAAAATACAATTTTTAATTAGGCTCAATAGCTATTAAATAAAACAGAAGGTCATAATGAAAAGAGGGCAAGATTTGGGTGATGGGGCCATTAAGAAAGGATTCAAGGAACCAAGATAACTGAGCCCTTCAGTGAAAAGCCAACCTTGTAATTTTGGAACCAAAATATGACGTGATCCTGATTTGTTTCATAAAAATGTAATGAGGCAAAAGGAGGTTAATTAGAATCCTCTCCAAATCTTTGCCTCACTTTTCTGATCTCTACTGTTCATAAATATTCTGGTTTTGGATAAAAACTTTAAAGTAGAATAAAGCATTATTGGATAGGCCACAGTATATGAACCAAGAATAAAAGGTCTCTCAAAGGCACAGTAAACATAGAGAAACCTTAAGAAGTCACAGGCATCTATCTGGTTATGTATAGAACCCCTGATCTAAACATGTCCACCAGAAACTCTAGTTACAAATCTAGAACTGAGTTTTAGGTGAAAGCTGAAGAATTTTAGATAGAAGAGAATGGACGAATAATAGGGAGAGCGGGAAACAGTGAGAAAGAAAGAAATAGGGGAAACAAGGAAGACAAAACGAGGAATTTAAAAAAAGCAAAAAAGTAAAAAAAAAAAAAAAAAAAAAAAAAAAAAAAAGAAAAAAAAAAAAAAGAAAAAAGAAAGAGGAAAAAATGGATGATGTGATTAGGCTTGGGGAACTATAAGGAAATATGAATTCCAGGAAGGGAAAGGAGGAGTTTGTTTTGGCTCACAATTTTTCACTTTCTTTACTCTCACTCACTTGCATCAACCATAGAGGGTTGATCTTGATTGGTTTCCAAGATCTTTCAGAAAGGCCACTTTGGTTTTAATCCTGGGGTTGGTTTCAGCCTCCTGAATCCATTTTGGATGGGACTCCTCAGCCCCCAACGCCTTTGAGAGTTTGTCAGTTGAGAGAGCAGCATTTCACTCGTCAACCTGAGGTTCAGACTTACCACTTTACATAAAATATAGTCATTTCCCCATGACCTTACTTTCTACCAATCATCAAGTGACTTCTACAAACCAAGAAACCGACAGTTCTAACACAACTTTAAACTCTTGACTCACTTTTGTAAAGAGATGTGATTTGCATTAAAAGCCAATATCATTTTCTTCCGTCTCCACCAGTAACCCAACCAGAAGGGAACATGTCAAATGCCCAAGAAAAGACATGACTTCTGAGTTACCAACCAGGGAAAAAGTCCTGAAAAGAGGTGGTAGGCTCTCTTGCTCATGTATACCTAACTGAACTCTATCAGAAAAAATACCTGTGGATTTGAAATCTTCTAGTCATCCCAATATTAAGAATTCTTAGTTGAGTTATTAAGAATTAATCTTGTGACTCATGCCTAAGTGAAAACTGCAAGTATGAACAAGATTACCTCATATGATGTATGGCCCCCAAATGCACTAAAAATGAATCATGAGTTATAGAAAGTTACTCCTGTTAGGTTTTCTGTGTATTCCTGTACCCTGGGAGGCATTTAAGCCACCTTTTGAAAAAGCTGATAAGTAGGTCAGCTATAGCAACTACAATCAGACTGGTTGCCCCAGGGAAAGCTTCATCTGCAAGTTTGAAGCTCTAACAAGTTAAACTTTGCTGTATTATGATTAAATGCATCTATTACAATTAATTTCTGCTTAGCACAGCAACTTGTATTTACACATAAGCAAAACCAGTCATCAGACAGACATCTAAGGATTCCAGATCCAAGTCCTCTCATGTTCTACTTGCAGCCAAAGCCCCATGTATTGTTCTTTCCCTATGTCTCTGCATGCCTTTTTTTTCCCCAAGAACTCTGTGAAGAATAAAATACATGCTTTGTAGAGATTTTCAACATGAAGCTCACAAAATAGACTCCACTGTTCTCAGTCACCGAAGAAGCCAGATCTCCTGAAAATCCTTTCTTTATGCAGTCATGATTCCTCCACAACACAGTGATTTTAATGCTCCTCTATGAAGCCCACCAGAAAAAAGGATGTGCTCTAGATGAGTCAGATGCTAACACATACCAATATTTGAAAGCATGGGGTCGAGGGCATGCTGCCTGAGTCTGAATCCCAGCTCTACCTCTGGTCATGCATTCCTTCATCTTTAAAATGGAGATGATAATAGTACCTTCTCAAAGTGTCATCTGAGGATGAAATGACTTCATCTTTGTAACAGACTTAGAATAGTGCCGGGCAAACATAGGTGTTACAAAAGAGTTTGATAAATAAATGTTAGGACACATGTTAGGATACCTTATTCACAACCTAGTAATTTTAGAGCCCTATTCTTCCCCAAACTAAAACTTACTAAGTCCAGGTACTCTCACTTTTCAGAGAAGGAAACCAGGCTCAGAGGGGGTAGGTGGATTGCTTAGGTTAGACAGCAAGTTATTGGCCCATCTCAAACCAGAGATCAAAGTTCCTGATTCTCCATCCAGTGATATTTCTTTCATTCAACTTTACCATGCCTCCTTGAGGCCATGGGCCTTCTGTGAACTGCAGCAATAGCAAGAACCTGCCTGACATGCAGCAGCTACAGAAAGGTCTCCTTTATCCAAGCGTTCCTGCTGACAGCAGAGAGGCAGGATCACAAGCATGAACATCACACTTTATAGTTGCAGCCACTATTCAGACAAATGATGGCTATAGCCACGTTCTTTCATGTATACAGTAAAAAAGGACCTGATCTGCCCTGGAACAACCTTTTCAGTATAAATGCCTAATTAATAAAATATGATACTGCCCCAAAAGCCTGATGACACTCGAGGGATTTCAACACTGCAGACTGCTGGGTTACTTGTGCTTCTTGAATGCACAACTCCAGAAAGATTGATTTAGTTCATGTATTTTATTCTTACAGTGTGGACAGGTATGACCCAGGTTTAAAAAGATTCAACTTCGTATTTTTCCTTTACACTTTGTCCTTCTCTTTAAGAGTAAAATCAGGTAAAATAATTTAAAATGAGTGTCTACCAAAACAGCAATTTGTAAGCACAAAAGAAAACCTAAATACTGATCATCAATGAGATAAGGATTTGAGGAGGGACCTTCTGCACCACATTGGCCATTGTGTACAAAATAATGAAACATTTAAGATAAGACTTAATGGAAACAGCCACACCAACACCTTTCCAGTAAGCATGGCCACATGCATTATAATATTGTATTGAAGTACTTTAAATAGAAATCTCATTTAGATTAGCTATGAACTTGCATCTCCTTAGACAGTTTGAGGTCTTTGTTTTTATGAAGCTTATCTTGCTCCTAACATTCTACTCCCAAAATCTTAAATCTCAGCCCTATGAAAATGCATAATAAATTTTACAAGTTACTGGAGTATGAGTATAAGAGAAAACAAAATCATTTGGGTTTATTCCACTTTAAACACCAGGAAAAGAGTAAAGAAAATCACAAGAGGCCAGGCATGGTGGCTCATGCCTATAATTCCAGCACTTTGGGAGGCTGAGGTGGGTGGATCACCTGAGGTCAGGAGTTCCAGAGCAGACTGGCCAACATGGAGAGATACCATCTCTACTAGAAATAAAAAAATTTAGCATGGTGGCGTATACCTGTAATCCCAGCTACTGAGGAAGCTGAGGCAGGAGAATCACTTGAACCCAGGAGGCGGAGGTTGCAGTGAGCTGAGATTGTGTCACTGCACTCCAGCCTGGGTGACAGGGCGAGACTCTGTCTCAAAAAAAAAAAAGAAAGAAAAAAGGAAAAGAAAAGAAAAGAAAAAGAAATGTAAACGAGAAAAGAAAATCACAATGGAGTAATTATGGCCGTTTCCCTAGAAAAGCCAGCATAAATACTCTCATTTAAAATGAACTATTTTGGAAATATATTTTCAATTAGACCTAGACATGCTGTTATATCTCTGCTACAGACAGCAAGTACACAAACCAGTGTAAGAGAAATGTCTCCAAATAAAGGTGACTCCAAAACTTTTCCTTGCTAATACATCTACAATAAGGCATATGCCATCTTCACTCTGGAGATCCCCTACATGCTGTCCTGACCTCAGTGAAATAACTGGCTACTTACAGAATTTTCTTATATTTGGGTGTTGTGTTAGGAAGCTATACATCCATTTGAGTAAAGTGCAATTCTCTCTCCTAATCCACTTATCGCCTTTTCACCTATTGCTCCATGCTTACTAAGCTCCCAGATTCATTCTATCATTTGCCATTTTTTGCATTTTGTTGTACTCAGTTAGTTCTTTCTCAGCTTCAGTTAACTTCACCCCAAATTTGGAATTACCAACATTTGAACTTGAAGAGGTATACAAGAGGGAAAGGCATCACAGAAACTGGCTGTTAAGTTAAAGATGCATAGAGTTCAAAGTGAGAGAACAGTGGAGAAGCTGAGGCTCTTGAGTGCCTGGAAAGGAAGAGATAAGATGAGAAGAAATCTAGAGGTTCACGGGCAACCAAGTTAATAAATTTGGGTGGGAGCCCAGCTGAGAGATTAAAAACCGGGAGCAAAGGAATTGTGGAAAACTGTCAGATGTTTTGAGGCATAGGTGGTAATATGGGTAGTAGAAAAATGTTCAAAAAGGAATAGAAAAAGTAAAGCTAGTGACATCTCAAATGTAGGGGACCACTTTTTGGGGAAAGGAAGCACCACTCTTACAGGATAACAAAGTTGTTAACGGAAAATATGATACTTCAATTTGGGGATATTAACTATTTCCAAATAGCTGACAACATGAAACAGAATTTTGTAAAGTAAGAAAAAAAATATTCAGACAATGGTTATAACTCATTACAAAAGTAACTTTCAGGCCAGAAGCAGATTCTACCTTAGTTAACAATGTGTGTTGGGAGCCCATTAAATAGCATCTATCAGACTTTGCAAAATATTGATAGGCTTCATGGAGCATGGTAATGCATAAAGGATTTCATCCATTATAAAAATAATAAAAGTAATCAAAAAATTTATAAGGAGAAACATAAATTAAATGTTAACTCAAAACAAAAGGGTGTACTCACCCCCCAACAGTCAGAGGCAAAGAGCTAATTTGACATAAGAATGGTTAAGTCTGAACTGACACCACGTCTACCCTAAGGGAACAGAGACACAGATATAGGTCTTAGGAGCTGAGGAATTGGGTTTTAGCATAGTCGAATGGGTTCCATGTCTACAAAGAGCAAATTATTAAAAAACTTCATTTACCACTGCTGGAAAAAAAGCAAAAAGAGTTTGCTTTCTGCCTTCTGTAGGGAAGATAAAAATCTGTCATTCATGACACACCAAAACCTCAAGTCCTCATAATACAGGGAGTGGAATTTAAATTTAAACTATTCCAGTAGTTTGAAAATAAAAAAAACAAGAAGCTAACATAAAATAAAAAATAGTGGAGGATGATAAAACTTCCTCACAGAAGCAAATGTATGAGTTCAGGTTTTTTTTTTTTCCTTTTTTTTTTTTTT
>NW_016107357.1:13877371-13884850 GCF_001604975.1 Cebus imitator
TTGGCTCCTACGAGTGAGAACATGCAACATTTGTCTTTCTGTGCCGGGTTTAACTCACTTAACATAATGTCCTCCAGTTCCAACGATGTTGTTGCAAACTGACAGGATTTTATTCTGCTTTATGGCTGAATAAATTCCATTGTGTATATACACTACATTTGCTTTATCCATTCATCTGTTGATGGGGACTTAGGTTGATTCCATCTTTTGGCTGTTGCAAATAGTGCTATCATAAACATGGGAGCACAGATATCTTTTTAATAGGGTGATTTCTTTTCTTTTGGATAGATAGCTAACCTTGGGATTGCCAGATCACACTGTAGTTCTAGTTTTAGCTTTTCGAGGACCCTGCATACTGTTTTCCATAGTGACTGTATTCATTCACATTCCCACCAACAGGGTGTAAGTGTTTCCCTTTCTCTACCTGCTAGCCTTTGTTACATTCTGATAATAGCCATTTTAACTGGGGTAAGATGATATCTCTCTGTGGTTTTGATTTTCACTTCTCTGATGATTAGTGATGTTGAGCACTTTTTCATATACTTCTTGGCCATCTGTATGTCTTCTTTGAGAAGTGTCTAAATGTCTAAAAACGGCAAAAAGTTCTCAAAAGAACTTTTGCCATTTTAAAATTGTTATTAACTTTTATTTGCTATTAAGTTGTTTGAGTTCCTTATATATTCTGGTTATTAATCCCTTGTCAGTTGGATATTTTGTAAATATTTATCTCCCATTTTATGGCTTGTCACTTCACTTTGTTGATTCTTTTCTTTGCTGTGCAGAAGCTTTTTGGCTTGATGTAATCCCATTTCTCAATTTTGGCTTTGATTGTCTTGGCTTTTGAGGTCTTATTCAATAAACCTTTGCCCAGACCAATGTCCTGAAGTATTTCCCCAGTTTTCTTCTAGTATTAATTGTTTCATATTTTCAGGTCTTATACTTAAGTCTTTAATCTACTTTGATTTGAGTTTTGTGTATAGTGAGAGACAGGATGAAACTAGACATTACATCCCTCTGAATATACATATCCAATTTTTCCAGCATCATTTATTATGTTTTTAAGTTTTTAATTTTTGTGAGTACATGGTAGGGATTCATGAGATATTTTGATGTAGGCATACAGTACATAATAATCACAGCATGGAAAATTGTGCATCTCTTTCCTCAAGCACTTATTCTTTGTGTTATAAATAATCCGGCTGTGCTCTTTTACTTACTTTCAAATGCACAATTAATGTATTATTGATTACAGTCTCCTTGTTATGCTATCAAAAACTAGGTATTATTTACTTTTCCTATTTTACCCATTAACCATCTCTACCTCCCCTCAATGTTCCCTTTCTAGCCCCAGCCCAGCCTCTGGTAATCATCCTTCTATTCTCTATCTCCAAGAGTTAAATTGTTTGGATTTTTACATCCCACAAATAGGTGAGAATATATGATGTTTGTCTTTCTTTTTAAAATCCATTTACCTGTTGATGGACACCTAGGTTGCTTCCAAATCTTGGCTACTGTGAATAGTACTGCAACAAACATAGGAGTGCAGCTATCTCTTCAATATACTGATTTCCCCAATGGGATTGCTGAATCATATGGTAGCTCTATTTTTGGTTTTTTGAGGAACTTCTAAACTGTTCTCCATAGTGGCTTACTAATTAACAGTTCCACCAATAATGTACAAGGGTTCTCATTTCTCCACATCCTCACCAGCATTTGTTATCACCTGACTTTTGGGTAAAAGCCAGGTGATGCTGATGCTGCCAGTCTGGTGACCACATATTGCAAATCATTGCACTAAAGGGCTGGAAACACAATATTCAATTTTCAAAGTACTAGAGGGAAAGAAGGACCAAAAAAAGTTCATTTTGTTCAACAGATGGTAAGAAAGAAAAGGTGGAGAGACAAAGAAAAAATATCATGTACATAAAGCCAACAAAAAATACCATGGTAGAAAAAAGTCCAAACATATCAGTAATCACAGTAAATGTAAATGGATAAAATTTGCCTATCAAAACACAGATTCTCAGTCTGCCTTAAAAATAAAAATCTTGTTAGATTTAGAAGAAATATTAAAGTGACCTAGAAATTTTAGGTAAAGTAATTTTAAAAAAGATACCAGATACATTTTTACAAAAAGGAAGCTTCCTTACCTTTATTAATATTAAGCAAAATAGTGAGACTTTTACTCAAAAAAGAATAAATAGCAGTACATAATGATGAAAGGAGAGTGTCACCAGGAAGATAAAATAATTGAAATATATATATACTTGGCCATGTAGTCTCAAAAATATTTGAAGTAAAAATGGGTAGAATTACAAGGAAAGATTAATAAATCTACAATCATAGGGGAAGCTTTTAAGATACCTAGCTCAGAAAATGATAGTTCAATTAGACAATAAATAAATAAGCATATGAAATATCTGACCAACAGAATTAACAAGCTTCATCTAAGAGGTATGTGTATTAGAACCTTACAACCAACCAAAAGAGAAAGAACATAATTTTCAAACATAGGTACATTTACAACAATTGATGCCTTATTAAAGTACAAAAGCAGTCCTGATCCATGACAAAAATTAATATCATACACACTGTTTTGCAATTAAATTAGAAGTCAATAATGAAAAGGTGGCAAAATAACAATTGTAATAATCACAGTCCTTTGGATTTGTGTGTAAACAAAACCTACATGCAACAACTGCTAAAAACAAAAGACATATTTTCAAACTACTGAAAACAAATGACAAAAAGAAAATCTTGAAGGCAGTCAGAAAAGAGACATATTACACAGAGAAGAACAAAGGTAAGCACTGCAAAAGACTCCTCATAAACCATGTAAGCCAGTAGATTATAGAGTGACATTTATAAAGTGCTAAGATGGTTGGGAGAACTGCCCATCCCATGAAACTATCAACATAGAATCCTATTCCCAGTGAAAATATCTTTCAAAATGAAAGAAATACTTTCTCATGCAAACAAAACCAACAGAATTCCTTGCCAATAGACCCACATTCAAGAGTGGCTCAAGAAAGTTCTTCAGGCAGAAGAAAAGCAATGTAGGTCAGAAACTTGGACCTACACAAGATATAGGGCATTGGGAATGAAATAAATAAATAAAATCATTTTTAGATTTTTTTTATTGCTCTAAAAGAGCAATTTTGCTCTAAATCAAGAATAGTAAATAATGTATTGTGTATTCTTAGCATATGTAAAAGTAAGTATATGACAATAATAGCAAAAAGGATGGGAAGAAGAAATAATGTTGAAGTTCCTTACACTACATATAAAGTGGTGTAATATGATTTAAATATAATATTATTTAAATTTAATATTATTAAATTTATATATGTAAATTCATATGATTAAATAATATATTTTAATATAGTATAAATAATATATTAAAATTTATTTTAATTAACGCTGATAATTATATTAATAATTAATAAAATATATTAACATAATATATTAATAATTAACATATAAAATATATTTTGAAATTATATTATTGAATAATATAAATTTAAATATATGACTTTAATAATATTAAATTTAAATAATATTATATTTAAATCATACCACTTTATGTGTAGTGTAATGACACTACACATATACCTTTAAAGGTAGATATTGATGAATTAACTTTTATATTCTTAATATAAGAGAATGACTTTTAAAAAGCACGAATAATATGTCAGCAGAAGAAATAAAATGGAATAAAGAAGTAGTTCAAAGTGATATTCTCTCAAAATTTACCCTGTTAGTCTCCTCTCCACTGCCCTAATCATTTGTCTCTCCTTCTAGAGACTCCTAAAATATTTGGCATGTAATCTTTTATCACATGGCAAGTTGTACAGAATGTTGGCAGCAAAAATGGGCCCTGGAGTCAGACAGACCCACGTTCTGACAGTAGGTCTGCCTCTGGCTAGTTGCGAGACAGGTTTCAGTCCACTGAGCCTCAGTTTTCTCATCTGCACAGCAGACTGGTTAATGCTACCTATCTCAGAAGTTTATTGTGAAGACTGAATGAGATCATCCATGAAAATTTTTAGCTCAAGAATCAGAATATCATTAAGTACTCATAAATACGGATTATTTTATTGATTGCACTTATGACATTGTTTCAAAATTATTTATTTATTTTTAATTTTCTAATTTTTTTGAGACAGAGTCTTGCTCTGTGGCCCAGGCTGGAGTGAAGTGGCATAATCACGGCTCACTGCAGCCTCAACTTCCCAGGCTCAAGAGATCATCCCACCTCAGCCTCTCAAGTAGCCTCCCAAGTAGCACTACCACACTTAGATAATTTTAAATTTTTTTGTAGAGATGGGGTCTCCCTATGTTGTCCAGACTGGTCTTGAACATCTGAGCTCAAGCGATCCGCCCACCTCGCTCTCTCAAAGTGCTGGGGTTGCAGGCGTGAGCCACCACGCCCAGCCCCAAATTATTTTTTATATGTCTATCTCTCCTGCATCCCCCATTAGAATGTACTCTCCTTGGAGCAGACAATGGTGTTACTTATAGTTTTACTGTTATCTTCTAGGAGATTTGTAGGCTCATAGTAGGTATTTCAGTAAGTGTTTTTCAGAAAGTGAAACAAGAGTCTGAAAGGCTCAGGTGTTGTCCCAGTTCATCAAGTGTATAGGCTATAGGAGCTTGGGTTCAGTGGAATTTTTCCTATGACTTAATGATTTTCATTTACATGTCAGATCTTTGTCATTGCCACTGCTTTTTTTCTGATAAGACAGGTATTTACCCTCTCTTCCTCCTTGGATGTTCCAAATTTGTATAGTAACCATCTCAGTCTCATTCATAGCCTTTCTTCACCTAAGGTAGAAACACCATGGTTTGGGCCACTCAAAGTACTTCTACAACTGCTAGTTCAAGGAAAGAAAGAATGAGAAAATCTGTGACCTTGAAAATCTTGTCCTAAATATGGGCACCTGGTAAAGAATTGAAATCTGCAGGTTCTAAATGTACATCCTATAAAACAAGATGCCTACAGCCAGCAAAGGACGGCAGATGCCAGTGGGCACCCTTTCAAGGAAGAGGCTGTCCTGGCTCTTAACCAGATTGAGTTATCATCTATTCTGGAAGCATTTTAAGGAGGGCCTTAGGGCACTCCTAGGTGCTGAATGAGGAAGGTTTTCAAAATTCTTTCAGCAAGTGAGTCTAGAATTGTCACCTGTCTTGAATTCCCTGAAGCCACTCAAGTAGCCTTTGTGCCTTATGCATACCTTACTTCTCTGCTCCTTAGAAGATTCATCAGCTCTGGCTCTTCAATTCTCCCTATTAATGAAGGCACATTACTGCCCAGAGGCATAGCAACATTTAATCAGTGAGCAGACTCCTTCAGCAGAGAATGCTGCAAACTTTTTAAAAAGACGGGTGCTTATAAATACTTCTTTGATGTATTAGCATGGATAAATGTGCCTGTGTAGATCTTTGAACAATATAACTAAATTCGCATATTTATTATAGTATACTTTGGCATGAGAATAAAACAAACATGAAGAAAAAAAAGTTTTAACTCTTGCATGGTAGGCTTGATGTCCCAAATGGGGAGAAAAACCTGACTCTTACTTTGAAGGCTGAAGGGCAGAGGAATTGCTAGCACGCATTTCAGCCCCTCCCAAGAGATGAACTGCTGTAACTTGCTTGATTTGAGTTAAGGGAAATCATTCTCTTTGTGTGTGGGTGCTGTCCTAGGGAGCAGAAGACAAGAAAGTGGATGCCTTAGGCTGCAAATCTTTAACTAAGGGATGTGTAGGGGCTGTGCAGGCACTTTTCTGCAATTACGCAACGCAACACTAAGAATGCAGCCATAGGCTGTGGCCACAGTGCAGAGAGATGGCCAGTTGGGTGACAACAGCTTGTCATCACCAGGGTAGATCTACAGCTAGAAGCAGACTGTAGTTTATTCTACTTGGTTTTGCAAGAGGGACTCTGATGACTAGAGAGCACAGAGCAACAAATTCTCGGTGCAGCTGCCAGCTCGACTGGCCCTGTGCTAACTCCCCACTGTGAACAGGACAGCAGGCAGCAGCTAGACAGCTGAACAAGATTCATAAGAAGCCAAGAAAATCAAAACATACACCTTGAGAAGCCAGAGAAGGAACTTCAAGTAATCCATATGCTCAGTCTAAAAGTCTTGCTCCTCCCTGCACCCCTTCCTCTACCACTGTGAGTCAGCATCTCTAGAATAATAAATGCCATCCAAACCGCTGCATCCGACCTAAAAGTTCATTTCTCAAAAAACAGTTTTCCATCTTGGAAGCTCTCAAATGAATTCAATCAATATGTGCTGAATAATTATTATGCACCTGCCTTTTGTTAGATGTGGCACACAGTAGGAAATAAAGACACACACCAGTGGTCTCATCACTGAGCCATTTCCTGTCTTCCTGGGAACACAGATGCACTAGAGTGTGTTCTTTGTTTTCAGGCATAGGGCAGAGCTTGTGAAATTCTTTCCCTGAATCATCCTGGGTAGCAGCTGAGGGTGAATAGGTATCCCTGAAAGCCCAGAAAATGTGTTTTGCTTACGCAGCGGCTGCACGGAACTTCTGCAACCCAGTCTTTCCTCCTGAGCCTGTGCAGACTGGGAATAGCACCGAATTCAAGTTAGCCTCTGCAAGTGACTTAGGATGTGTTAATGGACAGTCATTGTAAGAGAGCAATATGCAACATTCTGGAGTTATATTTCATATCTACTGTGTGCCTGACTGTGTTCTATAACAAACCTGCATGTTCTGCACATGCACCCTAGAACTCACACTATAATAATAAAAAAAAAGAAAAAAGAAAAAAGAAAACAAGGTGAAAACAACAACAACAACAAAGGCAACCATAAACACTACCATATCAATAATTACATTAAATGAAATGGTCTAAATATATTAAAGACAAATATTGGCAGAATGGAATAACAACCATAACTCAACTATAGCTGTCTATTTAACGATATAAACAGTTTTAAAGTAAAAGGATGAGAAAATATGTATTATGCAAACATCAACCAAAAACAGGAATAGTGATATCATTATCAAATAAACTTCAGATAAAGCAAAGAAATTATCAGAAAAGACATTATGTAATGATTAAAAAGATCAATCCACCAGGAAGATCTACCAGTCCTAAATGTGAATATAGCAAACATCACAAATATGTGAAGCAAAAACTAATAGAACTGAAAGAAAAAACAGAAAAATCACAATTATGTTTGGAAACTTCAACACACCACTCTCAACAATTGATGGAATAATTAGACAGAAAAAATAACAATATAGCAGAACTCAACAACATTATAATGCAACAGAATGTAATCAACTTTTACTGATTCTCCAAGAACAGGAGAACACATGGTCTTTTTTTTTTTTGAGACGGAGTTTCGCTCTTGTTACCCCGGCTGGAGTGCAATGGCGCGATCTCGGCTCACCGCAACCTCCGCCTCCTGGGTTCAGGCAATTCTCCTGCCTCAGC
>NW_016107357.1:13885100-13927595 GCF_001604975.1 Cebus imitator
TCATGGATCAAAGAGGAAGTCTTAAGGAAAATAAGAAAAATACATTCAGTTGAATGAAAACGAATGTATAACATTTCAAAATGTGTGGAGCACAGCTAAAGCAGTGCACAGAAGGAAATTTATAGTACTAAATGCATACATTAGAAAATAGGAAAACTCTGAAATTGATAATATCCCACCTCAAGAGCCCCCCTAAAAAGAAGAGCAAAATAAATCACAAGCAAGAAAAGAAAGGAAATAATAAAGATAAAAGCAGAAATCTATAAATTACAAATAAAACAAAAATAAAGAAAATCAATGAAACAAAAAGTTAGCTCTTTGAAAAGATCAATAAAATTAAGAAACCCCTAGAAAGACTGACAAAGAAAAACAAATTAATAATATTAGGAGTGAAACAGGAGATAACACTAAGGAACCTGCAGATATAGAAAGGGCAATAAGAGGATACTATGAACAACAACACGTAGTACAACAGAACAAAAGTAACTTTGTCAATTTAGAAGATAGATGAAACAGATCATTTCCAAAACAAAGCTATCAGAAAACCCAGTATGAAATAGGTAATTTGAATATCCCTACAACTTTTATGGAAATTTAACTAATAATTTTAAAAACTCCTTCAAAATATTCTCCAGGCCCAGATGGCTTAATTGGAGAATTCTAACAAATGTTTAAAGAATTAATGCCAATTCCACACAATCTCTCCAGAAAATAGGAGAGGAAGGGATACTACAATTCATTTTATGAAGCTAGCATTACCCTGATACCAAAGCCAGACAAAGACAATATATACAAAAGATTACAACACCTCATACACAAAATATAGCTCAATATCTCATGATATAGATCAAATTTCTTAACAAGATATTAACAAATAGCATTCATAAACATTTAAGAAGAATATGGACCATAACCAAATGGGTTTTGTTTCTGGGATGCAAAGTTGGTTTAATTTTCAAAAATCAATCAGTGTAATCCACTATATTAACAGGCTAAAAAAAAAATCACAGAATTACATCATCCAATATAGAAAAGCATTTGACAAAATGGAAATTTCATTTATGTAAAAATGCTTACAAAAATAGGAATATGAGGGGAACTTTCTCGACTGGATAAAGACCTACAAAAAACAACTCATTCATACTTAATGGTGAAAGTTGTATTACTTCTTTCTAATGTCTGAAAGAAGGTAGGGATCTACTTTCACCACTCTTATTTGACATAGTGCTGGAGGTGTTAGCTAGTGCAATAAGACTGGAAAATAAAGTCAAATGTATACAGATCAGAAAAGAAGAAATAAAATGATCCTTACCTGCAGATGGCATGGTTACCTACATAGAAAATCCCAAGGCACCTACAAAAACAAACAAACAAACAAAACCTTCCCAAAACTAACAAAAATCTATTCTATCTCTATATGCTAGCAATAAACCCATACATTCTGAAACTAAACATACAATTCAATTCATAGTCACTCAAAAACAGGATTATATAGTTGTAAATATAACAAAACTTGTATACAATTTATAAGCTAAAAGTTGAAAAATTCTAAAAAAAGAAATCAAAAGATAAATAAATGGCTTCTGTAGTTACAGATTGGAAGACTCAACATAGAAAAGATGTCAATTCTCTCTAAGCTGATATAGAAGTTTAAAGTAATTCCTATTAAAATCTCAGCAAGTGTGTTTTTTTATAGCTGCAATAAAAATTAACCTAAAATTTATAAGGGAAGGGCAAAGGTAACTAGAATAGCTAAAACAATGTTGGGAAAAAATAAAGTGGGAAGAATCCATCTACCCCATTTCAATTCTTACAGAAATCAAGACTTCTTGGTATTGGTAGAGGGATTAAACAGATGGGTCAATAGAATAAAATACAGCACTCAGAAATATACTCACACAAACATGTGCAACTGATTTTGAGAGATGTGCAAAAGCTATCCGAGGAAGGAAAGACAGTCATTTCAACAAATGATGCTGGAATAATTATACATAAATAGGCAAAAAAAAAAAAAAAAAAAAAAAAAAAAAAAAAAAAAAAAAAACAAAAAAACAACCCTTTACCTAAGTCTCATAACTCATATTAACTCAATATAGATCACAGACTTAAGTGTAAAATGAAAAGTATAAAAATGTTAGAAAAAAGAAAAACACTTAGGAGAAAATCTTGGGGTTTGGAACCAGGCAAAGAGTTTTTTGCACTTCACACAAAATTATGATCAATAAAAGAAAATGTTGATAAATTAGCCTTTGCCAAAATTAAAACTTTTTGAACTTTGAAAGACCCTATTAAGAGAAGGAAAAGACTAGCTACCAAGTGGGAGAAAATAGTTGCAGATGACATATCCGACAAGGGAGTCAAATCTAGAGTATACAAGGCTAGGTGCGGTGGCTCATGCCTGTAATACCTGCATTTTGGGAGGCTGAGGCAGGTAGATCACCTGAGGTCAGGAGTTTGAGACCAGCCTGGCTAACATAGTTAAACCTTGTCTAATAATACAAAAATTAGCTAGGTGTGGTGGCGTGCACATGTAGTCCCAGCCAGTTGGGAGGCTGAGGCAGGACAATCACTTGAACCAAGCAGGTGGAGGTTGCAGTGAGCCGAGATCACGCCACTGCACTCCAGCCTGGGTGACAAAGCGAGACTCCATCCCCCAACCCCACAAAAAAGAAAAAATATATAGAGTATATAAGGAATTCTCAAAATTAAACAGTAAAAAACCCAAACAATCCAATCTAGACCATACAAAAACGATATGAAGTCATTTTACCAAAGAATATACACAAATGGAGAATAAGCACCTAAAAAATATTCCATATCATGAACCTTTATGAAGATGTAAATTAAAACCACAATGAAATATCATTACACATCCATCAGAGTAGTTCATGTTTAAAAATATAGTGGCAATATCAAATGCTGGCAAGGATGCAGAGAAAATGGATCAGTCATGCAAACCTGGTGGAAATGTAAAATAGTATAGCCACTCTGTCATTTTCCTTAGAAATTTAGCATGGAACTACCATACGGCAATGAAAAGTAATGAATTACTGATTTCTACAACAATGTGGATGAAGAATATCATGTCAAAAAAATCTTAGAAAAGCGAATAAAAAAGACAACCCCCCAAAGTTATATATTGTATGATTCCACGTATGTAACATTCTTGAAACATCAAAATTATAGTTACAAACATGGTATGTATTAATTTAGGTATATCAACAATGAATTCAAATGTGAATGGTCTAAATACACAAATTAAGAAACAAAGTGTTAGAGTAGATTAAAAAAAATAACCAACTAAAAAAAAGAAATTTAAAAAAAGCCTTCTTGTAAAAAATCAACCAACTACTGGCCATAAGTTTGGTACAAAGAAACTACTCTAAACATAAAGATTCAGAACAAACAGTCTTGGAACTAATATGTCAGAATAGCAAAGCTGCCCTATACTAAGTCAATAAACAAAAGTCAACTGCTTTCTCATATGCAAGCAAGGAACAACTGGAGTTTAAAATTTAAAAAATAAATACACCCTCTACAATGGTACCAAATAAGACAAAACATGTGTGTGTAAATATAACAAAATATGTACAATATATATATGCAAAAACCTATAGAAATCTGATGAAAGAAACTGAAGACTAAATACATGGAATAGTATTTAATGGTCATAGATTGGAAGACTGAATATTGTTAAAACATTGATTCTTTAAAACTTGATCTACAAATCCGGCATAAACCCATTCAAAATCCTAATAAGATATTTTGCAAATCTGGAAATCTGATTCTAAAATTTGTCTGAAAGGCAAAACAACAACGAAAACAATAAACAAAAGCAGAATAGCCAACACAATACTGAAGAAGAAAAGCAAAGTTGGAAAAATCACAGTATTTCAAAGCTCACTCTAAAATGGCAGTTATCAAGAGAGTTTGGTATTAGCAAAGTAGACACATATATTAATTGAACAAGCTCAAGAAATAGACCCGTGCTGGTACCATTCCTTCTAAAACTATTCCAAATGATATAAAAAGAGGGAATCCTCCCTGACTCATTTTATGAGACCAACATCATCCTGATACCAAAATCTGGCAGAGACACAACTAAAAAATATCCACGATGAACAATGATGAGAAAATCCTCAATAAAATACTGGCAAACAGAATCCAACAGCACATCAAAAAGCTTATCCGTTATGATCAAGTAGGCTTCATCCCAGGGATGCAAGGTTGGTTCGTTATGTGCAAATCTATAAATATAATCCATCACATAAACAGAACCAAAGACAAAAAACACATGATTATCTCAATAGATGCAGAGAAGGCCGTCGACAAAATTCAACAGCCTTTTATGCTGAAAACTCTCAATAAACTAGGTATTGATGGAACAGATCTCAAAATAAGAAGAGCTATTTATGACAAACCTACAGCCAATAACTTACTGAATGGGCAAAAACTGGAAACATTCCCTTCGAAAAATGGCACAAGACAAGGATGCCCTCTCTCATCACTCCTATTCAACATAGTATTGGAAGTCCTGGCCAGGGCAATCAGGCAAGAAAAAGAAATAAAGGGTATTCAATTAGGAAAAGAGGAAGTCAAATTGTCTCTATTTGCAGACAACATGATTGTATATATAAGATTCCATCATCACAGCCCCAAATCTCCTTAAGCTGATAAGCAACTTCAGCAAAGTCTCAGGATACAAAATCAATGTGCAGAAATCACAAGCATTCCTATCACCAATAACAGACAAACAGAGAGCCAAATCATGAGCGAACTGACATTCACAATTGCTACAATGATAATAAAATACCTAGGAATGCAACTAACAAAGGATGCAAAGGACCTCTTCAAGGAGAACTACAAACCACTGCTCAAGGAAATATGAGAGGACACAAACAGATGGAAGAATATTCCATGCTCATGGTTAGGAAGAATCAACATCATGAAAATGGCCATACTGCCTAAAGTAATTTATAGACTCAGTGCTACCCCCATCAAGCTACCACTGACTTTCTTCACAGAATTGGAAAAAAACACATTAAAGCCCACATAGCCAAGACAATCCTAAGCGAAAAAAAACAAAGCTGGCGGCATCATGCTACCTGACTTCAAATTATACTACAGGGCTAGAAGAATCAACACAACATGGTACTGGTACCAAAACAGAGGTATACACCAATGGAACAGAACACAGGCCTCAGAAGTAATGCCACACATCTACAACCATCTGATCTTTGACAAACCTGACAAAAACAAGCAACAGGGAAAGAATTCCCTATTTAATAAATGGTGTTGGGAAAACTGGCTAGCCATAGGCAGAAAGCTGAAATTGGATCCCTTTCTTACACCTTATACAAAAATTAACTCCAGGTGGATTAAAGATTTAAATATAAGATCAAACACCATAAAAACCCTAGAAGAAAACTTAGGCAATACCATTCAGGACATAGGCATAGGGAAGGACTTCATGACTAAAACACCAAAAGCAATGGCAACAAAAGCCAAAATAGACAAATGGGATCTAACTGAGCTTAAGATCTTCTACACAGCAAAAGAAATTATCATTAGAGTGAACCAGTAACCAACAGAATGGGACAAAACTTTTTTACTTTACCCACCTGACAAAGGGCTAAGAATCTACAAAGAACTTAAACAAATTTATAAGAAAAAAAAACAAACAGCCCCATCAAAAAGTAGGCAAAGGATATGAACAGACACTTCTCAAAAGAAGACATTTATGCAGCCAACAAACATGAAAAAAAGCTCATCATCAGTAGTCATTAGAGAAATGCAAATCAAAACCACAGTGAGATACCATCTGATGCCAGTTAGAATGGTGATTATTAAAAAATCAGGAGACAACAGATGCTGGAGAGGATGTGGAGAAATAGGAATGCTTTTACACTGCTGATGGGAGTGTAAATTAGTTCAACTATTGTGGAAGACAGTGTGGCAATTCCTCAAAGATCTAGAAATAGAAATACCATTTGACCCTGCAATCCCATTACTGGGTATTTACTCAAAGGATTATAAATCATTCTATTATAAAGATACACGTACATGTATGTTTATTGTGGTACTGTTTACAATAGCAAAGACTTGGAACCAAACCAAATGCCCATCAATGATAGACTGGATAAAGAAAATGTGGCACATATACACCATGGAATACTATGCAACCATAAAAAAGGATGAGTTCATGTCCTTTGCAGGGACATGAATGAAGCTGGAAACCAACATTCTCAGCAAACTGACACAAGAACAGAAAACCAAACACCAAGTTCTCACTCACAAGTGGGTGTTGAACAATGAGAACACATGGACACAGGGAGGGGAACGTCACACACCACGGCCTGTTGAGGGGTGGAGGGGCTAGGGGAGAGATAGCAGCGGGTGGGGGGATTGGGGAGGGATAACATTAGGAGTAATACCTAATATAGATGACAGGGGAATGGATGCAGCAAACCACCATGGCACGTGCATACCTATGTAAGAAACCTGCATGTTCTGCACATGTGCACCAGAACTTAAAGTATAGAAAATAAATAATACACACACACACACACACACACACACACACACACACACACACAAAGAAAAATAGATCTGTATAAATATGGTTCACTTATTCTTGTTAAAGATATTTTTAAAAAGGCAATTCTATGGAGCAGAAGCTTCTAGAATCAATCCCCCACAGATACCAATGGGTGACTGCACATGCAAATTGGAATTGCATGTGCAATTAATAGTTAACTAAACACAAACGGTGGAAGCTATGTTTCTCATTATTGGAATGGAAAGTTACAGTAAACAAGGGGAAAAGGCTGGAATGATCCACGTAGTAATGGACTAGATTTGGAAACATCAATTTAAACTCATGTTTAGTTTAACGTAGATACAAGTAGTTACATACAGACACATTTCTAGGTATGTGTATATACAGATCATATACACACATATATTTCCTTGCTCTTTCAGCTGAGAATGCCTAGATGCAATGACACCCCAGTATCAATAAGTACATCTAGTACCCAGGTCAATACTGTTCTCCAATAAAATAGAACAGGGCTTGGAGAAATGTCTTATTCCAGGACTGGGACAGGAAGTATGTGAGATGAGCCTAGAACATCCTGTAGTGATAGAAAGTTAGAAAATATACACACACACACATACACACACACACACACACACACACACAGAGAGAGAGAGAGAGAGAGAGAGAGACAGAGAGACAGAGAGAGAGAGAGAGACAGAGAGACAGAGAAACATGAGATTCAGAAGCTGTCAACTGGAGAGCTCCAAGCAGCCAAAGTTGAAAAAATGTGGGCGACAAGTTAAATAAATATTAGATTATAAAACAAGTATAAAATAAATATCTGAGCCCATACTGATATAAATGAATAAATAAAGAGACAAATCTCCCACGCAGAAGAATTCAAGTAATTTAGGTACTTTCCCCCAAAGGAAATGAAATATAACTTCCCATTCCTTCAATGGGGCCATGCATAGTGCTTCCTTCCAAAGAGTACAGCATGGAAAGGAGGACAAAAGCGTAACTTGGCAGTGGAAAAACCTTATAAACAGCACTTAAGCCAGTTAGTCATGCTAAACATTAATGGTAATATGATAATTCATATTAACATTATAAATCTTTTTTTTTGAGACCAAGTTTTGCTATTGTTGCCCAGGTTAGAGTTCGATGGTGCAATCTCAGCTCACTGCAACCTCCGCCTCCCAGGTTCAAGCAATTCTTCAGCCTCAGCATCCCAAGTAGCTGAGATTACAGGCATGTGCCACCATGCCTGGCTAATTTTTTGTATTTAGTAGAGATGGGGTTTCGCCATGTTGGTCAGACCAGTCTCAAACTCCTGACCACAGGTGATCCACTCACCTCGGCCTCCCAAAGTGCTGGGATTACAGGTGTGCACCATCGCACCTAGCCATGAATCTTTGATATAATGTGATGAGAATGATACTTGACCTATGTAGTCTTCCTCCTCAAAACACATAATCCTAATATAAACACGAGGCAAACATCAGACAAATCCCAGCGGAGGGACAGTCTATAAAATACCTGATCAGTACTCCTTAAAACTGTCAAGTCATCACAAACATGCAAAACATGAGAAACTATCACAGCAAAGAGGAGCCCAAGGAAACAGGATAACTCAATGTCATGCAGTATTGTGAATGGGACCCTCCAACAGAGAAAGGACATTAGACAAAGCTCAGGATGTCTGAACAAAGTATAAACTTTAATAGTAACACACTATTTTGGCTCATTCATTATGACAAATGTACCAAACAAATGTAAGGTATTAGTAACAGGGAAATAGGGTATGGGATATATCGTAATTCTCTAGACTATCTTCATGTCTTTTCTGTAAATTTAAAATTAATACAAAATACATCTTTAAAACAATCTTCTTGTAATGTGAATGCAAATGAAAGAGAGTGGTATCTATCACAGCTAAGTGGAATGCTTAATGACTTGATGAAGGCAAGTCCCTAAAGACACTTCTGTGGACCTAGATATGAATGACAAGTGAGTTGGGAAGAAAGAAAATGTGGACTACTTTCAGACTGTTTCATGAGTAACTAATGTCTCAATTTAAGTAGGAAAAGGAAAAAAACAGAAATGGAAACTGAACATCCTAGAAAATGTATCATGGGTATGGCTCACTGAAAAACACCATATAGTCATTCTGTAGATTCTTTCTCAAACGAAGTCCTGGCTGGGTGCAGTGGTTTACACCTGTAATCCCAGAACTTTGGGAGGCCAAGGCAGGTGGATCATGAGGCCAAGAGATCAAGGCCATCCTGGTCAACATCGTGAAACCGCGTCTCTACTAAAAATACAAAAATTAGCTGGGAGTGGTGGCGTGTGCCTGTAGTCCCAGCTACTTGGGAGGCTGAGGCAGGAGAATCGCTTGAACCCAGGAGGTAGAGGCTGCAGTGAGCCGATATCCCGACACTGCACTTCAGTCTGATAACAGAGCAAGACTCCATCTCACACACACACACACAAAAGGGAAGTCCTTGCTCTCTATCAGAACACTGGTAATGGAAGTTAATGTGTAAGTTTTTAAGTTATTATAATTAAGATAAGTATAGAGGTATCATTTAGTATTTCTTGCTTAATTTTTTTCGATTAACCAACCAACCACCTGCCAGATCTAGTTGAAGATAAAGCTTCTACTGCACTGGTTCTTCTCCTCATTCTTGTCCTTGTTTTCTGTTTCATTATTTCTTTGTCATCTATGCTTTCAAATGACAACCAAGCGGCTGATATGTAATCCAGACTAATTTTCCATAGGAAGTTGTAGACAATTTAAGTTTTATCAGAGCAGATGTACATTCTTAAGGATAGGACGCCGTAGGGTAGGAAGAACACTAGGCCTTCTGGATTGATGTTATTATGGGGGTTAGTCTTATCCAGCAGAGGGCAAACTGTGAAATGACCTTACTGACGATTCCAGAATTATGAAAAAGATCAATAAATCTGACAAGTCCATTCTTCAGCCCAGTGAGGGAAAATGAGCTAAAAATAAACTGAAAATGGAGCATGAGTCAAAACTATCTCACCAAAAAGATAATGTAGGGATGCTATGACCATCACCTTATTTCAGGATAATGAGAATTACTCAGTCCACATACTGACCCTGTGAAGGAGGTGGGTGCAGATGTTACCATCCAGAAACCTGGAGGAAGCAGAGGGAAACATGCTAAGATTAATGACACCAGAGAAAATAACATTTGTTGTTCATGGTTCTCCTGGCTGGGAATGCCTAAGGACCCAATTCTTGTACTAAAAGTGTCAATGCTTGCATTTTAAATGTAGAGATGGCATCATTAAGTTGTTAAGTGTACATTACAGACTAGTCTTTGCATTGCACATATTTAGCATGTTTATTCCTGCAAGGGCAGTGGACTAAATCCTTCGCAGGTAACAAAAACATCATGTTTAATACCATTCACCTCTTCTGGACCAATAAAGAATCAACAGCCTTTGCTATTGTAAACAGTGCTGCAATGAACATTCGTGGGCACGTGTCCTTACAGTAGAACGATTTATAATCCTTTGGATATATACCCAGTAACGGGATTGCTGGGTCAAATGGAATTTCTATTTCCATGTTCTCACTCATAGGCGGGTGTTGAACAATGAGAACACATGGACGCAGGGAGGGGAGCACTACACACTGGGGTCTGTTGGGGGGAAATAGGGGAGGGGCGGTGGGGGGTGGGGATTTGGGGAGATATAGCAAGGGGAGAGGTGCCAGAAGTAGGTGATGGGGAGTAAGGCAGCAAATCACACTGCCATGTGTGTACCTATGCAACAATCTTGCATGTTCTTCACATGTACCCCAAAACCTAAAATGCAATAAAATAAATAATAAAAAAAAGAATCAGCCCTAAAGTTGTTGCAATTGTAGAGTTTTCCCTTAAAGACAGCCTCAGTGAAAAGCACATTACAAAGTTCTCCCAAATACCCACATTTAAATACACTGACCTGTGATCAATGAATAGACTTTGTCATTTACAAATAGGTATTGAGAGTTCACCCAACCAAGGACACTAAAGAAAGCACAGAAGATACAAGAAGGAAGTAAGTCAGGCAGCAAACCGCCAGACCTTGGAGAACTCACTCTAACAGTGCCAGAACCACTGTGCTGTCAGCCTTACCAGTGGCTTTTCTGTTGCTAAATCTAGTAGTGGCATTTCCGTGTTGGGCTTTGATCTCTGTGAAGACTCTGACATTGCTGACTATTCCTTCTTTCTTAAAACTGTTTTCTTTCTTGCTTCCTATTATACTGTACTTAATTTTGTTTCATGGGTCACTTCTCAGTCTTTCCTTACATATTCCTTCTTCCACCTGTTTCTTAAATGCTGGTCATCCTTGTCGGCAGCAGTATGTGTTTTGGAACGACCCTCTATTGAGACCCTTTCAAGAGCACCCTCTTGACCCAGCAAGTCCAATCCCAGGAGTCTACGCTTCTAAAACACTCACATGCACCCGCATGTTAAACATGACCTTCTGTGTAGTCCAATGCAGTGGCTACCTGCCACTTCCGTCTGCTTCCCCTGACTACCATCCCTCCGGTTTGGTTAAAATTCCAGAGGACGTCCAGGATTCATCAGCTAGAGAACCCATATCCCTCCTGCCTTTGTACCTGGCCTAAGAATGAACATGTGGCTCAAAAAGTCAATGAGATTTCTCCTTCACCCCAGGACTTTGGCTGAAACTATCAAGAAAGATACTTTCTTTTGGGGGAGGATAATTAGTTATAAGAATGCTATAAATATAGAACTGCTAGTGACCATAATTATCACCATGGAGAGAGAGCCAATCTAACTATGAAGTCTACAGATGGGAGAGAAGGAGAAATTAAAAACAGAACTTCAATGGTATCACTAATGCTTTTGGGTTATTCAACCAGTTATGTAAACTGTTAAATTCTCTTTTGTCATTAGGCCAGTTTCATTTGGGTTTCTGTGGTTGGTGACCCAAGAAGTCCCAACTACCACAGAAAAGCTCGGAAACAAACTAAGTGCCTGTTAATAATGGAATAACTCATCAAATTATGGTACATGCTATAGTATTCTGTGCAGGAGTCAAAAGGAAGAGGCAACATAGTATGTACTGTCATGGAAAAGTCTTCTAAGACATATTTTAAGCAAAAAATGGAGATAAAAGGCATGTAAAGAATGAACCTACTGAAATTTTAAATTTGTGTGAATGTGTGTGTGTGTGTAAATATACCAGAGGACTGGAAAGATTTATTCCAAAATAGTTACAATAGTTATCCATAGGAAGAGGTTGGGGTTAAGGAGAAAGAGGTATGTATAAGAACAGACTTTCTTTGTATTTTCCATTGCTTTTCTAAATTTATCATGATAAGAATATATTTAGGTATTAAATAAATTTTAAAAAGTATAATAAAATAATAAAAATCCTGTTTTCCAGGTTTTGATTTTTGACCTTTATCACTCTCATTCCACAATCTAATACATCAAAGCTAACGTCCTTTTCCCAAAAATGTCTTTCTCTTTTTTATTGTTCCCTAATCCAGTTAATGATACCCACTTTCATCTAGTCACTGAAGAACACTGAGAGCTCTCCCAGAGGTGGTTCTCACCCTCAGTGCACTGTCCCCCGTATCTGCATGGTCACCAAACGTCATCAATTCTCTCTCTTAAATGCCTCCTGAATTTGTTCCCTTCTTCCCCTCACTTCTGCCACCTCGGTTCAAGCTCTCATGAGTTGCCTGGATGATTGCAACAATTTCCTATTCAGGTCCAAGACTGCATGCCTTCTCATTGTTTATTTACTTCCAAAAGAGACATTTCTAAAATGCAATTCTGATCTGTTACTCCTCTGCTTAACATCCGTCAGCTTATGTAGCAATGAAGTCTAAACTCTCATGGTTTTCCTATTTGGGAATGCCTAAGGAGGTTTTCTAGCATGCTGGGTCCTTTGAGATCCATCTCATAGACACCTCCAGGTTCATCGCTCACTTTCCCAACCACCCACTGTCCTTTCCAGGTTTTCACACTTCCCAAATATCTCAGGGTTTCTGGAATGTGCCAACTCTGCTCTTGCTTCTGTGCCTTTACACATGCAGTTTCCTCTGCATAACTGACTTTTCCTTCTTTGCCTGACTTACTCATTCTTCCTCAAAGCTTAAGGTGAGCATTGTTTTTAATTCTCTCAGGTTAGACTGGGCACTAGTTTTATGCGCACTTCTGGAATTCTACTACCATTACCTCCCTTATTCTTTCCTGTAATTATCTTTTTACTTGTCTGCTTCTTTTTTCAAACTCTCCAGGCAGGGAAGGCAGCATCACAAAATACAGACGCAGGGCCAGGCTGCCTGGCTTTGAATCCTGCCCTACCATTTTATAGTTAGGAGACTTTCTGGCAATTCACTTAATTTCTGTGCCTCAGTTTCCTCATCTATAAAATGAGATGTATCTACCTACAAAGCTGTTGTGAAGATTACATATGTTATTATGTACAAAGTGTTCAGAATAGTTCCTGGCTCACAGAAAGTACCAAACAAAGATTTGGTATCGTTTGTATTACTAATAACCTTTGTGTAATACCCAGTGCAATGCCTGGCAGGCACCCAATAAGTGCTCAATGAATGAACAATCGCTTTTTTGAACAAAGTATTTTGAACAAATACTTCTGTATAAGTATGTATTTTTTAAAAAGTGGCTCTATTTTAATCCAAGACTTTCTGCTTGTACTCACAAAATAAGGAAAATGCCATTTAGAAACTTCAGTTTCATATAACTTGAACATCTAATGTGGTTGACAAAGCCACACATCATGGTTCTGGTGTGACTATTCATAGAGCTTTCTCATAAATACAACCTCATGCATTAATTTTGATCTCCTAAGTGGCGAAAGCGTTATGCCCCATGTTGAACTAATGGCCTGTAGAATTTTATGTTTAATGTGTTCTGGAAATGCTGGCAGAATGATCTTATGGCAGAATTTTCTCAAGCCCTGCTTCTACATCCTGTAACAACCCAAAGTTACCATGATTTTAAAAACATTTTTTCTTTTTGAGACCGCGTCTCACTCTGTCACCCAGGCTGGAGTACGATGGGGTGAACTCGGCTCACCGCAACCTCACCTCCTAGGTTCAAGTGATTCTTCTGCCTCAGCCTCCTGAGTAGCTGGGATTACAGACATGTGCAACCATGCTCAGCTAATTTTTGTTTTTTCAGTAAAGTCAGGGTTTCACCATGTTGACCAGGCTGGTCTTGAACTCCTGACCTCAGGTGATCCACCCATCTCAGCCTCCCAAAGTGCTGGGATTACAGGCATGAGCCACCGTGCCCAGACCAACAATGTTGTTTGTTTGTTTGTTTGTTTTGAGACAGAGTCTCACTTCTGTTGCCCAGGCTAGAGTGCAGTGGCACGATCTTGAATCACTATAAGCTCTGCCTCCTGGGTTCAAGCAATTCTCTGCCTCAACCTCCCGAGTAGCTGGGATTGCTGGTGCCCACTACCACGCTTGGCTAATTTTTTGTATTTTTAGTAGAGATGGGCTTTCACAGTCTTGGCTAGGCTGGTCTTGAACTCCTGACTTCATGATTCACTCGGCTTGGACTCCCAAAGTGCTGGGATTACAGGCATGAGCCACCGTGCCTGGCCAACAGTGGTTTTTAAGAACTTTTTCAGGGCCAATGGGAGGGCAGGAAAGAAGCTTTGCCATCTTTGTTCCTGAACCAATCAATATTCCTTGCAACTAAATATCCTCATCTGCATGTTTTACTGTCCCCTAGAGACTGAGACATACCAGAAATGTCACCAATGAATAACAAAGGTTCTTAAAAGAAAAGAATGACTGAAGAAGCAAGATAAAGAGAGGGAAGGGATTGAGGAAATGAAGGAGTGGGGAAAAAGGATGTGTAGTTGGAGGGTCATATGACTCAGGAAGGGACACACAGGGGCCCTTCTTTCTCACTGTCCTCCTACCCATCCCCCACCCCCAAACCCACTCACATATCTACACACATGCAAGCCCAGGGCAACATTCACTAGAAGGTGTCCCATCCACCCTGTAATACATGAGCTGTACTTAATTTGTCCTAGTGGATTCTGGCCTTGGAACTCAATATTTCCTTTTTTTTTTTTTTTTTAAACCAGGTCTGGCAGACTGAAGAGACTAGGCAATATTCATCCTCCAGACCTCAGGGACATTGGGGGATTTAGGGGTTTAGGGAGGTGGAGAATATCATGTGGGCAGGGCCTGGGCCCTCTGGAAGCCGTCTGTTTCCTTCCGTGGCCTCCTGGAGCTTTGATCTTACTCTCCCACTCATCACTTCTCTCCTCCCTTTCTACTCATAAAGCTCGAAGGATTAGAGGCAACTGACTCAAAATAATACCGTGTCCTATATTTGTACAGCTCCTTTCTTCCAAGGAAACTGAGTGCCCAACCAAATGTTGCTTCGTTAACCTCATGGCCCTTCTGTAAGGGGGGCTGCCAGGCTAACAATGCTTCTCCATTTAGTAAAACAGGAGCAACACTGAGGGAGGGCTGGGGGACACCTGCAGTGGTCAGATGACAGGCCCTGTTATAAGCAGGACGTGCATGAGTCTAGTGGACAAGTAACATTTCACGCTGTGCAAGGAATCGCCCCACAGAGCAGGATTGCCTGTAAGCACAACAGTGGAGGTTTCTAGAAAGCCCTTAGGAAATACATTCAAAGATAATTTTTTTTTGAAAACGATATATTAAAATGAGCAGAATGAAAAGGAACTATCACTTAGGACTTTCAGGCAGAATCTTTATAGGAGACCTCAACTGTGAACTTCTCCTTGATAAGATCATCTTCTGTCACTAATATCTACTGGCTTTTTTCCAGGAAAATCACAAACGCTGTCTCTTTCTTTCACTATATTCTTTTTTATCAGACAATAAGATCATGCTTCTCATTCCAGAAAACTCACTGTCACCAGCTCTCTAAAGCTAAGGAGTGATCAGGCATTCGCAGGAGGTGAGATGGACCAGGACTCAGAATCCCCACTTTCCGACTTGCCGCCTATTTTCCTAGCTTTTCTCTCATTCATTTTTCTTTATTTCCTTTGACACTTAGCTATTATCCCAGCCTAAGAGTGGATTATTCAAATAGTATGCGCTAATGCTCCCCCAATTAGAGAAGATAAGAAAGCTGCTACTCTGGTTCTATCTGAAATTATTCAGATTTTAATGCGTGCTTCAGAAAGATGATGGCAAAGTGAAAGTCAAATGCCTGCACAACTAAGTTTTTGTGGATTTTTTTAGATCATGTTCTTTTTATTTTTATTTTTTTGAGATGGAGCCTCGCTTTGTTGCCCAGGCTGGAGTGCAGTGGCAAGATCTCCAGAATTTTGGCTCACTGCAACCTCCGCCTTCCAGCTTCAAGCAATTCTCCTGCCTCAGCCTCCTGAGTAGCTGGGATTACAAGTGCCCACCACCATGCCTGGCTAATCTTTTTTTTTTGTATTTTTAGTAAAGATGGGGTTTCATTACGTTGGTTAGGCTGGTCTCAAACTCCTGACCTCAGGTGTGTGTCTGCCTTGGCCTCCCAAAGTGCTGGGATTATAGGCGTGAGCCACCGTGCCTGGCCTAGATCATGTTCTTGTCAGGTTCCACCCTCCCCATTCTGCACAGGATGTCACTGAGTGTCTGCATGGACTAGAAGGATGACCAACAGCCATGCTTACTGCCTTTCTCTGCTCCTTGAAAGCCCCTTTGGTGAGATTCCCACATATTTTTGTCAGTAGACTAAATGCTGTCAGAATGCAGAAAGGTGGCCTGTGCTTCCATAAATGAAAGCCACTTTTCTTACTACAGATAAGGAATCATTTAGAACCACGCTCTAGGACTCTTATGGCAAGAAACCTCACTCCTCTTCTGTTCACCTGGGGCCACCCACTAATACAAGATGATACGAAACTGACAGGTCGGTGTGGAAAAGTGGCCACATCCCTTCACAAACAGCAGTGTGTAATTTCTCTTTTTCTACTTACAGCTTTAAAAACATGACCTTTTATTGGAGAGTATGTTCTACTTAACTGTTTTCAGTTATATTGACAAATCGTCTCAAATGATTTTGCATTATTATTTTCCACATGACAGGAAACTGAGGCTCAGAAAGAAATATAAACACCATCATGTCAAAATGTAAATAATGCCAGGGTCAGGAACGTCAGGAGTTGAACTCCTTCTGGCACATTTTACATGTTTTTTTTTTTTTTTTTTTTTAATTTGAGACAGGGTTTCATTCCTGTCACCCAAGCTGGAATGCAGTGGCGCGATCTCAGCTCACTGCAATCTCCACCTCCTCAGTTCAAACAATTCTCCTCCCTCAGCCTCGTGAGTAGCTGGGAATACAGGCACCTGCCACCTAGATTGGCTAATTTGAGTATTTTTTGTAGAGACTGGGTTTCCCCATGTTTCCCAGGCTGATCTCGAACTCCTGAGCTCAAGTAATCCATCCACCTCAGCCTCCCAAAGGGCTGGGATTACAGGTGTGAGCCACTGCGCTGGGCCACAGTTTAGGTCTGATGATAAACTCTTACCCCTGCAAACAGTGAAATAATTTCTAGTAACTTCACAAGCAGTTTAAAGATTATAGGATATAATTCTACATTTATTATATGAGATAACAGAAATTTACATGTAATGAAGAAAAAGAGCTTACGGAAGCCTGTAATTTGAACAGTAAGAAAAATGGGACAAGTTAATCAGAACAAAACAGAACTCACACAAACAAGAAACAAATGTTTGACCAAGGCCAGGGTCTAGAAGAAAATACAGAAATTGGGGTAGGCTGCAGCAGTCATAGTGAGAAACCAATGGAAGATGACATAAGAGAGACATAGGTGACTGAAAATTAGTGCCCAATTGGAGTTATAAGAGGAAACTTGTGGCCAGGCACAGTGGCTCATGCCTGTAATCCCAACACTTTGGGAGACCAAGGTAGGAGAATCACTTGAGGGCAGGAGTTGGAGACAAGCTTGGGCAACATAGGAAGACCCTACCTTTACAAAAAGTTTTTACAAAATTAGTCAGATGGTGGTAGTGCATGGCTATGGTCCTCACTACTCAGGAGGCTGAGGCAGGAGGATCACTTGAGGCCAGGAGTTGGAGGCTGCAGTGAGCAATAATTGTGCCACTGCATGCCAGCCTGTGAGTAGCACTGTGTTTGTGAAGAAGTGAGACTCTGTCTCCAAAATAAAAAAAAAAAAAAGAAACTCACATGCAATATGAGATGGTGGTAATTACTTATGGGGCTTCTTTAGTAGAGTACAAGAGTTTTTTTTATTTTTGTTACCTAAGAGAATCCAAAAAAAAGGCAGTAGAAGGAAAAGGTAAGTACTGAAATAAAATAAAGATTAACAGTACTGACTCAGAGATGGAAAAAACTTAATTTAAAATTTAGAAAACTTTAAAATTTTAAAAATTGTTAACTAAAAGGGGAAAGATGTTGCTGAAGTCAGTCTCAAGAAGAAACCCTATGGCTGCTGTATTCAACTGGGGCTGTGAGTGTGAACACCATGTGAAAGAAGCTGTATCATCACTGAGTTTATTCACCAAGAGCTATTCCAAATTTCTATTTCTGCTTATAAACCTGGGTTTCATTACAGTGATCAGACTAGTAATGGTCATGGAAGAACTCCCAAGTATTCAGAGGATTTTATTTCCCTCATACTAACTAAACATTAGATACCAGCCCCATATATTTCCTGAATTATAAGTAAAATTTCTCATTGCCCACATATAAATTTGCTTAATAGATGAAATCCTGACTTGAGACAAGCTAAAGTGTTGGAAATACTCCGAGACCCTGTTCTTGGGTATCAGGTCTTAAAATTTACGTCAAGAGGCAAAAAGAAAAGAAAGAAAAGAGAAGGAAGAAAGCAAGAAGGCAAGAAGGCAAGAAGGCAGGAAGGCAGGAAGGCAGACAGGCAGGCAGGCAGGCAGGTAGGCAGGTAGGAAGGAAGGAAAGAAGGGAGGGAAATGGGGAGGGAGACGGGGAGGAAGGAACCAGCAAACTTGGTTACTAATCTTTAATTCATAGCATTTTAAGATCCAGAGAAGTTGTGTGTGTGTGTGTGTGTGTGTGTGTGTGTGTGTTTGTGTGTGTTGTTTTGGTTTTTTGGTTATTTGTTTTTTTGTTTTTTTTGAGACAGTCTCGCTCTGTCTCCCAGGCTGGAGTGCAGTGGCGTGATCTCAGCTCACTGCAACTTCTGCCTGCCAGGTTCAAGCAATTCTCCTGCCTCAGCCTTCTGAGTAGCTGGGATTACAGGCACCCACCACAACGTCCAGCTAATTTTTGTATTTTTAGTAGAGGCAGAGTTTCATCATGTTGGCCAGGCTGGTGGTCTTGAACTCCTGACCTCAGGTGATCCACCCACCTTGGCCTCCCAAAGTGGTGGAATTACATGTGTGAGCCACCGTGCCTGGCCTAAGATCTAGAGAAGTTTTATAATCAGATTGTTAACAGAGAAAAAGGTAATACAATTTAAAGTCACACTATTGGCTAATTCATTTTAATTAGTGATTTTTAGCAAATAACACGGCATACTTACATTCCATGGGCAATTTTCTCCAAAGGGCAGCAAGAGTTTAACAGACATGTATAATTCAATTTCATTTTCTCCCATAATTTTTAATAAAGAATAAGTTTTAAACTCAGAATATGTGATGAGAACTGTCCCCTTTAAAATGTTAAAGTGAAGAAAATAGCTAATTCACTTGCCTTGCTAAATAAAATGGACACCATGAAGAAATCCAGTAAGAAGCTCTCTGAAATATCTTTGTAGTCAAAGTGGAAAAAGATGACAGTGAAGCTCAAGTTAATAAACTGGTAACTTGGGTTGCAGAATGAAGTCCGTAATAGCTTCATGCCAGCAGTGATCATCAGAAAGATGTCCCAGCTGTGGGAAAAAAAGAAAAGACCCAATCAATGACAGTGTGCACACTGCTAGATGTCATTTGCCAACACTTCTCCAATATTGATGGTGCATTATGCATTTTACAGGCACAAAAAGCCAGTCTAGGAGTCCCCGTTATGGTCTGCATTTTAAAGAGGTATAAATTGAGTCTCAGGGAGTTTGAGAAACTTGTCTAAGGTCTCACAGGGGCAGAACAAAAATGAAAAGTCAGTCCTGAGTGACTCTCAAGAACATTGTCTTTGCCATTACAACAGACATTTTCTTTCCATCACATGCTCTTCAAAGTCCCCATGTTCTCCAGCAAGGGCACAGAGCTCCTTTTGAGCTTATCCGAACTCACCACTGCAGTGATAATGGACATTTCCCAGAAAGTCTAATGCCAAATGAGAAAACAGGCAACATTCTGCTCCTGCTAGAGTCAGCTCGGTGTATGCCTCTTCGTGAGAAAAGAATCCAATTGGAACAGTGACATAACAACAGGTGTGAAATTCCGAATAGAGACAAAATCCAGTATCTTCATAAAGCCTTTTCTATTTCTACATATTAATTTCTAACATTTCTCAGCACATTTGTCATCCTAGTGAGCATAAGGTTTTTTCTCTCTCTTTTTTTTTGTTGTTTACAATTATATCATCATTTTCTTTTTCTCCATGGAATGGGCCTTTTCAGTTAAGGAGCTCAGCAAAGCAAGCAAAGGAATACTCTTCTAGGACTTTGCTTTGAGGACTGCAGTCCTAAGTTAGATTATTATTATTTACCCACGTAGGGAGTATGTGTCATGTGTATAATTCTCCAGATGATAAGGTCAACAATGAACAATCTATCTTGAGATTGGAGCGCAAATGATCACATCCCATTGTAGCCCAAGAGAGCAGGCAAGTGCCTTCTTGAAGGGCCTGGCTTTCTGAAGAAAGGCACTGCAATTTAACCAAATTCCTCTCCAATTCTAACATGCTATTATATTTAGCAACTGCAAGACAGAGGTGGGAACATTTCTAGAAAATGGTTGCACTTATAAGAGAGATTTTCTTTCCCTGGCTAAGGATAGAAAACTGGGGCCATGCCTCAATTTCCCTCAACCTAGAAGAATCTTGGACTCAGGGCCCTCATCAGCATTGTGAATATCTTATCCCAGAATGAGGTTATTTAAGGAATACAAAATTGTCATTTTTATCATTAAAAAAAAAGTTGGAAATTCCATATTCCTCAATCTGCTGTTTTTTTAATGCCTTCAGACCTAGGAGTGTGATTGTTTCCACCTTGCCTCAGGATGTGTGAGGTGAGGTTTGCCCAAGGCCTTGTACAACAGGTTTGGATTTGGCTTCTGAGAAAAACCAGCACTTGATTACATGCATACTTCAGATGGAGAAGTTTTTCTTCAGCCTCAACCCAGGGCCCTCGGGGTTCCTGAAGCAAGGTTGAACACTGCTCCATAACTGGCCTTCCTTTTCCAGTTCACAACTAATGCCCAGGATGAAAATGCAGTATGAAAATATGACTTCAGGGCCAGCTGCCTTTGCCAACAACCCAAGGCACAAAAATCCCTGTGGGACAGCCAAAGCCCTATGGAGAAACCCCAATGATAAGGTGTCGTAAGACTTAGAGATATTTTGGTTTTCAGGAGAGACTGTTGATTTTCTGGGTTATTCAGGCAAAATCTAGATGAGAAGCAAATCTAACTTTCTGTTTTCTGTGACCAAGGTTCAATGGACTGCATCCATTTTATGTTTAGTAGGAATGACTGGCTAAAACTACGGGAGATCTCAAGGACTCATATTCATGGCTTTTGTAACACTGCAATAGTAATGGCTATCATTAATGGTTCATAAATCATCGCATACAGCAGGTCCTCAAATAACTTGCTTCACTCAGTGTTGTTTCAGTATAACACTGATGAGAAAAAAATGGATTCTGGCATCCCAGCACTTTGGAAGGCTGAGGCAGGTGAAGCACCTGAGGTCAGGAGTTCAAAACCTGACCAACATAGAAAAATGCCGTCTCTACTAAAAATACAAAATTAGCTAGGCGTGGTAGTGCATGTCTGCAATCCCAGCTACTCGGGAGGCTGAGGCAGGAGAATCGCTTGAACCTGAGAGGCAGAGGTTGCAGTGAGCTGAGATTGCGCCATTGTACTCCAGCCTGGGCAACAAGAGCAAAACTTCATCTCAAAAGAAAAAAAATTGGATTCCTGGCCAGGACCCCACTGTAGGTGTGTAGTTTGTACATTCTCCTCATGTCTGTGTGGGTTCTTCTCTGAGTTCTCCGGTTTCCTCATACATCCCAAAGGTGTGTACAGTAGGTGCACTGGCATGCTGACATGGTCCCAGTGTGAGTGTGGGCGTGGGTGTGTGTGTTCTGTGATGGGAGGTGTCCTGTCCAGCATGGGTTCCCACCGGGCACCCTGAGCTGCCTGGACAGGTTCTAGCTACCAGATACACTGAACTGAAATATTTGTTTACATAATTATCTTACTTCTTTGCATTAATCTTTCCTAAATATATGTATAATTCACATTTATTTCAATGTTTAATATTAGAAGTGTTTTGGTCTTTATTTAGAAGTGTGGTGATGTTTTTGTGACCAGAAATATGCTGTGGAACTTAGCTCTTGTTTCTATCAATTAGCCTATAATAAAACTTGTTTTATTTGGTTTTGTATTGGTTACGATTAAAGTCACAGTTTTCAATCACTTATCCAGGATGTTACATGAAGATATATTGTACTCAGCTGAAGGTGTTATAAAGGCTGAGGTAGTAATTGGTGAACAATGGCCTGGAACAGATGAAGAGCATCCACTTAGATCGGGCTGAGATAGAGAAACACCTAACAAGTTACCCCAGTTCACAGACACATTCATTTACCAAACCCTTACATGGTTGTCCACCCGTTCATTCATCTAACACTTTCTAGTGGTTTGCTATTGAAAAGTTGAATAAGAAACAGTGCCTTCTGTTGAAGAGTTCACTCTGTGACTATTTAATACAATGGTTCTCAAAAATCGGAGGGAGGGGCTAGGCTTCTCTAGTTTAGAAAGGGTCTCAAAGTGATACTGATATAGGGTTTCCTGCTATCCTGTTTGAAAACAGTTGGTCTAGTAGGGTGCCTGAAACCTTGAAAACTGTTTTGTTTTTAATTCTACAGATGCATCAGGAATAGAAAGGAATTCCCAGGTTTGGGTTCTGAGCAAAACAACTGCTGATGTTATCATCTGGGAGTTGAGGATATTCAGAGCTATGCAGGTAAGGTACACCTTTCTGACTTCAGTGTCCGGAAAAAAATTATAGGGGATAGAGAATAATATTACTTCCAAATGAACCCTCTCTTAATTGTTTATTTGACTCTTCTGGAGTTCGACCTTGCTATCTGTTTTCTCTAACAACTTGGCCTCAACCCCATAGCCTTAGTTCAAGGTCCTTTTCCTGCAGTTGAGTAGGGAAAACTTTAAATCCTTTAGCTGGATTTCCCAGAGTGCCACTGGTACCTTCTTTGCTACTCTGGCTTTGAATGTGTGTCTCCATTCGAGAAACTGAGGCTCTGCCTTGTTCTGGCAGGGGGAGTCACAGGATCAACCAGGACGATACCATACTGGGATTCCCTGCCCTAGGGAAGCACACAGTGTTCTAAATTCTGGTCATCTCCTACACTGGGTCCCACCTAAACTGTATAAAGAGTCTGAAGTCCAATCATCTGCCTTTTTTTTTTCCAATCCAGTGAGACTAATTCTCATCCCTGGATTTGAAGTCTAGAATTCTAAGTATCAAAGGACATAGAATTCTTGCCCTGGTCTAACAGAAACAGGTCTAGACAAGAAGGAAGGCAGAGTCCAATAAGGACAGGTTATGGGATCATTTCCTTTAGTGTCTGCTTTGTGTGACTATGAATCTACTCAAAGTCCAACAGAGTATTAAAGTGTCTTTTATCTTAGCCTGCTCAATCTTTGGAGAATATTAATCAATTTGTCCTCATGACACACTGAAAGGAAGAGCAGGTTTGAATTAGTATGTTTGGGATTATGCATCAGGGTTGACTTGGATACACAGTGTTTAAGCAACGTGACTAATGAGCAAATCTGGGAAAACATCTCTCCTACATCCTCCTACTCTAAGAACTTATTTGACCAGCAGCTTTCACCTTTCATCAGAACGCCAAATCTACAGATTATCAAGATTTCCACGTTGTAAATTCAGAAGTAATTTTAATACATGAAACCAATAACTCAACTGTACATTGTTAATGCTTTGAAAGACATGGGCATCTTGACAGTATGAAGTCTCTGCCAGTTTTTAAATTATGAGGTTTCTCTTGATAAATGCAGAGACAGCAGTGACAGTGATTAATTTCCCCCTCCCCCAAGCACAAAATGATAGAGTATTTGCTAAATGAAATGACACGAGGCAGTTCATAAAGCTCTAAGCATGATGTTAAGAACTCCAGGAATCCCGGACTCACACTGTGCTTCCGTCTTCTTATTAAGGCTCGCTGACTAGGTTTCTGTGGGATGATTTTCAAATCTACTGACATTTATTCACATCATTTCAAGCAGATCTACCTTCATTTGCACCCCAGTCACTCTGCAATAACTGTCTAGCTCCAGTGGGTTTTGAGTAAAAGACCACCATGGCTTATTTTTACATGGCCAATAACAGCAGGCGAAGGTTGGCTTTTTCTGCAGCCTGTTTATTGAAAATTCACTCGATTTTGAAAATGTGACCCAAATAATTATGAGAATAAACCATTATCCACTTACTGGGTACCAAGTCTCCGGTGATTGCTTATTGAAAATGCATCAATAGTGAGGGCATTCAAAATTAGCGCTGGGTACAAGATGTATTTTTCGAAACACTGAAGCCAAACATAGAGTCTTTCAAACCACATTAAATGGGCGACATCTGAAAGAAATATAAAAGCCACTTAGAACAACCACTGATCAAAGGATTTTTCTTTAAGTACAGGTAATAATAATTAGTATTCTCCCCACGTTTAATTCAAAAGCTGCTGATTAAGAACTCCTGTTACTAGACATGATATGCCATGTTTTTTTTCCAGGCAGCAACTGTTAGCTTTGCTTCTACGCAGTTCATAAATAATAATATACATATAGTCATACAGATCAGCATTGCAATTTTTCAAGTCAATTGATTTCTTCATATATAATTTACTGAGTCCAATGAATGAGCTGTCACATAGCATCAAGTCACCTCAGAGTAGTAAGGGTTGAAGGTGAAGGATGAAGAGCTGGAAAAAATCCCATAGGTCTATCTCCGTTTAAGCTAGGGTTCGCTTCTGTGGCTGAAGCTAGTTTCTGGGCTTTCTTCTCTGTCTTTTTAATCTTTAAATCACAAACAAATCCCTAGGCAATACATGCAAATAAGACACAGCTGATTCCTAAACTCCTGTCACTATGAATCTATCACCTTTCTTCTGAGTGTTTACAACAAAGGGAGTACCATAAAGACTGAAGTCTATTTCCATTAAGGGCTAAGGTTTTAAGTTAGACCAACCTGGGTTTGCATTCAGTCTCCACCAACCACTAGTGAATGACCTTGAATTATTAACTTTATCTTTTTGAGCCTTAGTTTTCTGTGTCCTGCCCATCCTCTGAATCTGCTGATGGGGAAGAGATCCTTTCCACTTCCTATTCCTCATGGCAGGAGATGGGGTAATGAGGAATACATGCTTGTCCATCTGGGGAGCCTGTCCTTTTCTCTCTGGGGAGAAGAGGCAGCTGGTCTGAGTGATCAGAGCACACATTGCCTTAGGTCACATTCAGGGGTGGGGAAATGCTTCATCCCTGCCTCTCGGATGTGGAACAAGAGCCAGGACTCTCCTCTGCTTCCCACCTTGAGGAGAGCACAGCAGGTTCAGGTTCAGGGTCCTCAGGTAGGCCCATCCCATTCCCTGACCTCTGCTCTCCGTGTCAGTAATCCGGATGCTGCAGTGGACCCCCATCCACCAGCAAATGAACCAACTCTGCTGTGGGCTCCATGCTGTCCACAGCGAGCCTCAAAGCCTAGATCTGCAAGGTGGAAGGCAACACCATCATACTCCTGGAACCACATTTATCAACAATTTATAGTAAAAAACTATACCCCACAATGATCTATAGTTAAAAAAAGAGTTTTATGTAGTTTTTTCATTGGGTTGCAAAAGAACAATTCACAAAAGAGGAAAAGTTCAAGCTGACAAAACAGCCTGTTCCTTCCAATTCTCTTAACCAGGACAGCAGACAAATTGTCTGTTTTCAATCAGCTTCACTGGGGCTCTACATGACAGATCTCAAAAAGTACCATAAACACACATACACAAATAGAAACTTTTTACTTTCTTTGTGATATGGCTTATATTTCTATATAAGAATATATCATCTTTGCAACTCAAAAACATGACTAGTTTCATTAAATGAAAAATATGAAGAAAGACCAGGTGCTGCGGCTCACACCTGTAATCCCAACACTTTGGGAGGCCAAGGTGGGCAATCACTTGAGGTCAGGAGTTCGAGATCAGCCTGGCCAATATGGCAAAACCCGGACTCTACTAAAAATACAAAAGTTAGCCAGGTATGGTGGCATGTGCCTGTAATCCCAGCTATTCTGGAGGCTGAGGCAAGAGATTCACTTGAACCCTGGAGGCAGAAATTGCAGTGAGCCGAGATTTTGCCACTGCACTCCAGCCAGGGTGGCAGGGTGAAACTTCATCTCAGAAAAAATAAAAAGTGTGTGTGTGTGTGTGTGTGTGTGTGTGTGTGTGCAGAGAGAGATTTAGAATTCAGAAATCTTACTTGAAAAGAATTCATTCGAATGGGCTAGGAATGGTGAGAACGGGTAGAGCAAAAGTTCTTTAAGATTTTGGAAATAAAGTATTATGAGAACAAATACCCCAACAATCAGCTTAATATATAGAAAAGACAATGAGAAATCATCCAGATAAAAATAAGAAATTTTAGTGACAGCTGAAACAGGGAGGAAGAGTGGGAGGAGAGTAAAGTTCAAGAGCAAGGATCTTGGGTAGGAATTCAATGTTGAGTATTCTTAATGGACAAAGTTTAAATTTTTTCTGGAGTGAATTTGGAAATATGTTATTTCATAATGAATGATTTACACATAATAAAGTCTAGGTATATCAGACATTTTACATACAGATTAAAGGATTTAAATCTGTTGTAAAAGTATATAAAATTTTAAAAAAAATCTTCAAGACCCCTCCTGCATTCCCTCCCAGTAAATGACTTTGACCCCTACTTAGAGAAAATGAAGTTTATGAGGTACAAATTCCCTCCCACTACAAATTCACTTATACTCATATCTACCTTCTGGCTCTTCCTGAAGCCAAGCTCCAACAACGTCCTGAATCCCATGCTCCTGCCATCTTGGTTCAGTAGTCACTCCCTGCCCCATCACTAGCTCTTTCCCAAGGCAAGTGGCAAGATCCCAGTCTTCTCTGTGTGGAAGACTCACCTTCCACTGTGAATCTCATTCTAGAGCTCTCTCTGGTCTTTTCTGTACTTCTCAGCTTCTTGGAAATCTTGTCAATATCTGATGTTCCCACTTCTGTGTCTCCTGCTTACTGGGCACACCTCTGCCTCTGTGTATTTGCAGCTACCCTTTCCCTGACCTTCACGTGGCAGGACCACTTGTGATCTCCTGACTGTCAAATAACTGATACTTCTCAGTCTCTCTTACTGGACTTTTCGGAGGCATAAAATATCATTAATCCTCCCTTCTTTTTAAAACTCTCTCTGTCCTTAGCTTCCCCATCCCGGCATCCATCCCCGGCTTGCGCCCAAACCTTTTGCCCTACTCTTCTCCCATTTCCTCTGTAGTCTCCTCTTCCCCTATCCCTGCTCATCTGCTGTTCTCCGTATTGCTTTTCTCATCTGCTTGAGCTGATATATTCAACACCCACAACTTTAATTATTTCTTCCATGCTGATGACACTCAAATCTATAACTCAATATCTTATCTTTCTCCTGGACTTCAGATCTAAATATTCAACTGAATAGCTTCATCTGATGTCCCAAAGGAACTCTCAAATACATGTCAAAAACAGAATGCTGTCAACCTGTACACACATTCTCTTCCTCATACATCTCTGCATTCACTTAGTCATGCAGACAATATACCTGGAGTCATCCTAAATCAGCTCTTCTCACTTCTCATAGTTGTATGTTGAAATCACCTCGGGCAAAGCTGAAAAACACTGTCCTAAATGGTGATTCTCAAATATCAACATGCAAATAAAACCCTTGTTAAGATGCATTATCTGATGCAGTAGGTCTGGAATGGAGCCAGACATTCTACATTTCTAATAAACTTCTAGGTGATGCAGATACTCCTGGACCTCAGGCAATACTTTCAGGAACAGTGGAGCCAGCAGTACCAGCAGCCCCTAGGAATGTGTTACAAATGCCAGCTCTCAGATTCAATCCTGGCTCTACTGAGTCAGAAATCTGTGGACTGGGCCCTGGGCAATGCAATCTGTGTTTTAACAAGTCCTACAAATGATTCTGACACATGCTCAAGCTTGAGAACTACTATTCTGGATGATCTTCCTCTATACATGAAGACTTAAGGACTGAAGGACTAAACCGCTGATTCCACGTGCTCACTCTTTGCATATCTGTCCCTTCTTTTCTGTCGTCCATGCTTTTAATCAATTTTGTCTTAAAAACTATAATTATCTTTTATGCAGATAAACAGTTTCCTAACCCAGCCAGATGTGTACACTGTATTCCAATGCTTCTTATCTGTCTACTTGAGGACTTGTCTCTTGCAATGATCCCCCGTTCTCCTCATTACTTGGTTGTTTTCTCTTTACTAAATCATTCTCATCAGAAAAAAAATTGCTATAATATCTTCCATTAAAAATATACCCCAAGCCTGGGCAACATAGGGAGACCCTCTCTCTATAAAAAGTTTAAAAATTAGCTGGGCATGGTGGTGCACGCTTGTATTTCCAGCTACTTGTGAGGCTGAAGTGGGAGGATTATTTGAGCCCAAAGGTTGAGGCTACAATAAGCTGTGAGTGCACCACTGCACGCCAGCCTGGACAACAGAGCACAGACGCTGTCTCAAAACCGTTTTTAAAATACCTTCTTTTGGCCCTATATTTTCTTTCAGATGCTGGTTATTTTCCAGGTGCTACCTGGAAAATATTTTCATTTTTTAAAAATGTGGCCACACTCACTTTTTCAACAACCTTATTTTCCTTGTTTTTTTTTAGGTTTACTCCAGTCAGGTTCTCATCAAAACCTAGTTATAGAGTATATAACTAGGTATAGAACTGGTAGGTTAGCAGGCATGCATATAGCAAGCTTCAGTAGATAATGACAAAGAACTTTCCAAAGGTATTGTGCCAATTTACACTCCCACAGATGGTGCAAGAGAGTTTCTTTTGTTTGTTCCACATCTTTGCCCAAATATTTTCTGTCTTCTTAATTTTTGCCATGCTGGTGTGTGTAGAGTGGTATCACATTACGGTTTCATTTTACATTTCTTTAATGACTCATGCAGATGAGTATCTTTTTACATGTTTACCGGCCATTTGGATACACACTTTTGTGAAGTAGTTCTTCATTCTGTTGCCTGGTTCTTTTTCCTATTGGATTATATGTCTCTTCCTTATTGATTTTTGAGAGTTCCTTATACATCCTAGGTGTAAGTCTTTAGCCAGGATATGTATGAAGACAATCTTCTCACATTTTATGATTAGCTTTTCACTCTCTTAGTAGTGAAATTCAGAATACAGAATAAATTCTGTATTTCTTTTCTATAAAAAAGAAATACAGAATTTTAATATGTTCCAACTTCTCATTTTTTTTTCTTTTAGGGCCTTTGGTGCTATGTGTAAGAGAAAAAGATGACGATCACATTCTCCTATAGTTTTCTCTAAGATCTTTATTGCTTTATCATTCATATTTAGATCAGCAAACTATCTAGCATTATTATGTATAGCGTTAGATGGGGCCAAGACTCATTTTTTTCCATGTAGATATCTGACTGATTGCCACCATTGATTGAAAACAACTTCTACTTCCCCCTGCATTGGAGTGAACCATGATGTTTTATGTGCCTCTGTGTGTGCTAGATGCCTTCCTGGAATGACCCTCAGTCTTTCCTGCTTGAGAAACTCCCAATCTGTTTACAGGACCTGGCATCTTGCCTTCTGGAGACGTCAGGCCCCTTTGAGCCCCCTGCTTCCAATACAGAGACTACCAGAGGCTGCCAAGGACAGGGCATTTGAAGCATCTATTCTGGTAGGAGGAGGATTTACCACTGATACTGTTTAGAATTCTCAGTACATAGTGACAATAAAAAGGAGTAACTTTTAATTGGTATTTTTATTGTTTTAAAATTTTTTATAAACCATGTATCCCCTTTCTGCCTGCTCCTGGGTGGATCCCCCCCACTTCCTTACCTTCGGTGCTCTACTGAAGTCCCATGTATTGAGTACCCATTAGGTGTCTGCCAGACACTGATCCAGGTGCTCTGTATATACAGGTCTAGCATCCCAAATCCAAAAACCTGGAATCTGAAATGCTCCAAAATCCAAAGCTTTTTGAGCACCAACATGATACTTAAAGGAAATGCTCAAATGCCACAATCCAAAAGAAACCACAATCAAAAACATGGTGCCAAGCATTTTGGATAAGAGATACTCAATCTGTATTACTTCTAGTTTCAAAGCAAAGAGTGTTATTCCCTCATGCCACCACTGTACCCTGTGAATTCTATAATTTTAGTAAATGTCACAGCATAGAGTAATTGCTCACTTAAATATTAATCTTCCCACTAGGTTCTGAATTTGTTAAGGGTAGGTACTATGTACCTACTAGAATGTCTGCCAGAGAGCTGTGGTTTGGTAAATGTTTATTACCTTATAATTTTTAGTGGCTGAGGGAATTCTTGATGATTATATTGAGCAGAGGGTCTAAGAAAAAAAAGCAGTCTTTTTGAAGTATTTTTTGATTACAAAACAGAAAAATGTAACTATAGCACATTAAATGACATTTCCTATTTTAATCTCTCATAAAGCGCAATCAGTTACAGTTAAGTTTCTTTCTGTACAAAATTCCTTTTTCTGATTTCTCAATTTATAAGAGATCAACAGTGTCAGATTGAGGCCGTCATATCAAATGCAGTTCAGCCTGCTTATAAAAATACATTTACAGAGTTCTATCAACATTTGTCATCAATTCAGAGAGACATGACAACCTTAGCTAGATTCCTGCAAAAAAATGTAAATGAAGAGCAATATAAGCCAAGCTCTTCCCAGTGCTATTAGAAAAACATATGAATTAAAAGAAACATTTGAGTGGCTGGGTCATCACTGTAGAACGGCCTGTGCACCATTTAAATGGCGGAGTAAGAACTAGATTTCCAGAGCTTGTCACATTTACTTTTAGAAAATGACGTTTTTCCAGTGAGTGGAGATGGACTGATTTGAGTGGAGGGACATAATCCCATTACAGTCTGCAACGATTTACCACAGGTCATGATAACAAAAGTAGGTTTTTCATAAGAATTTCAGTCTACTCATCTCAGAAACACATAAAGCAATGAATTTCAAATAAAAGAGAAAGCACTAATAAACTCTGAATTTACTATCCATGCCTTTCCAAATATTTGAGAATGAAATGCTTATTCAGTGAGATTCTAACCATCTGTACCACCTGGGATGTGTGTGTGTGTGAGCACATGAAACTATGGCTGACCCTTGAACAACGGTGAGGCTAGAGACACCAATGCTTGCACAGTCAAAAGTCCGAATTTGGCTTTCACTCCCAAAAACTTAACTACCAGTAGTCTAATGTTGATCAGAAACCTCACTGGTAACATAAACAGATGATTAACACATATTTAATCTGTTATATGTACTATATACTGTATCCTTACAATAAAGTATGCTAGAGAAAAGAAAATGTTATTAAGAAAATCATACAAAAGAGAAAATATATTTCCTGTTCATTAAGCAGAAGTGGATCATAAGGGTCTTTATCCTCGTCGTCTTCACTGAGGAGGAAGAGGAGGGGTTAGTCCTACTGTCTATGGGTGGCAGAGGTGAAAGAGGTGGAAGAAGTGAAAGGGAAGGCAGAAGAGGCAGGAGGACTAGGTATAACTTTTACTGAAAAAAAAAAAAAATCTATGTGTAAGTGGACCACACAGCTCAGACTTATATTGTTCAAGGTCAACTGTATATCATAGACACAACTTTAAGGCAAGTGATTAAAACATTTAATCTTTAGGAAGACTTGAACTGTAAGTACCATTCTGCTGTCTGACATTAGAACAGTATTTTGTTAGCAGGCCCTGCATTCTGTATAGCCACAATAACACATAGAGAGATGGGCTGAGGCCATGGATCTTTAAGAGGTATCTGATAATAAGTCTCTCCTCAGAAGCAAAGCAAGATGATAGCTATAAAGGAGCTCTACATTGGACTTTCAAAGGAAAAAAATCTTTTGGGAAACTAGAAACCAGTTAACTCATAAGTTACAAAACCTTTACTATTATTTTTATAGGAACAGGAGAGTCACAAAGACTGAGTTAGAAACCAGGTTGAATAATTCAGCTCTAGTTTACTGTCCAAGGTGCTTCAAAGGAATGAACCTGACAACTGCCGACATCTAAATGTAATATAAAAACTACCACATGCTTTCCACTGATTAATTCTGAATCTCTAGATGAGAGGATAGCAAATGTGTTTACATTATGCGCATACACCAGCAAGCATAAGCAAAAATAAAACATTTCAGGTAAAGATTAATCCCAAGGTATGGTTTTCTTGGTGGGTGTTGAAGACAACATCTAGCTAAAGCAGAGATGGGAAAATGTGTGGAAAAAAGTTAAAATAAATATCAAGAAACAACAGAGTAGAGAACAAATCCCAGGGATCACCAAGCCCAAACTTTTGACTTCAGGTTGTTAACCCTGCATATCGACAGAATATTAATTTCACTTTTCCTTTCTTTTCTTCAGGTTCTGTTAATCCTGCATATTGACAAAGTATTAATTTCACTTTTCTTTTCTTTTTTTGATGGAGTCTCATTCTGTCGCCTAGGCTGGAGGGTAATGCCAGTATGTTGGCTCACTGCAACTTCTGTCTCTTGGGTTCAAGTGATTCTGCTGCTTCAGCCTCCTGAGTAGCTGGCACTACAGGCATGTGCCACTACACCAGGCTAATTTTTTGTATTTTTAGTAGAGACAGTGTTTCACCATGTTGGCTAGGCTGGTCTTGAACTCCTGATCTTAAGTGATTCACCCACCTCAGCCTTCCAAAGTTCTGGGATTACAGGTGTAAGTCACCACGCCTGGCCTTAATTTCACTTTAATTCTTATCTTATAATCCTTCTACCAACCTCAGCAATTTATTCTAATGACACGCTTTAGTCTCCAGATGAGGAAAACATTTAATGGATAAATGGAACTCATACTGAATGTTTATAGTTGGAAGTAGAAAGGGACACACTGAAAGATGAATAATAATGTAAGAAGAAGCTAAAACAAAAGTGTAAGTCCAGAATTCTGATTCCTCAAAGATTACACTTACTCCTTTAATGTACAACCACGAAAAGCTAGAAAAAGGAAAGCTTGCACAGGCAGCAGCATGGTCAGTGTGCTTCCTGCATCCTCAGAGTGCGTCAGGGTTCACACAAAGTAAAGTTAAAAAGAAAATCTTCGCAATGATATTTTGTAACTGCCTTTCTGTAATGTCCCAAATATGCAAAGAGACCATAAAAAAACACTACGTTAGCATGATTATTTCTCTTTTCTCTGGAATATTAGGCCCTTGAGAAAAAGCATACAAACGAATTATGCCATTTGCAAGACTCATTACAATTAAAAGCTTTAAATTTTCTTAAAGTGTTTCCAGGTTGTGTTTTATTTAGACTCTTTATTGCTCCCAAAATAAGTTCTTCTCCATAATTATAAGTTAATAAAAATCCTCAGGATGTTTTTAGCTTTAAAAAGACAATCTTCACCCATTCAAACCTTGAATTAGGATTTAGGCTGCAAGGATACGGAGCTTCCCGCTGTATAAGGACCAGATGTATTTCAGTGGGAGTGCAGCTTGATCCCTGGTCACCCCCGAGGCATCTAAGGCAGAGAGACTTTGCAAAGTGGAATGAACACATCTGTGCTGTTACCATCCCCTTATTATAGACAATTGCTTGTTTTCTGTAAGCTTTTCTCACTCTCATGTATCTTCCTGGGTCAAATCTCAAATCTCAGATATCATCAAGTTCTTGTCACTAACATGTACACATGTTGTTTATTCTCTAGAAACAGCCTTCACTTAAAAAACAGTAGCATGAATGGAGGGTAAAGGAAGTCACATCATCCTTGCTCCTCAAGCCCTTGATCTCTGTTTAGGATGAACCCATGGTCCATCATTTTTTCTTCTTCAAGTAAGTGAATTCAGAGCTGCCCATGGCCCAGTCCCATGCCCACAATCCTCTTCCTCCGCTTATCCTTAGACTTCCATTTATATATATATGTAAAAATGTGTATAAGTATATATATGCACATATGTATATATGTGTATGTATATATACATATGTGTGTGTATATACACACACACACACACACACATATATATACACACACACACACATATTTTTTTTCTACTCCATTTCCTTTACTTAAGCCTCAATTTAAATGTCACTTCCTCAAGGAGCCCTTCCTTTTCCCTCAGATCTAAATTAAGACTCCCTTGTACTCCCTTCCAACCCCCTATATGTTTCTTTCATTGTACTTTCCCCATAGGATGAATAACCATTTCTCCAGAGGGCTGCAGCTGCAGCCAGGGGGGCCAGGGCCGTCCTTCTCAGTCACAGTCAGCATTCAGCACTGGACTTTGTCCACAGCGGCCACACAGAAAACCTCAGGTAGCACACCTGATTAACTGATGCATGAATAACTTAATTAAGAAGATGCCTAGTAGAACAAAGTCTGAGGAGAAGCTGGTGCTTTCCCGCGGTGGGTACTGCTGCTTTTGCAGGGTACTGGATTTGCGTCTAGCCAAAGCATTTTATTTTCTCAGAATATCTGCTCTTTAGGTCCCGACCATCCTACACAGTTCCAGGGACACAATAAATAAATTTTGAATGAATTAATAGACATTATCAGGTTCAACATCAAGGTAAATTTCTCAAAGAAATGCAAGATGGGAAAGAGCAACGTTAGGGAGTCAGAATATTAAAGTTTATGTTTTTCAAGGAATAAAAACTTTCTTTTGTTTCATTAGTGGGTTTTTACTTTGGCATCATGCTGAGAAAATTCTTTTTCTCTTCCTCAACCAAGATGATATAACTTGACCTACATTTTCTTGCAGTGCTATTCTGGTTTCTTTCTTCTTCCTTCCTTTCTAAAAACATTTTAAATCTTTAATACGTCTGGAAATTCATTTGATACAAAGTCCCACTCCAATATTTTTAATGTTCATTTCCCCAAAACCATTCCGTTAATTTTTTTTTCATTAGTTCAGTGGGAATAAAAGTGTGTCCTTCACATTTCCTCAAAAAGCGGGAGAAACTCCTGGCAGAATCAGTGTGATATGTGCCTTCTCTTCTTGACAGAAAGGTCCTCAATTAACACCAAGCCATAATATAGTTTAAAACTGAAAAAGCAAATGGAATCATTCGTACATTTTTCACATGAAAAAGGTTAGATCAACATTTTTACATGAAGAGGGTTAAGAGAGAATTCCAAATGCTCTCACTGTGGCCACATGGTAGACAGAGCTTCTCGCTAGAACAACCATCCTGCCAATAGCAAGGACAAGGTGCTTACTTTTGCATCCTTAACATGCGGAACAGTGCCTAGGACATGGCAGGTGCTCAATAAATGTCCAATTCAGAAGAGTGTCATTTGTATGTTACTTAAATTACAGGGTTACTTAAAAACACTATTTCTATTTTCTCCATGGCATTTCCATATATTATCCTATCATAGAGAGCCATGAAGGTTAAGGTACTTCAGGTAAGATTCCAACAGACCTACTTTAGGGAGACTGAGTCAGGGCTCACCACAGTGGCTGCATCAACTGCAGCTAATGACTAACATTATTCTTCAAAATGCCCTCTTTGGCCCCTCCCATGTTTGTTGTGTGAACACAGCCCAAAGCCACTGCAGGGCTGTCCTGCCTATAGCACATGCTGCATATTCAGACTTGCTGATTTTTAGTGTTAGTTTTTTAAGTACTCCTCTCACTACTGACCATTAATTTTAGCTCCATATTGCATTAGGTTTATCAGCAGTTTAAGAGAATTCTAATGGGCCTTGGATAAACACCCTGAGGCTTGCTGGAGAGCTGGAATCTGAGGCTGGCAGATAACCGTTGAACTCTGTCCCCAAGTCCTGTCTTTCTTTCTCTCTTTTTTTTTTTTTTTTTGAGATGAAGTCTCACTCTTGTTGCCCAGGCTGGAGTGCCACGGTGCAACTCACTGCAACCTCTGCCTCCTGGGTTCAAACAATTCTCCTGCCTCAGCCTTCCAAATAGCTGGGATTACAGGCGCCTGCCACCACGTCCGGCTAACTTTTGTATTTTTAGTAGAGACAGGGTCTCCCCATGTTGGCCAGGCTGGTCTCGAACTCCTGACCTCAGGCTATTCGCCTGCCTCAGCCTCCCAAAGTGCGGGAATTACAGGAGTGAGCCACCGCACCAGGCCTAATCCTGTCTTTCTTAATGCTAGCCCAGGTTGGCCTGAGTTTCTCCAGACCTCCCTCTGCTACAAGCAGAGGTATCTGAATTCCACTTTTCTTTTTCCCTGCCGCAAGGTAACTTGGCCTCACTGCCAAACCCCTGTGGCCACCTCCAGCTTTGTGGAGACTGACACAGAAAGATAAGTTTCCCAGTGGACTAGAGGAGATCAGCCAGAGTGTGAGAGTACCTGGCAGAGAGGAAGGGAAAACGTGGGGAAGAGAAGGTGAAGGAAAATAATAGCAACAGAGAGAATAATTAATAAAGCAGGCTTCCAACTAACAAGCTGGCTTCTAAAAACCCAGTGCAAGCCATTTATTTGGCATTTGAAATGTACCTTCTCATACTAGTATCACAGCACATGGTGACTATGTTACTCTGCTAGTGCTAGCTCAGTTTATGGTTCAAACCATTTTAGTCACTTTGAATTAAAAACACTTTGGAGAGTTTTCCAAGTCTCCAACGACTTTCTAAAGCTAGCATCTTTTTTATGCGGGGATAAAGGGGAGGTAAGGAATACATCCTTCCTCTTCTAGCCATGGCAAAGTAAGTCTCTTTCCAAAGACCCCAGCACAGCCTTTATGCTCTGAAATCAGACAATCCCTCTCATGCCATATTCCTTTAACCTAGCACTATATACATTTGAAAGGACTTTTACATATGTTATGGGGTTTCACTTAATTACTGTGCAAATTCTGTGAAATAAGGCATTCGGATGGCACTATGATCTACTGATGAAAATTTCAAAACTGTATGACATGTACAACCAGATTATAAAGGGCCACAACTGCCTAGCACAACGGGTGAAACAAGACACAAAGTCAGGTGGAAAATGATGGGCAGAGGTGATCTCAAAAGTTTCTTCTCGTGTGCCTCTTCTCAGGGGTAACTGAGGATGAGCTTCACTCCAGAAAAGGGAGTAAACAGCAAACAGGAACTCGCAGCAGGTTCCAGGAGGGAGTCAGGGAGGGAGGATGGAGCTAATAGGGTATCCGACAGATTGACTTGTGTGGAAAGTTGGAACGAGAAATATGCTACAGAGCTATTGGAAAGACAATAAAATACAAAAACAAACATTTGAATAAGAAAGATAATAGAGTTCTGTACTACTGGACTCAGAGGTGAACAACATTTAGACTTAACAGTTAAAAAAGCCTTAGTAGAAGTTCAACAAAAATATTGAAACTGTATTAGAAGGAGGAAAGGGAAAATGTTCATGCATAAAGGAAGATAAATTCTTATCTTTTATAATGGAAAGTCAGTAGATAAACAAATCTAAAATACCAAGAAGTGGCAGAACACGCACATGATTATTATTTAGAAGAACACAAAAAGAGATACCTAAAGAACAGAAAGTAATTTTTTTCTGTACAGGGAAAATCAGAAATGGGTGGACAGGAGTCTGTTTCTTTTTATGACAACTTGTTCTATTTGATTTTTAATACTATGTATTATTTTGATATAAGCAAAAAATACATTATAAAAAGCAAGATCTCTCAGAATCATGTCTATCCATAGAAACTAGTCTATTTGTAAACTGATAGATAAGATTTGCTAAAATGCAAACTAAATTTCATTTAAGAATTGCAAATTTGGGACTCATTAGTGAATGTTTTATAATAGTGGATTTTTAAAACTACAATTTAAATAGATGTTTAATTGATGTGTTTCATAATGTATCTTTTATTAATTTATTCTAATGCTTCCAAAAATATAGCTTAAGCTTTTCAGTACTATACAAAGGTACATGTGAATCCTTCAAACTACCCTTTACTTCAAGAGGCTTTTTATGCCCTCATCAGCCTATAGAAAACCTTCCTTTGGTGAATTTATAAATCATTAATCATTCATTTTCTCCTCCAATGTTTATTGACTATCTGCCATGCACCAGATACCAATGCAACATTTGATTATATAATTCCATATATTTTCCATTTTATATGCATATCAATAAGTTGGAAAGGCTTAAATAATGATACATAAAATTAATTGTAAGACCCTCACTTAGGATAACAGCCTTCTACATCTTTCTTTTTTCTTTGTTTTTTAAGAGAAAGAGTCTCGGCCAGGTGCAGTGGATCATGCCTGTAATCCCAGCACTTCGGGAGGCTGAGGCAGATGGCTCACTTGAGGCCAGTAGTTCGACACCAGCCTGGCCAACATAGCGAAACCCTGTCTACTAAAAGTACAAAAATTAGCCCGGCGTAGTAGTACATGCCTGTAATTCCAGCTAGTAGAGTGGCTGAGGCACGACAATTGCTTGAACCCAGGAGCAGAAGTTGCAGCGAGCTGAGCTTGCGCCACTGCACTCCAGCCTGGGTGACAGAGTGAGACTGTCTCAAAAAAAAAAAAAAAAAGTCTTGTTATGTGGCTCCAACTAAAGTGGGAGCGTGCAGTGGCTATTCAATAGGCTCTGTCACAGTGCACTACAGCCTCTAACTCCTGGGCTCACATGATCTTCCTGCCTCAGCCTCCCAAGTAGCTGGGACTACAGGCACATACCATCTTGCCCAGCGACTGTTTGTCTTTCCTGCAGGGTGGAACACAGTGTCACAGCCCACATTACTGTATGTGTGTAACAGTCACAACTCTTCTACTGTGACACGGCTATAGGTTTATTTACCAGATCATAAGCTTTTTGATGACAGAAACTGTATCTTAGTCATTCCTATGTCACTGGTTCACAGGGCTTGGCATATTGTAGGAACTCAATAATTATTTTCTGAATAAGTGAATAGCATTTTCTTTTTTTTGAGACGGAGTCTTGCCCTGTTATCCATGCTAGAGTGCAGTGGTGGTATCTTGGCTCACTGCAAACTCTGCCTCCTGGATTTGAGCAATTCTCCTGCATCAGCCTCCTGAGTAGCTGTGATTACAGGCATGCAAAGCCATGCCCGGCTAATTTTTTGTATTTTTAGTAGAGACAGGGTTTCAGTATATTGGCCAGGCTGGTTTCGAACTCCTGACCTCAAGTGATCTGCCTGTCTCAGCCTCCCAAAGTGCTAGGATTACAGGTGTGAGCCACCACACCCAGCCTCCATAAGCATTTTCTACATGAACAAACAAGTAAGTAAATGAATCTCAATACTGTACTTATTATTTGTGTCAATCTCTTGTAACTCCATAATAACCCATTTTTACGGTAAGAGTACAGTCACCAAATCAGGTCACTATTTTAAATTCTTAAAAGCCAAGAATTATAATATTATGGAAATATTACCTTGGAGGACCATGGGAACTGTGACTCAACCCCAATATTTGCTTTTCAAAATAATATAATTCCTTTGGAAGGTTTTAAGATAAAACAAATTTTCAATCAGATCTAATTTTGTACTCCTTTATGACAGGGATCAATCAATAAAGTCATTTGTCTGGAATTATTATCATGATTCAGGAAAATTAATTTGTTTTATTTTCTAAAAATATAAGTGGTCCTTTAACATTTAGTCTCAAAAACTCCAAGCTAAAATAATATGGTGTTGTCTATAGTACTGTCTGCTGTCATGTTCAGTATGATTAACTTAGATTGGTGGAAAATATGGCAATTTTATGAAGAGCAACTTCACACATACACATTAATGTAACTCAGTTATGTCCACAAGACCACCATGATTCATTCGATGCTGAACTATACCATAAGTGATAGAATTTTGTTCTCCTAATTCAAATATTGGTGAAACAGCATATCAAGGTTGGGAGGAGATATTTACTTTCAATAAATTAGTCTCCAAGGTAAAGAACTAAAAAAGATATGTTTCAATTTGAAGTCTTCAACTTCAGTTATAATATCTATTCCCATTTATCATAGTCCGAATTTTATGCCAAAATTAATTTGGTATCTCTACATTCTACCAAGTAGAAATACATATTTAAAGTATGCAGAAAGGAAAGTAAACCAAAAGGAAGTACATGCACTGAGTTTAAAGATTGTTCCAGCAACTACAGAGTGGTGATGTTTAAATTAAAGGCAGTTCAGCATTTGTGAGTCTCCCTCTTTATACCACGCACTGCCGTGAGCACTGGAGGAGGAGCATGAGCAAGCAGACGTGGAGCTCAGTCTACCTTAGGCACCAGTGGTTATAAGTGGTTACGAAAGGGAGGTTCAGGGAGCAGCAGGGAAGCTAGTCAGGTTTAGGTGGTCACGGCAAGAACTTCTCTGGAGGGGCTGATTTTAAACAGACTTGGGCTGGGCGCAGTGGCTCACGCTTGTAATCCCAGCACTTTGGGAAGGCAAGGTAAGCAGATCACTTGAGGTTAGGAGTTCAAGACCAGCCTGGCCAACATGGTGAAACTGTGTCTCTACTAAAAATACAAAAATTAGCTGGGTGTGGTGGCATGTGCCTGTAATCCCAGCTACTCAGGAGGCTGAGGCATGAGAATCTTTTGAACCCGGGAGACAGAGGTTGCAGTGAGTCGAGATCACGTCACTGCACTCCAGCCTGGGTGACAGAGTGAGACATAGTCTCAAAAAAACAAAAAACAAACAAACCAGATACCTGAAGCATGAGCAGCCTGGTGTTAGTCTGGTGAAGCTGGAGGAATGGCAGCCCTAGTCAAGGAAGGAGAAAGGTGAGCAGAGGGAGAGTGTGGTGTGTTTGAGAAGCCACAAGAATGCCTAGAATTGATTGTAGCAAGTTTGCATCAAACCAGGGAAGAAAGCCTTGTAGTGTTAGCATGGGAAGATGGCATGTCAGACTTTACAGGACTGTAGCCATATGGCTCTTCTGGATAGTGATAATTGCAAAAACAGCCTCAGAATCACATTCAGGCTGCACATGACTGCCCACCCAGAATGAGAGCAATGTGGGTAGTGAGATGACCTGGGCTCTGGTCACTCACTGGCCACAAAATCAGTGGGACCCAAGTTATGTTTCTGTCCCTAGGCTTCAGTTTCCATCTAGGTAAAATGGTGGAATAGGAGTTTATAAACTCTAAGACAGGGGCAACATATATGTCTTATCTTACCGTTCCGATTGATTAGAAATGTCTGCTGCCAGCCCAGTTCTAGGACTCTGTCTCAGTTAGTGATGTCTGCCCTGGAACCACTGTGTTCCAGCTGCATGCTACACACTGGCTAGTCCTGCTCTGTCCCGCCTTCTTTCCCAGTGACAATATTCTGTGCTCCTATGAGAAAGAAGACGTGAGCATCGCTTTCACATGAAAAGCTGTGTTCCTGACCTGAGTTTCCTGTGCATGTTTTGTTGCTGATGGAAAAAAATAGAGTCAAAACGTAAAAGGCAGAAGTCCAGGAAGAAGAGGCAAGAAAACTCAGGACACAGCACCAGAATGGGTAACTGGGCTTAAATCATTTTTAAATTTTATGTCTGTAGGTTTTCCTTCTAATACACCTAATTTTGAAATGGAATCTGTTTTTCATCATGTGCCTAATTTGTCAAACCTATGTGATTCCTGGCTAGATTTCAGGCTGCTTATAAATAGCTAGTGTAGGCAAGTGAGAAACTTCCACAGAGCCTCTGCCTGACACTGTGTAAGCAAGTATGGACCCCTCCCAGCCTACATCTACCGGATACACAGGGACTCAGTGCCACCCACTCACTCACCCTCTGAGAGGGGAAGTCAGACACAAAAACACTCACTGTACTTGTTCTTGAATCTTGTACTAAAAAAGCCATGTAGGCTTAAAATAGCTAAATGATTTTCATTTAAATGGGGCTGTCTTAGATACAGGGGAGGGAAAAAAAAACAGGTTGTTAATGGCCCACTCCTATCTTTCACTGCTGAATTCTATACTCTGAACTGCCATAATAAGGGAAGTGCAAGTCTAATCTGTCTCATTTTCCTTTCCTTCAGCTTCACAAGTTCTCTTTGTTCACCCCAAGGTACTTAAATATGTACATAAAAACATAGGCTTGGGCGTGGGCATAGTTTAAGAATAGGTATAGGGAAAGGTATAGGTGGAGGTAAAGGTAAAAGTGTAGGTATAGTTATTGGTATAGGGAAAGGTATAGGTACAAATGAAGGCATAGGTATAGATAAAGGTAGAGGTATAGATACAGGTACAGGCAAAGATTAGGTATAGGTAAAGATAAAGGTATATATAGAAGTAAAGGTAAAGGTATAGAGGCTAAGTATTGGTATGGGTATAGGCAAATGTTTAGGTTACAAACAGGTAAACGTATAGATATAGACAAAAGTAAAAGTATAAGGAAATTTATAGATATAGGTAAAGGTAAATGTCTAGGTACAGGTACAAATATAAATACAGATAGGCAGTTAAAGCTTCACGGTAGCTCATGCCTGTAATCCCAGCACTTTGGGAGGCTGAGGAGGGCGGATCATGAGGTCAGGAGATCAAGACCATCCTGGCCAAC
>NW_016107357.1:13927815-14027560 GCF_001604975.1 Cebus imitator
AAAAAAAAAAAAGAAAAAAAAAAGAAAGAAAAAGAAAAGCTTCTTACTTCAAATCTCCATCAACTAACTTGCCAATAACATCAAAATATTAAACTCCAAACACTCCACTAATTTCACCAACATTTAGTCTTTCTAAAGGTTTCTGAATGAAAGGGAAATATAACCTAAAGGCTGCAGAAGTTCTATAGAAACTGGTCTTCTTCATCAAGCTCCTCTATGTATCCACAAGCAGTCACCTGTTGGGGTAGGGACTTTACAAGTGGACTGTAAAATATACAAACCCAATTATAAATAGAACCTTCTCTGAGTCTATCTTCTTTCAGTTTTTATAATACTGATAATAATTTACATTTAAGTAGCACTTGAAATTTTACAGAACATTTAAAACTATGCAGCTCCATTCTTATGCTAGCTCCTGATTCCGCAGCTGGGAAGAGTAAGTCTCCAAGGGAGAGAAGTTTGAGTTACCCTCTGCACTTCTAAACCCCAGCAGGCTGACGAGGCCATCTTTCTCCACTGAACAAGCCGGTTTTTCTACTTGGGCTGTTTCTAACTAAGGTGGCTCCTTGTGCCCACCCAGAGATGCTCGTTACGGAAGCACTCTCTATTCTGGATAGCATCTTCAGTGACTCTTACGTATTTATTTTAAAAATTATTTCTCCCTTTTCCTTTTGTCACAACAGTCTACTAAAGTTGCTGGTGACAAATTTGGCTGAGTTCAGTACTTTAAGTCCACAAAACTTGGTGCCCCTCACTTATCTTTTATGCCTGGACATACAGACAATTAGATACTAACAACTGAGAAGTTACAATAGGCTAAACAGCTCTATGCAGAATCAGCAGCATTAGACAGCACAGTTATAATCTGTGAGCAATAACTTTGATGAGTCTAAAACTGTGGATAAATCAGTGTTCTTCCACCCATTCAAGCATAGAACAAGGGAATTACAGAGCAAAGAAAGACCTAGCAGAAAATTCCTAAAAGACTTCTTTTTATTTTAATTGTACTTTAGGTTCTGGGGTACATGTGCAGATATCATGCAGGATTGTTGCACAGCTACATACATGGCAAGGTGGTTTGCTGCCTCCATCCCCCATCACCTATACCTGGCATTTCTCCCCATGTTATCCTTCCCCACCCTCCCCACCCCCTGATGTCCCTCCCTAGCCCCCCCCAACGGACCCCAGTGTGTGATGCTCCCCTCCCTGTGTCCATGTGTTCTCATTGTTCAACACCCACCTATGAGTGAGAACATGTGGTGTTTGATTTTCTGTTCTTGTGTCAGTTTGCTGAGAATGATGATTTCCAGATTCATCCATGTTCCTACAAAGGACACAAACTCATAGCTTTTATGGCTGCGTAGTATTCCATAGTGTATATGTGCCACATTTTCTTTGTCCAGTCTATCACTGATGGGCATTTGGGTTGGTTCCAGGTCTTTGCTATTGTAAACAGTGCCTCAGTGAACATACATGTGCATGCATCTTTATAATAGAATGATTTCTAATTCTTTGGGTATATACCCAGTAATGGGATTGCTGGGTCAAATGGAATTTCTATTTCTACATCCTTGAGGAATCACCACATTGTCTTCCACAATGGTTGAACTAATTTACACTCCCACCAACAGTGTAAAAGTGTTCCTGTTTCTCCACATCCTCTCCAGCATCTGTTGCCTCCAGATTTTTTAATGATCGCCATTCTAACTGGCTTGAGATGGTATCTCAATGTGGTTTTGATTTGCATTTCTCTAACGACCAGTGATGATGAGCATTTTTTTCATATGTTGGTTGGCCTTGTACATGCCTTATTTTGAAAAGCATCTGTTCATATCCTTCACCCACTTTTGGATGGGTTTGTTTTTTTCTTGTAAGTCTGTTTTATTTCTTTGTAGATTCTGGATATTAGCCCTTCGTCAGATGGGCAGATTGCAAAAATTTTTTCCCATTCTGTTGGTTGCTGGTTTGCTCTAATGATTGTTTCTTTTGCTGTACAGAAGCTCTGAAGTTTAATTAGATCCCATTTGTCTATTTTGGCTTTTGTTGTCATTGCATTTGGTGATTTATTCCTGAAGTTCTTGCCTATGCCTATGTCCAGAATGGTTTTGCCTAGGTTTTTTTCTAGGGTTTTTATGGTGTTAGGTCTTATGTTTAAATCTTTAATCCATCTGGAGTTAATTTTAGTGTAAGGTGTCAGGAAGGGGTCCATTTTCTGCTTTCTGCACATTGCTAGCGAATTTTCCCAGTACCATTTATTAAACAGGGATCCTTTCCCCATTGCTTGTTTTTGTCAGACTTGTCAAAGATCAGATGGTTGTAGATGTGTGGTGCCCTTCTGAGGCCTCTGTTCTGTTCTATTGGTCTACGTCTCTGTTTTGGTACCAGTACCATGTTTAGTTTGAAGTCCTGTATAGTTTGAAGTCACGCAACATTATGCTTCCAGCTTTGTTCATTTTGCTTAGGATTGTCTTGGCTATGCAGGCTCTCTTTTGGTTCCATATGAAGTTTAAAGTGGTTTTGCCCAGTTCTGTGAAGAAGGCCAATGGTAGCTTGATGGGGATAGCATTGAATCTATAAATTACTTTGGGCAGTATGGCCATTTTCACGATATTAATTCTTCCTAACCATGAGCATGGAATGTTTCTCCATCTGTTTGTGCCCTCTCTTATTTCCTTGAGCAATGGTTTGTAGTTCTCCTTGAAGAGGTCCTTCACATCCTTTGTTAGTTTTATTCCTAGGTATTTTACTCTCTTTTGTAGCAATTGTGAATGGGAGTTCACTCTTGATTTGGCTCTCTGTCTGTTATTAGTTTATAGGAAAGTTTGTGATTTCTGCACATTGATTTTGTATCCTGAGACCTTGCTGAAGTTGCTTATCAGTTTCAGGAGATTTGGGGCTGAGACCATGGGGTCTGCTAAATATACAATCATGCCATCTGCAAATAGAGACAATTTGGCTTCCTCCTTTCCTAATTGAATACGCTTTATCTCTTTTTCTTGCCTGATTGCTCTGCCTAGAACTTCCAATACCATGTTGAATAGGAGTGGTGAGAGAGGGCATCCTTGTCTAGTGCCAGATTTTAAAGGGAATGCTTCCAGTTTTTGCCCATTCAATATGATAATGGCTGTGGGTTTGTCATAAATGGCTTTTATTATTTTGTGATATATTCCATTGATACCTAGTTTATTGAGACTTTTTAGCATAAAGGGCTGTTGAATTTTGCCGAGGGCCTTCTCTGCATCTATTGAGATAATCATGTGGTTTTTGTCTTTGGTTCTGTTTATGTGGTGAATTACGTTTATAGGCATATGTTGAACCAGCCTTGCATCCCTGGGATGAGGCCTAGTTGATTGTGATGGATAACCTTTTTGACGTGCTGTTGCAATCGGTTTGCCAGTATTTTGTTGAAGATTTTTGCATCTATGTTCATCATGGATATTGGCCTGAAGTTTTCTTTTTTTGTTGGATCTCTGCCTGGTTTTGGTATCAGGATGATATTGATCTCGTAAAGTGAGTTAGGGAGGATTCCCTCTTTTGTACTGTTTGGAATAGTTTCAGAAGGAATGGTACCAGCTCCTCTTTGTACATCTGGTAGAATACAGCTGTGAACCCCTCTGAACCTGGATTTTTTTTGGTTGGTAGGCTATTAATTGCTGCCTCAACTTCAGCCCTTATTATTGGGCTATTCAGGGTTTCAGCTTCCTGGTTTAGTCTTGGGAGAGTGCAGGTGTCCAGGAATGTTTCCCTTTCTTCCAGATTTACTGGTTTATGTACATAGAGTTATTTGTAGTAATCTCTGATGGTAGTTTGTATTTCTGTGGAATTGGTGGTGATATCCCCTTTATCGTTTTTTTATTGCATCTATTTGATTCTTCTCTCTTTTCTTTTATATTAATCTGGCTAGCAGTCTATTTTGTTGATCTTTATAAAAAAAAAAAAACCAGCTCCTGGATTTATTGATTTTTTTGAAGGTTTTTTTGTGTCTCTATCTCCTTCATTTCTGCTCTGATCTTAGTTATTTCTTGTCTTCTGCTAGCTTTTGAGTTTTTTTGATCTTGCTCCTCTAGGTCTTTCAATTTTGACTATAGGGTGTCAATTTTAGATCTTTCCTCACTCTTATATGGGCATTTATTGTTATAAATTTCCCTCTACACACTGCTTTGAATGTGTCCCAGAGATTCTGGTATGTGTCCTCATTCTTGTTGGTTTCAAAGAACATCTTTATTTCTGCCTTCATTTCATTGTTTATCCAGTTGACATTCAGGAGCCAGTTGTTCAGTTTCCATAAAGTTGTGCAGTTTTGAGTTACTTTCTTAATCCTGAGTTCTAATTTGATTGCACTGTGGTATGAGAGACTGTTATGATTTCTGTTCTTTTTCATTTGCTGAGGAGTGATTTACTACCAATTATGTGATCAATTTTCGAGTAAGTGCGATGTGGTGCTGAGAAGAATGTATATTCTGTGGATTTGGGGTGGAGAGTTCTGTAGATGTCTATTAGGTCTGCTTGTTCCAGATATGCATTCAAGGCCTGGATATCCTTGTTGATTTTCTGTCTCGTTGATCTGTCTAACATTGACAGCAGAGTGTTAAAGTATCCCACTATTATTGTGCAGGAGTCTAAGTCTCTCTGTAGGTCATTAAGAACTTGCTTTATGTAATCTGGGTGCTGCTGTGTTGGGTGCATATATATTCAGGATAGTTAGCTCTTCTTGTGGTATTGATTCTTTTAGTATTATGTAATGCCCTTCTTTGTCTCTTTTGATCTCTGCTGGTTTAAAATCCATTTTATCAGAAACTAGGATTGCAAACCCTGCTTTTTTTGCTCTCCATTTGCTTGGTAGATCTTCTTCCATCCCTTTATTTTGAGTCTATGTGTGTCTTTGCATGTAAGATGGGTCTCCTGCATACAACACACTGATGGGTTTTGACTTTTCATCCAGTTTACCAGTCTGTGTCTTTTGATTGGGGCATTTACAGTTAGCATTATTATTGTTATGTGTGAATTTGATACTGCCATTTTGATGCTAGCTGGCTGTTTTGCCCATTAGTTGACATAGCTTCTTCATTGTGTTGATGCACTTTACCATTTGGTTAATTTTTGCAGTGGCTGGTACTGGCTGTTCCTTTCTATGTTTAGTGCTTCCTTCAGGAGCTCTTGTAATGCAGGTCTGGAGGTGACAAAGTCTCTCAGTAATTGCTTGTCTGTAAAGGATTTTATTTCTCCTTATGAAGCTTAGTTTGGCTGGATATGAAATTCTGGGTTGAAAGTTCTTTTCTTTAAGGATGGTGAATATTGCCACCCACCCCCCGACCCTTGCTTGTATGGTTTCTGCCAAGAGATCTGCTGTGAGTCTGATGGGCTTCCCTTTGTGGGTGACCCGACCTTTCTCTCTGGCTGCCATTAGCATTTTTTTCTTCATTTCAACCCTGGTGAATCTGATGATTACGTGCCTTGGGGTTGCTCTTCTTGAGGAGTATCTTTGTGGTGTTCTCTGTATTTCCTGTGTTTGAATGTTGGCCTGCTTTGCTAGGTTGGGGAAGTTCTCCTGGATAATATCCTGAAGAGTGTTTTCCAGCTTGGATTCATTATCCTCATTCGCTTCAGGTATACTGATCAAGCGTAGATTAGGTCTTTTCACATAATCCCATATTTCTTGGGGCATTTGTTCATTTCTTTTCACTTTTTTTTTCTCTTTTCTTGCCTTCTCTTTTTATTTCATTTAGTTGATCTTCAATCTCTGATATCCTTTCTTCTGCTTGATCAATCTGACTACTGAAACTTGTGTATGCTTCGCGAAGTTCTCGTGCTGTGTTTTTCAGCTCCACCAAGTTGTTTACGTTCTTCTCTAGGCTGGTTATTCTGGTTAGCATTTCATCTAACCTTTTTTCAAGGTTCTTAGTTTCTTTGCATTGGGTTAGAACATGATCTTTTAGCTCACAGATGTTTGTTATTACCCACCTTCTGAAGCCTTCTTCTGTCAGTTCATCAAATTCATTTTCTGTCCTGTTTTGTTCTCTTGCAGGTGAGGAGCTGTGATCTCTCGGGGGAGGAGGGGCGTTCTGGACTTTGATGATTTCATCCTTTTTGCTCTGGTTTCTTCCTATCTTCATGGATTTATTTATTTTTGATCTTTGAAGTTGGTGATTTCAGATGGGATCTCTCAGTGGATATCCTTTCTGTTAAAGTTGGGGTTATTTCTCCTGTATGAGGCTTTGGTTGTTGCTGTTTTACACAACGGTCAATGCTCCATTTAAGACAGTCTGTCCCTTATTTGCCTGTGGAGGCCGAGGCTGGGCTGCCTCAGTCTTGGCCAGGCTGCTATTTATTCTCCCGCTGGTTTCTGCTTACACAGGTGAGACTTCCCAATGGCGGGCATCTCTCCCTCCACCGAGCGTGCTCATCCCTGATGGAGCTCAATCTGATCTGTTAACTTCGAAACTCTCCCACGGGAGGGCTTCCAATTGCTGGATCTTGTGGGGGTGGGACCTGTATGGCCATATCATCTGACTCCCCACTTACAACCCTCCCTCCTTCTGTGGGACGGGCAGTTCTGTCCCGCAAGCCTTCTTGGTGTTAGTCAAAGTCTCTGCCCAGGTCTGAGCTGACAACTCGAGGCATCGGGCCAGCCAGCGAGGTCGCCTGGGTCTGCACTGAGAACTCAGGGTGGTTCTCACTTGGCATTTTCCTGAACTGTTGGCTGCAGAAGTCACAGAGTAAAGCGCAGTATCTGAATTGGAGTACTGAGGGGATGAAGTCCCCGATCCTCTGTGCCAGATGCACTTCCCGGGTGGGGCAGAGCCCCACCTTGCCTCGGCTCGCACTCTTTGGGCTACTCTCACCACCTTTTTTGGGTTAATCCCACTGTTCAACCAGTCCCTTTGAAATGAACCCAGTTCCTCATTCGGAAATGTGGAGATCACTCTTGTTCTGTGTCACACTCGCTGGGAGCTGCACTCTGAAGTTCCCTTTCAGCCATCTTCAACTTTTTTTTTTTTTTTTTTTTAAATGGAAGCTTTTGTTGCCCAGGCTGGAGTGCAATGGCACAATCTCAGCTCACGGCAACCTCCGCCTCCCGGGTTCAAGCGATTCTCCTGCCTCAGCCTCCCAAGTAGCTGGGATTATAGATGTGTGACCCCACACCTGGCTAATCTTGCATTTTTAGTAGAGATAGGGTTTTACCATGTTGGTCAGGCTGGTCTCAAACTCCCGACCTCAGGTGATCTGCCACCTCAGCCTTCCAAAGTGCTGGGATTATAGGCGTGGGCCACCACACTCAGTCAGAAGACTTTTTATTTAAAATAAATCTATTTCTTCCCTAAGGCTCTGGAATGGTTGTGAATACCAGGCTATTAGATGATCATGGTCAGAGACACCCATAGAAACTGCTAAGTCAGTCAAGTGTAGATATAGGTATAGGCCTAGGTGAACAAAGCAAGCTAAAGAAAATGCAAGGGTTCAGGATTCCTGAAAGTTAATGGTCAGGCCCTGCTCCATCCCCACCATTTCATGAGATATGGGAGCATGGTCAAGTGATGCTCTTCTCAGGCCCCAGTTAGTTTTGGTGTGAACAAAATAATCTTCAAGTCTGAATGATACAATTTTTCCACAATACCAATAGCCAATTAATATTTTTATGAAATATTCTTCTGATTCACCTGGATTTTTTTGTTATGGTTGGCTGGAATTTCTGGAAACAAATACCGTATAATGTTTTGTATATGTTTTCTTTTTTATTGTGGTAAAATATACATAATGTACCATTTACCATTTTCAAGTGTACAGTCCTGTGGCATTAACTATATTTACCCTGTTGCACATGCTCTCCGGTTTGAAGTATACCCACCCTTCCTTTTTTGTCTTTTTGTAAAATGATGGATGTATTACTAACCTCTCAGTTCCCGTTGATGATACTCTTTGTTTTTGAGAATGGGGTGTGAAATCCACATCCAGGGATGATGCTTGCGGAGCTGAGGGAGCAGGTAATGTGTTACAAACCCCACGGCGCCAGCCAAGGCAAACAGCACGATGCTGAGAAATGGCTGCGATAAAAATGGGCAGAATCTCATTATTTAGCCTAGAGGATGGGGAGAGGGATGCCCATGAATAATACATAACATCATTGTCCTTCCACTTTTTCCTCTTAAAGGATACAGACTCAGCTATTGTTTCAGGAGTCTGAAAATGTCTTCCTTATACCATGAAATTGGTTCATGTGGTGGAAACCACTATAAGAAGGAGGGAGAACTAGCCTGCGGAAGTACAGAGGCCAAGAGACTTATGCCCCTTTGGAATACATTTTAAAAATGTTCTAAGGAGGTGAAGAATAACCCATGTAGCTCATAGACATTTCCTCTATGAAAGGGGTGTTCATGGATGGACAATATTTTTGTATAGAGACAGCAACAGTCAGTAAGGACCACAGCCAGGAATCCCATCTGGAGCTCCCACTTTGTTTTCACAACTGAACATCCTTTTCCCATAGTCCTTTTGGCTCTGTGTCCTCCACCTCACCCCTGATACAGTGACTCTTCTCTACTCATAGTAGAGCACTGTCAGCCTGCCTTATCACTATTAACTGTCCTCAGAGTGGATTCCACAAGATGTGCCATCACACTTGCAAACAAAACAGCTCCCCAGATGCAGGAAAGGGTAAGGATAAAGTAATCGAACCCAATCTGTGATGTGAACCAAATCACATCTTGGGCATAACAGTTCACAGCACATGGATGCATTCCCTAAGCCCCTCAATGGGCATTTTGTTTTCTTCCTCTGGCTCACGTGTCTTGTCAATACCCTGTAGCTCCATGACAGCCTTGTTATTAAGGAGAATAAAGGGGCAGGAAGAGTACAAAGTTGGTGGATACATACTCGCAATGACAGGAATACAGTGCTGGCGCTGACTGCAAACGAGAGGACAGCAACCACTGCGCAGACAATGAGATCCCATTTTAAGACATCCGTCTGGAAAGAGAAAACCAGTGGTGAGGGCTGCTCTTCATTTCTCTCAGCAACTCTGTGTGACCCAGTAAATCAAGCAACAGGACGCTAACCCAGGATAAACTGTTTTTCCAGCTCACCACTTACCTGACACACTCAGTGGCACACACTGGATGGGCTGTTCACTAGCTCCTGCTTAGGGAATTTCAGGAAGGCTAAGGTGGGCTGGGGGAGGGTGGCAGAGGAGAGGAATCACACACTGCTAGGTTGGTCTATGTGTGCTAACCACAGAAAGATGAAAGGTTTTCCACGCAAGTAAGAGGCATGATGTTCTTATTGGGTTCTTGTATGTGATCTGTGTTTCCACAAACATATACCAGATACAAGATTCCCAGAGAGCTGCCCAAAGGGACCTTCATTATTAAGATCTGATAAAGAAGCTCAAAATGTTAATCATCTCTACTTGGCGTTAGGGTGTCTTGGATTTTAGCATTCCAACAACCTGGCCAAAGCAAGCAGGAGCCTCTTAGACATTTCTTATTGCTTTGGACTAGACCAGATTTTGCATTTTAATTTACCAGTCAGATCACTGGTGAATTAAAGAAACCACTTCAAAATTATTAAATAAATAAATATATATATATATATATATATATATATGCAATAGGTACGCACATTACATGCAGATAATGAAATGTTCAGCAACTAATAATTTTCCATACAAAACTGAGGTGTAAGCATGGTCTAGGGAAAACAAAGCAAAGTTAAACCCAAGAATGCTGTGAATGCAGATAGACAGAGAATAACCTGTTAGCTCCAACCAAGCAGAATATTGCTGGCTGAACCACCTAAAACAGACATGAGGAACCATCACTTTTTTTCTCTCTATAGAGACAGATTATAGTACATAATTATTGATCATTTGAAGGTATCATCACGTTGTTACCTGAAAATTCTGAAACCGTCAATACATTTATACCTCCCTTTCTCATATTGAAGGGAATCATGCCTCTTAAATCATTGTTTTGACTATCTTTTACCAGAAATTGGTACAGAATATATACCTCCATTTCCCTGTACCCACCCCTTTACCATTTTTTGCTTTTCTTGTTTTTTAAATTAAAATGTGAGGTTTCTTGCAAGTCATGCTCCTTCCTGGCTTGCTGACTGTATTATCATCTAAAGTGATAAAAATAAACAATGAAAAAGTCAGGATCCTAGATTTATTCATAGTAATTAATAGTAATCCTATTATTGACCAAGGATAACCACAGAAATTTAATTCCGAATCTGTAAAATGTTTGTGATCAGAGAAATTCATCAAAAATTTAGTAACAGGTCATATATTGCTTTTTGTCATTCCAATGCTTAAAAAAGGCCTGACCTTTCTAGAAGAGCATTCTGTAGTTCACTGCATCTTTAGGCTGTGGGGAGATGTTAATTTTTCTCTCCTATTTTTCATTGACATGGTTTTATGCCATTTAAAAATTAATGAATGTTTATCTGAAAGAAGATAAACATTTTCCCGAATAGTCTAATTTAAAATCATTTGTCATGTTTAATTCACTACTCATCTTTGTCTAAAGTCAAAATAGTCGGCCATGAATACGACTGGTATGGATGTGAAAGAAAGGGAACCTTACACACTGTTGGTAGAAATGTATATTGGTACAGCCATCCCAGAAAGCAGTATGGGGAGTTTCCTCAAAAAATTGAAAATAGAACTGCCATATGATCCAGTAATTCCACTACTATATATTATTCAAAGTAAATAAGATCAGTATGTTGAAGAGATATCTGCACTCCTAGGCTTAATGCAGCTAGAGTGGGGAAGAGGGAAGGCTGTATTTCTAAGTTTCTTAAAGCAGGAGCAGGAATGAGCTTGAATTATGGTTAATCTTTTTTCACTGTTGGATGATATATAGGGATTCCACTGTGATTTTCATCGGTGTCATGAGTATCCCATGTAAATACAGACCATTACACAGTCTTTCTCTATTTATTAAAATGTGCTCTCCACCCATTTCTTTTCTATATTATAATTTCTAAATAGCTTTATTGAGATAAAATTGACATACCAAAAAGCCACATTTATTTAAAGTGCACAACTTAGGCCGAATGCTGTGGCTCATGCCTGCAATCCAAGCACTTTGGGAGGCCAAGACAGGTGGATCACTTTCGGTCAGGAGTTCAAGACCAGCCTGGCCAACATAATGAAACCTGTCTCTACTAAAATACAAAAATTAGCTGGTTGTGGTGGCTCACACCTGTGGTCCAAGCTATCCAGAGGCTGAGGCAGGAGGATCGCTTGAACCTTGGAGGCTGAGGTTGCAGCGAGCCGAGATCACACCACTGCACTGCACTCCAGCCTGGATGACAGAGAGAGGCTCTGTTTAAAAAAAAAAAAGTATACTAAGTAACAAGTTTATATATACGTTTTTACATATATATCCCCATAAAACCATAACCAGGATTAAGATAATCAGCATATCAATTACACCCTAATGTTTTGTCTTTTGCCTAATCTATCCCTTTCCTCACTATAGCTTTGACTTTCTGTCTCAAGTGATCCTCCTGCCCCAGCTTCTTGTTTTCATTTTCTAGAATATTTTATAAATAGATTCATAAAATATGTATGGTCTGGCTTCTTTCACTCAGTGTAATTATTCTGAGATAGAACTTGAATAGACATTTCTTTTAAAATGAGACGTACAAATGGCCAAAAAATATTTTAAAATGTTCAACATCACTAACCATTAGGAAAATGCAAATCAAAACCATAATGATATACCATCTCATCCCAATTAGAATGGTTATTATCAACAAATGCTGATATGGATGTGAAAGAAAGGGAAACTTACACAGTGTTGGTAGCAATGTATATTGGTACAGCCATTTACAGAAAGCAGTACGGCAAGTTTCCTCAAAAAATTGAAAATAGAACTACCATATGATCCAGCAATTCCACAACTGTGTATTATTCGAAGTAAATAAAATCAGTTTGTTGAAGAGATATCTGCACTCCCAGTCTTAATGCAGCATTATTCACAACAGCCAAGATACGAAATTAACCTAAGTGGTTATAACCAATAAATATATAATTATATATCATTACATTTTATATATGATTTCACATTTTGTATATATGATATATGTTAGGGTCACAGCAAGGCAAGCCCATGGACCCCCTCCCCATTCTCTCCTGCTAAGCTGAGCTCACAACAAAAACAGCCTCAAGCCTTGCAAACAGGGCACCTGGGTTCCAGGATGTGGTTGCACTTGGCTCTTGAACCCAGGATGGTGACTCAATTAAGATGAATGTTAACACCTAAGAACCAAGATGCAGTTTTTCTTAGAATAGCACCTAGTTACCTGCAAACTCCCTATATAACCCCCATAGTCTGTAAGCCAGGCTGCTGCCTTCACTGCCTGTGGTGAGGCAGCCAGCCTGGCAGGTTGAAATAAACTCGCTAAACCTGATCCTAGGTCTGCCTCTCCATCCTTTCGGTCAACCTTATAATATATATGAAATACATATCACGTATAGAAAATGTGATACACACACACACACACACACACACACACCCCACCATGAAATACTATTATCCATAAAAAAGAATGTAATCCTGTCATTTTGCAGCAGTGACATGGATGAACCTGGAGGACATTATATTAAGTGAAATCAGACAAACACGGAAAGACAAATACCACGAGTTCACTTATCTGTAGAATCTAAAAAAGCCAACCTCATAGAAGTACAGAGTGGAATAGTGGTTTGTAGAGGCTGGGAAGGGGAGAAGGGAGGGAGAGGAGAGATTGTTCGATGAGTACAAAATTATAGTTAGAAAGAATAAATTCTGGTGTTCTATCGGATAGTAGGAAGACAACAGTAACAATATCGTAAGGTATATTTCAAAATAGCTAAAAGAGAGGATTCTGAATATTCTTACCACAAAGAAACGATAAATAAGTGAGGTGACATTTTAAATACCATCATTTCATCATTGCACAATGCATACATGTATGAGAACATCACAGCGTACCCCCATAAATGTGTACAAGTGTCAATTGAAAGCAAAATTAAAAAAAGAAACTGCCAAGCTGTTTTCAAAGTAGTTGTAACTACGTTACATTCTCACAGCAGCGTGTGTGAGTTCCAGTTGTTCCCTAATCTTGTCAATAGTTTAAAAATTTTTTAACCATACTAGTGAATGTATGTCTCCTAGGGCACATTTTGTAATATCTGGAGGCATTTTTGTTTTTACAATTTGAGGAAGGGGAGAAATAATACTGCCATTTAATAGGTAGAGACCAGGGATGCAGGTAAACATCCTACAATGCACAACACAGCCCCACCTCCCCACAGCCAAGGAAATATTGTGAGGCTCAAAATGTCAACAGTGCTGAGGTTGAGAAACCTTAATGTAATGGTATGTAATTGTGGTTTTAATTTGCGTTTTCCAATGGCTAATGATGAACATCTTTTCATGTACTCAATTTAAAATACTATTTATAATAGCAACAAAAAATATACTAGGTATAAATTTGAGAAAAAAAAATACGTACAAGTCAAAAACCACCAAACATCAGTAAAGAAATGAGAGAAACTAAACAGAGAAACTAAAGAAATAAATGGGGAGATATACTGCATTCCTGGATTTGAAGATTCAGTATTGTTATTAAGTCAATTCTCACAAAACTGATTGATAAATTCAATGCAATTATAATGAAAATTCTAGCAGAATTGTACTTTTAGAAAGGGACATGCTAACTAAAAAATGTATATGGAAGTACAATAGACCTAGAATAGCTAAAATGACTTTGATAAAGAAAAGATTGGAGGACATATAATACCTGGGTTTCAAGGTTTATTATAAAGCTACAGTAACCATGGTATTGGGGGTATTGGTACAAATACACATCTAGATCAATGGAAAAGAATAAAGTGTCCAGAAAGAGGCCACAACAGATATACGATCAATAGATTTTCAACCAAAGTGCAATGGTGAAATGACAAATCCCCTAAATGAGAAAAGGGATAATCTTTTCTATGAAAGGTGCTGGAACAATGGAATAGCCATCTACAAAAAAATAAAATAATAACAGAACACTTTGCTGCACATACAGAAATTAACACAACATCATGAACCTAAAAAACCAACAAACTGCTCAAAGCAACTGTAAGAGGAAATCTTAATGATCCTGGATTTGGCAAAGATTTCTTAAATGTGGAACTAAAAGTTTGAACTGTAAAAGAAAAAAATAAGTTGGACATCACAAAAATGTAAAACTTTTGCTCTTCAAAAGACACTTACAAAAAGGCAAAGACTAGGAAAAAAACATACTACTCATAAAACCCACATTCAACAAAGGACATTTACCTATAAACAAACAACACTCTCCTACATCCCCAGCTGCACATGGGAAAAAGTTCTGAACAGATGCTTCACTGAAGGAGATATACAGATGGAAAATGGTAATTACTGAGATTTTTGCTCTTGATGCTAGTTAATGAAACTAGACTGCTCTCCTAATATTGCTGAAAATAACATCAGCAAATAAAAAGGAAATGGTTGTTTTTCCTGAAAGCCACCAAAAAGCAGATATTATATGGGAGTGTAGGTTGGTGCAGCCATTAGGAAAATAATATGGACGTTCTAAAGAAATTCAAAAATAGGCCAGGTGTGTTGTTTCGAGCTTGTAATTCCAGCACTTTTGGAAGCCAAGATGGGATTCTGCTTGAGGCCTGGATTTCATGACCAGCCTGGGCAACATAATGGGACCCATCTCTATCTTTTAGAAAAAGACATTAAAAACAGAACTATCATGTGCCCCAGTAATCCTTCTTTTAGGCATATACCCAAAGGGAACAAAATCACCATGCCATAAATGTAGGACTGTGCTACCAAGTGTATTGCAGCACTATTCACAACAGCCAAGATATGGAAACAACCTGAGTGTCTGTCAACAGATAAATAATAGATAAGGAAATTATAATACATATGTAAATGGAATATTATTCAGCCTTTATAAAAAGAGACATCCTCTCATTTGCCATAATATGGATGACTCTGGAGCACATTTTGCTAAGTGAAATAAACCAGACACAGAAAGACGAATACTGCATGATTTCACTTGTATGTAGAATCTAAAGAGAGAGAGAGGAGAGAGAGAGAGAGTCAAATATACAGAGATAGAGAATAAAACAGTAGTTAACATGGGGATGGAGGAGGTAGAGATGGGGACATGTATGTTAGAAGTTATGCAGTAGCAGATATATAGGATAAACAACTCCAGAGACCTAATGTACATGAGAACTATAGTTAATAAAACTGTATTATATTTGGGGTTCCTGTGAAATAAGTAGATTCTAGCTGCCCTTGCCACAAAAACAAGTAAAAATGGGTAACTATGTGAAATGATAGATATGTTAACTTACTTCACTATGGTAACAATTTTACTGTCTGTGTATCTCATGACATTATGTTATATACCTTAAATATACACAATAAAATCTATTTTCTTTAAAATAAAAATACTATTTTTAAAAGGAATCTTGTAAGACACCTGAACTTCAGAACTTGCTACTCTGTCCTGTGAAGGCAGCTTTTTACACTCTAAAAAGTTTGTAATTTTGGTTGGTTTTCTTGTTAAATAACTTTTTGTTCATTTAAATGTATATTATTATACCTCTTCACCTTCTATAAGACATAAATATGTGTGAGTTTTTTTCAGGTAGGTATATTTTATTTTAATCTTAGTTTTGTAATATAAAAAGAGAATTACTGGTACTGCCCCCTTTCTTCACATGCTTGAAGGTTAAAAAAAATCTGTTTCCTTTTAATAAATGTCCTGTGTCTTAACAGTGAATTGTACTGTGTTAGATCTTATAAAAATGAGTGTGAAAGGGAATGTTCTGCAAAAATGCAAATTTAGGTCTTTGCAATTTTTATTATTAATTAATTTTCCCATTATAGAATAACATAATAACACTACAGCACCGTAGAACATAGAGGAGAGGGGGAGATCATTCACAATCATTATAGCCTGACATTAATAGTATTAGCATTTTTGTATTTTCTGAGCCATTATTTTTCCTGTGGATATTAAACCATGGCTCTAGCTATAATCATCATGTATATAAATATTTCTATGCATATTTTATAAGGGTCTAATCTTAGTGTGCAAATAATTTTCAACCTTTTCTACAGTACTTTCTTTTGTAAGCTATAAATGTGTGTGTGCGTGTGTATATACATATACATATATATATATATATATATATACATATAGTGGAGGCTCACTAATATCATTTAGTGGCTAAATAATTTTCCATCTTTTGATGTCATACACATATACACATACAAACACATACAATGTCATAATGATCACTCAAAACATTAGTGAATGAAATTTAATGACTCATAGTTAATGCAAATATCCCTTGACTGCTACTATTAGGTTGCCTTCCATTGTTAACCACGATGAATTATGCTGAAATCATTATCTTTATGTACTGAAAACTTTTTTCATATTTTGAATTAATTTCCTAGAAAAACTCTTAACAAATAGATTACTCTATCATAGGTTATAAGCATTTTACAATCCTTGATAAATGATGCTTTTCCAAGTGATTGTAATAATTTACATAAACATAAATGAAGTCTAAGAGATTCCATCTTGACACAATTGGCACTATCACTAATTTTTCCAGTGCTAATGGTGTGTACAAAAAAATGCCATCTCATTTTAATTTTAGTTTCTATTTTTCCCTCTGTAAGGAATTGGAAGCTACATGCTTTGTTCCTATTCCTTTAGCAGTTGCACAAAACATTCCAACATGCATACCTAATTTATCGAAGACTGAAGTTAATGGCACAGGCTGAGCAGCCCTCATCTGAAAATCCAAAATCCAAAACCCTTCCTTTGAGCGTCATGTTGGTGCTCAAAATGTTTTGGATATTAAAGCATTTCAGGTTTTGGATTTTTGGATTAGGGACATTCAATCTGTATCTTTATTCTTCTCTTGGACATTACTAAGACCTCTGACCACTTGAAGTTCATTTCTCCTCTTGTCCAAACTTGCATGTTATTATAGTCATGTATTTTAATTCTTTACATTTTTTAAAACTGTATAACCTTATCATGGTTTTATGCAGCTAATATTTATTCAGATTTGCCAATGTACCTGCCATTTTCTTTTCTTTTTGTTCACTTGCAAATCAGACCTTCCATCCAAGATCACTTTGTTTTTCCCTTTTTTTCTTTTCTCCTCAAATTACTTTTACCACAAGATCACTTTCTACTGAAAAATACCTTCAGAATTATATATAATGAAGATCTATGAGCTTTTATTTTTCTAAAATTTATTTTGCCTTTATCCTTAAAAGATACTTTCACTAGGAGTAAAGTTCTAGCTTGGAAGTTACTTTCTTTACACATCATTAAGTATATCAAACAACTGTCTTCTGGCTTCCATGATGGCTCTTGATAAGAGAGCTTGCAGTCTGTTATTCATTTGAACGTAATCTGTTATTTCTGTTTATTTGCTTTAAGTTGGTCGGTGTGCTTGGCATGCTGCAGTTTCACTATGGCTTGTCTGGTATGGATTCTTTCTTCTTTAATTTACCCTACTTGTGATTCACTGAAATTCCTGAATCTCAAGATAAATGTCTTTCATCAATTCTGGTAAACTCTCAGATATTAACTCATCAAATATTGATTATGTTTCAGTCTCTCTCTTTCTAGGGATTCTGATTAGATACATTTTAAATCTTTTACTCTATCCTTCAAGTCATTTCTCTTTCATATTTCTTTTTTTTTTTTTTTTGTCAATTAGTTTTCTAAAAGCATTTTTTTTTTTTTTTTTTTTTTTGTCAATTAGTGTTATGTCCGGAGTACTTTCTTCTCTCTTTATCTTTCAGTTCACTAATTCTCTCTTCAAAGGTATCTAATCTCCCATGTGTTGGGTGGTGTGGTGGTGTATATTTCAATTGATTCACTTGTTTGCTTGTTTAGAAAATTCTATTTGGCTCTCTTTCAAACATGCTGGATTGTTTTAAATCTTTTCTATGGTCTATAAACTTTAAAGCTTGCCTTTTACTTCATTAAGCATAATACATATAGTTGTTTTAAACCTGTGTCTGATACTTCCAGTATGAAGTATTTGCAGATCTGTTTTTGTTGGTTCTTTATTTCCATATGTAGGTTAAAAATTTTTTATAGTAAGCTGTGCATTTCACCTCAAAAAATTGGTTTGGGAAACACTTGAAAAAGGGAATCTTTTAAAGAGGATTCATGTTCGTTTCTGCCATGAGGTGTTTCCAGTTGGGGATCACATTAAACTGTCTTCATAAATTGAGGGCTTTGGTGCCATCTAGTTGTTTGAACTTGTGCTGCAAATCCATACAAACTTAAAACTTCTCAAGGATTCTCTTGTTTCACTCAATCATGAGGTGAGTCTGCTTGTACTTCCCGGCATGGAGGGTAGTAGAGCTGACTTCCTGAGAATCATCCTCTCTCTCAGAATGTGACACTTTGGTGTCCCAAGCTGATGATCCATGGTCTGGCATTGGATTCCCACCTGGGCTCCAATTTCTGTTCTCCATATTCAAGGTCCAAAAAACAAGGCTTAGGTCCCCAGGTTGGACAGATGCTCTTGGGGCAAAAGCAGTTTCCTGTCCTGCTTCCTCCAGGTACTCCTGTTCACTCAGATTTTTAGCTGATAATTCCTTATTATTTTGTCAGTTTTTTTGTTATATTTAAGAAGGGTTTTTTTGTATTTTATTCATAATTTTTATTTTTAATCAGTAGTAGCCTGCTATAATATCAGAAATGAAAAAGTCCCATGTGATTCTCCTCCTTTCCTTTTCCCTCTTCCTCTCTCTCTCACTTTTTGAAACTCTGAAATCCCTCTCTCATTTACATGAGCGTCTGGTGAGGGACTAGAACATAAGATTCTTTTTTCATTCCCACTGCTAAACAATTATCTCAACACTAGATTCTGAAAATCAGTTTTTGATTGTGATATTTAATTTTCACATAACATGTTCATAAAAGAGTCTGTCTCCTTTCTGTGTTTTTCTCATCCACTAATCCCATTCTCTGATCTTGGATAGTCTCATATCTCACATATTTTTCTGATTATTCAGTCTTAAATCTTTTGTTGTTGTTATTTTCTTTTTTTAAGACGAAGTTTCACTCTTGTTGCCCAGGCTGGAGTGCAACGGTGCGATCTTGGCTCGCTGCAACCTCCGCCTCCCAGGTTCAAGTGATTCTCCTGCCTCAGCCTCCTAAGTAGCTGAGATTACAGGCATGTGCCATCACATCTGGCTAATTTTAGTAGAGATGGGGTTTCACCATGTTGTCCGGGCTGGTTTGGAACTCCTGACCTAAGGTGATCCAGCTGCCTCGGCTTCCCTAAGTGCTGAGATTACAAGTGTGAGTCACCACACCTAGCGACTGCTTCACTCTTAAATCTAAAAGTGCTAAATTCCTTTTTCTTATGCTTCTTTCTCAAGTTTTTAAAAACTATTAACTGCTATTCTCCTAAAAGAATCTTAGAATCCTTTCTCAATATTGGGAATATAACACTGTAGTTGTAGTTAGTAGTAGTTTACTGCTGTAGTTAGTAATTTACTGCTGTAGTTTACTACTGTAGTTAGTTTACTTTATTTGTGACACTAGTTAAAATCATTTCCATTATCAAGTCAGATATTTTGTTGGTACTGTGAGCTGGATCACATTTTCATAGGTAATTTCTGGTATGTTAGATAGTTCTTCCTTTTCTAAATTTTCTTTTCTCTGGTCATATTTATGAATCCTCTTATTAATCACAGCTATTATGATTACATAGTATGTACAATAAAGTTGTATATACATATAAATAAAATCACCATTTTTTCTCTTTTACTCTTTTCTCTTTACTAGTTTGCTCTCTTTTATACATACGAAACACATAGATTAAAAATATATTAATATGTATACAGACAGAGCAAACTATTAATATTATTGAATATTGTCTTAGACGTTCTGGCCAGTGTAAGGCTGCAAAGAGAAAACAATGAAAAATTTATATACAATTTTTTGGATTTATGGTAAATAAATTTATGGTAAATCCATACATGTTTAAGAAATATCTTAGCTCTTCATAAACTGAACATTTTGAATTCACTGTGGCATTTTATATAGTACTTCACACTCCAACTCCCAAAGGAAGTTTAAGAAGCCCTGCAAGGTGGCTCACGCCTGTAATCCCAGCACTTTGGGAGGCCGAGGGAGGCGGATCACCTGAGGTCAGGAGATCAAGACCAGCCTGACCAAGGTGGAGAAACCCTGTTTCTACTAAGAATATAAAATCATCTGGGCGTGCTGGCGCACACCTGTGATCCCAGCTACAGCAGAGGTTGAGGCAGGAGAATCGCTTGAACCTGGGAGGTGGAAGTTGTAGTGAGCTGGGCTGAGACTGTGCCATTGCATTCCAGCCTGGGAAACAAGGATGAAAGTCTGTCTCAAAAAAAAAAAAAAAAAAAAAAAAAGCCCTGGTCCAACATTCCACATCTAGCAGCATCGGACCAAAAAAAAAAAAATCTAGCCAGGCGTGGTGGCTCAAGCCTGTAATCCCAGCACTTTGGGAGGCCGAGGCGGGTGGATCACGAGGTCAAGAGATCGAATCCATCCTGGTCAACATGGTGAAACCCCGTCTCTACTAAAAATACAAAACATTAGCGGGGCATGGTGGCACGTGCCTGTAGTCCCAGCTACTCAGGAGGCTGAGGCTGGAGAATTGCCTGAACTCCAGAGGCAGAGGTTGCGGTGGGCCGAGATCGCGCCATTGCACTCCAGCCTGGGTAACAAGAGCGAAACTCCATCCCCCCCCCAAAAAAATCTAGATATTATAAACAATGATTTAGGAAAAAACTGTTTGAATTTTGTACCTAAAAATTAAATAGGGGTTTTTGTTTGTTTGTTTTTAGGAACAGAAGAAAATTGATACAGTGAAACTAACAAATCTAAACATAATAAAGGATGTTGAAAATGATGAAGATGTGAAAGTTAAAAACTTACAGTCTATGCTAATAAGACCTACAGAAAAAGACTAACCAGGCAAACCACTAGTAGAAAGTTTATATCTTTACTAAGTAATGGATTTGGGTGATAAACTTTGTGTATATAACTTATCTTGCTCATATGCAAATGTATAGGCCCACTGGTATATCTCTGATTCTAGATCAATGTTTCTTGAAGAACAATCTCTGGATCACCTAAACAGAATCACCTGGGTGAACATTCTTGTTAAAATGAAGATCCTCAGATCCCCTCACAGGCCAAATGCATCAGAATGGGGGAGGGAGGGCTAGAAAACTGAAACCAAATGAGTCTCCCTAAGGGCTTCTCATACAAACTAAAATTTAAGAAAAGAGAGAGAGAGAGGGACTGACAGAAAATAAGAGGTGGAGAGAGATACAAACTAAATCAGACACAATAACGAGGGGGTTTTATGCTTGCACTGTGTCATAGAAGGTCTTATATATCAAACTCTAAAAGCTGAATGTCATATTCCCATTAAAATATTATAATGAGGCCAGAGACTTTTCAGAGAAACGAACACAAACATCTTATTAAATCACCTAACAAGCTATGTGCTCCACACTGTACAGGGCATTTCAAAGGGTATGAAAACCAAGGGAGGCAAAACCTAGCCCATCACACCTAATTATACCAATGAAATACTATCAACATCTGCTGGGCACATTTCTTGTCAAATTTCTTTGTAATTCCTACATTATTTTTAACTGCAATAAATCAGAAAATAGAGATGCATCCTCATTAGTCATGAAATCAAGGAAGACTGAAGGGCATAGTTTTTCTCAGATAGCCACCAGGAGACTTTTGGGTATACTCTGGGCCACCCTATGGCTTTTACAGAAAATGTTGTGGGAATGTCAGTTTGACCTTCTCCCTGCAAGTCTCCTGGTATAAATACTAGAGGTCAGCTTGAGGATGCCAGGCTTATGTCAGATATTTCTCTTTTTTTTTAGTTGCCATCTCAGCAGGCCCAGCTGCTTCGACTTTTAACCTGCTTTTAAATGTATCTCTGCCCTTACTCATATTAAGTGATTTGTCCTTTAATTCCCTTGTGGTGGAAAAAAAAAAAAAAGCCTCAGTATATTAGCTTGAATTGTGACCACACTGAAAGGCACAAAAACTAAGTATGAATTTTGTTAAAGGCTATCATATTGGCTGTTGAGTCCTGTACATTGTCGCGAAATGGCAGACTGCAATTCAACTTGTCTAAATTCCATGAACTGTACCGAGCACCAACTAGAACACCAGGCATTGGCTCTGTGGATATCAAGACAAATGAGACACAGTCCTGGCTGGATCAACAGACTATTCCCTTTTCCTTTTATCTGTCATTCCTAAGAAAACCAGGAAAAGTGTGAGTCAAGGACATCAGACAGCTCCAAGCTCAATATTCAGACGTATGGGAGCTTCCACAATTAATGAGCATCGCTTTTCAAAGTATGAATGTTTGTAAGTTGATATCAAAGAAACTACATCTGCAAAAAGAATGTTTGAAGCTGCCCAGAGCCATTTTCCTGGTGAATAAGGAAATGATATCATTATTTTGCAGTTGTAGGATTCTCGTTTCTTCCTTCCTCTCCTTCCTTTTCTTCTCCCGTGCTTCACCCAGTGTGGTTGTTCCCTACTCTGTGACCCAGCCAGAAGTCTAAAGCCCAAGGGCCCCAAGCAATGGCTGTGCAGACATCAACTTTGAAAGAGTGCTCTGAACCAAGCATGGCACTGAGGGGAGAGGATGTGGAGGAGAGCTGTGTGGACCACATCAGGAAGGCAGGTTGGCTAAACATTTATCTGACAAGCTTTCATTTGTGCAGAGCCCACCTGCTGTTTGGTGCCAGTAATTAGGCAAAACTGACTGAATGTGATTCATGTGACAATCTTGTCAAACTGCAGCCACCTGAGGGCCACCTGAGCGCCCATGAATGTGTGCATAACAGCCACCATTAAGATGCTCTAAAGCGCTGCACCTGGCAGGCAGCTCAACAGCCCAGTGTGTCAGGTACCAAGCTGAGGTGTCTCTTGGTACCTAGTCCTAGTCCTACTCATGTCCACCTGCCTAGAGCCCCATTGAGAGCCTGAGCTCTGCTGAAAAGGTAAGGCCCTCCTATACTACATTACACAATGCAAATGTCTCACCACTGAATCTTTCATCTTCTTGGGCAGAGGGTCAGCAGATGACTCTTCCAGATTTTGATGTAAAAATTTAGGAAACAGTTTGCATTGCATGAAGGACCTGAAAGTAGAAAAACACATAGATTTCACTTTATCAAAGGTGTTCTTGGGACAGTGTTTTCAGTAAATAACTTCACTTTAGACCTCATACCCACACATGACAAAAGCAAGTGCTCTCTTCATTTAAAAATTTATAATAGGCTGGGTGTGGTGGCTCACGCCTATAATCTCAGCACTTTGGGAAGCCAAGGCAGGTGAATCACAAGGTCAGGAGTTCGAGACCAGCCTGGCCAACATGGTGAAACCCCATCTCTACTGAAAATACAAAAATTAGCTGGGTGTGGTGGCATGCGCCTGTAATCCCAGCTACTCGGAAGGCTGAGGCAGGAGAATCACTTGAACCTGGGAGGCAGAAGTTGCAGTGAGCTGAGACCATGCCACTGCATGCCAGCCTGGGCAACAGAGTGAGACTCCACCTCAAAAAGAAAATACACACACACACACAAACACACACACACACACATAATAAAAAGAGGTGCATGTTCAAGTGATCATAAAGATAGTGTTTCGATTTGTAAATTTCACCCTAATGAGAGCAGTCAAGTACTTTAGCAGTATCTTCGCCCTCTACTGTCAGCAGTGGGACATGGGGAAGGTCCTCCATCTCTGCCAGCCCACTAGGGCTTCATCTTCACAAACAGTTAGCAGCAGAAGGTGCACATTACAGTAACACAATTGATACTAAAAATGGTAAGAACCATGTTTAACTTTTCCCCATTTTTCAGGCCTTTCATACTGCTGTATCTAATAGCCTAAAATTATGGTGTCTCTTGTCCTCCAAGAGTTATGGTTCTCTTCAATCAAAATCTTTCATAAATTTAAACACATTACATAAGATGCTACTGTCAATATCTGAAACTCACTTTGGCATCACATGAACGATTTCCAGTGCCAGAGTACACGTTACCAAAGACATAAAGATATGATTAAAGGGAAGATTTTAACGTATACTTTCATGTTACTATCACATTACATACATTTTAACACTTTGGTGCAAATCTCACTTTAAATCCAGATTGAGAACAACAAAAAAACAATAAAATAAAACAAAAACCTTTCTTTCAGAGGTGCTGGTTTAGTCTCTGCAGGGTAACTGCCTAGAGTAAATGCAGGGATGCAGCTTACAGGATCTAGAAAGGGTATTGTTGAGGTGGTAGCTTCTCACCCAACTCACTCAAGGGAAAGTCACAACAGGGAGTGAGTGCCATTGGCCATCTGTTCCTGCCATCGTTCATTTTACTCCAAAATCAAAAGAGCAAAGCTAAAATGTTTGCTGGATGTTCACTTTTAATTGTTACTAGTTTCTGGCTGGTCCTGTATTTCTCCTACTGTCCTTTAGTGAGTGACCAGCTAGTTTAATAATGACAGTCAAATCACAGTGGGCAGTGAATTGCCCTCTCCCCACCTCATTCCGGGCACAAAGCTTTGGGAACTGCAACCCCCTGCTCAGTGATGACAGAGCACAGGCATAGATCACTCACATGAGCACAGATGGGTCACTGCTCTGCCGGCTCAGATGGTAGGAAAGGGCGACCAAGAGGCCACAGAAGGCAGAAAACAGTGCCGGGATGTGTTGCATGCTCCACGGTTCCTAAAGAAAAGAGGTCAGTTAGCCAAGTCATTTCACAGCTGCGTGAATAGCAGGATCTCTATCAAACATTTAGAAACATCCCCAAGTCCAGCTGGATGGATGAGTTATTCCTGTTATCATTCCTGCCCATGGACATATAAGCATAGTAGGCAGACAAAAAACTCACCCTGCTGGTTTATAAACATTGATTTTGATAAGGGATTGGGGTGGGGGGAGTTTTGACTAATTGTACATACTTATAAGAATAAAACTAAATCTTTCCTGAAATTAAGCTTAGGATTTTTTATAGAATGTAATATTAAACATGTGTCACTCTTCTGAATTCAGTATAATAACAATTATAACAATTGTATTTCTCAATGTTTATTAATTGATGGTTTAAATGGCATAAGAAGGGTAAAAATGGCATAAGGGATTAAACAGACTAACGAACTGAAAAACTGATAAAGATTAAAGATAGTCAGCTGAAAGATTTCCAGTGCCACAGTACACATTACCAAAGACTTAAAGAGATGATTAAAGGGAAGATTGTAATGCACATGTTCACATTACTAAGGATTACATTAAATACATTTTAACACTTTGGTGCAAATCTTACTTTAAATGGCATAAATGAAGAAAGAGCAAAGTTATTTGAAATGAAAAGAGACAGACACTTCAGGTTTAATTTGATAGAAGCACAGATGTCAGTTATCAACACATTGTACTCGGCCTGGCAGAGCAGAACTTGGGAAATACATGTTACCAGCCCAAGCAGCGTGGTGGCCTGGGACTCCAGCTCTCCTTCCACACACACTTGCTGCTCCCACCAACACAAACATGTCTCTCACATGCCAAGAAGAAAATATCTACATATTAACCCTCTCAATCACCATCAATGGAATCACTGATCCCTTCTGAAAGCTGAATTTAGTCAAGAAATTACTTTTCTCTCAAAATTTGTTTTTTTTTAAAGATGGGTTGTCAACTGGGCTTACAATGAAATCTACAAATGAATGAGTCAAGTGTGCTTAGCAGTTATTCTCTAACTGCTAAGATAGGCTGGAAAAGCAAATGATACACCGGATAGAGCAAGTGATTTTATTTTTGCACACTTCATTTTCCTAGAAATGAAAATTAAAATGTATTTATTTTTGGTTTTGTTTTTTTTTTTTTTGAGACAGAGTCTCTCTCTGTCACCCAGGCTGGAATGTAGTGGCATGATCTCAGCTCACTGCAACCTCCGCCTCCTGGGATCAAGTGATTCTCCTGCCTCAGCCTCCCAAGTAGCTGGGACTACAGGTGCATGCCACCATGCCTAGCTAATTTTTTGTATATTTAGTAGAGATGGGGTTTACCGTGTTAGCTAGGATGGTCTCTATCTCCTCACCTCATGATCCGCCCACCTTGGTCTTCCAAAGTGCTGGGACTACAGGTGTGAGCCACTGTACCCAGCCAAAATGTATTTCTTTTATCTTCCCCATTGTGGAAGTCTAAACACCAGAGAGCAGTACCTGGAAAGCAAATTGCAGGGAGCTAACCCTCGCTGAGGCTGTTGAGCTACAGGGCTACAAAGTCAGGAAGTAAGACTCACTGCCTCCAGACGTATCTCTACACAGCTCCCCACACTGAGATGCCCTGCATGCCTCTCAGATAAGCTTCCCTGAGGGCCAGGTGCGGCGCCTTTTCCAGAGCCCTAAGGTACCATGGCTGCATTCATTATTTTTCTGATTCTGTGCAGATGTCTTCCCCACCAATTGTGTTGAAAAGCTCAAACCCAGTGATGAAGCATCCTCCATGAACCTCTTCTCCCTTCGGAGTTTTCATCAGCAATACCTTCCCTTCCAGTATCCAAGAAGGTGTGCTTCCTCCTTCCTGAGCCCAACCCTCCCCTCACACTAGGATGTCCTATTCTCTTTTTATTGGTCCCCTCTGCCCTGCCTATAAAAATGCTTAAGTTGCGGATATCTTTTTTTCATTTTATTTTTTGAGATGGAGTCTCTCTCTGTCACCAGGCTGGAATGCAACGGTGTGATCTCAGCTCACTGCAACCTTCTCCTCCTCCTGGGTTCAAGTGATTCTCCTGCCTCAGCCTCCCAAGTAGCTGGGACTACAGATGTATGCCACCACACCCAGCTAATATTTGTATTTTTAGTAGAGACGAGGTATCAGCATGTTGGTCAGGCTCGTCTCAAACTCCTGACCTCAGGTGATCTGCCCGTCTTGGCCTCCCAAAGTTCTGGGATTACAGGCATGAGCCACCATGCCTGGCCAGTTGCTGACATCTTTAACAAGTAAAGAAAGTCCTTCTTCCCCTTGATCCAGTTGCCCTTAAAAGCTACTATACTCTCCTAGTCTGTTTGGGCTGATAGAACATCATAGGCTGGGTGGCTTATAAACCACAGAAATTTATTTCTCACAGTTCTGGGGGCTGAAAGCCCAAGGTCAAAGTGCAGGAAGGAGGTTTGCTGTCTGGGGAGGCCCTGCTTCCTGATTCCTAGATGGTGTTTTTTTTGCTGTGTTCTTAGGTGGTAGAAGATGCGAGAGAGCACTCTAGAGCCTCTTTTACCAGGACACTAATCCAATTCATGAGGACTCCTCCCTTAGTACCTGTAATCACCTCACAAAGCCCTCACCTTCAATACCATTACATTGGGGATTAAGGCACAATCCCCTTCAAGATGCTGCCAGCACCACCATCCCTGAAGCAGCATCTCATATCTGTGCCCATCCCCTGTGACACCTTAGGCACCTCTCACTGACTTCCCATTAGACACTGGACTCTCCAACAAGGGGTAGCCTTGAGTGTTTCTTGCTCCGGTACCTGGCACAAATGTTAGCACATTGACATATCCTTGCGAGAATGACTATAAGGTTTCTGCTTTCATAATGACTCATGTGGACAAGAATTTTCAGCAAAAAAGAAAATAAAGGAATTGAGTCCCTTTCATCAAATGTGGATCAGGCAGTGAAATGCTGAGGAAGTGATGAGATTATCAGAGGAAAGGCAAGCTCTTGACTATGTTGACTATGTGCTTCTCATTATTCCTTCAAATAGTACCTCCAGTAACAGGAAAGTTATTCTGAAACTTGAGTTCTATGCTTTCCTAAGAGTCTTGAGAGTCCATGCAACAAGCGTCCATTCATCCCTACCTACAATGTGCCAGGTACCCACAAGCATAACCATAAAAAGGACAGACAGCTTCTTGGGAAGGAAAGACACATAACTGTAGTCAGGGTATGACAGGTGAAGGGACAATGAGCTGCTCACAGAGCACACGAGGGGCCACAGATCAGGAAGCAGAGGCTCACATGAGTCAAGGGAATGGCATTTAAGTGGATCCCTGCACACCAAGAAATGCAGAACACATTCCTTCCGACACAGGGACTTCTGGAAGGGCAGTGCAGGGCAGATAGGGCTGGCTCTTCCATCCTCACATCGACTCCACCCTGCTCTGTCCATCCACCTACGGCTTGTATTATTTCATTTCATACTTGACTGTTACACAATAAACACAAAACATTTTCCAAAGGAGAAGAACTTGCTAACTTCGATTTCTTGTAATTGATTCCTCTGCACTAACCAGTGCTGGGTATTTGATTCACGATTTTGTGAAGGTGCAGCCTTTTCTCTCACATGTAGCCCATACACATGCACACCCTGGAAGAAATTCCTCTGAGGAATGAGTAACTAAGACCAGAGAAATAATTCTCAGGACATGGAACAGAGAAAAAGTCATGGGAACAAGTATTGGCAGAAGTTGGTTCCAGCTCACCTACCACTGAAATAAATTTTTCCATGGAAGGCATTTAATTTCTCAGTGGTTCAGCTTCCTATTCAGTAAAAAGGGAACTTTCTTAATCAGATTTAAAACAGTCTCACCACCTGCAAAGCTGAAAGTAAGTGTTAGTTTTTTATTAATTGGAAAAGAAAGGGTATCTATGATGGATGGTCTTTGCTGACAATAAATGAAGTTCATGCTCTAAATATATTTTGATAATTGAGTTTACCTACTTTTATTCCCCCAATACTCTGCCTAAATCTCCTCTCATTTTCTCTCTACTTTAATATTCAATCAAACATTTCCAACAAAAACACCAAGGACAGCTATTATACTCCTTCTGGTTTCTGTCCTGTATTAGAAGTCTGTATTCATTCTTCCATTACACATGATTCTTTTTAAGCATAACCAATAGGTTGCGGGTAAATTGTTGAACAGGAGTAAAAGGCAAGGTGGTCACAGGGGCAGAAAAAAGGATGCATATGTCCTTCAACAATAAAAAGCAAAGTGATGCCAGCAGGAACACTTACACTTCCAAGAAAAAGATGAGGCCAGACGTGGTGGCTCACACCTGTAATCCCAGCTCTTTGGGAGGCCGAGGCAGGCAGATCATGAGGTCACGAGATCAAGACCATCCTGGCCAACATGGCGAAACCCTGTCTGTACTAAAAATACAAAAATTAGCTTGGCATAGTGGTGCGCACCTGTAGTCCCAGTTACTCGGGAGGCTGAGGCAGGAGAATTGCTTGAACCCGGGAGGTGGAGGTTGCAGTGAGCCAAGATCATGCCATTGCACTCCAGCCTAGTGATAAGACTGAGACACCATGAGAAAAAAAAAAAAGAAAAGAAGAGGATGAGATAGAAGGTGTTAAGGAGTCCCTATTACAGGTGCTAATTTTCATGTTCTCTTGCCCAACCTCAGACTTCCACATAACTCTTTCTCAGAAAAAAACTGACCTTCCCTGAATTTTGACACATGGTCACAAATTAGACTAGCTGGATCTTCTGACGCTCTCTCCAGGAAACACCCTCAATCTCCAAGTTCTTAACTGTTCACTTTTTCAACTGATGCAAATGTATATATACACACACACATACACACCCCATGCAACAAATAAACACACTGAATCTAAGAAGGAACTACTTTTAATTCTTTTAAGAAGTCAGATTTGGGTGAGGAAGCGATCAAAACAAATGACCTTTGCTGCATTTCTGTGTCCCTCTCTCCTTAAAATCCTGATGAGTCCCCAGGCTGTCTGGTTGTTAATTTCTCCCACAGGGCCCAGGCCATGTGCCCTGACCAGGTTCTTTAGATAGGTCTGCCCTGACCACAGAAGACACCTGGAAAGGACCACACAGATTGATTTGAGGGTAGGGGGAGGTTTCAGCAGCATCAGGGGCATCTAGAGCCAAATATCTCAAAGGAGTTGAATTTGTCAAGTCAGAGATAAATAAGAAAAAGAAAATACAATTGAGAATGTTTTTATTTTAATTTCTATTTGGAGATAGAGGAAGAAATACTGACATTTGAGGAAAAAGAGACCAACTGAGGGATTTGGGAGAAAAATTATCAAGTACACTGTGCATTGTATCTGGAAGACTGCTCAGGGCTCAGACAGCTTCGTTCCTACAAAGAGGAGAAGAAAGGAGGAAGGAAGTCCTGACTGGCATTTCTACTGAGTTTTTAATATAAACTTTCATTTTTAAAATGTGTAGGTATTAGTCTCAAAGTTTGTTTTGCATGCATTATCTATTTATTATACACACATGGACACACAAATACATACATGTACATATACATAAAAATAAAGATTTTGGAAAGAGATAAAGTTTTAAACGGTCTATCACCCACAGATAATGAAGCATTTATCATTTGACAGTCTGCTTCAAAATTAACATCTCCAATTGCTCTGAGATGCATCTCATGGGCCTCAAAATCAGGAATGATAAGGATTGATGAATGCTGGTTTCATAAAACTCCCACAGGTTTTGAAATATTTTTATGAGGTAGAAATAAAACTGTCTAATAGTCCTGCAATTCTGTGGTACACTTCACATGCATTTGGGAATTACCTTTTGAGAATGGATAGGGCAGTTCGGCTTTGTACAAAAGCACACTCTGAACACAGTCTGAATTCCAGCATTTTTTTTTCTTAGAAATTTTATCTCTTATGTTGAAATTTATGGGACAGACTAACTGAGGGTTTGGTTATAAAGTGAATATCAACAGGCCAGACTCTCACTTCGCTATGCCTTTCATATCAGGTTTAAATACCTTATTTTTCAAGAAACTGATTTTTTTATCGCATTAAACATAGGGGCATTTTTTTAGATTGAGGTTTTTATACATCCTAAAATAAGAACTAGATTGTACTACTTTGACTCTGTATAAGTCCTATTTCTAGGTCTATTTTTGACATGAATCCCATCTTTAAGTAAAGGAGAGCCGGGCCCATAAAGTTCGTGAAATTTAGTAACGAAAGATGTGTCACCCAGTTCCTTGAACTGTGCTCTCTCTTCTTCATACATGGCCTACAGAGTATGGTCCAACCAGGCTCTGGCATCTCCCAACCCCTAGAGTGCACCCCTCTAGCAGCTCTTGTCCGTATTCCTCATGGATTTTGAACACCCCGGGAAGGGCTCCCCCAATGCCTTGCATTGACCCTAACTTATAGGTCACTATGTGTCTTATAAATAAATGAACAATTATGTTAACACATATAGCAAGTCAGACTTCACTATCTGCTAAAAGTAGATTCTTCTTGTTTCACACTGTTTCTTCATTTTGGTGAAAAACATAGTATGTTTATGAATCCAGACAATATTTCACTTTTAGAGATAGGCACTGAAGAAAAATGAGATTATTAGCTGACAAGACAGAATAACAGGTCCCATGTATCCCAGTCAATCTATATCTACATGGATAAATATGTAGAGACACACACACACACACACACACACACATATATACACACACATACACACACACACACACACAATATGTGTACTTCAGGGAAAACATTAACATTTACTTTCCTTCTCATTGCCCTTTTGCAAGTTAACTGCAATTACTGAATCTGAGATTTTTTATAGCATACCTTTTATGTGACAGACTTGAGACTACACTAATAGGACATAAAAAAGAAATATATATAAACCACAGCCTATGACTTCAAGGAGCAATGAAAAGTGTGTACAAGCAACAAGAGCCACAGCAACAGTTCCCATGCACTTGGCAGGGACTACCTGACTGGCCACTTTACATTCACCACCGCGCCGGGCATGGAGGCACACGCCAGTAATCCCAGCACTTTGGGAGGCCAAAGCAGGTGGATCAGGAGATCAGGAGTTCGAGAACTGCCTGATCAGCATGGTGAAACTCCACCTTTACTAAAAATACAAAAATTAGCCTAGTGTTGTGGTGCACACCTGCAATCCCAGCTACTTAGGAGGTTGAGGCAGAAGAATTGGTTGAACCCGCTAGACAGAGGTTGCCGTGAGTCGAGATCGTGCCGCTGCACTTTAGCCTGGGTGACAGAGTGACTCTGTCTCAAAAAAAAAAAAAAAAAGAAAAGAAAAAAAACATTCACTACTATATACAGTTTTTTAAACACCTTGAAGGTAAAAGTATTGCCCGTTTTACACATGAGGAAACAGAGGCTTTTACGTCACTAGTTATCCTGGTAAGTATCTATATTTTTCACATAGAATTGGTTACATAGAGAAGAAAACAAGGATTGGATGAACATCAATAGGATAATGTGCTCAGGATTCTGGAAGAGAGAAGATAAACTTTGGTTTGTGTCACTGAAACACGTTTTGTCTTTCATCATTAGCAGGGTCACAATAGCTCAAACTCTGGGTCCAGAATGTTACCCTCTCCTACCCTTTCCTCTCTGTATCCCTCACTCCTCATCAGTCGTTACATCTCCCGGATTGGACCCTGGCATGCTCTCTGGGCTTACTACCAAAACCCGAGTCCAAATCTTACTTCACTCAACAATTGCAAATCCATTTTGAACAACTTCTGAGCTATCAACATTCTTCCTGCTTTTTCCCAAAATCAGTGTCAGCTGACACTGTCAAGCTTGAGGGTCATAATAATCCAGCAGTAACTGGGTTTGAGGGTCAATTCTACTTTTTAGCTGACCAGGAAGGGAGGCAAGACAGAAAGCAAGAGCTGCCTATCTGAGATCTGTTTCCCCTTTTTCCTCAGTAGCAGATATTTCCTCACAATCTGTTCAGACGGCTAAAAGATTTATTAATCCTAGTCTCTTCCAGCTAGAAATGACGCACTTCTAGCCATAAAATATAATGTGAAGTCTGATAAAAGTAAACGTGAGTTAAAACTTAGGTTTTACTTTCAAATTTATTGCTATTAACGTTATTAGGATTGTGTTTACAGTCATCATAACCATCAACTATTTATGCTAATGATAGTTATCATTGCTGTTAGTTTTCTATTGCCATGTAACAAATTACCACAAATTTAGTGGCTCGAAATAACACAAATGTATGATCTCACAGTTTCCTAGGTAGGGTGCCTGAGCAGGGTGTAGCTGGGTCCTCTGCCCAGGGTCTCACTAGACTGAAATGTCAGTGTTGGCTGGACCTCTGATCTTATCTGACACTCGAGGTCCTCTTCCACGCTCACTGGTAGTGAGCAGAGCTCAGTTCCCTTTGGCTGTGGGACTGCAGTCCCTGTTTCCTGGATGGCTGTCCGCTGGGACCTGTTCTAGCTCCTAAAGGCTACCCCCGGTCTCTGCCATATGGCTACCTCCATGAGCAGTTAATACTCGGATTGTTTACTTCTTCCAGGCCCATAAAGGAGGATCTCTACTGCTTTTTCTGTCCCTGACTTCTGGATCCCCAGGGCTCTTCTGATTAGGTCAGATCCACTCAGAATAATCTCCCTTTTAAGTTAAATTTTAATTTGAGTTAAAGTTACCTGATGAGGGGCCATAACTACATCTGTAAAATCCTTTCTACTTTGCCAGATAATGTAAGCCAATCACAGGAGTAATATCCCATCCCTTTCACAGGTCCTGCCCACACTCAAGGGAGGGAAATTGTACAAGGAATGTACGCAGGACGTAGGCGTCTTCGGGCCATCTTAGAATTCAGCCTCCCGCACCACTTAACAGGAACCTTCAGCCAGGCACTTTATAGACATTATTGATTTAATTTTATTTGCGTCATACAACATCCACATGTGGGGTAGGTATTACTAATCCATTTTACAATGGAAAAAACAATGTGAATTAGTCATGTACCCTTAGGCAAATAAGCATTCTGTGTTTCAAGTTCACCACTGGAAAACAGGAAGGATGATATCTTCCTTATCCGTTACATGGAGATATAGTAAGGGGCAAATGAGAAGACACTTGGGAAGTTATTTTGTAGATTAAAGTACCATTGATCTGCAAGGTATCTTATATGCTGTGAATTGTTTTTTCAACGAGACAAATATATTTACACTTCAAGTGTGGGAGTGAGGACGGCACAAAAGGAAGACTGAGAAGACACAGAGCTGAGATCTGGGATATGTGATGTGGAATAAATTACTTCATCTCTCTTTGGATATTCGTTTTCTCATTTTAAATAACAAAATGAAGAAATTGGCCTAGGAGGCATCTAAGGTCCACTTCAGCATTAAATAATATCTAAAACTATGAGTTTTACCTTTACAATTAGATTTTAAATCCTGACTGCCTGTAAAGTACCATGATTTTAGGCTGCAATCCTATAGGGCCCAGAAGAAATATGGGAAAAGCTCTCCCACAAGCAGTTGTTAATGATATGTGAGAAACATTAAATTATAATAACATGCTTCAACCTCTGGATCCTCTTGCCATCAATAAAAAAGAATCTCTTTGTAAAGGATAATAAAAAATAGAAATCATAGTTTATCCAGATACAGAAAGCTCAGTTAATTAACTACTGAGCTATTTCTCCAAGGAGCAAATATTCCGGTTGTTTCTGTATATCACTGTCAAATACTACTTAAGTCAATGAGGGAGTCCATTTATATGTTACTTGATACCATCTTGGATGAGTCAAAGAGAATATGAAATTAAAAGAGGAATCAAATGTTCTTTCTCTAATTAATATTCCAGAGGACAAAATTAACTCATGGTCTTGCAATCTACTTCTGCCAAGTGATAATAAAAAAATTAAGCAAATATATATATATATATATATATGATGACCCATATAGAAAAATAATCTCTAGCAAGGCAGCTGACATGCTGAAATGGTTCACAAGGATCCATCAATCCATCACGACGCACTAGAGATGAAAGGAAAAAAAATCAATTCCAGCAATGCAAAGAGTAAGCATAAAAGGTATAAACAAAAGCATCGTTAAACAAGAAGTAGAATCACAGCTCTGGGTAAGTGGGAGTTAGACTGAAGATGGGCAAGCTTTTCTTGTTTCCTAAGGACCCTCTTGACAATTTACTAACCACATTCATTCATTTCACAGCATTTAATAGGTACTGCATCTTAAAGTAGAGAGTCAATCTGAGACCATTAGAAAACTCAGGACTTACAAATGAGAAGGGAGAAATTCAAATTGCTCTATTTTTTACCAAAAGCTGTTTTAAAATATAGTTAGAACATTAAGGTTTTGTTATAACACGCTATACTATTTATTGCAAGTGATCTTTGTTCTATGCTGAGCAAGGGAAGTCAATACCTCCCTGAGATGAAATAAACCTTCCCAAAGTACCCCAGTTCCAATTGGTCAAAAGCCTGTTTCAACATCTAAGTAAACCCCAGAGTCCTTGAAGTGTTATTTCCATCACAGAGTTAATGGCGTGCTTTCACAATGGAATCTATTTATTCTGATCCAACAATTACTTACACCTATAACAAGCCATAAACTGAATAGAAAACAGAAATAAAAGTCTCAGCCCAGGATAGAGAAAATAGAGTTTATCTCTTGGGCCAGCTCTGATCAGTTGGCACTGGCTGACTGTAATATTTCTCATGCAGCCTGAGGTACTATGACCTCAGTTAGGAAAAAAATGCTGTGATCAATTAGCAATGTCTGATATAAAAATGGAGCCACATTTGGGGAGGTGAAGGAATACCAGTACCTGACCAGAAACTAGGTAAAAATCCAAAATACTCTAATTTTTTAAATACCAGATTCTTCAGTAGTTTCTACAACTCTTTAAGAATTCTGTAAGGAAAAGTTGTGTAACAGTCCATGAATGTTCATTACTTTTGATAGTATCTGGGTGTTCAGCGTTTGTCAAATGCATGTTAAGTTCCTGAGGAGAAAGGACTGTCTTTTCCTCCTCCCATATCTCTACAGTACATGGCAGAGCTGTTGCTAAACAAATAAATATGTGTTGACTATCATAGAATATGAACTTTTCAGCTTCTGTATCAGTTACATACAGAAAGCTTGCATGTTCCCATTTCCATCAATCAAAGAGAATGATATTTACATCAGATGCTGTTTGCTCTTCAGGATTGCCAAAGTGTGGAGTCCCAGTCAAAAAAGCACCAGGAACACCAGGAACTAGATCTCCCTCTTCCTGGAGCTTATTAAGTGTCCAATAAAATATTCAAAAAGAGAAAAGCCTGAACTCACATTGGGAACCAGAGCAAGTTACCTGTGCATAAGTCATAGACCCTGAGGAATTTATGTCAGACCTTACATTATAGATGGGTCTAGACTGAAAGAAGATTGTAAGGTCTAACCTCCATTCCCTCTTTCCATTTGAAAGACAGTAGTGTACTGAGGAAGTGAATAGGAAAAGACCCCTGCTAATATCACCTAAATGAGAGGCAGAAGAGCTGGAAGCGAGTGTAGACCAAGGGTTTAGCAGACATTTTACCACTTGGCCTTGCATGTCTGTGGATAGGCAATCTGCAGCAACTCCTGTTGTCTTAGATGCAGCAGGATTTATTCAATCAGGTCATGGATGTGAGAGTTATAGCCAGGAGGGTAAAACAGAGATAACCACAGTTCCAAGCATTTCATTCATATCTACAGCCTGTGATGAGCTTCCTGATATAACTTTCTGAAACTCCATCAATAAGACAATTTCCCTGGGAAAAATTATCTCTGAACTAGTAGTGTACTACTGGAACATGTTTTGTTTCATTTTCCTCTCTTCCTGTGTTTTAGACATGAGGTACCTCTGAAAAGATCTGACCAAGGAGCCTTACAATTCCCTAACAGAAACCAGTTCAATTCTATCTTGACTCTAAGACAGAAGTCGCAAAATCTAACGTCAATGTGGGCAGACAAGTGATATAAATACATTATGTGGGTCAGGTATAAAAGATGATAGGACATGATGAGACCTGTGAGCTTGCGGTAGCTGTGAGGTACTATTCCATGTCAGCAGGTTGTTACCAAATGGGAAAGTGAGCCCAGTGTTACCAGATTGTCACATTGTTAAAAAGAAGTAGGAAAATCATATTTTTACACTGACTGTCCTAATATTAAATGTTGGCTCTAAAAAAATTTTAAATATTCTGCAGGCCAAACACAAAACAGGTCTGTGAACTGAGCAGAGACAATACTAGGTTATCAAAGACACATTCTCACTGCTAACTGAGAAAAAAACACAAGACAAACCGAAAGCATTCTTAAAATGAGATATTTCTCTAAAGAGGCCTCTTACGGAAGCTTTCTAAAGCATATTTACATCAAAAAAAGAAATTTTTAGAAAATATCTGATTTAAAGTCTCAGCTTTAAAGCTAAGCAAGGAATTATGAAGGACAAATAATATGAATGCCAAATTTCAAACTGCAATTTAGCAGTAGACCAAATAGCAAACAATGCAGGAAATAGAATTTATAACTGTAAAATCAGGATAATAATAGTACTTGTCTCACAGTTATGCTATGTGAAATAAATTATATAAAATATATATAATAGTGCAAAAAAAATTCAGGAGATCTGCTATACAACATTACACCTGTAGATAACAATACTGAATTGCACACAAAAAGTTAAGAGAATAGATCTCATGTTGATGCATGCCTGTAATCCCAGCTACCCGGGAGGCTGAGGCAGGTGAATCGTTTGAACCCAGGAGGCAGAGGTTGCAGTGAGCCAAGATCACACCATTGCACTCCAGCCTGGGCAACAAAAGCAAAACTCCATTAAAAAAAAAAAAAAAGGTTCTTACTGTAATAATAAATATATTTAAATCTGTATTTATTATGTATACTTTTGTATATAATTATTTATGATTTTAATATTATTTATAATTTATTATCAAATTATACTAAATGATAATTTATATTTTATAACTAGTATAGATAGATATAAACTAGTATAATCCCCAGTACACAATAACTTCTCAATAAATCTTTGTTGGTTTCATCATTCTTGAAATGAGAAACTCTAGAACTGTATCAAAACTCAAAAAATGTAAAGAGAGAAAAATCATGAAAAAGAAATGAGAGACATGAAAGACAGCTGAAAGTTAAAGTCTGTGAAAAATTAAATCATATTATGTGAAAAAAATCAACGTCATTAATCAAAAAATAACAGAGAAACGTTTCCTCTAAACAGAGACTTCAATATGAAAAGTGAAAATGGGCATGGTGTTCCAGAAAACTTAAGAAAGAGAACCATGCCTAATCATAGTCCACTAACCTCTTTTAAACTTCAGATTATAGGAAAGAATTCTACAAGAATCTCAAGAAAGAAATTTAAGTTAGTCTTATTGTGTTTCTCCTCAAAGCTAAACACTTACAAGCGATGCCTCCAATTCAGATGTAGAAATTCACAGTGTTCTGCTTACAGCAGAAAAAGCCAGATGATTTACAAAAATCTCAACTTTAAAATGACTATAATTAATATATTAAAGAACCTAGTGACAGAGATGGACAACATGCATGTGCAGTTGGGTAATTTCAAAAGAAAAATGAAAACTATCTATAGACATCAAATAGAAATGTTGGTTCTTTGGTTAGTTTATGACAGGACTAGACACAGCAGGTGAAAGAATTGGTAAACTTTGAGGTATGTCAGTAAAATTATTAAAACTAAAACCCAAAGAAGAAAAAAGAGTGGAAAAAAGACTACAGCATACAAATGATGTGGGACAATATGAAACATCTAACATGTATATAATTGGAGGCCCAAGAAGAAAAGAAAAATAGAACAAGGCAGAAGATATATTTGAAATAAAAATGGCTAAAGATTTTCCAAAACAAAGCACACATCAAAACAGTTCAGAGAATCCTAAGTAAAATAAAAAATAAACGCCATACACTTAGTCACAGCATTGTCAAATTGCTGAAACCAAAGACAGAGAAAATCTAAAAGGCAGTCAGAGAAAAAAGAAACATTGCTAACAGAGAAACAAATATTGAAATACCAGCAGATTTTTTTTTATCTGAAGTTAAACAAAAGAAAATAGAACATGTTGAAAGTACTAGGGGAAAAAAGCTTTTAAGTAGAATTCTGTACCAGTGAAGACATCCTTCAAAAGTGGAAGCAAAATGAGACATGTTTCAGACAAAGACTGAAAGTTTTATGACTAGTAGACCTGCACCATAAGATATCTTACAGAACATTCTTCAGACAGAAGAAACATGATGGAAAGCAGAATGATAAATCTACAAAAAGAAATATACATTGTAGAAATCATTTTTAAATATAATATAAATGAAACATAGTTTTAAAGATTTTAAAGTATCTTTATGAGATAACTGACTGCTTAATGAGAGTATAAAAGAACACATATTTCAACCTCAGAGGTCAGTAAAAACAAATATTACTCTATAAAAATATTCAACAAGAACATGAGTTATTTTATACGAGCTCTTTTGGAATATTAAGAAAACACTTTCCAACTCATTTTATCAAGCCATTACATAATATCAAAACAAAACAAAGCATTACAAGAAAAGAAAAATTAAGAACTAGAAGCTTCATGATCATGGACATCAAATTTCTCAACAAAATACTGGGAAATAAAATTGAGTAATATATTTAAAAAGACAATATGGCACGACCGAATGGGGTCCATCCTTTAAATGGAATGTTGGTTCTACATTCAACAGTCAATTAATGTAATTCTTCCTATCAATAGATTTTTTAAAAAATCAATACGGTCTCCTCAATAGATGCAGGAAAAAAACAGTGGCAAAATTTAACATCACTTATGATGACAACTCTCAGCAAATTAGAAATCTAAGCCCAATAAAGTGAACCTAGAAAATTTTCATAGCTAACCTCATACTCAATGGTGAAAGACTTTCCCCCTAAACTTGGGAGAAAGGCAAAGATGTCTAATTTCAGCACTTTTAGTCAATATTGCTCTGGAGGTCCTAGCCAATGCAATAAAGCAAGAAAAGGAAATCAAAGGCATACAGGCTGGAAAGGAAAATAAAACTGTGTTTATTGACAGACATGACAATCTATGGTAAACAATCTCAAAGAAATTACTAAAAAGCTACCAGAACTAATATGTTAGTTTAGGCAGCTTGCAATATACAAGCTGAAATATTAAAACATAAATTGTATTTTGTATTATCTAACAATTGAATATTCAAATTAATAAAATACAATGCCTTTTAAAATAAAATATAATGCACAAAAAGGTGCAATAAGTGTAGATTGAAAGGTACAAAATATTCCTGAGAGGAAGTAACAAAGACAAAGACTGTGGTATATGAAACAATATACCATGTTCATGGATCAAAAAATACTGTTAAGATGTCAGTTCTCCTCAAATTCATCTACAAATTCATCATAATCCCATTCAAAATTTTTGCAAATTTTGGTAGAAATTGGCAAACATAGGTTAAACCTACTTTTAAAGAAACATATCCTTTAATAGTGAAAACAATTTTGAAAAAGAAGAATAAAGTTGGGAGACACACTATCTAATTTCAAAGTATATTATATAGCTACAGTAATCAAAACAGTGTAGTACTAACATAAAGAAAGGCATACAGAGCAATGAAATGATTAATTTTTGGTCCCAAAGATTCCATGGTAATTTGATGGAGAAAAGTTAATGTTTTTAACAAATGGTACTAGTAAATCTCAAACTTTACTTGTATCTAGATTATCTAAAGAAATTTTATGTCTCAATAATATGACATACATGTAATTTTTAAACGGACAAAATAATTTAGGATATTTTTCATCATGAAGCTATACAGATGTCGAACACACAAAAAGATGCTCAACACTATTCATTATTAGAGAAATGCAAATTAAAGCTACAATTAGATACTGGTTCACAAGAGAATGGATTTTTTAAAAACTGACAATATTAAGTGCCAGCAAGAATCTAGAACACTTGGAAATCAAAGATTATGTGAGGGTAGAGAAATGAAAAATGGTACAGAAACTGGACAACAGTTTGGCCATTTCTTATAAGGTTAAATAAAAACTTACCATTTGACCTAGCAATTTCACTCAGGTATTCAGTCAAAATAAATAAAAAAATTGTGTGGGGAGGGGGTTGACTACAAGTGAACATGAAAAAATACTTCTGGATTGGAGAACGGTTTGTATCATGATTGTGATGGTGATAAGTTGTCTGTATACATGTGTCAAAATACATTTAACTGTACACTTGAAATTAGTGGATTTTATTGTATATACATCATGCCCTGACAGATTTGATTCCAAGGAAGCTTCAAAGATAGAAATCTTGATGAATGGTGGCCAGAGGTTGGAGGTGGGGAAAGAGACTGACTAAAAGGAATTCAAGAAAATTTTTTGAGTTGGTGAAAATGCTCTAATAACTGGATTGTAGGATTCTTTACTTATTTATTTATTAAAACTAACCAAACTGGACATTTTTAAAAGCTGAATTTTAAACCTGACTTTTTAAAAATTAATGAACAAGCAAACAAATAATTCCAGAACACAACTGAGCAATATACTAAGGTGCCTGCAGAAAAACACTTGTGACCCCCAAGTTGTATAGGCAGCCATTTTACCAAAAGACAGTGGAAAGATGTTCTCAGAAGTACAAGGACTCAGAAAAGACCCATCCAAGTACTTTTCCTGAGTGAAGTACCTGGGATCCTATGACTGAATAAAATAACATAAGTCAAAAGAAAGAACACCAAAAACACTGATTAGATAATTTTTGGTCTACCTGATAGGATAAACGTGGTAACAAACAGGGCCACTGCAAGAACATAAATTACCTTTGTGTATTAGATAAATAAACCTTCCTCCCAGGCCCTTCCCCTTTTTTTCTTAAAGAAAATATCTATACGGTAGGAATAGCTGGAGAAACACAAAGAATTACTCCATTGATTACTATGAAATATTGAGAGAGAAAACTGTTGAATTCATTCTCTTTCACAAAGGGAAATAAACAATTGTCTTTCTGCTGCTGACACTGATCAGTTTAATAGGAGTTAAGTTAATCTTTAAAAAAATCGAATTAAGAAATGTCATGTGATATATATTAAAAGCACTCTGGAACATATTTTTATTTACTCCTTTACATTCAACTTTTGTTTTATCAAAGGAGTACCTGCTGTTTAAACTGTTAAACCATAAGTCCAGAAATATGCCTAATATTAATTTATTTTTTATTGACTGAAGATTCCCCTGAGGACATTACATATGCTATAATTTTTAGACTTAATGGCCACTCTACAGTTCTACAACACTGAAAACAAATAGTAGTGGTCCCCGCCTACATAAACCCCTGCCCTAATTCCTGCTTCCTGAAGGCAATGACACAGCTGTTTNTTTTGATTTAAGAAGTTATTTGCTGACTTTCTAATATGGAAGACAAGATTTAGAGCTCCTCCATCACACTTCACCTGCCCCATTCTTCCACCAGAGATACAGCATGATGCTTACTCAGATTATTATATAAATACGCTTCATAGCTGAGCCAGTACCTACAATAGATATGTTTCTTGGCTGTTACAACTTTGTGTCTTCCTGAAGTTAGTGTTTATCTTGTTTTCTCAGCATCTTAGGCTTCCCTTGCTGCCAGGCTAGGTTTCCATTTTCTCCTTCTGGGTAAATCTACAGTCCATCTGTTTTCTAGATTCTAATGTTTTGTGGCTGTCATATTCTTCTCTGTTCTCTTGTCCATATAGCTTTATGCAATCGTATACCTTTATTGTCTTTTGAGTGGTATTCCAGGAAGTGAAGGCAGACACATGGGTTCGGTTGACCACCATGTTAAGGAGCAGTACCTCCCAGTGTCACTAACTGATCTTGGCAGAGAAACATCTGCGGAGGGTAGGCCAGGCCAGAAGGTGAGGGGCATTCCCCATTAGGGCAAACCAGGCATCTTGACCTGTCTTCTAACACCACTGAGACATCACTCAGCCACACCATCACTCCCTGGTTTGCACAGATCCTATTTCTCTTGTAATTTTGGAGAAAATATTTATTTAAAAAAATAAGTTAATATAACGAATTGAGAAGAAGGACAAGGGCCCATGGTCCTCACACCTACCTTCACTGCACTGAAGCAGACCGGGTGAAGCAGGGCGGCAGCCAAGATGCTCCTGGCCACGCTGTAAACAGCCGAGGTTATCCCAGACACAGCTGGAAGACAAACATCAACAGTTCTTTTCTAGACTGGCCATTCTTACAATCAACAAATGTAAAACAGCGAAGAGAAGGTTGCACATTCACATACAAGATGCCTGCTGAAGAGGCAAAGAATACATCTGTGGGATCCATCAAAAGGCACTGGGTAACTCGTAGGTGCAAGAAAGAGGTTACCATTTAACTAAAAATTCAGGAGGACAGTATTTAGGAAGAATGCTTTACAATGTTCTTAAAAGGCTATGTGAATGTGTCAGAAGAAGGTAGGGAAACCTCATCATTTACAGTTGAAAGCTGCTGGCCAAGGAAAAGATCCTGGATAGCAATTTCAATAGAATAAAGAGAAAGGAGGAGGAGGGAGGGAGAAGAAAGAAAGAGGAGACAGGAGAGGGAACAAGCAAGTGTCCCCATGTAGTGTGCGTGTGTGTGTGTGTGTGTGTGTGTGTGTGTTTGATGAGAGAGAGAGAGAGAGAGAGAGAGATGGGGGTGGTAACAGTGATTGCATTATGCACATGATTTCATTTACTCCTTATAGCAATCCTATGAAGTCATCATGTTTATTTCCATTTAGAGTAGAGAAGAGTAGGCTGAAAACTTAAGCAATTTACATCACACAATGAGATTATATCCACCTTGGTCTGAATCTAAAGTATGACATTGAAAGGGTCAAAGTGATGGTTTGGGGATACAGGTCACCTGTCTCTACAGGTACATACACAATACACAGCACAATGTCAACCCACAAGCTCACACTGATGCACTCCCAGACTTGAGCATGTATGTGCTCAAATATATACACATACACACACAGCCTCTCACACATGCTCACACATATTCACACAGAGTGTTGTTAAAGGAATAGTTTGAAGGGCCTCAAACCTATTCGAAATCACAGAGAATTCTACCCTTGTTTCTGTGCTTATGCTCAACCAAGTTAAGTAGACAACTTCCCATGTAGCTACAGGAAATCTGGACAGGCCCATCATCACCCAGCCTGATCCAAACTAAAGTCGTTCAAATGCTCAGAACAAAGAAAATCTAACTATCTAGTCTCTCGTCCCCTGCCCAAGTCTATTTAGTCCTTATCTGAACTCCAGAATCCTTTACAGGAAGAATAGAATGTAAATGACTTACCAGAACCACCAAAAAACAGCATGTCAACTTGCTCCAAAAGATAAATGCAGAAAGTGTTGATTTGCGGGAAGAGCCCAAGGAGGGAAATAGCAGGGAAGCAATATAAAAATACTGAAAATGAACAAACAAAATCAATGATAAGCGTATGGGAACTGTGTTGCCAAGGCTCCTGCTGCAGTGCTGTCTTTCTCCCCTTCCAAACCACCCCACTCAGGAATACTGAAGGCAATCTTAGACTTCTCACCCAGAGGGAACTGGAGGCTGAGATGGAAATGTGCCTGTAGATGCAACAAGGAGCTGATCCTGAGAGGTACTGATGAAAGGAATGCACATAAGCCCTGGACTGAGCAAAGACCTCAGGGGTGGTAAGTGAGAGTAGAATCATCTTCAGTTTGAAAGAGTAGACTTGGACATGGGGGAGATGAGGGCAAGAGAAAGGAAACTAGGAAAACTATAGGAACATAAAAAGACACAGAACAGGCTGGGTGTGGTGGCTTGCGCCTGTAATACCAGTACTTTGGGAGGCCACGGTGGGCGTATCACCTGAGGTCAGGAGTTTGAAACCAGCCTGGCCAACATGGCGAAATCCTACCTAAAAAATTAAAAAATTGGCCAGTTGTGGTGGTGGCCACTTGTAAGCCTGATTACTCAGGAGGCTGAGACAGGAGAATCGTTTGAACCTAGGAGGCAGAGGTTGCAGTGAGCTGAGATCCCACCACTGTACTCCAGCCTGGGCAACAGAGCAAGACTCTATTCCACAAACAACAAAAAAAACACAGGACAGTAATTATGGGGATCTCTTCTTGCATGCAAGAGGGTAACAAAAAATTGGGGCCAAAGGGTCTCCTTGCTTTGCACTTCTATAACCTCAAGCACTTGAGTAACTCAGAGTCTATTACATCCTAAATACCAATTGGAAACTTATAGTTAGCCAAGGCTCTCAGGGAGGAGCTACCTGACTGCAGCACATGGTGATGATGTGACCCTGATTCTAGTGTAGATGGATCACTTGGTAGCTAAAGGTGCTCTTGGCTGAGGAGAGGGAGATTGTGATATCCCATAAGAATGATGCAATTGCACAATTGGAAAAAACATTTATAGTTTATAATTCAATGTTTCAGATAACTATTTTGTTAGAGGAGGGAAAATATAGTAGAGCTGCATTTTACAGCAACTTTCCTATCATTCCCTCTTGCTTAATTCTACTGAAGCTGGGTTTCATAGAAACACAGGAACTCCCATTAGTAGTGCTGTAATACATCTGTCTTCCTTCCTGTCTCCAATTATTAGGTCATATGTCAATGAAGTTTGGTACTGGTAAACCTTAATAAAACTAAGGAAATTTGATTTGAAATTCAATATGCCTAGACTTTGGAACTATGCCCTAAAATGTGCAGAAACCACAGTGAACAATGGGAGGAGGATGGTAAGTGGGGGTGTTTCTGCTATTTTTGAAAAATCGAAAATGTTAACTCCTATAGTGAAGTTGTAAGGATGAGAGTATTTGCACAACTCATTCTCTGAATGTTTGATTAAAATAGTTAATATTATTGGGTTATTTAAAATAGGCACGATAGCACTTTGGCCATAAGATGGTAAACAATGTCACGTGGACTTAGTTCTTGCTTCTCTCTTGCCCTTTTTCTGAAATGCTCCTTGTTTTGGGTTGAATTCTGTTTTCACAAAACAGATTTAAGTTCTCTTTTTAAAAGTTGGTATACCTATGTAATGAACCTACACGTTCTACACCTGTATGCCAGAGCTTAAACTAAAAAAAAAAAAGTTGGTTAAAAGTCAGTATGGAACAAAGTATTGAGGAACTGTTCCAACTCTTTGTGGAAGTAAAATTTTATGTCATGAGCATGGCTATCTTTGATAACAGGGGCTGTGCTTGGTGTTGGAGCCATATTTTGATACATGCGGTGATTTTGTTGTGATCATTTTTGTGTCAAGATTTCAACTATATTATAAAAAAGTAGAGCACCTGAAAGCTGTTTACTTCTCAATCCAAGCAGACAAAAAGGTACAAATACTGATATGCTAGACATAACTAGATAAGATATAATTTCTTTTTCAGTTTCTATAAATGGAGAGATATAAGAAATAAATAGAAATTTAATTACAGAACATATAGTCATGAGCATAGAAATTTTAATCCATAAAATTCCATACAATTTCAAACAAACTGAGAAGAGCTTCTCTTTGCTTTGGGGTCAAAAAACCCAGGAACAGCAATTTTGTTCTATGCTATATCTGCCAATTCTGGATCGGGGCAGAGGGAAGGTCCAATGAGATTTATTATTTACCTTTCAAAACACAGTATACCTGTGTGACAAAAACTACATTGAGAATGAAGAACTACAGGGAAAAGCTTAGGTATGGAATATTAAAGGCAAAATCAAATATTGGGAGCTATTTGGTAAATCAAGGATAAAGAGGTATTCTGCATAAGAAATTCATTAGCTAATTCAACAAAACCTAAAGAAGTGAAAAGAATTGGAGCACAATGAAAAATGGCATGAGGAAAATAAAATGGTAGGAACTACCCGAAAGTCATCCCTGGAGATGCTCTGGCTGTGGGTGTAAAATTGGAACTTAATGCAACAATACAGGAAGAACAGCAGTCAACAGGGAGGCCCAGGCACTAGCTCTTCTCCAAAACATACTGGAGGAGGAAAGCTCTAGTCTTTAAAATAAATGTCGTGGAGGTGGAATAGGAGGAAGATGGAGTCCATGTGTCTCATCTGTCAGGTTGCAGTGAACGTGAAGGAAAAAGCAGCCAAATGCTTGTTATGTTACCAGGGCTTTAGGAAAATGACACTTGAAATTGCTGAAATAATTTTGTCCTTTTTTTCCAGAAGTAAAAAATTAAAAAGTCTTTGTGGCTGTTCACAATTTTCCCTGTGAACAAATTTTTTTTTGTTAGCATACCACCGAGCACATCTATAATTTTCTCTCACTTCTTCCTAACTTCTTATTTTCCTTAATAATTATAGTCAATGCAGAAACTTCTGGCACAGTTCCATTTCATAAATAAGCAAAATTCATACATAAAAATATTGTGGCCTAAGCTTATTTCTTTTATCAAATGTGAATGATATAAGTTACTCTATTTGTAGGTTTGAGAGGCAAGCATGCAGAATTAAAATGCCACAGAAATAAAACTAAAGCCTAGGAATTCAATGTGAATGTCTTCGATGTGCCCTACCTGTATATTAACTAACTGTCCTCATATGGACTACTGAGACCAAGAAGTGAGCCTGTAAACAAGACATAGAAATGGGACATCTGGGTGTTTAGGGAAGGATAAGTAAAATCCAGTGATTAGTTTTAAAACCTCCACTCATCCCCAGAGTTACAATCTCCATTATTGGAGATGCATTATCGTTGGCAGGGATTTATAAACCTAAGGACCAAAAATAAAGCATAAAACTCCCAGGTCTGAGAAAAATGAAAACAAAAAACACAGAGCAGAGGCCATTTGATAAAGCACCCATCCAGAACTTGGACCCGGGCTACAACTGATGGCCATTTCATGTTGCCTGGAGTTTTTCCATGCCAGAGAGCTCATTTCACTAAGCAACCTACTCTACTGCAGGGCAGCTCTAACCCAAACCGGTTTACTGGTTTCTTTGTACTGAGCTATAATCCACCTTCCATCTTCTGGAACTAGTTATTAGGGCTACAAAAAGAATAGAATCCCTCCCCTTCAACCTGGCAGCATTTTAAGGATCCAAAGCTATCATGTGTACCTCTAGCACTCAAGTGTTTCTTCTCTGAGTTGGACATTCTCAGTTCCATTACCCAGTTGCCAGAACTCATATAGGCCATGTGACTACCCACCCCTCTGGGCACACTCTAGCTTTGTTACTGCTCCTTTTGAAATATGGTACTAAGAATCAAAGACCTCTTGTCTTTCTCATTCATAGGATAATTTCAAAGCCAGTCTCACTCTGAGGCTTTTGCTGAAGTTACCCAAATGGAAAGTAATGTAAATTCTAGCCAGAGGTCACCAGTCTCTGACTGAGTGTAGGAAATGAGTGCGGACTAATAACTTTGACCTTATTCCTGGGAATGAAAACAAAGAATGCTTTTCCTTATAATGAAAGGAAAAGCGCACAGAGTAATATTCTGAACATATATGGGGGATCATAAAAGAAAAAGAAATTACACAGGAATATCATTCTGTGTTTCTATCTCCTTAATTCACCTGAATTTCTCCTCCTACTGTTCTATGATCTGACATTCCCTTCTTCCTTTGAGATGCTTCTCTCCTTGCATTATACATGACAAGGAGTTTCTCCATCCTTCCCACCTGCCCCATGTCCACCTGACTTATCTCATACCACTGGCTCAGGCATTCAGTCCCTTCTGCACAAGGAGGTAGAAGGAGCTGCTGATAGTGGACTGTCCTCGCTCCTTGTCTGTCCATCTCCTCTGCTACCTCCTCCTGCTCTGACAGGGTGACAGTTTCTAAGCAGAAACCAGGAGTGGCACTGGGTAACCGATACATCACCAGTAAGGCATGCTCTAGGAAATACTCCATGTCCCCTAGCACCTGCCAGAGGAGGACCACTTGCACCCAACATAGCCTGAGAAGCATGATAAGTCCATGGGAAACAATGTCACATGAACTCAGTTCTTCCTTCTCCCTTGTCCTTTTTCTTCAACGCTCCTTGTTTTGGATTGAATTATGCTCCCACAAAAGATGTTGAAGTTGTAACTCCCAGGAACTTGCAATGTGACCTTGTTTGGAAATGGGGTCTTTGCAGATTATTGAGTTAAGCTGAGGCCCTTAGGGTCCATCTGGGCCCTAATTCAGTATGACTCGTGTCCTTATGAAAAGGAAAAATTTGGACACAGAGGCAGGCGTGCATAGAGGGAAGACGATGTGAAGACACAGGGGAAGAATGCTGTCTACAAGACAAGGAGAGACACCTGGAACAGGTCCTTCTCTAGCGCTTTCAGAGGGAGCATGGCCCGGACAACACCTTGAGTTCAGACTTCTGGCCTCTAGAACTGCAAGAAAATAAACGGCTGTTGTTCTAAGCCACCCAGTTGGGAGTGCTTTGTTACAGCGGCTCTAGGAAGCAAATGCTATGAAGTCAACGTGAATGTATACATTGCGTGTCTTCCATATGCCCTGCCTATGTATTAACTAATTGTCCTCAGATGGACTACTGAGGCCAAGAAACGAGCCTGTAAACAAGACATAGAGATGGGTCGTCTGCATGTTTAGGGAAGGGTAAGCACAATCCAGTGATTGGTTCTAAAACCTCCACTTATCTCCAAAGTTACAATCTCCATTGTTGAAGATGCACTATTATTGACAGAGATTTATAAACCTAAGGACCAAAAATAAAGCATAAACCTCCCAGGTGTGAAAAAAAAACAAAAACAAAAACACAGAGCAGAGGCCATTTGACAAAGCACTCATCCAGTGCCTGGACCTGGGCTACAACTGATGGCCATTTCATCTTGCAAACGCTTCCTAGAGCCACTGCACACTTCTTTTTCCTCCTAATAACCTCTTTTTCTCCTAATGTTATTCTTCTCTCCTTGCTAGTTCCTCCATATAGCAACGGCAGCAGATATAGACTACTTACACCCCTTACCAGCTGAGGGAATAGAGAGTGAAGAAGTCCCACAAGGAAGAAATGACTTTAAATTGCCCTTGTATTCCCTCATAAAGTCAGAAAAATAGTGTAAGCTTCTATCTCTTTCCTTTCTCTCCCATTTGTTCTAAATTTGTTTCACAACCTTTTCCTTCTCAGTGCAAATTAGTATGTTTAACACATTCATTCCATAGGGATTGCTATTGTTCTATTGTTCTATTTATCTTTACCCCAGAAGTTATTTAACTTCGGCTTGCTGGATTATTTATCACCATTTTTACTTGTCACTGTTGACAAGGAAACAAAAATATGTATTAGGCAGAAGCTTTAATGAGGGAAAGGGAATTCCAGTGAAAAAGATAAGAATGTTCCCTCTCCAATCCCTAATGAAATTGATTTTAAAAACAAAATACAGTGAGAATATACATAGCTAATAGGATATTCTAGAACAAGGGTTACTGCTAAAAGTAAAATCTTAGGCTTTTACCCATGATTTAAGACAATAAGGTCTTACTTACTTCTTAACCTTTAATAACATCTCACATTCCAACGCCATTGTAAGTTTGCCATACCACGACAACTACACTTATTCCACAGAGTTGACTTTTTTACAGTAGCAAATAAAAATTCTAAAAACCAGGAATGAGGGAGAGACCCATGCACAGAAAAGCAATTTCTAAATGGAAGACACACCATGTTCTTCATGCCCCAACCTCTTTCTACGGATTTTTGGCAAAAAGCACTCATTAAGTCCCTACTTATTCTAAGGGCTGAATTAAACGGTCTAAATGGACTATAGCCTTCTCTGACTTATGAGTTGGAGGTATTCCAAAAGTTATTTGTACATTAATCTCCTTAGTACTTAAAACAGACTTTTGGCCATGCATGGTGACTCACACCTGTAATCCCAGCACTTTGAGAGGCTGAGGCGGGTGGATCACCCGAGGTCAGGAGTTCAAAACCAACGTGGCCAACATGGCGAAAGCCCATCTCTGCTAAAAATACAAAAATTAGCTAGGTATGTTGGCACATGCCTGTAATCCCAGCTACTTGGGAGACGGAGGTAGGAGAATCCAGGAGGATTCTCCTTGAACCCAGGAGGCAGAGGTTGCAGTGAGCTGAGATCATGCCACTGTACTCCAGCCTGGGCAACAAAGATAGACTCCATTTCCAAACAAACAAACAAACAAAAACCCCACAGGCTTTTATGTTCATTAGTTCATCCTTTCAACAAGCGTTTATTTAGTGCCTATAAATGCCAGACACTGCTAAGGATTCAGTGGTAAGAAAGCAGGCAGGGTCTCTGCCTTGCCTTTTCTGAGCTAATAAGCTAGTGAGAGAGACAGGCATTATTTCAATATCACAGATGTGAGCAGATTGCTACAAAATGGGTTACGGACTATGAAAAGTGTGGGCAGTGAGAGGATAGACAATGGGTGAAACTTAGGGAAATGAGGTATTATGAGCCAGCACAGCGAAGGGCGGGGGAGGCCGCAGAATAGCTTCTGAGCAGAAGGAACACAGTGTCTGAAGGAGATGAGAAAGGACCACGGTAGTTATGGCTCCACCTCAAGCCACAAATCCCTGTGACCTGTAAGAGGTGGCACTCTACCAACACTTAACCCACACTCAAGATCCCAGGAAAAGATGACCTCATGGGGGTACCCAGGATGGAGTGTGGAATGCAGAGAGAGAAAAGGCAACATTTTGACATAGATAATTGTTTCCTGGACATCTTCCAAAATTATTTTATGCTTTTTCCTTCTCTAATCTCCAGGTCCTTGTGTGCCCTTGAGCTGCGGACTCCAACACTGCTGTTTGCAAAAAGATGACGAGAAAGGAAGGCCTTCCTGAGTGTGCAATCATGAGTGAGCATCTCTGTCTACTCAAACTCTGACTTATTCATTGCAGCCAATTTAGTGAGGAATATGGGCGAGCTAAGTTATGAAGTAACAAGAATGATGTAAGACCTTTCTTATTGAGTATGTTTCTGTTCCAACTGATAGGACTGAAAAAAAAGGAAAGTAAAAAGTATCAGGCCGGGCGCAGCGGCTCACGCCTGTAATCCCAGCACTTTGGGAGGCCGAGGTGGGCAGATCACAAGGTCAGGAGATAGGGACCATCTTAGCCAACATGGTGAAACCCCCCTCTATTAAAAGTATGAAAATTAGCTGGACATGGTGATGCGTATCTGTAATCTCAGCTACTTGGGAGGCTGAGGCAGGAGAATTGCTTGAACCAGGGAGTCAGAGGTTGCAGTGGGCTGAGATCGCGCCACTGCATTCCAGCCTGGCAAGAGAGTATGACTCTGACTCAAAAACAAACAAACAAAAAAAATCAGGAAGGACAGAAGCAAATATTCAATATTCTTGGGCAGGAGGGTACTGACTGGGAGATCAAATTATGGATCTGCTCCTATTTTTTTTTCAACATGTTTCTGTTTCCTAATTGAACTCAGAGGTTCTCTGAAGCACAGTACATAACCCTTTGGCATTAAGAAGCTACTCTGCTCTTGCCATGATGCAATAGGAGAAGATGTGTTGGGGATGCATAGAAAGGTGGGCTTGTGGTAAGTTGGACGTGCAGGGAGTGGAGAGTGAAGAGTTTGCTACCAACGCAGCAGGAAGAGGAATGGGAAGCCAGCGGGTGAGATGCCTACCAGAGTTTTCACCTAGAAGAAGCACAAAGAAAGTTTACACCATACCTGGGCACCCTCCCTAGTGCCACTAGAGAGATTCAGGGGACTGTCGTGGAGGTTGGGGAAAGGATGATGTGGGACAGAAGGCTTTGACAGTTTCTCAAGTAATATTTCTAGCCAGCAAGCGAGAGATCCAGCTATTGATGTTGGTGGAAGCTGCCCTGTATTAACTCAGCTGGTCAGTGTGATCACAGACAATGACAAGTTGGCAGGTGTGCAAACCCCTGGATGTCTCTGCAAGAATTCTCAGAGCATATGCAGTCAGGTAAATACCAGGACAAACACTTTGCATAATAAGGACAACAAGAGCTGATGCTTGGTGTCCAGCACTGCTCTCTAGGTCTAAGTATACCAACTCATTTAAAACTTGCAGTCATTTCTGAGGTGGCCAATAGTTTTGCCTTTATATTACAGTTAAACTTTGCTCAAAGTCATATGCCTAGTGAAGTGGCAAAGCTGGAATTCAAATAGTCAGCAGTTTGCCTCCAGAGCCAGGGCTCAAAACCACTACAGTATGCAAGTGACTTGTTTAAACAGAGCATTTTATCTCAAATACTGCCTAAACCTTAAGACAAGCAAAGGGATTGGTGAAGACTGGGTGATCTGAGTATCCAGGACTCCACCTGGACTGAGAACCATGCCTATTCAGGCTGCCACTCTGATGGCAAAACCATCCCCAGCAGGCACCATAACAACCATTCTTCAGATGGGCATTATTATGATGGACATTATAGTGCTGTAACTTCCTGGTCATAAATATCAAAATCCTTTAAAAATAATTCCATAGTTTTGTGCTTTGAGGCGTGGGCTCCCAGACAGTCTTCAGTAGATATGCAAGCCAAGAGGAAAATGCACAGCTCTTCACCCGATAATCAAGTAAGGAGGCTTAGAAATTCAGAAGACAAAGGGGAGACACACCCCTGACCCCCATATTGTTCCCCACAACCCCAATATTAACTCACCAATTAAGAAGTCCCTAGCTGATTGTAGGAACACTGGAGAGAAGAGCTTCAGGCCATACACAACGTAACGGGGAGGGTGCCTGGCTTTGGCCCCTGTATCAAGAAGCAGAATAAGGCCACACAGCACACAAAAATAGATTGGTCTGCTATATGTTATGATTTGGTTGTGTCCCTAGAAAACAAACACAATTTCTGAATGGTACCTTTTATTTTGATTAAATGACAAAAACCTCATAGTCAATAACTTATGCCATATAACACATTTTTCCCCAACCAACACAATTCATACACACACACACACACACAAACCAAGTTATGGCTAACAATCTCAACAAGATTTAACTGAAAATTTAATTACCATCCTGAGAGAAAATGTAGATCTAATTCAATGCTTTCCCCAACAGTGAAACTTCCATTCATCTTGTTCATATTGAGTGCAAAACTAATTTAAACCACTATTTGCTCCACACTTGGGTGCCAATGTTAATAAGAAATACAATTATAATTTGTGGGCTTTAATTTCCTAGTATCTCAGAAAGCAAGACAATATGGGTACAATGTTATACCTGCAGAAATTACACAAAATGTCTTAGTGTAGCACAGTAGAATCATTCTGGTTCTGTTTTTTTTTTTTTTTTTAAGTGTTATTTATACTATGTACATGGCATTTTCCCATGAGGTGTACCAAATTTTTAGCAGACCTCATCTTATTCCTATACCTATTGTTACAAGGCAAAGTAGAAACATTTTTTATTCTTCTTGAATGGATAAAAAAATTAAGGAACTTCATCAACATCATACAACATCATATATAAGGAACATCATACAACATCAACTTTCCAGGGCAAAAGCCAACAAAAATTTTACATCTCACAAATCAATGCACAATTTATAAGATTCAGGGGAAAAAACAATGAAAATGAATTGGGAAAAGTGTCTTCTGCAATTCATGAACTGCCTTGAGTGTAAAAAGTAAAAATTAAAGTGATATGGTTTCAGATGTGAATTTTTAAAGTCACTGCCATGAACATGTTATATTTAGAAATGCAATTTAAATTACACTGCTTCTATAATAGAAATAGTCCTATTCTGAGACCATCTTTTAAGAGGAAGGAAAATACAGGCTGTCCATGGAGGCTGGCTATGTTTGGCCCAGAGTCCAGGCTTAGTCTTGAAGAATACTTGTACTCTTATGAAATTTCCTTTTGAATCCAACTAGGTCATAGATTAATGGATATGAGAATACTTTTGTTGCATTTTTAAAAATTGAAAGTAAAGCCCAAGTTAAATCTAAATGCATTTCTCATCAAGTGAATGGCAAACTAAGTTTGTTGGTATAAATAACGATACAGTATATAAATATACATGCATATGAGATATTTTCTCAAACTGGTATGGTTTAGCAAATATAATTAACTAGCTACTTTCCACTTGCTCTGATTTGTTTTCTTTTATTAAAAGTTTAAAAATGCGGCCGGGCGCGGTGGCTCACGCCTGTAATCCCAGCACTTTGGGAGGCCGAGGCGGGTGGATCACAAGGTCAAGAGATTGGGACCATCCTGGTCAACATGGTGAAACCTCGTCTCTACTAAAAATACAAAAAATCAGCTGGGCATGGTGGCGCATGCCTGTAATCCCAGCTACTCAGGAGGCTGAGGCAGGAGAATTGCCTGAACCCAGGAGGCGGAGGTTGCGGTGAGCCGAGATCGCGCCATTGCACTCCAGCCTGGATAACAAGAGCGAAACTCCATCCAAAAAAAAAAAGTTTAAAAATGCATTATTCTACAAATTAAGTCTTTGGCCTTTAACAAGTCTGAGATATTATTTTGAATCTTCCAAGTCAAACTTTATTGGGCATGGGAAGGTTTTCTTTGTATTTGTAATTTATGAAACAAAACTGAAGGCACTGTTATAAAGAGCCTGCCCTCATCACCATGTTTCTGCTTCGCCACATTTTCCTATCCTGTGTTTCAGGCCCCCAAACCATACTAAGAGCATTTTGCTAATACATGGCACATAAACCACTTCTCCTTTTTTTTTTTTTTTGAGACAGAGAACCACTCTGTCATCCATGGCTAGAGTGCAGTGGTGTGATCTCAGCTCACTGCAACCTCCATCCCCCAGGCTCAAGTGTTTTTCCTGCCTTAGCCTCCCGACTAGCTGGGACTACAGGTGCATGTCACCACGCCTGGCTAATTTTTTTGTATTTTTAGTAGAGACGGGGGTTTCACTATGTTAGCCAGGCTGGTCTCGAACTCCTGACCTCAGGTGATCTACCCAACCCCACCTCCCAAAGTGCTGGGATTACAGGCGTGAGTCACTGCGCCTGGCTACTGCTATTTGCCTTGATTCCTGAGAACACCTACTAATAAAATATCCCTGTTCTCCAGTTCCTACTTTCACATATGAATCAATCACAATATCTCCTAAGGACTGATTTTTTAATTTTTTCAACAGAAAAATTCTAGTAGCTCCACCCACTGAAGTCTGATCATAATCTTAAAAACTCATTTGACTCCATTTAACCTTAAAATACATAATGTGGAGCACCAATGGAATTCAGCTGTGGAGCGTGTGAGTCTGTTGCACAAAAGCAGATCTCTGTGCATTTGCATTTTCCATCAGCCCTATCTCCATATGCCATCTCATGACCCAAGTATTGGTCTCAGTGCAAAGGAAGAGCAAGGTGAGAGAAACGAACAAAAACTCCAGGAGTCCTGCTTGTGCCAAGTGGCGGCACATGTGGCTAAGTGACGAAGACATCCTAACCATCTCTTAGAGACAGTGGGATGGTCAACTGCTTCAAATGTTTTGTTGCTGTTGTGAAGGGGGAAGAAAGGTTTTTATTGTAAGGGAGCTAGGGTGTGTGGCCTCAAGGGGCATGACCTGAGGTCTGTGCACAGCCTGGCCAGGCTCCTCCATTCTCTCTCTCAGCTCTGCTGCATGTGCCCGCTCCAGGCTTCATTCCCCAGGGCAGAAGAGAGCCCTGACGCCTGCTGAGTTGACACATGTTCCTCTCTCCCCCACATTCAGAGGTCCAGCAACTATTTTTTTTTTTTAAGAAAGGATCTTGCCTTGTTGCCCAGGCTGGAGTGCAGTGGCATGATCATAGCTTGCTACTGCTTCCCTCTCCTGACCAGCTACTCTTTTTAAAAACTGATATAAAACAACAACAGCCACAACAGCTAATGTTTGTCTGACCTTCCCTCTATCCCAGGCACCGAGTGGCCTATCTACTTCAAGTGTATTCACGTGGCTAACCTTCAGAGAACACCCTGAGAAGTACATACTACTCTCGTTTTGACAAGAGTAAGCTGAGACATAAGAATGAAGAAACACCCACAGAAAACAGCACGGCAGAGTAAGGACTGGAACCCTATTTGCCTGGCTCCCCATAAAAACCATGAGGGGCATGCATTTGGCACTGGATTCTCCAGACCCAAGGACTCAGCCTGATGTCACAAAATTTCATTCATAACCATCACTCTTTAAACACAGAATATGAATATTACTCATGTGAAGCAAATTTAGAGAATAAGGAAAGCATCCATGATAGCCTTCAGATGTCAGTTTTTTCAAAGGACTCTGGGTAGAGAAAAGGCCTCCTTACTTGTAGATGGTGTAGAAAACCCAGACATTCTCTGCTCATTTCTCTGCTGTTGCCCTGTGACATTACGCCCACATACGCTGAACCTTCATCACTGCAGCAAGGGCTCGCTGTGTTTTATAGTTTCTCACAATGGTGTAGGTTAGTTTAATTAAATATTATTTTTTGGTGGCTGTTGATGATTTCTTTTTTACTTTACCTTTAGCAGTTCACTTGTGCATTAAGAGCCATCTTAAATGCTCGTAATGCTCTTTGGTTCCACTTGTATGTAAAGCAAACAAGGGCAGCTGGGGGTGGGCACCCATCACCCCACTGCGACCCTAGACAGCAACTATTTTATGATCCACACTTTGTATATACAAGAGAACCCAAAATATTTTAAAGAAAACAATATGGAGGAGAAGCAGCAGCCAAAGGGTTAAATAATTCTCAACAAGTTACTACTGAAATATTAAGATGCAACTTCAAATTAAATATAGCAGAAATATGATAGGTTATTTTAAAAATTGAAAAGAAATAAATAAGATTCTTTAACTAGCTTATCATTTAATTCTACAGAACAATTTATGTTAGGTCCAGCTTCCTAACATTCAGATCGGTGAACTCTGACAAAAATGGCAAACGCAATCGTCCAGGCAAAGGGGCAGTGAAATGGACATCAAAGTGTTCACCAAGCACTGTCCAGGGTGCTCCATTCCGCTACCTCCGAGTTCAGATATTTTCCCACTGTCTCAGTACTGCCCTCAAAGGCAGTGAAAGAGAGCAGAAAGAGTGGTGACCTACATTCTGCTTTTAATCAATAGTAGAATGTAAGTATCATTTGAAATGATTTGTTTTAAACAGTACTATTTTGAACAAAAACATAATTGAATATTACTTGACAACTTTTAATCAAGATCCACTAAAACTAAGTTCACCGTCTTATTTCTTAGGATTGAGCATTGAGAAATTACTTCACGTCATTCAAAATCATTCCTCTGATAAACACTACATTAGCCAGGTGATCAGGGTCAACATCCACAGAGATAAGTCATATTGATAATTAGTATCACTGATGTGATGTGATCCATACAATGAATATGTTACCTCTGTGGTCTTCCTCCTAAAATCCATAACCCCTATATTTTCATGAGATAAACATCAGAAAAATCCCAAATAAGAAACAGTCTACAAAATACCTGACCAGTCCTCCTCAAAACTGTCAAGGTCATGAAAAACTATTAATATATTACCAATCTATGTTCCTTGGACTTCTTCCAGTATCCACCTCACCCTATATATTTTTTAAGTTTCTCAGAACTGTTTCCTTTTAGAATCAGACTAGTTTTTTTCAGGGTTAAGGAAAATCTAAGAAATTGTCACAGCCAAAAGGAGCCTACATGATTGCTATTATAATGTAATTTGGTGCCCTGGATGGGAAACTCAAACAGAAAAAGACATCAGGTAAAAACCAAGGAAATCTGAATAAAATGTGGACTTTAATAATAATGTTATCAATATTGGTCCATTAATTGCAACAAATGTATCATATTGTGACTAATGTACGAGGTTAATGCAGGGAATCTGGAAATGGGGTATACAGCACCTTCCCAATTTTTCTGTAGATTTAAAGCTATTCTAAAATAAAAGGTTTACTTACAAAAAATAATCCCCAATTATTTCTATATAACCTGAAGTAGATACCAAGTGTCTTCACTGAATAGTAGCAACAATTAATTGAACAGAATGCATAACAAACTGTGGCCCTTGCTCTTTGGAGTTTGTACTGTAAGGAATCGAGACAAACATGTAAAGAGGAAGGAAATATTCACAGAGGACTTAGTATACTCTAGTATACTCTAGAGCCTGTGCCAGGTATATCACATATATTGCCTAGAGCCCTCTTTATTAAATCCAACTGACATTATTCTGATTATGCATATTTTGCACACACACAAAAATGCTGCTAACAATTGCTTAGTGCTTCAGGGCCAGATGCTGTGCTAAACACTCATTGTTTTATTCTCCTGCAATCCTGTTTTGTTATTCCTCTTTTGCAGATGAAACACCTTTGATTGAGAGGAGTAAGTTTCCTAAGATCTCATCTTATACACGGTAAGGCTGGATTCAAATATGAACCCTATATGCTTTCGGTTACTCCAATATGTCTCAATGCGTGATCTGAGATTACCTCCACCATAATGACCTGGGAGTGTGTAAAAATGCAGATTACCTGCCGACTGCTGCCCCAGCCAGTGGAGGGGAGGGGGGAATCGAGCTCCCCCTCTGGTGTGCGCAGGTGATCCTGGGCACAGCGCTCTAGTTTTTCACTGCCTGTTGGATATTCTACTGAATTTTGCTTTCTGGATTAGCTTTAGTGGTTACTGTCAGTTAGACCCATATGGATATCTGTGTAAACAAATTAATATCTTCATTCCCCCTTAATATGTTGCCATCTATGATCCTTAAATTGCAAAGTTTCAGTTAGACAGTATCCAACCCCTAATCATTCTAAGCTCTCCCAGGCCTGTTTTCTTTCAGAATCAGACTAATTTCTTTTGAGCCCAGGGGCTACTGTATCATACCTATTTCCATGCCATTATTATTAATTCTGCATTTAAAATTCAAATACACAGAGTGTTATGCAAAAATTGTATTTTCATTTCGCTATCTTCTGATTTTAACAACTTGCTCAAAATATACCACCTGTGCTCTTGGAAGCAAGCAAAGAGAGGAGGTCTGTCAATCATTCTAAGAGCAAAATTGGCTGAATTATTAATAGCTACCCTCCACAAATGTGTAAAGTAGTGAAGTCTGAAAAGCAGTTTTGGTTCCTTTCACAGCCCCTTATGAATAAAAATTAGCAGCAGGCTTGAGAACTGTCTCTGTGTCCCATACCTGGGTTCTAGCTCCTGACCATCTCCTTTCTAAAGCTTTCTCATCTACAAATGGGAGATAATAACTCTGTCTCCTAAATACCCACATGGTTCAGTCAGATTGCAACAGGAAATATTTTGCAGCTAGCATATTTTGTTTCTTCATTAGAAGTACTGGAGAAATGCCAACTCAAATCAGAGACTAATCTACTTAGAAATTTGTGTAAGCAAATTAATTACTGCAATAAACATAGTTAAATGTCTGACTACGTCTTACAAAAGTGATTTCTTACAGTCTCACTATGACATGCTTGCTCAGATAAAGGAATAGCAGCTTGGCTAATTCCTCTGGGAACTAAATAATATAACTCCAACCAAGAACAGTGACATAGGGGCCATAGTAACAGACATTACAGATGCACAAGGATTACGCAGCTGTACTTGCCTTCCGCCTTTACTGGCATGCTCTGCATTATTTCCGAAAGGACATGCGGGAAAGGAATGTTTAACAGCATAGAATACCCTTCCCCAGAGTCATGCAGAAAAACAGTGACACTGAAGTGCAGTTAGGAGCAAGGAGAGTAGACTGAAGCAGGAAAATGGTGATATGGCATCTCGGGTGGGCTTGAACAAAAAAGCTTCAAAGTTATACATCTCTCTCACACCACCTAACCCAGATTTCTGATGATAATCACAACAATACATCTCAATACCCTAATTATGCTGCTTCTACTTATCTTGACATTCAAACACTAGGATAAAAGAAGATGTATTACATGTAAACCAATTATGGGGAACAGAGGAATGTAGCAAGATAGCAATGTATGCCATGTGATCGTTCAATTATAAGCTTTTCTTAATTACTATGAGCTAAACAGGAGCTATCACAGATTGAAAAATGGGTCCTAAATCCTGGATATAAATTTTTGAAAGCACAATAGAGGGAAAATCAAGCTTTCTTTCATTGGGAGGGTATTCCGCAGGCCACAGGGGATTGCCACAACAAAGGAAAGACAGTTGCTTAGCGCTCTGGGGAGTCGACCCGGCAGTGAACTCAGTACAGAGGCATGTGGCCCAGATCCCTGCAAGGGGCACTGCCTGTCCCATAGCACCCACCCTGTAGGCCACCGTGGATGTGCGAAGGGGCAGCAGGCTCAGAGGAAAGCACATGTGTGTGTTTCAGAACTCACAAAATAATGCCAGAGCACCAACAGATCAGCATAGGTGAGCTCAGAGTCTTAGTTAAGAATTAGCTCAAAGTTATACAGACGAAAAGGAATAATATACGTGAAAATGTAAAATAAAGAGAATGGTTTCATATAAAAAGAATAACAATTCAGGGAAATGCAAGTTAAAACCACAATGAGCTATCACCTCATGCCTGTTGCAATGGCTTTAATCAAAAAGACAAAAGATAACAAGAGTTGGCAAGGATTTGGAGAAAAGGAAACCCTTCTGTACTGCTGGTGGGTATGGAAATTGGTACAGCCATTATGGAGAACAGTATAATTTCTCAAAGAAAATTAAAAATAGAAGTTTTAATTCTGTTTGAATATGATCCAGCAACCCCACTTCTGAATATATATCCAGAGGAAATGAAATCAGTATGTCCAAGAGATATCTGCATCATCAGGTTCACTGCAACATTCTTCACAAAAGTGAAGACATGGTATCAGCCTAAATGTCCATCAACAGATGAATGGAAAAAGAAGATGTGGTATATATATAATAGGAATATCATTCAGCCTAAAAAGAGAACACCATCCTGTCATTTGCAACAACGCTGATGAATCTAGAGGACATTATTAGGTTAAGCAAATTAAGTCAGGCACAAAAAGAAAACTACTGTAGGATGTCACTTATATGTGGAATCTAAAAAAGTCGAACTCATAGAAGACGAGAATAGAATAGTGGTTACCAGGAGGCAGTGGGATGAGGAATGAGGAAAGATTGGCTACAGGGTACAAAGTTTCAGCTGGACAGAAGGAAGGAGTTCTGAAGATCTTCTGTATAGTATGGTGACCATAGTTAATAATAATACACTGTTATACTCAAAAATAGCTAAGAGAGTAGATTTTATTTTATTTATTTATTTATTTTTTTGAGACAGAGTCTTGCTCTGTCGCCCAGGCTGGAGTGCAGTGTCGCAATCTCGGCTCACTGCAACCTCCATCTCTTGGGTTCAAGCAATTCTCCTGCCTCAGCCTCCCAAGTAGCTGGGACTACAGGCGTGCGCCACCACACTTGGCTAATTATTTGTATTTTCAGTAAACATGCGGTTTTACTGTGTTAGCCAGGATGGTCTCAATCTCCTGACCCTGTGATCCGCCCACCTCAGCCTCCCAAAGTAATGAGATTACAGGCGTGAGCCACTGCGCCTGGCTGAAAGTAGATTTTAAATGTTCTCATCAGAAAAAAAAATAATAATATGTATATGAAGTTATAGATTTCTCAAACAGCTTGATTTAATAATTCTACAATATGTGCATATATCACAATGCCACCCTGTACCCCATAAGTATATACAACAAATTTTAAAAATAAGAATAATGATTCATGCCCATATAATTATATCACTAATCGTAAGAGCTAACATTTATGGAGCAATCCCTGTCAGGCACTGTTATATCACATTACATGGACTGTTTAATCCATGTAGGCATTTCCATTAGACTTTTTTACACATAGGGAAACTGAGGCATGAAGAGGCCCAGTATCTTGCACATTGTCAAACATTCAAGTGGAGGAATCAGGACACAAAGACAGGCAGCCTGATGGCAATGTATACGGCCTTTCCCCCAGGCTGCTCAGTCTTTGCTGACTTGGATCCAGGGGGATAGGAAAGACTCTGCACACACTCTCCACCCACTGCCCCACACTTTCCCCCATACTACCCACACCATGCTCTCAGATCTAGCTGGAAGCTGTCTACCATGCACTTATATATATATTTGATATTTCTATTTTATATTCAATATATAGAGCTAGGTACAAACTTCGCCCTTTGACTGGATTTTAGCTTTTTCCCTATCTTCAACATAGACAGACAAGAAAAACTACTTGCCTGTATTTGGAAACTTACGTGTATTGGTGAGGCAGGGTCAGGCTGAACACTCTAAAACACAAATCAGAAGTGTCTGTGTCATCATCTCATGATTTCAAGGCTACATTAGTGACAGCACACGCTACTTGTAAGAATTAGATGTGGTCTTGCCTTTAGCAGAGAGTACTGGCAGCTGGCCATGACAAGGCAGAAGAGGAGCACCCACATATCTTTGCAAAAGCCTTGGCTCAAGGTCAGAAATCCAAGGAGGGAAACCAGGACAATGAGTAAAACTGCCAGCACATTCTCCTTGACATCTTCAGTTCTGTGCAAAACGCATACATAAAAACAAACAAAAAAGTTAAGTTTTGCCATTTTTAAACAGAATGCCTTCATATTTCCAAAAAAATCAACCATGACAACACAGTAGTTACCATAAGCAAGACTTTGTATTTAGCTATGAGATTTTAAGGTTTCTTTCTCTCCTTATTCCTCATGCTATATAAACAAAATCCAACTTAACACCAGATTTTTGTTATTGAAGCAAATAAAATCTCATCCCATTGGATCTCCTTGGCCACTAAACTGGGTTTACTGGCAAAACGTAGTTAATGATTCCATCCACAACCATGAAATGTGTTTCAGATAAACAGCTTCACTGGTTCCTTTCAATGGAAGGGGGTGTGGTAAGGGGATACATTTACACCTGGCCTAAGCAGAAAATCATTTCCAGATAAAACTTTTGGTGTCAGAGTTTACTGCCAAATTTCAGGAGCCAGGAGAGCTCCAGCAGGAGAGTTAAGGGTGAGCTGCAACTTCCTGACAGTGCAGAGGGCCTGCCCTGGAGCGTGTTGGGTCCACACTGTCTCACTGGGTGGTTCTCTTATGGACTCCCCATACAAGGTGTAGGGTAGAGATGGGTGGGGGAGTCATCCAGAGAAGGAGTGTTATCAAGTGGGTATGCAAAGGACAGGGGCTACAGGTCTGGATCATGTAACCCAGGTTGAATAGGGAGGAAACTGAAGAAGGCAAGGGCTGCAAGATAAGGGAAATTCAGTGGGGCAAATTGCTGGAGAGGACTGGGAAACACTTGAGGGATTTAGAGAGACAGGGGAAGGATGAGCAGAAACAAGATTATAATGTCAGAGGTGGAAGACTTCTGTGAGAGGATAAGATGCAAGGTGGGGCCATGGAGGGGAGTGGCAGAAATAGAGTCACGGGGGATGGCGAAGACCACAAGGTCAGGGAACAAGGGTCCTGGGTGTTCGGAATGGTCATTTGCAAGGATTCTGAGTATACTTCTCACCTTACCAGTTTTTGCTCACGTACCTGTTTTTCTACCCCACTAAGCTGATATGTTTTTCAGACAGGAATAATTGGCTACTTTGTGCCTAGCAGGCAGGCAATTGTAAACATTTTTTAAAAATTAATAGGCTATATTTTTGAGAGACATTTGTGATTCACAGCAAAACTGAGGAGGAAGTATAGAGTTCTCACATAGCCCCTCCCCACAGACACATGCACACAGCTTCCCCCACCATCAACATTCACTGATGAACCAACAGTAACACCTCATTATCGATCAGTATCATTCAAGTCCATAATTCACATGTGAGTTCACTCTTGGTGCTGTACATTGGGTTTTGCCAAATGCATAATGACATGTCTCCACCAAATGGGAACTCTAGTGAAAGTTCCACTGCCCTGAAAATCTTCTGTTCCCCACCTATTCATTGCTCCCCCACCCTAACCCCTACAACAACTGATCTTTTTATTATCTCCTAGTTCTGCTTTTTCCAGAGGGCCATATAGTTGGAACCACACAGTAGATAGCCTTTGCACATCAGCTTCTTTCTTTAAGTACTATGCATATAAGGTTCCTCCGTGTCTTTATGGCTTGGTGCCTCACTTCTTTTTATTTCTTATAGCAACTCATTGTATGAAGATACCAGTTTGTTTATCCATTTGCCTTTTGAAGGATATCTTGATTGCTTCTGAGTTTTGGCAATTATAAATAAAGCTGTTGTAAACATTCATGTGCAGTGTTTTGCATGGATATAAGTTTTCAAATCATTTGAGTAAACACCAAGGAGCACGATTGTTAGATCGTGTGGTAACAATATGTTTAGTTTTATACGAAATTGCAGAATTGTCTCCTAAAGTAGCTGTGCCATTTTGCATCCCCATCAGCAATGAATGAGAGTACTTGTTGCTCTACATCTTCCCCAGCATTTGGTGTTGTCAGTGGTTTGGATTTTGGCCATTCTAATTGGTTGTACTCGTATCTCAGTGTTGCTTTAATTTGCAATTGCCTAAGGACTATTATGTTGAGTGTCTTTTCATTTGCTTATTTGTGATCAGCGTATCTTCTTTGGTGGGTGTTTAGGCCTTATGCCCATTTTCAGGTTGTTCCTTTTGCTTACTGTTGAGTTTTAAGTGTTCTTTGCATACTGGATAACAATCCTTTAATTTATAAAATATTTTCTTCCATTCTGTGGAACATTTTTCAGTGAATAAAACAATAAGTGAAAAAGAACCCAAATCTAATGCTGACTGTTGATGCTTCAATAGCTAATAAAAATGAGAGAAATAGTAAAGAGAAAAATTTTGAAGAAATGCACAAACGCATGAATCATTTGATTGGTACTTTTTACATATAATTTCAGACAGTTATAGAGATGATTGATAGATATGCATATAGATTTCACAGATTCAAAGAAATACAAAAATAAATGACTCTATTAAAATAAATCTGGAGCTGGGGCTGCCAAGAGGCATAGCCTTGGGCCTCCTATACAGGAAGGACAGGAAACTCTGCGGACAACAGCCAGGAGAAGAAAAACAATGGATGATTTGGTTGACTGAACAGCAGCTGACATATTACAGAATAATAAAAGTAGGGTAGAAAGATAGCATAGAAATGTATAGAAAGGCTAAGTTAGCATTCAGATAGCATGAGGCTCAAGCTGAAAATTTTTTAAAAATCTGGAGGAATCAAAATACATTTGGCAAAAAGGAAATTGTGTGTGTCTTTTATTTGTCCACTGTGCACTTTTAATAGTGCTCAATATATTTGGTTTGCTCAAGTCTTTAAAATTCATGATGTGTTCTACAGTGTACTCATAACAATTTGATGTATACTTAAAAATATCTAAAGGCCTTGGAAATAAAATTTCAAAGAAAAAAACAAATGTTTTTCACTTTGTGGAGGGAAAAGAATAAGGTTCCTAAAAAGTATTTTTCCTCCAAATTCTCCTCTACCAGGGTTCCGTTCCTCTGCCCCCTGGCTCCCCTCTCCCTCCCTCAGTTTCTTGTTTATCTGTCATTAAACATGGGGTTAAAAAGTGTACTCACCAGGCCAAGAGTGGCATGACTAGGGCTGTACTTTTGAAAGGTTTATCATGCAGAGGTTTACAACGTGTACTGGAGGAGAAAAAGACAAGAGCAAGGATAAACAGCACTTCCAGGAGAGGTAATGCGGGCCTGGGAAGTTCACATGGCTGGGGAATAGAAAGGGACCCCTAACTCGAGGGCACAATTCAGAGTGATGCTGAAAGAACTCGAAATGAATTATGGACAATGAAGCACCGATGGAAAGAATAAAGATCACTCCAAGACTTCAACCTGAGAAGAAAAGGACCATGGCAGAATTCATGGCAGAAATTAGGAAGGGGAGGCGATTTGCAAAGGAAAATTGATGTCTTCCTTCATGCAGCAAAAGCGCTCAGCACTGCTCTAGCTGCTTTGACATCAGTGATGAAAAGGGATGGGAGCTTCCTTTCGTGTGAGTGGTGCCAAAAGTAAGCATGCACAAAAAAAGTTCAGTAAATATACAATATGTAAATATAAATGCAACAGACAAAAAGAATAGAGGCTAGGCATGGTGGCTTATGCCTGTAATCCCAGCACTTTGGGAGGCCCAGGCGGGTGGATCGCCTGAGGTCAGGAGTTTGAGACAAGCCTGGCCAATGTGGTGAAACCCCGTCTCTACTAAAAATGCAAAAATTAGCTGGGCATTGTAGCGGGCACCCATAATCCCAGCTACTCGGGAGGCCGAGGTAGGAGAATTGCTTGAACCTGGGAGGCAGAGGTTGCAGTGAACCAAGACCACACCACTGCTCTCCAGTGTAAGGGAGTTAGCACTGCAAATGTCTGGGAGGCAAATATTCCATGCTGCAGGAACTGCTAGTGCAAAGGTCTTAAGCTGGAGGACTGCCTGGCATGGTTGAGAGACAAAAGGAAGGTCAGTCTGGATGAAGAAAAGTCCACAGGGATAGTGGGTGATGAGGCCAGAAAGCAAATAAGCGGCTACAGCATGGGGGACCTGTGGGCACTGTGAGGACTTTGATTTTCATGTTGATTGAAACGGGGAGCCACTGCTGGCTGGTCAGCAAAGCAGTGATGCTGAAAAGCCTTATTGGGTTGTTAAGAATAGTGCACGGGGCTGAGCATGGTGGGTACCTGTGATCCCAGCTACTTGGGAGGCTGAGGTGGGAAGGCTGCTTGATCCCAGGAGTTTGTGACCAGCCTAGACAACATAGCAAGAAACCATCTAAAAAAACAAAAAAAAGAAAAGAAAGAAAAAGAAAAGAAAAGAAGAAAAAAGAATACTATACAGAGAGATTGGATAGAAGCAGGGAAGACGCTACTGCAGTAACCAGATGAGAGATGAAATGGCTCAGACCACATGGTCACATTAACACTGAAAAGATGCAATAGGTACATTTAGAAGGAACAATGAAAGCAGCTTCCTATAAGAGACTGAATCCAGGTGTGAAAGGAAAGAAGACTCAAGGATGACTCCAAGATATTTAAACAGAGAAACTGGACAGATGGGATTGTCATCACCTGAGATAGGGAAGACCATAAGTGAAACATGCTTGGGTGAGGCTGAGATGAAGAGTTCAGTCTTGGATATTAGATGTCATCCTGACACCATGAGATGTCAATCTGGTAGTTAGATACACAAGTCTGGAATTCAGGAGATGGGTCCAAGTTAGTGATATAAATCTGAGAGTCACTGGCATATTAAAAACCATGAGACTGAACACCACCGCCAAAGAAAATAGGGCAGATAGAGAAAGAATGAAGACCAAGAGCTATGTTATCTACTGGAGACTTCAACCTTAAAGGGTCAGGAGGCAGAAAAACCTGTAAATCTTTCCTTCCTATGTAGGAGTGACCAGCAAGGCAGCAGGAAAACCAAGAGAATGCTGAGTCCTGGAAACCAAGAGAATGTCTACCAAGAAGGAGAAATGAACACTGCCAGATACTGTAAATGAGTCTAGTAATGTGAGAAGTAAAAGATGGAGTCAGTGGTGACCTGACAATGGCAGGTTCAATGGAGTTTTCGGGTTAGGGGAACCTGAATGGAACAGGATTATTAGAGAATAAATGAAGAGCAAGTGGAATCAAGCACAGGCAACCCTTCAAGGAGTCTTGCTGCAAAGAGGAGTGGAAAAACAGGACAGTGGCTGGTAAGAAAGTGGGGTAAGACAGGATTTTTTTTTTAATACTTTTAAGTTCTGGATACATGTGCAGAAAGTGAAGGTTTGTTACATAGTTATACAAGTCCATGGTGTTTTGCTGCACCTATCAACCCGTCGTCTAGAGTTTAAGCCCTGCATGTATTAGGTGTTTGTCCTAATGCTCTCCCTTCCCTTTCCCCCAACCTCCAACAGGCCCTGGTGTGTGATGCTCCTCTCCCTGTGTTCATGTGTTCTCCTTGCTCAACTCCCACTTAGGAGTGAGAACATGCGGTGTTTGGTTTTCTGTTCGTTGTGTTAGTTTGCTGAGAATTACGGTTTTAGGACAGGATTTTTAAGGATGAGAGCTATAAGTGTGTGTACTTACGATAACAATGATGACAATTAGTTTCGTTTGAGAAGCATGAATGATTTCCTCCTTACTTGTCACATAGCTAGCTACCTCTGGTATTTTATCTCTCAGTTTGTGTGTTTCCTCCTCAGAAAACACAGTGCCCTTGCTTCCCAGGTCTCTCCATCTCAGGCCTTTATGTGTTTCTTTCACGGCACCTATTACAATTTTCTCTCCTCTCCCAGTAGAAAGTAAGTCCACGACAGCAGAGACAATGGCTGTTTTATTCGTTACTCTATATCCAACGCCCAGTTCAGGTCCCAGCATGGAATAGGTGATTTAATATTTGCTGAATGAATGAAATGTTGAAATGATGCAAGAAGCGCAACTTCTTATTTCGGATGCTGACCTGATCAACTAGATAACTGAAAATAAACCCCCAGTGTTTTGTAGGAAAGGGCAATGGCAAGATATGAAATAAGAGAAAATAAGTAAGGAGAATAGGAAAAGTCCAGAAACATCAGAGTAGATGGAGAACTGCAGGCAAATAGCAGGGACTGCAATGACAGGAACCATGAACCTGCTGCCCAAAGACTAAGAAAATATTTTCAAGGAAGAACAGCCTGACTCTAAGAGTTAAGTTGAAGAACATGAGGCAGAACACCTTAATCTTTGGGAGTTTATAGCAATGATTAGTGCATTTTCAGTGCTTGTTACCCACTGATTTCTTCTGCTTCCCTCCTAGCCCTTACATTTTGTTTTTATTGCATATATTATACATTTTTACCCAGCTTCCCAAATGATTCTGACTCACAGCCCTGTTTGGGGATTATGCTCTCCTTGCAAAGGTCCCCAAATGGCTCAGTTATTCTAGGTCAGTATTTTGAGTTTCTTTCTTCTTCCTTGCTGTGAGCTGTGAGTTCATGCAGTCCCTTTCCTTATTTTAATTGACTCTGAACTGTAAAACCAGATCACCAATGCTGCTAACAGATGACTTTAGGTAGATTTATATGGCTCTGAATAAGAAGTGATGTTGCCTCATTCTCAGCAAACTAACACAGGAACAGAAATCCAAACACTGCATGTTCTTACTCATAAGTGAGAGTTGAACAATGAGAACATATGGACACAGGGAGGGGAACGTCACACACCAGGGCCTGTCGGGGCGTGGGGGGCAAGGGGAGGGAGAGCATTAGGGCAAACACCTAATACGTGCGGGGCTGAAAACCTAGATGACGAGTTGATAGGTGCAGCAAACCACCACAGCACACATATACCTATGTAACAAACCTGCACGTTCTGTACATGTAGAACTTAAAAATTTTTTAAAGCGATGTTGCCTATGAACTAATGGTCTAAATTTTAGTGTCTGAATTTGACAATATCTACTTTCGCTATCCTAATTTTATTTTATTTTTTTAATTTTTCTTCTTTCTGGGATCTGGGCCACATCCAAGTAATGATAATAATAGCAACTAATATTTTAAGAACTCTTTCAATGACTAAATTGATTTAATCCTTACAACCTTTGTGTGGTATAGATTACATACATTTAACAGATAGGAAACTGAGGCACTGAAAGATTTCTTAGCCATCCTAAGATCACAGCACTAATAAGTAGTGGGGACCGGGTTTAATTCCCAAGGTTGACTCCAGAGTCCAGGGATTCCCCACACCAGCTGAAGGATCTATGGATAAGAGAATGGTGCTATTTCTAGGTCATCCCTAAGCACATTTAAAAACTCATTGTGACTTGCCAGAAAGGTGATTAAAATAATAAAAACATAAGCTTTTAAAAACTGCAGTCATCCTCATCATCCTTTTTAGACCTCCAATAGATTTCCATTTAATGTTTTATCACCAAGTAGATTTTAAAATACAAATCTATAGATATATTTGTTTTTGTTTTTGATATGAAGGGTTAATGCAACCTAGTCCAACTTTCAATAATTTATTTTTAGCAGAAAATAATTAATATTTTTTAAATGCCTCATTTACCAGAATATACTATCTTGGATTATTAGTTAAGTATTAACTGTTCCTCCTCAGTGTGTGCCCCTTGGGTAACATAGCGTTGTAAGGAAAACCATTATAACTCCATTCCCTGACTTGTGGGTCCTGAAATTTACTGTTGTAATTCTGCATGACTATAGTTTTTTTCATATGTGATCACACTATTTAAGACATTACTATAACAAGCAGTCACTGGGGGGTGGCCAATGACAATAAGACAGACAACCAGGTTTTCCACTGTCCCCAAGGGTTGGCATTAAACTGTGAAACTCAGCAATTGCTTATCGCAGCATTAGTAAATAGTATCTGAAATTTTCAAACCAACCTTCTAGTCAGTGCTACTCAGCCCTCGAAAATCATAATACTGTTATGTGCACATTTTGAGGTAGGCAAAAATACAAATGACAAGCCCCTCTCCTTAGGTCCATTTCCATCATGGTTTGTTTGTTTTTGTATTTTTTTAGATGAATTTTTGCTCTTGTTGCTCAGGCTGGAGTGCAGTGATACAATCTCGGCTCACTGCAGCCTCTACCTTCTGAATTCAAGTGATTCTCCAGCCTGAGCCTCTTCAGTAGCTGGGAATACAGGCATGTGCCACCACACGCAGCTAATTTTTGTATTTTTAGTAGAGATGGGAATTCGCCATGTTGATCAGGCTGGTCTTGAACTCCTGACCTCAGGTGATCCGCACACCTCAGCTTCCCCAACTGCTGGGATTACAGGTGTGAGCCACCATGCCCAGCCTCCATCATGTTTTAACCAACCTTAACTTCTCCTCCTCTTTCTCCCTACCCAGTAACCACAGCTCCTACCCCAAAACATTTTGCTGTATGGGACAGTGTTAAGAGAAAGTGAGAAAGAGGAAAGGAGTTTAAAGGAAAAATTAACATTCAAGTGAGAGTACATCAGACACAAGTGAACAATGAGAATCCAAGGTGTCCAGGGAAGAGGCAGAAATCACCCCACTTCATCTTCCCTCCTCTCCCCATGCCCACATCCAGTCAAGCCAGGCCCTCTGCTACAGATGGGACCTCTAGCTTTCCTACAAAAATGGGGTAAGTCATGAGTACGTCAAAGTATGCTACTGTTCCCAAACGAACCTTAAATAGAAACCATTTCTTATTTCTTATTGTAACGTATTATTTCTTATTAATAAATTAATTTATTATTAATAAGAGTTACTTATTGTAACTCTCTTATTTCTCATTGTAACTGCTAAAGTACAATTTGTTGTCAGGATCTTACTGCTTTGACTTTGGGTTCACAGCAAAGGAAGTGTACAACCTGAAAATGTGCAAGTGACAATTTTTCTTTGAAAGCATGCAGTGGGCACTGTCATGTCCCTGGTGTGCCTCCGACAGTGGATGTGCATACTCAGTGACTTACCGATCAAGTAATGCCAGCAAAGTCAGTCGATCGTACCAGACTTTAATCCACTTCCCAGGGAAAATGATAAATTTGTAAAACTGCTCTCGGTTAAATTTTCCTTGTGTTGAAGAACATGACGAGTCTTCCAGATCCTGACTCACATGCTTTTAGATACCAAAAGAAACAACAGAAAAAAGAGTTTCATGTTGTCATGTCATGGCCACAAATATACATATACCATAATTTAAAAATACAAAAAGCAGATGTTCAACTTCTGAAATGTAGACCAACATATTTCATTTAAAATAAGTACTGTAAGAAAAGGATAATGATCAACAAAAAAGATTTTTCTTACCAACATACTTCAATTCCTTTACAACGTACCATTAAAATCATGCTACTCACCACATCAAAACACTACTGCTCGTTAAGGCCAAGAAACTGCTCTAAAAATAGTTCTTATGAAAGGTAAGAATTCAATAAAGATCTTAAATGACTTCATTTCTGAAAAGTGTGTTATTTAATGTTGAGATACATATTCAAATTTTACTAAGAATAAAAATATTTTCACTGGAGAGATCTAGGTCATTGGAGAAGCCTGCTATAAGAAAAACTGAAATATTTGTTGGAAAAAAAAAATCTAAATCATTAAACCTGAAATGTGGGAAAATTTAGACCCAGATAGTAAAAGTTTTAATTCCTGATTCATCTGTGATTAGCTCTAATTCAGTAGAAAAAAATTCAATTTTGAAAAAAAAAAATTGGCCTTCATTGATTTGTCTATCAAATACTTAATGAGGGACTCTTGGGAGCCTGGCACAAGGCTGGGAACAGGCACTTTTCCATGCAGTCCCCTTAGCGAAGGTGCTGGTAATAGAATGTGTTTAGTTAGGCCAGGCGCGATGGCTCATGCCTGTAATCCCAACACTTTGGGAGGCCGAGGCGGGCGCATGACGAGGTTGGGAGTTCGAGACCAGCCTGGCTAACATGGTGAAACCCCATCTGTACTAAAAATACAAAAATCAGCCGGGCATGGTGACACACACCTGTAATCCCAGCTACTCAGGAGGCTGAGGCAGGAGAATGGCTTGAACCCAGGAGGTGGCGGATGCAGTGAGCTGAGATCACACCACTGGGCAACAAGGCAAGACTCCATTTCAAAAAAGAAAGAAAAAAAAGAATGTGGTTAGTTAATCCTAACAGCGAGGTCCCGGGTGACCAAAAGAAAGGACGGAAATGATGACCTCACTGTTAGTATTAAGTAACAGTTGATCCTGTTAGGGGAGCCTCCTACTGGACATCCCACCTGTGTTTTGTCTCCTGTTCTCCACATACAGGAGCTGTTAAAACCAAAGCCCCCACACAGCTCCTCCTTCACTCTGCTTGGCCACTTGGCTACTATCCTTAAGCCTTCTCTAGATGCCCCAGCCCCCTGCAGAGCTTCTGTTTCTAAACTCTATATATTTTTAATTATGGTTCAAAAACAAATACTGGCCAGGTACGGTGGCTCCTGCCTGTAATCCCAGCACTTAGGGAAGCCAAGGCAGGCAGATCACGAGGTTGGGAGTTCAGGACCAGCCTGGCCAACATGGTGAAATCCCATCTCTACTAAAAATACAAAAAAAATTTAGCTGGGCAAGGTGGTGGGTGCCTGTAATCCCAGCTACTCAGGGGCTGAGGCAGGAGAATCACTTGAACCTGGGAGGTGGAGGTTGCAGGGAGCAGAGATTGTGCCACTGCATTCTAGCCTGGGCAACAGAGTGTGGCTCCATCTCAAAAAAAAAAAAAAAAAAAAAACCACAAATACCAAAAAATTTACCATCATAACCATTGTAAGTGTAAAGTTCAATAGTATTAATGATATTCACATTGTTACGCAACAGATGTCTGGAGCCTTTTTATCCTGCAACACTGAAACCCTGTACCTGTTTAGCAACTCCCGCGTTTACCCTCCCCCAGCCTCTGGGAACCACCATTCTACTTTCTGTCCTGACGAATGTGACTACTTTAGGCACCTCATGTAAGTGAGATCATATAGTGGTTGAACCTTTTTGTGACTAGCTAATTTTGCTTGGGATAGTGTCCTCAAGCTTTATCCATGTTGTAGCATGTGTCAGAATTTCCTTTCTTTTTAAGGCTGGATAATACTCCTTGTATGTATGTATCACCTTTGTTTATCCACTAATCTGTCAAGGGATATTTAAGTTGCTTCCACTCTTTGGCTATTGTGAAGAGTGCAGCTGTGAACACAGGTGTGCAAGTATCTCTTCGACCTCCTGCTTTCAATTCTTTTGGATATACCCTCGGAAATGGAATTGCTGGATTATTCTAATCTGCATTTTTGTTTGATTTTGTCCTGCATTTTTCCAACTTGGATTTACGGTTCTGATTTCCTGTAGGCTAACAAACATAAGACACAGGAGATTAAAAAGAAGGGCAAAGACAAGAAAGGGATGAGTATGGGGACAAAGAGCAGCAGTGGAGGTGACATTGGCTTTTAAAGGACTCTCATATTTCTCTTTGGCTTCTAAAGCACAAGGTTATACGTGGGCAGACTGCACAACTTTTTTCCTAATTTAGGGGAAGTCACTGAAGTCAAAGTGCATGGCATGCATGAGGGCAGTACAGCTGCTTCATTAGAGGCCACTGCAAAACTCTCTGAGAAAGCAAATTTTACCATCTCTCCATTTCCAGATGCTAATCTGCTTAACTCAGCCTATGGAAAATGGAGTTATCCCACATATCAAATATTAATGCAAAAGGCATCTGAAGGGAAAGTTGATCCATCATGAAGGGAATATACAGGTTGAGTAGGACTGAGTAACAGGAAAGCTGAGATTGTAAGTGCTACTTGTGCCTGGAATTCTATTTCAACACAGAAGAGAGCTTCGTGGAAACTGCCTGGTGTCATCTCAGCAGGAACAGCTTCTTTGCATGATGATGAACTTGTGATTTATAGTAACCCTCCCCCCACAAAGAAGTCCTTTTCCTTGAAGCCACATGGACAAAGAGTGTAAATAAGAATTAGGTGCACAGGAGCCCATGGTTACTGTCCTTGTTATGTCAGAATCCATGCATGATGCATAAACAGGTCAAGGGTAAGCAATAGCTAAAATGACAGCATTCCTTCCAATGGAAGAAAAATCCCTTCTTAAAGTGAGGTTTCATATTATACCCTTAGCTATTAGGAAAGGTCAGTATATTAAAAATTACACGAAGACTACGCCTGCATAGTTTTTAAAACTTAAAGATTCCAGCATACTGTGCTGATTATTGCTACTTAAATGAAAATCCTTGCTTTAATTAAAAAAAAAGAAAACTCCTCAAACATTAATGAAAAAAAGAAATAATTTGACTTCTTTTATGGGAAAAAAAAGGTTCATGAATTTTCTTTTTTGCCTTAGATATTAAAGAAGCCCAAAGCTATATGTTTTAGTGAATTGCAACAATTATTCCTGGCCTGTTTTCTGGTACCAAATTCAAATTCAAATATTTCTCATCATTTTAATATCATTCATGTTTTCACTCATCAAAAAAAATAGTTATTATGTAGGTTATATAAACCAAATATTGTATGTAATATATGTTGAAAATTGAAAACATAACGAGAGAGTTGCTACCTTACAGGGGTTTAGAATTTTTGGGAATAGGCAAGCAAATCAGTCATGGTACCATTGTCACACATGCATAAACATATCTACATCTGTATCTATCTATGGAGAGAGAGTGAGACAGAAGTGAGTCATAAGAGAATGTAGGCCGGCCATCCCAGGAGAGGGCATGGAGTAAAGGGGTCTTTGGTAGTCCCTAGAGTACATCAACAATTAAGCTTGCAATTACACTTGCATAAGTGAGGACCCACCGTGAAGTCTGAGAAGGAATTTCAGATCTATGACTTTTATCTTTCACTGTAAGTGGCCTAAATAATGAAAAAATGAATGCATAAACAAATTAACCAAAAAATTATGTTTATGTCTCTGATTCATTAAGCCTTGCCAAAGAATAATTATGTTGCATTGCCCAGTAAGTTGGGCCTGCAAGTTTAATTCTATTATTCTGAGAAAGAGCTTAGGAAAAGGGAGGAGGAAGGAAAGGATAAAAGTTGAGCTTAAGTTCTTTTTAAAAAAACAAGTTAATTGCATTTACACATACTCCCTATATGGATTAGTGTTTATAGCATAATATCCAAGTTTTATTTAATAAATCTGAATTATCAAGAACAACTTACATTACTATCAGTATATTCTTAAGAAGGCAGGGAAACATAGTGTACATTTAAAAAATATTTTTGGCGGAATTTTTGAAATCTAAGAATAAAAGACTATTCCTTCTGAGATACCTGAGAAATTCTACTGTTCAAGTAATGCTATTTCAAGAGTTCCAGATAATGAATACAAATTTTTGATGATATCAGTAATTGCCACCAACTAGTAAAATCATAATTTTGCCACATACTATCTCTAATCCTTAAAAGCTTACAATAGCTCAGTTTCCTAAAAGAAAGTGAGGCTCTAAGAGATTAGGTCACTGGTCCGAGGTCCTAGATTAGGAAGAGATTTGTGCTCTTTCTACGATCATGCTTAAGAGGGCCCAGGTGAATTGACACCTCAAGCAGTGCTCATCAGTAAAGAGAAAGTCACCTTCACAGCAAAACAAATAGAGTTCACGATATAATACATATGGTCCAACTGTGAAAGAACAAGTTAACAACATAAATTTGAAAAGGAAACTAGATAATGGAAACTGGCAAAAGTAAGGTGAGGAATAATGGGTTACAAATGTTATGTAAAACGAACTTAAAGTCAGATTTGTGATTTTTAGAATGAACCACATCAAATAAAAACTAAAATAGATATTAGGCCCTGTTATGTGAAAGAGAGTAAGTGATCAGCTCTACAGAACCTCCCCAAAGTCAGAACAGGCACAGATGGATTTAAATTATTGGCCTCTTTTTTTTTGGGGGGGATGGATATTGAAAATAGTTAGAGGTTCTCAGCTTCCCAAAAGGTTTTTACCTGAAAGGGCAGGGGAAAGGGAGAAGGAGTAGAAGACTGAAGAGTAGACAGAAGAAAAAGTGGTCCTTTGGGGAACTATGTGTAACTCCTAACAGCTATCAAGCCCAGCTTTAGGACAGCAGGGTTGGTAGGGACTGTTTGGTGTCAGAAGTGGGATTGTGAGAAATCACAGCAGTGGCCGCCAAGGAGGATGTGAGCACTGGAGACCCTAATAGTAACAAAAGGACAACTAGGAAGGAACACTGAGTCAGGGTCCCTTCAATGTCCCAAGTTCAGGACCCTCTGCACTGCAGTTTCCTTAGATATTCAAACCCTAGATGAAATAATGCCTAACCTGAAGACTTCTCTTAAAGATAAGATGACATTGAACATAAAGGTACCTAGCCCAGTGCTATGCATACAACTTGTGTTCAAAACATACAAGTGGAATGTGAATTATATCTAGATGTGAACAAAACTTTGAGGGATGAAACATATGTTTTAGAAGTAGGATGATACTGTTGTAACAGTGGCTACATTTAGCAGCCAGAATTCATAACCAATCATGTGGATTCTAAACCTGTTACAGATAGTCTCTGACTTACAATGGTTCAACTTAACGAGTTTTTAACTTTAATGCTGTGAAAGTCATAAGCATTCAGTAGAACATCAAGAAGTGATATGAGATATTCAACATTTTATTATAAAATGGGCTTTGTATTTGATGATTTTCCCAACTGTGGGCTACTGTAAGTGTTCTGACCATGTTTAAGGCAGGCCAGTCTAAGCTATGATGTTCAGTAGGTTACGTGTATTAAATGCATTTTCAACGTATTTTCAATTTATGATGAATTTATAGGGCTGTAAACCCATTCTAAGTTGAGGAGCCTCCATATTTAAATGAACTTCTGAACATGATAAATCAAAAGATGCAAATGTTACTTTTTATTTTTAAAGTATTAATATACTTTCAGATAAATGAATCTATGTTGAAAAATAAATGCTACAATATTATAATTGAGGTCTCATCTCTTTCATCTACATAATTATTTCAACAGTTTCATCTTTTAGTCAATGCCAACATTTTTATAAGTTCTTGTTAATGTTTTAATGATATTGTGATATAAATGCTACCTTTATATTTACCTAGAATAACAGTCAGGCCTAGCACTGTGCTCATCTTTGCAATTCTCACCAATTCTCATCAGTTTAGAACTAATGAAATGCTTGACCTTTATGTTATTCATAATGATAATAATAATGTTGTGATCACAGACTTGCATAGAGTTTTAGAGTTTATAAAGCACTTTCACATACCACACTATCTCATTTTTTAATGTTAAGAGAAGCTGAATGAGTTGGAGACCATACCCAGGTGACAGTAAATGGAAGCAGAAAATGCTGTATTCCTACAGATTCTTTGCTGCCCTTGAGTAGACTTCACCTGCCTCTCAACCAGCAGTATAACAAAGAAAATGTTTCAAGGTGATTACTCAGGTACTGGCCCATAACATATTGGGACAATGTAAGATTTTAAAAGCCATGGTAATGAGGCTACAGAATATACTCTGTGGAGTTAGAAGCACATAATGGATAAATTTAGTCACAGAGAAGTACCAGTTTATAATATAGATTCATCCAGTATTGTAACTGGTAATATTCAAAACCCCTGAATGCCAATCTTGAGTTCAAACAACAGATTTTCACTAGTTCCAACTATGCCCCAAGCTCTGCCCTTCTCTTTGTGCTCAAGAGCTAAACTCTACAGCTATGATGATGAAAAAGAACTTCCTCTTCTCCTGTGTGTGTGTGTATGTGTGTGTGTGTTTGTGTATTTTTTTTTTTTTAATGACCAGCCCTTCATAAAAGTGACAGCCCTTCCTGAGAGCTCCGTTTCAGGGCCACTTCACTCCCTGCACACATACTGTATTTGTAACAGGGAGGAATTTCAGACAAGTCTTTCTCTGGCCTTGGCTCACCTCCTGGCCACCCACCCATCAGAGCCTGTAGAATTCTGTCCTTTGCTAGAAAGAGCTTGCGGAAAGTTGTGGGGGACGCATCCCCAACGCTCAGGTGCTGTGCTTGGAGGAGAGAGGCAGGGAGGATGGGGGAAGGAGGTGATTAAAGTCTTGTCTTCAGAGACTTATCTCCTGCTTACTTTTGCTAGTCTCTTCTGAGCAATAGCCCTCCTGTGCCTCCAGGCTCCAGAAGCACTGAACACACCTGCTTTCTGTCTCACCTCCAGGCCCCTTTAGCCAGGTCATTTCTCTATGTAGATACCCTTATCTCCTTTTATTTGGTTAACTTCAACTCATCCTCCAGATTTCAGCTGAGGTTTCACCTTGCTAAGGAAGCCTCTCTGATCCTCTATTTACTGGCCTGGAGCTGCTTCTGTGTCCCACATCACCAAAGCCTATTCTAATCAGAATTTCTGTCCTATAGAGTTGAATTGGTTGACTGGCTGTTAAACTTCTTGCAGGCAGGGACTGAGACTTTTCACCATTGTAGACCAAGCTTCGAGCACAGGACTGCAGGCATAGTCATCCTACAGCAAATATTTGTTGGATAATGAGCAGAAAACCAACTTAGCTTTTATTTTGTGGCTGAAACCTAATTTAATTTCCTGGCGATATCAATTATATTTAGAAAACAAATAGTAGAACTACATTTTTTCTCCAGTATGAGACCTTTGTAAATATTTTCTTAGGGCCTACCTATGAACCTGGGCAGCGATCTTCATTTTTCCTCCTCTGTACCCAGATATAACAGAATATAGAACTTGAGAATTTTTTACTAAAAGTTAACGAAGTTTAAACGATTGAAGCAATGAATTTGGTTAACTGTCTAACAATGAAACACTACAGGTGAGTTGAGTTTTTAAGCATCATCGTGTCATTTACAAGAGTACAAATGTAAAATAAGGAATGGCTGGACTGCTTCTGATTTATTCTTGTAATATTTACTTATTTTTAAGTTTCTGCTCTAGCTGGGATATTTTTGAGATATTAAACCAATGGATGTATACCTTTGATAATCCAAAGTTTCTGGTTTCGTGTAGCTCTGCTACTCATGAAATCAATGGCATTTACCTCTTCCCAAGCTATGTCAATACTCTCATGGAACCTTCTTAGAGGCTCAACACTAATGTTCTGGAGGGTGGTAGGGAGTTAGCGCTTCCCTCGGCCTATCTCAGGGGAAAACACAAGTTTCTCAGGAAAGCCCATATTCTACAGGGCCCCCACGTTACTAGGGCTGCAGTGAGCACTACGTACTGGCAGCTGAGGGTGGGGCTGGGCAGATCTCACAGACCTTGTAAAGGGTGATAGTGTGTGGAGAACACAGCTAGGGCAAATGGCAGGGTCACTGGTGGCCAGTGAGTGGCAGATCCAGCACCTCACCCAAACCAGGGAGATATGATACACAGTACACCCAGTGACTGGGCCAAGGGGATACTCCCCCACCAAAAGTGCCCCTCCCAGGTCCGCTTCCACCTACTGGTTTAGGAATCCTATCTGTTATGCACAGAGGCCCTGGAAAAAAGAAAAAGAGCCTGAATACCTAAAAGGAAAGAGAATACATAGTCCCAAAAGACTAGCTCTTTGAATAAATTAAACACTTGTTCACACAGAAACTCTAAGCCTGAAAGGGCTGCATTACCCTAATTGGCACTTTTTTTTTGTTTTGAGAGAGGATCTCACTCTGCCACCCAGGCTAGAGTGCAGTGGTACAGTCACAGCACACTGCAGCCTTGAACTCCTGGGCTCAGGCCATCTCCCCACCTCAGCCTCCCAAAGTGCTGGGATTACAGAATAAGCCACTGCGTCCAGCAATTGGCACTTTTATGGTAAGTCCTCCCTACACTCACCACATCAACAGGAATAAGAGCTCAGAGCAATATGTGGTCCACTAAAAGGTAACTCAACATTTTCTTTGCACATCTGAGTAACGGTGTATAAATTTCAACCCACTGTATTTTGTGTTTATTTGTTTGAGACAGAGTCTCGCTCTGTTGCCCAGGCTGGAGTGCAGTGGCACGACCTCGGCTGACTGCAACCTCCACCTCCCGGTTTCAAGTGATTCTTGTACTTCAGCTTCCCAAGTAGCTGGGACTATAGGCATGTGCCACCATACCAGGCTAATGTTTGTATTTTTAGTAAAGATGGGTTTTCGCCATGTTGTCCAGGCTGTCTCGAACTCCTGACCTCAAGTGATCTGCCCACCTTGGCTTCCCAAAGTGCTGGGATTATAGGCATGAGCCACTGCACCCAGCTCCATTGTATTACTGATCATCCTTTGGAAAAATGTGGCTAAGCAGTCATAAAAATATATGTATGTATATAAAATTGTATTATTTTTTTCAAAGATGAGCTTTTCTAGAATGAACTGAAACATTTCCAGGAAAAAAGGTAAACAGAAATAAAGAAACTTGACACTCACATAACATCATCCATCTATAATCCTTTTCTCTCAATCTGTACCAATGGAAACCAATCTTTCTTCAAGGCTGAACCCAAGTATTTCTTCTTCTAAGAAGCGTTTCCCATATCCCCTCCTCCAAAATGCCCAAAATTAAATCTGCAGCTCTAACTTCATGTCTGGGTGTTTCACTAACCTCCCATGTTATCTTTGGCTTTGAATCCTTGGCTCTGCCTCCCAAGTGTCTCATTAAAGGTTGACTGGATAAATGAATGAACATTAATAAGTTATCTCTTAGTAAAATAATGAAAGGCTTCATATTTTTAGACCTCTTGATGATAATGTCACTTGCCCCAAGAACAAAGTCTCTCTTTAAGTCAAATGTTTAAGAATCTTTGAATATTTAATACACAAGGCAATAATACATTATTTAAAAAACACAGATATTTTCCAAACCATGGGGGGAAAAGGCAACCTAATCCAGTGAGCTCTTATAAGACTTATGCATCCTGGCAACCATAGATCAATGTGCATGAATTTCTAATGCATCTTGGAAAGCAACTGAGACAGTGGCAATCCTGTTAATAACAACTCAAGGTTACATTTGGTTAGGTTAGCTAACCCAATATTAGCAGTCTTGGTTAGCTGCTATCTATCTGATTTCTTTTCACATTTAGTCGGTAGACTGCCTTGCTGTGATATATCAATAACCCAGTGATGCAAAATTCAGGAAAGACCTGACTAATTCTGTCAGGTAATCCAACCTGGAAAAAGGTTTTAAGATTCCCTGTTTCTAGAACATCCACAAACAGCAATTCTGGAATGTACGTACCCGTGGGGTTTCTGACTGGGTCCTGCGAGCCACCATCAGTAACAGCTGTTGTTGAAGGGCACGGACCGCAGGGTCCCCAGAAGACGGATCTTGACTCTCAGAAGTTGTGGTACTGGAGGAGCTGACCTGCATCTCTCTGAGGATGGGCAAAACAAAAGCTTTGGTTACCTGGTAATACCAGAAGTCATCTATTTATTATATACAAACACAAGGACAATAGGAATGCCCAAAGCACGTAGTGGATGAGTCTTTACAACCTTACATAAACAGTTAAGAGTTTAAAATTATGTATACAAGGCTACCTTCAGGTAGAAAGTCAGTTACCCTGCATACATTGAAATTACTCAGGCTGTCCAGGGTTGCAGTGTGTCGTAGGGCAGGTAGGTAGATGCCTGGTGTTCTACAGATGACAACCTTAATTTTTTTACATATTTAGTGGTTGGGGAGGCCTTAGCAACAAACTCTAGCTTCACATTTTGTAAAAACAAATAGCTTGATAATTCTCCAGACACTAATGAGGAAGAAACAGAGATTAACCCTTCTGCTACCTGGCTGCACCTCCTCTCCACCACACCTCAAAGCAAGGAAACTACATATTAGATAAAAGAAATGCCTTGGGTAATTGATAAAGAGGACATTACTGAATTAGTTGTGATCTGTATCTAAAATAGTTTTATCTTTAAACACACACAGATGGACAAGACTTAAATTAATAATAAGCAATTTCAATCCTAGCATTTTTTTCCTTTGGCTCAGAAAGCAAAACCTAGGACATACTTCTCTATCTGATTTTCTAGCAGGGTACCTACAACTTTAGGACACAATGTTGGCTGCCTACTCAACAGGCATTTCTCACAGAATGTCTGCTACCATAACTCCATTTTATTAAATCCTCCAAGACTGTGTGCTTTGGAAGAGACACAAGGTCCTCCCTAGCCCCAGGGAAAAATCCAGGTCTGTAAGCCATTTGCACTGGCCAGAGTTTGGCTTTGGAATGAGAAAGAAACACAATTCTAGGAGGTCACTGGGGAGCAAAGAGGAGTTGGCTGGGAATAAGAGAGCTCTTGGACAAATTTATCTATAGCTTTTAAATTGTAACAAAAGTAAAAGACAGTCTTTCTCCAGGCCTTTAGATGATTCATGAATAATAAATAATGCCATCGTGAAGGACAAACTTGAGGACTGGAGAGCTGAGTGATGGAAGGGAACTAGTTTTTTGATGACAGCATTAAACCTCTAAATTCACCAGCCTTCAACAGATCCTATCATTGGGTTTCTTGTGTTCTGAGATAATACATCTCATTGTGTGGCCCACTTTGTTACACAAGGTTACCTACAGCCCAAACCACACCATCTAATACAGGTTCCTCAAGAATGCAGACGCTACAGTAATGTAATTCCCTTCTGGTTTATAATCTACACCTTTCATGATAAAGCTTCTGACAGTCTTTTGGATCTTTTTCCTAATTCCTTCCTACTGTATTCATAAACATACCAATAGTTATTCTGTGTGAATAATGTTCACAATACTGTCATACAGTTGGGTGCAGTGGCTCACACCTGTAATCCCAACACTTTGAGAGGCTGAGGCGGGAGGATTGCTTGAGCCCAGGAGTTCAAGACCAGCCCCAGCAACATAGTGAGACCCAATCTTTACAAATATAGAAAAAAATTAGCTGGGCATGGTGGCGCATGCCTATAGTCCCAGTTACTTGGGAGGCTGAGGTGGGAGGACCACTTGAGCTTGGGAGGTTTAGTCTGCAGTGAGCCACGATCATGCCACTGCACTCCAGCCTGGGTGAACAGAGTAAGATCCTGAAAAAAAAAAAAAAAAAAAAAAAAGCAATTTTCACACACCCACATAAATAAACATAAATTTCAATACATTCAATAAAGTCTTCCTTATAAAGAACCATTTAGGAAACATTACATGACAAACTCAGTGTTTAGGAAATGAATCAGGTGGAACAAGCACATGGAGTTTGAAAATTTTAAAATCCTGTTCTTCCATAATTTAATGCTTGCTCCTTAAATGGTGCTTTTTCTTCTTGTCTATATTAGTGGCATAATCTCTGTCACTAACAGAGAAAAAGATTAGTTAGATATAAAAAAACAAATGTTCCTTTAAACTTTTCTGCTTTGTATAGAAGCCACTGAGTAATGTAACACTATCATTTCACATCGAAATACAATAGAACTGAAATTGCATTGTTAACACAAATTCAGAGATATCTTAAACTGGTATCTGAAGTTTTGGCACAGGTCAAAACTTCACTAAAACCAAAAGATTAAGCTAACTACATTGTAGGTAAGGTAGGTAATGATCGTAAATGGGCAGGAGTGGGAAAAAAAATGTATGCTTCTGTGCAAAAATGTAGAAGGTGTATAGCACCCTCTATTGCCAACTGAAATAAACTAAGAATTGACCATGAATAAGGTGTAACGAATGGCTGTTTTAGAGCAGTCTTCCTCCTACTAAGGTTTCCTGCTAGGAATCAATCAATACACATTAGCATAATTTTTCCATATTTCTTAGAATATTTCTGATTGTAAAATAATAATAAACATCATTTTCCTATGTAAGCCATTTAAATATCCTTTAAAAAAATCTGTGGGTTGATTTTCTATTTAAAATCTTTTGGGTGAGTGCTAAACAGAACTAGGTTAAATTATTTCTCTACTACTTACTATCCATGACTATAAGCATGTTATTTTCCTGCCTCAAATCCTCCCTATAAAATCAGGAAGATATTTTCCTCATAGGGATCATTGTGGAAACTAAGCCAGACTATGCAAGTAAAGCAGTGAACATTGCCTTTCATATATTAGGCACTTCATAACCATCCCTGACCCTTTTTGCTTCCTTCTGTTGATATAGGACTTGACTTTGCTTATTCTTATATTAAATAGCAACATGACTCCTATGCTTTTACACAAATGACATATTAATTCCAAGTGTCTTGTTAGCAGGCATGTGGGAAGAGTATCTTGCTCTCAACTCACACCTAATCCTCCTATTTTACATAGACAGTCTCAAATAGCATATTACATTCCCTCTTAATTAGCCTTTTTTACAAGGGTGGAGTATTCTAGACAAGGCATGAGCATATTAAGCAAGATTCTCTTCTGAGCTTAATGAATGGTATACGTCTGCATCAGAAACCTGTACTGTCATCTGTATTCTCATGTGTATATGTGCTCCCCGTTTGGCTAGGAGGAAATGGTTACATCCTTACAGTAAGCATTGCTCAAATGGAGACATTTCCCTTATGTGATGTAATTCTCTGATGTCCTGATAGTGCACCAGCTTGCCCATCCAATTACCAAAGAGACGACAATGTTCACAAAAATCCCTTTCATGGACAGGTGGACAGGAGTCCAATTTTGAATAATTCCAAAGTCTGTGTTCTTTGCTTGCATTTCTTTTTCCATCATTTGCTGCTTATTCTCTCTCATTTTTTTTTAAGTTATGGACTGTGAGGAGTATAATCATCTAAAAAGACTATGTCTTTGTAACTTAAAGCCAAAGCTTTCCCATATCAATACATATAAAGTGAAAGCATTAAGTTTCAAGAGACATTTTCTCTTCCTCTAAAACAATAATGGAAATGGAAATACCCCAAGCCTGTAGTAGCTATTCAGTGAACTACAATATATGATACTGAGCACATGTGGTCTCAATTATCCTGTTCTCTGGTGAATCTTTCGTAAACTAGTTTGGTTCAGGGGTATAGCAGAGATACGTTTATTTAAACTAAATTGAGCTGCAAGCAATAGCAGAAAGAGTGATTAATGGTGGAAACTTCTAAAAGTGCTGTCACTAGAAGGCAATAAAGACGGGCCTGGGGCTAGAATCTAGGCTGGGTCAGAAAAGCACACTTCTACATGGAAGGAGCTGGGCCTCAAATTGACCATGACAATATTCCACCATACTGGACTCCCCAGGTTTTCACCATCTGAGCTTCTACAAGTAACAGTCAAAATACAAGTGCCTTCTCTACACTGTCTCATTGACCTAGGAAAAACATTTCCTGAGATTCTTCATCTTCCCAGAGTTTAAAGACGATAGCCTTCCACTCTCAGGGAGAGGGCCTCCCTTTTTCTGCCTATCCTTCCTTGCTTTTCAGGCTTCCTCTGGGGACGTGGGAACAAGGCACACTGAGGGACACAGAAAGGAAAGTCGCAGCAACATGTTCGATATGAAAGAAGCTTAACTAAAGCAGCACTGTTCTGAAAACCATAACCTGTTATTTTGAATTTTAACAGGGATTCTTGTTTTAAAGTCGGCCAGCAACTCCTTTTATGTGACAGCAAAATTTGTATGAGAAAAAGGCAGCAATGCCGCAGAAGTGAGGCAAGGCTGGGAGCATGGGACCTGACTGCCATCATGTGGCGGCATTGGCTGTGACCACACTAAGCAGCAGGGCCAATTCTCAGGCTTTCAGAGAAGATGCCCCAGAGAACAAGTCTTTCTAGAATCAACCTCACAAACCTTCCCTCCTTATGACTATGCCTGGGTGGAAGTATAATCTCTTTCTAATATGTCTAAGAAAGCAAGATAAGAATGACAATGAGAGGAACAAAGAGTAAAGAGTGAAAAGCCAACAAGAGAGGAAGTGGAAATCTGAGATAGCAGATACTATTCCAAGGCAGACCTGGATGACCATCTGCTTCTTGCCAGAGTTTTCCACCTCTGTGTGATCAAAGGCACCAAGAGCCTAAAAAAGTTTTTCAAATTTGAAGCAGCGAATACATATCTCTCTACTATCCAAATTAAGTGAGTGAGGCAACAATATGCATGATCTCAAATATTTGTAATAAAAGATGAAATTTCCAAACTATAACTGAATGGCACATCGAACTGGGTATATCCAATACTGAAAGAAGTCACAATGTTTTCCTCTTCATTTTGAATATGTAGTTGACTTGTTTTCGAGCCCTGCGTTCCTGTTCAGCTATTCCAAACCAGAGTGTCACTATTATTTCTTCTGACTAAAGTTAAAAACAGAGTCTAAACAAAGGTGATTACTTCTTGCCGCTTTCTGCCTGCTTATCTTCTTTGGGAACCAGGTAGATAATTAAACACTGTGGCTTTCGAGGACTTTCCTGAAAATTAATACCAATAAGAGGTTTTGCTGAAATAAGGGTTAGAGAAGCTGATAATGTCAACAGAAGAGTAAGAATTCTGAGGAGGTAGTAAAGATTATGTACAGGGCTTCAATCTGCCTTTGGAGTATGGTACACAGTGGGCTTAGAGATTTAGGGCAGCTTTCAAATATAAGCCCAATTTATAAACTGAAAATACCTGCTTCAATCTTTGCTACAATAATTCAAAAACAAAAGCCATGAATAAGTGAATTAGATAAATATGTATATTACCATCCTACTCTGTTTTAAATAAAAACAAGTTGAGGTTCCATCCTTGATATAAAAATTCCCAATGAAAGGTCCTGTGAACTAATTTGCTCCAGAATGGCTCTTCCATTCAGTAGACTACCATACCTACTTTATGAGTTATAGAGCTTCAAAATGAATATAAATATCATGTCTTTCCAATCAGATTTCACTGGGGAGCAGATGATATGCATTTTGCATGCATTTCCATTAGATCGCTTTTGACACTGGAGAAGCCAGATTAATACTGAAACATGGTTATAGATTATTCATAGAAGAAAGCGCTGCTATATTACTTGGAATAATTTATACACAAAGAAATGTAAATCTTTGTTGAACAAAAAAGAGAAACTATCAAGATTTAATTGCAAGATCTATTGAGAAGTAATAAAAGTTCACTCTGCATCAAACCCTTTGGACTCAAAAACACATTTCAACTTTCTAAGCAGCTTCACCTCCAACTTCCTAGGCAGATAGCCTACTTCAGATTAGCAACTCCAATTTTCTAGGCAAATTAGTTGATTTTGGCTCTGAACTACTGAATCAATCTTGTGTTCTGAGTAATAAAATGCTGAAGTGGATTTATCCTCTGGCAGTTTTTCCTACTAGCAATTCTAAAGGCAGCAATTCAAGCTGTAGTTTCCTCATTCCAGTTTCTGGGGAAAGCAGAACTATGTTAGGTAATGTCACCAAAGGTATCTGCTCTATGGACAGCTACTGTACAACTGGAAAGTGCGGCTTATTTTTCTCCAGCAGTCCACAAGAACTGCACTGGTTCCCACAGTCACAGTGGGGCCAAGGAGAGAAATCTGTTTCCTCTCCTGGTTTCCTTCAGGAACCCCCAAAGAGACATGGAAGTTACATTGCTAACAATTCCCTGTTCATACTTGGGAGTCAGGGATATAAAACTGTCACATGGTAACAAGGCTGAACAATGGCTAAAAAGAATGGCTTTCTTGCCAATAATAAGAATCAGCCATTTCATAGCCCAGTTGGAGACAATCCCAGCCACTGAAGTCATCCTATAGGCAAAAGGCTTCTTTTCCAATGCATTATCCATGGCTAAATGGCTCACAGCCCCATGTAGGCATCCTTCCAAGTTCAAAATCAAAGTTTATGTTTACTATAACAGAAGAACTTAAAAATTAATTGCATTAAAAGCCAGGAACATAATATTAAAAGACCTACTCGAAAATGATCATACATGCTAAGATGTTGGAACACAACAGGTTAATAAGGGGAATGCCTTCAAATGACATAAACCAACTCATAAAAGCACTAGAGGAAAGGCTCCCACCTGGCCGAAAGTATCTTTTGTTATATAAAATCAGGTATTTTGTGATATAAGCTCAAGAAACAAAAGTCAGCATCTTTTGGTATATCAAGTCACAGTGCACTTTACCTGAAGTCCTACTGCTTCTAACCAAAGATAGTAACCACAGCTAACATTGACTGAGGGCCCTCCATGGCAGGCACTGTCTTAAGCACTGCATGTGTACTATCACATTTAATTTTTAAAGCAACCCAGTGAATTAATTACAAAGGTATCGTCTATATTTTTTGGTTAGAAAATGAATACTTAACATGGTTAAGCAAGTTGTATAATGTCAAACAAAAAGTAAATATTGTGCTGGCATTTGAACCCAGATAAGTCCGAGACAAAATTTGTGTTCACATAGCTACATACTAAACCCCTGATTTCAAGGAAGTAAAATTCTCAATGTCAGATTTTCCTCTGCTGTTAGCTTTCATACAGGCAGAGAAAATTGTTTCCTTATGAATTAATAAAACACAGGGCTGGACTGGGCGTGGTGGGTCGTGCCTGTAATCCCAGAACTTTGAGAGGTCGAAGCGGGCAAATCACTTCGAGGCCAGGAGTTTGAGACCAGCCTGAGCAACATGACAAAACCCCAGCACTGTTTACAATAGCAAGGACCTGGAACCAACCCAAATGCCCATCGACGATAGACTGGATAGGGAAAATGTGGCACATATACACCATGGAATATGATGCAGCAATCAAAAACGATGAGTTTGGGTCCTTTGTGGGGACATGGATGAACCTGGAAACCATCATTCTCAGCAAACTGACAGAGGAGCAGAAGATCAAACACCGCATGTTCTCACTCATAGGCGGGTGTTGAACGATGAGAGCACATGGACAAAGGGAGGGGAGCACTACACACTGGGGTCAGTTGGGGGGAAATAGGGGAGGGACGGTGGGGGGTGGGGAGCTGGGGGGGGATAGCAGGGGGAGAAATGCCAGATGTAGGTGATGGGGAGGAAGGCAGCAAATCACACTGCCAGGTGTGTTCCTATGCAACAATTTTGCATGTTCTTCACATGTACCCCAAAACCTAAAATACAATAAAATAAATGGGGAAAAAAAAAAAAATACAAAAAATTAGCCAGGTGTGCTAGTGCATGCCTTTAATCCCAGCTACTTGGGAGGCTGAGGCAAGAGAATCCCCTAAACCCAGGAGGTGGAGGTTGCAGTGAGCCAAGATTGTGCCACTGCACTCCAGCCTGGGCCACAGAGCAAGACCCTATCTCAAAAAAATGAATTAAATTAAAATAATAAAAACTCAGGGCTGGAAAATTTGAGTCTCCACCTCTGATTTCTATGTAGATTGGTTTAAAAAGAGTCATTTTACAGATTTCATTTTGCTCTACTTTCCCGCTTATAAAAAGAGAAGATCACATTCTGTGTTCAAATATATTGATCTGGCAAACTGCTAGTGCTTCTGGCTCTCCCACCAACCCAAATCTCCCACCAAAGATGAGGGATTTACTTCTTGGGGTCGTTTTGATAATTCCACATTCATCGGGGTTGTTTTGCTCTGCAGATAGATTCCCATCACTCCTGCTGCATAGAGAACAAACCGAGCTCCTCAACCAGGTTTCACGGCCCCCAGGGGCCTACTCTGTCCCTCCTGTTTAGCTTCTCCTGCCGCCCCTCATCCCAGAACTCCAACTGGGCCATCTTTGTCATCTCCAGTGATTCATTTGATTTAATCCCACATTTATTGAGCATCTACCCATAAAGGAAGTGAAGGCTGGTTTTAGATGTATGCTATCTAGAAAAAGAGACGGGAACCTCTACAAATAAATGAGATACCAGGCAGAACATGATCAGCATCCTTCTGGCAGCAACTTGAAGAGATGAATTTATTTTCACAGGGAGGACTGAGAAGGAAAAGAAGTAGAATAGCGGCAGATTGTAACTTGAGCTTTCAAAGATGAGTTTCACAAGGAAGCAATAAGTGGAGAACTTCGCAAGGTGGTTTGGAGGAGCCTGCAGTGGGAATCTCCTAGGGGCATCTGGATCCCACATAGGAGTGTAAGAAGGACCAGGGCAAGCGCTTTCCCACTGGAGGGAGCAGAGCAGAGGCTGACCACAGGTAGCTTACAGGCCACAGGCAACCACACACAACCTGTGGTCTGTGATGTTGTTAAAAAAAATTAAAATCAACAATATGAAACAAAATACACTTTTAGATACAAATATGTATTTCTAGCTCCTGTGGAGAAAAACTGGAAAATCCTGTCACCTGGGGCTTATGAGCCACCATAAGTAGACTAACATAGCGGCAGCCCTTCAGTGGGGATAAATGCCCTCCAATTGACTGTAGTCATCCCCACTCATCTCTATCATTCCACACTGGGCCCCCTTCACCTATTTATCACACCTGCCTGGGCTCTGAAGAACCCTGAGCTTGTGTGGCACCACTGTGGGGGGACAGGAGCAGGGAGGGAGACTCACCTGTCCACTGGCCACTTACTATCTACATTAAGTTGAGCACTTTGACAATCAGTCTTAGTTTCCTTATCTGTAAAATACAGCTAGCATCACCAGTCTCAGTATTGTTGTGCAGATAAAATTAGATACTTTAACATTCAGCTTCATGTGTAAGTGTTTCATAAATGGTGGCTGTTACTACCAGAACTATTATTGCAGGAAAGTGCCTCATTCAGGGCCATGAACTGCCATAATATTGCAAATTGGGAAGACAGTGCTAAAGTATAAGCCACTTGCCCCTTCCATGGGCCAAAATCCTGACCTGTTGGCATCTCACTGGCTCCGCTCTGGTTCCATTCTTTACCTCTACTATTAGAGACAGAGTTACAAAAATGACACCCCCCATGTGCACACAAACTCACATGAGTGTGCACACACACACTAGTATGTTAATTCCAAAATTCAAATATCTACATTGAGCCATATAGCTGGCTCTTAGTCTGTTTTCTGAGAATTTTTCTCTCAGATAGCCAATTCAAAGATTCCCAGATCATCATTACATCACGGACTTCTGCAGAAGACAAAGCTTCTCACAAATCCAAAGAAATTAGCCCTCCAGTGAATGGGTAGCACAGCTTTCTGTGTGTCAGAGGCTGGGAAGTTTGAGACAATTGGAATATCCACCCAAAGCCTGTCAGACAGCAGTTTAAATCCAGAAGATCATCTGACTGACATAGGACTGAGTCGTTTTTCCTGAGCATGAATTAAACAGATGGCAGCACCTTAACTGCTTTTCCAGAACTGCCTAAGGGCCAGCTTCAATGCTGTAATTTTGCTAAGTGACGTGACTAGAGTTTTGTGCTCATGCATCTGACAGGAAGCACTGTATATCTACTCTGCCCAAACAGGTCACGGAATGCCACACCACCACATAACGAGGTCCCCTCTATTATCTATCTTAAGGACTAACTATACATACGATAGCAAAGTATGTGTATTATTTTACTTTATCTTTGAAGTACAAGAACGAGAAGTTACACATGGCAATGTATCCTAATGTGTCCTTCCTTTCTAGAACTCTTCTTGTTGGTTTGTGTCTTTGCTATTTTTGTTTTGTTTTTCTGTAGAGATGGAATCCTGCCATGTTGCCCAGGCTAGTCTCAAACTCCTGGGCTCAAGTGATCTTCCCACCTCAGCCTTCAAAGTGCTGAGATTACAGGTGTGAGCCACCATGCCCAGCCCTTTTCTAGAACTCTTAAGACCAATACTCTGTCAAATAATGCTGGAGAAAAAGCAGGTATTCAGAGACCCAGAACTTGGCATCTGAGACTGGTGGACGAAGACCTTGCCCGTTGGAGCATTCACACATGAGAAAAGCTAGGGGTGACTAGCAACATTCGATAAATGTTTTCTTCAAAGGGAAAGTCGCTTGCACAAAACTTGAACATTTTTCTCTTTACAGAAGCTCACTCATTAATTCAGCTGCCATTTCACCAGAAACAGAGAGTCCTCAGGGGTCACCGGTTGATTTTTGCTGCCCGGCTTTTATCCACAGAACTCCAAATATCCCTTGGAGAACCAGGCCCATCCAGTCTTGGGGGAACTTAGAATCCAGTTCTGTGTGTGTAAGTAAGCCCAAGCCAAGTGCTTGCCTGGTCTCAGTGATTGGGCTCACGGACTATGGCTCAGTCAGAACCAATAAGACACAATGAGACCTTCAATGAGGTCTATGGGAAAGAAGCACACTGTCCTTGCTGGACTTAGATGAGAGGAGACATAAGATCTAGGGAAATAACAGCTGTCTTTTAACCGCCAGGGTGTGGTGTTTGAGAATGGTGTCAAAACAGAGGAACAGGAACAGGAAATGACAGAACTAGGCCCCGATGACTAAACCTGAACCTCTTTATCTAGACACTCATGAAGAAAGATGGACCCAAGACTGTTCAGTTACATCACCACAAAATCTCCACTTTGATTAAACTCATTTGAGGTGGGTTTCCCTTCTGTGTAACAGAAAGGGGCCTGACTGTTCTATGGACATGAAAAGGCACATAGGAAAGGGCCTGGTATTCTAAGACTCTCCACTAAGCCACACACCTCATAAGAAAGCTCAGCATCAACACATTCAGTTGCCTATCAGTCCAACACCCCCTCGCTGCCCCAACACAACCCCACCAAAAGCCATTTCACTAAGGCTGAATACACTGTGGCAAGCGTACTTCCAGGCAGCTCTGGAAATGGAAGGCAGGTTAAATATAAAAGAGCTATAATCTGGAAAGGAAATGCAGAGGAAATGAAAGAACGCAGAGGTTGGAGGAAGTTTAATAAAGAGAGAGAAATTTACGGGGAGAAAGCAAGTGAGCAGGTCATGCTAGAAAAGGAAGAGCCTAAGGAACTGAGGCTTAATGAAAACACGATAGGTCCTTTCTCTCATTCTTACCGGGATACTGTATATTTTCAGTTTTTTTTAAGACTCTGGGTATATGGCCTTATTCAAACTATCATTACTGACAAACGCAGTTCAAGTGTTTAACTTAGGGGGAAATGACATACATTTATCCGGGGGGGCAGGGAATTAAAAACAAATATCTTGTAACTTTACTTTGGGATGAAACAAGAATTTGTTGTAAATTCAGATTAGAAAAACTTCAACTTTTAGCTGGGAACTGCAAAATAATACGACAGTTTTCAAAGCTGTGTTCTCATGCAATTTATGTACTTTGTCTGAGAAAGCTGCTGTCTTGGATGACTAAACTCGTCAAACCAACAAAACACCTAGAATGTCCTAGAGGTTAGAGTAAATATGTGGGCAGCAAACCTCCCTCTCCTCTTGGGTGTCCATTTGCATGGAGACTTTGCATGCTTTTTGGCTGGAGAAGTAGTTTGTGCCTGTTTTGATTGGTGCATGGTAGTGTGGGAAAAGGGGGAAGAGTGGAAGGCAAGTAGGGCATGAACAATATGGCTGTTTCCCCACAGGAGTGACTTTAAGCACATGCAGCCTGCTTTAGTGCAAAGCTCGGGAGGAACTGCATGACGGAAGAGAGCCCTCACCTACAGTTCCCATCAGACTTACCTGCATGGCAGACATTAGCATTCCTAAGCAGGTAAGAAACAGTAATGCCATTAATGCATTCTGAAGTAAAATAGAAAATGCCCTAAGAAGCTGGCATACGACAGCATTTCACCTGGAGGCCAGAATGCAAGGACAAAGGCAGCCTTTATTCTAAGCACACAGGAGCCTCCCTCTGAATTTCCCATATACCCCTGGGAAGATTTTAAACTTGGAAAGATACATGGGGGCCACAGGATCTGAAATTAAGGTTTGGATGTGAAGCACAAGACATTCCAGTTATACCAAGAAAGTCTCCCATAAATCCTCAAATATACATATAACTCTAAAGAAGCATACATGAAAAATTCAATTCTATACTTAGAGCAACCAACTGAGACGTGGCCATATGGATTATCCACAAAGAATCTTGAAACCCAGGATGAAGGATGAATTCCGTCTGCCACTGACAAGATGTACAGCTTGTCCAATGCACTATTAATCATCATATGTCCCAGATAGGCAAACTAATTTAATATCAACTTCATCAACTCATTTAATATCAGCATAATTAAGAAAGTTATTCAAAGCATTCTGAAGTAAAAAAGAAAAGATCTTTATCTAACTATAAAACAGTTTGCCTTCATTACTGTAAATGAGAATAAATGAGAACTAACCACATTTCTAGTCCACTCCTTGGGACAAATTTAATAATGTGTTTGAGAGCTGCATCACCATCTTTATTGAAGGGAACATTATTATGTTTATACAGGGTTCCTGCCTATTTCTACTACCTACATGTTATATTCATTTTTGGAAGCAGCAACAATAAAAATGGTTTCATTTATTTTTCATTATTTCACAACGTCAGATTTTCTTTTTCTTTCACACAAAACCACATGCCTTAACAACTACAAAGGGATTAACACATTTCTTCTACACCAGAATCCTCACTTTATCTTCATTGCTGCGTCTCCCAGCAATACCACAGCTCTTAAGCCTGGAAACAAAGCTTTACTCACCGAGTCTGAGAGAGACAGTCATAATTTGATGGTAGAGGTTGTAAAGGGCCTTCTTTCTGATTTCCAGATTTTAAATAACAGGATCTAACTTCCCCTGTAAAATCAGAAAATTTCAGCAAAGAAGATGACATAATTATTTGTACAGAATTGTCTCAGCTTATACACTTTTCAAGTTAAAAGGAAACTTATTTTGGTCTGTTGTAATAATTGCTGAGAAACTGGATCCATTCTTTACATTTCTCCACAGAATGTTTATCATGAGAAGTCGAAGGATGTCTAAAAGAAACTTTACCAAGAAAATTTTCTTCAACCTATTTCCCTGCTAATAAACTTAGACAAGTTTTGACTTGGTTACCTATTACTTAATTACTTTTGATAGACCTATTTGTATCATCTCTTAATTCGCTTTGTATATATTCTCTTCATGTGTCAGCATGATCTGTGCTAGGATATAACTGAGGTTTACTGTATAGGTATACCTCCATATCATGAGCAAAAAGCAGCTTATTAAGTGTACAGTTTTGATTGGTGGACCACATGAGGCCATCTCTGCCTCCAAATGTGCAGATGAGCAACTGCCACGGCACACTGACAGATGTGTCAGCCTGTTAATGAGGAAAAGGAAGAGATGGAATTAATTTGCAGAGTTCAATTAGCTCCACTAAAGCAGTTCAGGAGATTGAGGTGTGAAAATCCGTTCCTTTTCTAATGTAAACGGTTTCTGCCCAGAAGAGCTCCTACTAGTACCTTCTTCAGTTGACACAGGAAGCGTAATTAACCTTGTCTGTTGTGAGCAGCTGGAAGGTGGCCCTCTACTCAAAGGTGTTTTCCACCAAGAGAAATTGTATTGACAACCGCAGCCCCGTGGAGGCTTTCATGTAAGTGCGAATGTTGTTCCTTATGATGTAAAAGTCCCTTATATTTCTGCAGATGCAAAAGCATTTAAAACTACAAACTACTGAACTCCAGATAAAGAAACTATATAATTTGTTCTCCACACCAGGATCCTTTCAAGAGTAAAATAACAAGCACTACTGGATCTATATGATACATAAGCCAAGATCCATCCCAGAAAAACTAGGACCTATAACCCTTAAACTTTGAACTTTGAACTTGCCACTTTTAATTCTCTATGTATATTATTTTAAATTTTTTTTATAACAAGGCACTGAAAAAATATGTCAAGGTCAGGCGTGCAACATAGATCCAACTAGTATTTACTGAGTACCAGGCATTGCTCTCTTGAAGTTGATAACTCTAAGGTGGAAATGCCATTAATCAAATTCTTATACAAGCTGTAATATTATCAAAGAAGGAAAGAGATGGGATGTTAAAAGAACAACAAAAACTGATGAACTTGATTAAGTTTGGGAGTCCAGGAAAGGTATCCCTGAAAAACTGACCTTAGGACTAACATCTGAAGGATAAACAGCACACACTGGGGCACAGAATGTGCAAAGGCCCTGAGATGGAAGGGAGCACACTCTGTTCAAAGAACATTATGTGCCAACTACGAGACTAAATCTTCCAGTTCTCAAGTCTAGATATCATGCTGAGTCCTGAGAAAGCTGACAGTTTTCCCCTGCTTGTTCATTAGTAAAGAGCTCCAAAGACTCACCATGTTCATCAATGAAGACGTGCATAGCATCCACAGATATCTCTTCTTGTACAGATGTTTCAGGCCCACTGATGACTTGCAAGACAGAACTATCTTGTTGGGAAGTTACCCTGTAGATTATCTGTCTTTGTCTATTGCCCTGGAAACTTAACATATATAAGAGTTTCAAAAACAATGATTAGAAGTTCCTCCTTATCCTTAATAAAGCATTAAAAGCAGCAGCCAGTAAATAAGTCTGTCTCATGCTTTATGATCAAGTGAAACTAAGTAAGTAACTTATCCTTACAAGGCTGTGGTCTTGGCAGGCTGAGTGCACACGGGGCTAGTACTAGTATGGTCTTGACTTTGCAAGTCTGGTTTTCCTTGCTTAGAATTGTGTCCACTGGGCTTTTCATTTTCCAGGGTTTCCTCCTTTTTTTCCTGGGAACAGTTATCTGAAAAACATTGCTTTTTGTATTAATATAATATAAAATAAATCAATGGCGAAAACTCTGGGAAGTAAGTTACCAAAACTGAAACAAGAATAGAAAGAAAATCTGAGCAGCTCCTATGAATGCAAAAGACTTTTAAATAATTTTTCATTTTCCTAATTATGGAAGTACCTACATATATTTGAAAAACAGAAGTATGTATAAGTTTAAGATGTGTTATTTAGGCATCTACAAACACCTACTATTTTACATACAGGCTGAGGAACTCCCTTGAAATAACTCAGTGACCACCATGTGCTCAGCTGGAAATCACCCATTTAGATTACATAGTTCTAAAAGGTTCATATCTCATAAATGAATAACCTCAGATTAAAAAAAAAATTACAAAAAATCTGGCTATTTCAGAGCAAGGTCCCTTTTACCATTTATAAATCTTATCAGTCTTTCTTCTCACTCACTCTCCAAAACTGAATTTTCAAGTTAAAGCTAGAATTGGCCCTTCAAAAGCAAATACTTGTTAAGTAGAGCTGGGGGCAGGGGTTGTTTTTGCTTGTTTGTTTGTTTGTTTGAGACAGGGTCTGGCTCTGCTGCCAAGGCTGGAGGCTGGAGTGCAATGATGGAATCATAGTGCACTGCAGCTTCAACCTCTTGGGCTCAAGTGATTCTCCTACCTCTGCCTCCCAAGTAGCTGGGATGACAGGCACAAGCCACTATATCCAGCTAATTTTTAAAATTTTATGCAAATACAGGGGCACGCTATGTTGTTCAGGCTAGTCTTGAACTCCTGGCCTCAAGTGATCCTCCCACCTCAGCCTCAGCTTCCTGATGCACCGGGATTACAGGTGTGAGCCACCACACCTGGCCAAGTATAGCTGATTTTGAAAAATATGCTTAGCACTGTGGAGGACACAGTGAGCTACAACACCTACTCCTTGCCCTGAGAACATTTTAAGGTAAATGAGAATTCCAAGATCAATAGGTACAGATTTGGGGTGGGCTTATTTTTGTTTTTGTTTGTTTGTTTTATATTTTTGAATCCTCTTTAAACAATGAGCCAACTAAGGGTCTCAGCTTATACCATTATGCAAAATGGACTGCATATGTCCCTGAGGGTCAGCCCTTCCTTATCTGTGGACATATTCCAACAGTCACTTTTAAGATCAAAAGGACCATTGTACTCCCATGACTTACTCTGAGTAAATGATTACCTCTAACACTCAACAGCCTGTGCCTGAGAGAACAGAATTGAGCCTGAATCTACAAGTTCTTTCAAGACACACCATTAGAAAAGTCTATCAAGCTCTGCCTAAGCCCTCAGAAAGCAAAACTGTGTTAGTGTCTGTGGGATATAAATCATATCATTGCATACATAACAAAGTTATTCATCCTTAAACTTCAAGTCATTAGAGGAGCAATGCTGGCTTCTCTGTGAGTCCCGAAGATAAACATTTTCAGCACATCTGTGAGACTACCATAAGAATTTCCTTGGTATGAAAATGTTTGCATTTCATTTGACAGCCTGTCAAGACAGAAGTTTTCACAGTTTTCAAGAAACACATTTATAAGAAAGTGCTATCATAACAAATAGCTTTAGCCAGTAATCATGCCTCATAAAAAATCACAGAAAGGCATATTGACACAGCTCTCCTGCTTCACACTAAGTGTCTTTGAATTCATTTGTTCACATCTCTTTATCATATCTTAGACTCCTTTTCTCTTTTAAATGGATACATTACATAAGTCAACATATGGACTATATTTTTCCTTCTCTCCTTAAAAACACTTTTATAGAAATGTTTCTGTTTATAAAAATGTACACATTCATTGTATATGATTTAAAACTATACAAAAGAAACAGCTTTGAATCACTCTTAATTCTGATATTACCACTGGAGCCAATTTGATACACATCACACCAGTCTCTTTTTCCTAGATACATGCACTTTTTTTTTTACAAAAATGAAGTCATAATACAGGTGTGGTTTTATACCTGTCAAATTTT
>NW_016107357.1:14027622-14045202 GCF_001604975.1 Cebus imitator
CTGGGTTCAGGCAATTCTCTTGCCTCAGCCTCCTGAGTAGCTGGGATTACAGGCACGTGCCACCATGCCCAGCTGATTTTTTGTATTTTTAGTAGAGACAGGGTTTCTCCATGTTAGTAAGGCTGGTCTTGAACTCCCAACCTCAGGTGATCCGCCCACCTCGGCCTCCCAAAGTGCTGGGATTACAGGCGTGAGCCACCGCGCCTGGCCCCTGTCAAATTTTCTTAAACTATTGTAAATATTTAATGCTATTGGATATTCATCTACATCATCCAAAAATAGTAGTTTTATAATATTACACTGATATGGTATAATTTAAATAGACCCTGACTATAAATTTACATTGTTTCAGTTTTTCATATTATAGATAATTTTTCAATAAGCATTTCTATACGCATTCATGATTATTTTCTTAGAAATTCTTAGAAGTTAGGAGACTGAATATACAAATGGACAATGGCCAGAAAATATTCAGAAACAAACCAATAATCTGCAACAACCAGGTGAGAAAACCAACCCATTATCCAGAGTAACCAGGCCAGGAAGCCAAAGTACTATGCACAAGTCAGGCTTGTAGGAAGTCAGACCACTATTTCTGGCAAACCATCCAGGAAGCCAAACAATAACCCCTGTAATAATGAGCCCTAAATGGCCAGAACTTAATTCATAACTGACAGCTTCCCTAATGTGTGTTCCTGCTTCCAACTTAGGACCACCCAAAGAAAGCCAAATACAGTTCTCTAACCAAGCACATAGGATGCCTCACTCCTCCTAGGTTAGCCACCTCCAACTTCCTAATACCCATAATTTCCAGTCAGGGCACATCAGAAGCCTTCCCTTTTTTTCCACTATAAAGCTTTGTCATTCTAGTTGCCTTTAAGTCGCTGTTGAACTCAAGTGATGATGGCTCGCTCCCTTGCTATAAGCAAGCTCTGAATACATAGACTTTCCTTGTTCTCGTTTGGGTGATCCTCATTTATTTCCACAAAGTAAAATAAAGTCGTGTCAAACAAAAAAGGAAACAAACATGGTTTAAAGGCTTAACCAGAGTGTATGGTTTTTCCAGAGCCTTGAATTCTAGGATATCCTGAGACCTGAGGATAATCCTAAAGCCCTTTTTGAAGAGAACCTGGGCTCGAAATTAGAGTGTGTTAGAGAGAACTGGAAAATCATGTATCTTTTGGAAGTCATGTCCAAGCTTAAGCACTGTCCTCCTAATGAGCAGGAAAAAGATTAGGGATCATTTCCTAAGCTGCTAGTATCATTAAGCTCCATCACTTGTTTCATAAACACAGTCAAAAACTGGGTTTTCTGATTACAATAACAAATACTTTAGTGAAAGACGAATGAGAGGATATTACCAATCTTGAAGACACCTGGCACTGCTGAAAAACTATCTAATTTGCCACGTTTGACATTGATGGCCTTCTAAGAGCTAAAAGATTCATTGTTGTCTGTCTCTTTCTCCCCTTCAATTAAAATCCTCTGTCCTTTCCTAAAAGAAGCATGTAATTCATTCCAGCTCCTTCCTTCCTGCTGTACTGTCAAGTTCTTGATAACTAAGCCTATTTCATTCCACAGAATACCTAATATCTCCCTGCACACAACCTCGATTTCCAATGTAACCCTTCTGATTGAACATGGCTGGCTGAAAAAATTAAGAAGAACAAAAACTCAAGTTGGCAAACCAAATAACCTTTACATGTGGTCTGAGAAGAAAACAAAAATGAAAGACTAAAATTGATCAAATAGCAAACACACATTTTCTTAATTGAATCCTCACAATAAATCTGTAACATACTATGATTCCTACTTTATAGAAGAAACTCTAACACAGATGGATTTGGTCAATTGTCCAAGCTCACCAAGCTGGTATTACTGAACCAAAATCTGGCCTTGGGCTATGTGGTTCCAAAGTCAGTGCTTTATCCACTGGACACATTGCTTCTGGGAAGGCTTTCATGTCCTTTGGATTATCACTATCTAATACAGTGGCCAATAGTCACATGGCAACTTAAACGAATTAAAATGTAATAAACATTAAAAATGCCACTTCTCATCTGCACAACTCCCTTTTCAATTATTTAACAGCTTCATGTGGTCATTGGCTACCATATTGGACTGCCAATATGGATTATTTCTATCACTACAGAAAACTGTATTGGACAGTGCTAGTCTAGAGGTATGAATCTTTATGCTGGATAGATGATAAACACCCAAATATTTTATTTAAAAATGTTTATCTCAAGCTACTCATGCTTTATATACTGCCCTGTCTGTTAAAAAGTTTAACTGAATCAGAGAAAATTACTCAGAGACACATTATGGAGTCAGAGGAGCCCCTGATTGTTCAGAGAGCAGAGCAAAAAAATCCCAGCACTAAGAAACGTTACCACCTACAGCACAGAAAATGAGCTACCATATGCAAACAGAACTTTCAGTAAGCATTCCTACTATACAGATGCTATCTCAACACAGATCTATGTAGAAATGATACACTCAGAAATGACAGCATTAATAGAATTTAAAGCTAAAGGACCTTATAAAAGCTCTAGTCCAGTAATACCACTTTATCCATGAGGAAACCGAGGCCCAGAGACAGTAAGTAATCTGAAAATAAATGTACCTTATCTTTATATAGGAAATGTCATTTAATTTTAATGAGCAAGGACTCTGGAACAAGACTGCCTGGAATCAAATCTCAGTTCTAGCACCTCTTGAACTGACTAGACACCTGGGAAAGCTAGGGAAAATTTCTGAGCATCATTTGAAGAACAGGAATGATAATGGTGAATCTGTAACATAAAGTTATATAAGGAGTAAGTGAGTTAATATGAGGGTAACTATATCATTCATCATCTAAGCTGGGGACTCTTCTGAGAGAGAAAGTCAGTGCTCTTAATAACTATGTTGGCAAAACATGTGTAAGTACGGACCCTTCCAGGCAAACCATGAGATACGGTCACCCTTGTTAATATATGAAAAGTGGTTAGGACACTGCCTGGCATAAATTAAGAGCTGCAGAAGTGTTTGTTTTTATTATGTGTACAACATGGGATAATCGGCCAATTCTGTATTTTATAATGGAACTCAGCAGGAAAAGTAGATTCACTTCATAGAAATTTGCAATTTGTCTTTGAATCAACTTTCCCAGAAGGTATCTATCCCATAAAGGAGGAAATGTCTATTGAGAGTACTTGCCACAGTATTAAAATATAATTACTTATTTCTCTGGGAGCAAATAGTATTGCCTTCTATAGGGAAGCCAAAAAATTACGAAAATGTCTTAAGTGTCCAGGTAGAGTAAGACAATATATGCATACATGTTCATCACAGAGCTGAGAATGGGCACATTCAGCAAATATTGATGACAAGCCAAGCAACAAACAATTGCCCAAGAGTTATAACACAATTGCAAAATCAAATCACAGAGGGCAAATGACAAAGAGGCGTATTGCCTTCTATATCATCATTAGAACGGAACTGACATGGAATCGTACCTTGGAGAAGCCCACTTTCTTCATTCGGCTCTGCTGAGCCATTCAATTGATTGGATGCTGCCACCTTGGAAGTATTAATGGATTCTAACAGGGAGACAAATTCCAGGAAGTTGGACTCATTTGGTATTTGTCCTTCCTTAGCCTCTAGGTCAGATTTGGAAGTTGGCATTGTTTTCTCTTTATCACTAATAATTTCTGCAGAACTTTTACTCAAGAAGACATCTGTCCCACTGTCCACACTGAGCACCCGGGCATGTCTCTTTTCATTGCTGGACTTACAAGACGATGGGTCAAGGTTAATCTGGCCTTCTTTCCCCACCTTAGACTCGGAAGCTATACCAGGTAGAAGCCGGGATGCTGATTCCCAGGGTTCCCGTGAGGAAGAACTGTGATCCTTGGTGGCATTTTCCCCCTCCCCAGATTCGTAGCCAGAACACTGATTGGTGGATACCCTCGCCTTTAGTCTCTCTGGAGTCCTTTTGCTTCCTTTGCCTTCGGGACAGGGAATACTGCCTCCCCCGTCCTCAGGCAGGTCCAGGGTGATCACGGGAATTGAGATCTGCTCCGCATTTGGAGAACTGGCTGCCCTTTGGTTAGCTGACTCAACACCAGACTTTAAGCCGGTCTTCTCTGTGCCAACCACCTTCAGGTGGAGGGAGCTTTCCAAATCTGTCATGGAGTTTGGGGTACTGCTCATCGTGATAACAATTTTAATGGGTTCATGTAGACTCAGTGGGTCTCCGGGTTGAGAATTATCGATGAGAGTAACCGCTACTTCACCATCTGAGGAATCTACTTCCTGGTTCAAGGGCAGGTCCACATGGCAGGAAGTGTCTGCCTGGCAGGAAGTATCCGCCTGGCAAGAGGTATCCACCTGGCAGAAGGTATCCACCTGGCAGGATGTGTCCACTGGCTCCTCCACAGGCTTGGCCACGATGGTGTCACACTGAGGGCAGCTGCTGCTCAGGCTATCCTGAGGTGAAGTGCTTTGCACCCGTTCCCTTATGGAGCCCTGGGGACAACTGACAGGTTCTAGAATCAGGACTGAATTCTCACTCCCCCACGGCTGAAAAGAAACGTCTGTTTCTAGTAAGTCATACTGGGACAAAGACAGGTGGGGCAACTTCTTCAAGGGACCCTTATCCACTAAGCCACCCTCAGATCTGTGGCGCAAAGGAGGCTGTCCCTTGCTTCCTCTTTCCTTTCCTTTACCACTGATGAAAGTTTCTGTGGCAACTGGTTTTATGGGTATTGCTGACTTGGGCGTGGTTTCCAGCATCTGTGCTTGAGAAGCAGGTAAGCTTTCCATTTTGATACCAGGTGAGGTAGATGACACTGGTGCTATGGGATGGTCTTCTGATAGAATGACACCTGAAATAAACGACACACGGCAACTTTATCAGCATCAGAAATGAATAATGCCCAAGAGCAAGGCCTAATGAACAATAACAAAACGAAAACGGCACCAGCAACTAATGGAATTGGTTTTGTTTTATTTTTTTTTTTACTTTAACTTCTGGGATACATGTGCTGAACATGCAGGTTTGTTACATAGGTATAAATGTGCCATGGTGGTTCACTGCATCTATCAACCTGTCATCTAGGTTTTAAGCCCCGCATGCGTTCGGTGTTTGTCCTAATGCTCTCTCTCCCCTTTCTCCCCTCCCCACAGGCCCCAGTGTGTGATGTTCCCCTCCCTGGGGCCATGTGTTCTCATTATTCAACACCCACTTATGAGTGAGAACATGCAGTGTTTGGTTATCGGTTCCTGTGTTAGTTTGCTGAGGATGATGGTTTCCAGCTTCATCCATGTCCCTGCAAAGGATGTGAACTCATTCTTTTTTATGGCCGCATGGAGACTTATTTTTTAAAATAACACTTCCAGTGTTAGTGTTATTTTATTTTTATGTTGTGTCCTTGAAACACAACAATAAAAATTTAAAAAATGAAAAGCAATACAGTATTATAACTAGGTATATAGCATTTACATCATTGTATTAGGTATTTTAACAAATTTAGAGATGACTGAAAGTATACAGGAGGATGTGTGTAGGTTACATGCAAATACTATGCTATTTTATATAAGAGATGTGAGCATCATCCACGGATTTTGGTATCCACGGGGATCCTGGAACCAAATCTGCTAAAATACTACAGAACACCACCAACTAGGATGGTGTCTTTTATAAGATTTGACTAAGGGAATAACAAAATTCCTTGCTTTACTGCAGTGATGCTAAGAAACACTGGACTTAGCAGCTGAATATGGGTTTAAATGCTATCTGTACATTTTATATACCATGACTCAGAATGAAATAATGTATGTAAAACTTCTACTGCAATTCCTAGTACAAGTAAAAAACAGGAAATTATTGTTTTCATTGGGATGGTGAAATTAAAAGGCCAGACCAGATATTCAAACTATATAAGATTATAAGCTATAGCACACCTAATCTGGAAGAATATGTTTAATATGATGAAAAAGGTATGTGCTTTTATCTATGTATATAAAACAGACATAAAGTAACATTGTTATTAAGTTGTATGTGTAACTAAAATATTAGAAATCTAACTAATGTAAATTTAGTTCAGCAGTAATAACATAGAAAAAAATCTGGATAATCCTGTACTTATTGTTATAATGGAATACAGCTGAATGATGAAAAAAGAAACTTCATTTTAGGGGTTCAGGGCTATGGTGCTAATCCCAGCTGTTTTCCACAACAAATTAAATTTTACACTATTTTCAAAACTGAAATAGTGTATAAAATTTGTTTGTAGTAGTGGAAAAGAAAATAGAATTGCAGGGAAAGAAAGGAATCAATGCAGGCCTCCAAAAGATCTTTTCTAAGCCTTCTGCAGGTAGTCAAAAGACAAAAATAATCTTAGTAAAGACATAAAACAAAAATTGTTTAGGTTAAGAGAATGTTCCCCCAAAACAAAATGTGACCTGAAATAAAGGTAGATATGCAGAATGCTATACAATTTCTCCTGTCATTTTTTGATGTATATACTATAATAAAATTTTATATCGATGATAACTGATAAATTATCATCAATAAAAAACTTACATGTCTGCTCTCTATAGGCCATATGACATGAGGCACAGACTGGAGAAATGATAATGAATTATGATCAACAAAATATCACAATTTGAATTAAGACTTTATATACAAATGCTGACGAGAAAAAAATAAAATTAAGAATTAAAGAAACAAAGTCAAGATATAACTATGCAGTCTTAGGTATAGTTCTTATTTTCAATTAATCAGCTGGCATTCTGTTTTATAAAAATATTTTTCACTTCACTGAGGATAATGCTGTGATAAAATATAGACAACATTTTACCTTTGAGATCTTCTACGGTTTCCTGTGCTGACAACTCCTAAACAAATGAAAGAAACAAAAATCAAGAGAGATGACTCAGCTGATTGTCCATTTCCAGGCAGTTGGCAGTAACTGATCAGTTGCTACTGGCAGAAACTGATCAGTGGTCACTGGTTTTCTAAATGGTATGTAGGGAAGAGAAAATACAATGTCCACTCTCCTTAAGTTTCTATAAAATGGGAACCAGAATGGATACAAACATACATAAGCATGGACATTCAACCAAGACAACTTTACTGTGACAAAGGGAGAATTGCTACTAAGAAAGTAAGAAGAGAGGGAATAAGCCATGACTTACACTATGGTCAACAGAGCTCAATAAAGTTCATCTAGAAGAAGGTAATTTATTGACTTTCCAAAAAGACAAGTGTGATTTAAAATGGGAAGCAGAGGTGATATCCATTTCAGGTGGAAGGCATTGCAGATTTGATGACTTAAATGAATGACAGCAGGATGGAGAGAGAAAGCAAAGGTCTGCACATTGGTTCTCCAACCAGAGTGGTTGACCCAGCAGGGAGGGTGGATGGCAGAGGAGGCCAGTGAGTGTGCTTTGAACACATGACTGGGCATTTATTTTATGGTCCCAAGGGCACCCTTCAGGCCATTTCTGTACCCTAGGATGTGATATTCCACTGTACGAGAACCAGTGATTACAGCATGCAACCTACAATCGCTGCTGCTGAACGCTCCCATGCTAGGTGAGATCAATGATGAAACAACACAAAAGGGTGAAACAGGAAAAAAGACCACTAACCAATGGCCCAGAAGAGCGATGAGAGGTTATGCTTTGTCCTCTGGAGCTGCAGCGGAGGGGAGGCGTGGAGAGGTTTCGACTGGCCTCTTCCTTTTTGCCATTGTGAATCTGCCTATTATTGCTAACCCAACATGAGAAACACAAGAGCAATAAGTGATATTATCAAACAGAAGCGTGACTCTTTTAGTACTAGTCTAAAAACATTTTTTTTCCTAGAGTCCATTCTGTCGTATATGTTGTTGTTGTTAAGAGACAGGGTTTTGCTCTGTCTGGGTAGGTTGGAACGCAGTGGCACGATCATGGCTCACTTCAGACTCAAGTGATCCTCCCACCCCAGCCTCCCAAAATGTAAAATTTATGAGCCACCATGTGCAGCAGATAAATCTTTTAATAAACATTATTCTTAAATTAGAGGACATGCTATCTTAAGGAGCTATAAGAAATAATACAAAGAATCGTGAAAAGAATGCTAACTCTCAATACTCTCAATATTTCAGTTCTATGTAATGTATCACTTCTATATCAACAAACACACATGCTATTCCTTAAAATACTCTGGCATGCTCTAAGCATTTAAATAACAACATAAAAACAGTGAAGTGAAATTTTTTGCAGTGCTAAGCCTAAGGCAAATGAATTCTAGATCATATGAGAAGGTCATATTGATAGCCAGTTAAACCATCTTGATTAGGAATGTCAATTTTATGCTTTAAATATATGCTTAAATATAAGAAAAATGCACATATTTCTGTCTGCCTGTACTAGTAATTTCATAAACAACTGATAGCAAAAACTTATTTTAACCAAGATAAAAACATTTAAATTTTGAACTGTCATGTTAATTGGAACTATTACCTTGGATTTTTGTGACTAGTTGTGTGTTCACCTTTGGCCTCCTTGTCTCTACTTGGCTTTTCTTCCTTTCTGGAGGGCTTTTGCTGAATTACTTCTCCTTTATCAAACATGAGGTGTAGGCGGTAACTGACCAATTTGATTATTGTGAATAAAATAGTCACTGAACTGCAGTAGAAAAATACAAGGATCGCATTTGGAGGAAAAGCCTGAAGAAGGAAAAGAAAGGGAAAAATCATCTGCTAAAAATTTTCTTTCTGTTTTAAATCTGGAAGCATGTTTGGACTATGTATTAAACATAAATTGGGCAAGATTTCAAATCTGACTAATTTTGTAAGTTTTACTGGTTCAAACACCTGAGGAGAAAAAGCTGCTTTTTATATTTTTAAGTCTTTTTCGTTTCTCAGGTTCTGCAGTAGTTGGACTGATAAACAACATATGATTTGTGAGCAGGAACCCCACAGAACAAAAGATATATTCGAGGAAACCTCTCCAATTTTTTTTTGTATTATTTTTTAAGATGGAGTTTGCTTTATCATGCAGGCTTAAGTGCAGTAGTGAGATCTTGGCTCACTGCAAACTCCGCCTCCTGGGCTCAGACGATTCTCCTGCCTCAGCCTCCTGAGTAGCTGAGATTATAGGTATGCACCACCACTCCTGGCTAATTTTTGTATTTTTAGTAGAGACAGGGTTTCATCATGTTGGCCAGGTTGGTCTTGAACTCCTGACCACATGATCTGCCCACCTTGGCCAAAGTGCTGGGATTACAGGTGTGAGCCAACCACACGTTGCCTCCACGTTTGATGAGCTCTTATCTATGGCCTAATCCAATGCATCTTCCTATGCATCTAGTATTAAAGGCCAGGAATGTATTTGTTTTCATCAACAAAACACAAAAAGCCTTGTGGAGAACAGAAGGAAAAACAAGAGAGAAAAGTTAGAGTAGCCACTCCTCCATTCCCCTCCCTGACCTCCCACTGGGGTAACAGCTGCAGGCCATGGATTTCCCTAGGGTTGTAATGCACATAAGGGACCACAAAAAAGTATTACTTGCAAAAGGAAGAGGGATATTTCCAGCAGAGAAAAATGATCTGAGCATGGTGACTATAGTAAGGTTCAGCTCAATTCTATGCAATCCCCTCAAGAAACAAAAAGAATCACTGGGACTGGTGGTGTTGTCCCACTCTGTAGCATCTCCCATGTACCTTCCTAATACTTTCCAGGACCATGGACTATCACAGGTTCTCTGGTCCTTCCTAAATTACACTCCTATTCTTTGGGATGGAAGGAGATCCCGGAGCGTCCCAAGGTGATCTCCAGGACAGCCTCAATGATCCACGTGACGCTTATATCAATGGACTGCCCTAAAGAATATTGGAAATCCAGTAATCAGCGTAGCCTGTGCTGCAACCTAAACATAGCTAGGCTTGCAGACAGCGGAGCTCAGTCCTTATCTGCACCTAAGCAGCCCCTGTACAGCTTGCCATGGTCCCATGCAAGAGTCTATCTTCTAGGTGAGCCTGTCCCTAAAACGGAATAGCCAAACAAACAGCCCAAAAAAGAAAGAGGAAGATGATCAACAAGTAAAAGATAAAGTAAGAGATTTCCACCATCACTTACTGGTTCTTATTATGTCATGGGGGGAAAAGTCCACAAATAAATATAAAGCAATAAGTGAAGAAATAACTATATAAGATAATATGAGATAGATAATAAACCCAGGTCCACTACCTGGCAGCAGATAAGGTTTATATTTACAAAAGATGCATTGGTAAATATAAACCTTATATTTACATAGTAAATACTACTAATAAGTTAAAATACTACTAATTTAAATACTTCTAAATTAAATATTACTAATACTAACAGTATTTAGTATTCTTATTTATATTTACATACTAAATACTACTAATTGCACACTAAACACTAATAACCCCTATTACTTTTTCTTAATTATTTTGGGTTTTAAAAATTTAAGCGGATCACCTGAGGTCAGGAGTTTGAGACCAACCCGGCCAATGCGGTGAAACCCAGTCTACTAAAAATACAAAAATTAGCCTAGCATGGTGGCACATGCTTGCAATCCCAGCTACTCAGAAGGCTGAGACAGGAGAATCACTTAAACACAAGAGGCAGAGGTTGCAGTGAGCTGAGATCGCACCATCTCACTCCAGCCTGGGTGACAAAAGCAAAACTCCGTCTCAAAAAAAAAAAAAAAATCAACTTTTGTTTTATTGTGGTAAAATATACACAACGTAAGATTTACCATCATAACTATTTTAAAATGCAGAGCTCAGGAGTGATAATTATACTTACCTGTGTGTGATTGTTACCACCATCCATCCCTAGAATTTTCATTTTCCCAAACTGAAACTGTACCCATTAAACACTAAATACCCACTTTCCTCATACCCCATCCCCTGCCCACCACCACTAAACTTTCTGCCTCTATGATTATATGATGACTTTAGATACATTATATAATTAGAATTATATAGTACATGATCTTTTGTGACTGGCCTACTTCACATAGCATAATGTGTTCAAGGCTTTTCCATATTGTAGCCTGTGTCAGAATTTCTTTCTTTTTAAAGGCTGAATAATATTCCATTGTATGGCTAGGCCACATTTTGTTTATTCATTCATCCATCAATGAACATTTGGGTTGCATCTACCTTTTAGCTACTGTGAGTAACACTGCTCTGAACATGGGTGTACACATATCTGAGGCCCTGCTTTCAGTTCTTTTGAGTACATACCCAAAACAGGAATATCTAGATCACATGGTAATTCTGTTCTTTTTTTTTTTTTTTCAAGACGGTCTCGCTCTGTCACCCAGGCTGGAGTGCAGTAGCACAATCTTGGCTCGCTGCAACCTTCACGTCCTAAGTTGAAGCAATTCTCCTGCCTCAGCCTCCCGAGTAGCTGGGACTATAGGCGCGGACCACCACAGCCAGCTAATTTTTGTATTTTTAGTAGAGACGGGGTATGACCATGTTGGCCAGGCTGGTCACAAACTCCTGGCCTCGGGTGATCCACTCACCTCGGCCTTCTAAAGTGCTGGGATTACAGGCTTTACTGTGCCTGGCCTATGTTTAAATTTTTTGAGGAACTGCCTCACCATTTTGCATAGCAGCTGCACCATTTTATATCACAATGGTTTTTAACTACAGCCCAAGGTGTTATGGCTTCCCATCTCTTGAATGGCCTGGACAGATAAAAAATCTGGCTGAGTAAGGATTAGGTATAAGCAATGCCCATGCCCAGTGAGAATCAACCAGTGCTGAGGGTTTCTGTGTGCAGACATAAAGAAGGACATTCTTGGGGGCTCAACCTTTACTGATATGTACCTCATAAGTGTACATCATCAATTGGCTTTTGCAAGCTGATTTTGAAGAAGTCTTCTGGAAATGAATAGATTCATTCTGCACATGAAGAAGCTGGGTGTAAAGTGGGTCATGCTGCAGCATGGATGAGCTCACAGAACTCCTCCTCTCTGTAAGTTAGCTACCTAGCAACTTCAATGACCTGACAGAGAGCCAGAGACTCAGGAGAAATTAATAAAAATGTGGCCTTTCTTGGCAGTCAGAACACACCACTGTTAGAGGGAGACAATTCCTCCCCACTCTTTGGTTTCAAAAGAGGGGTTATTTCCTCTACACAGCTGGCCTCTCTGCCCCCTGACTCACTCCTCCCTCAGTGACTTCTGATGAGTGATTTACGGAACAGGAATGGGGCATGTCTTTCTCATGCCCTCCCCTTCTTCTCTCTCAGGAGCTGGGTGGGCCAAGAAGGTGTGTCTGGGTGGCTCCTCTACTGCAAGGTCTCCAGTGTCAGGCCCCAAGGAAAGAGGCCCAAGGCTGTGCATGGTGCCTCTGACCGTATGGGTAGGTCTCTATGACTCGGGGGTCCACAGTGAGGAAGTCCACTTGCCTGCAGATATTAATATCAATCACATTCCCAAATATCAGTTCATTCACACTAAAGGTGATCTTCTGAACCTTCTCTGTTTGACTCTTTTGTCTCCCTTAAGTGCCTCAGAAAGGGAGATGATATCTATCAGGTCGCCAAGTCTATGAGTGAGGCTCTTGAATGTAACTGGAAAGGGAGCCACTCAGCGTTTCATTGAATGTTTTGTTCTCTTGGTCTAGGCATAATTCATTTATATGGCACATAATAAGCCTAATAAACTCAGTTTCCCAGCTCACAGAAGAAACTAGAAGGGAAAATGAGGAATGAACAGAAGTAGGCACAATGACATAACAAGACCTAATAAATGATGGCTGAAGGCATGGGAAAAGTAAAACTAGAAAAAGGAAAACGTACCCATAAAAAGGCAAAGACACTTCTACGAATATTTTCTGAGACACAAGCACACCTCAGTTATGTCTGAGGCTATCACTACAATAGCATACTATGATATCTAGAATTCCAAAGAAAATGGTCTATGATATTCAATATACTGTTAGAGAAGGCAGGGACATTTAAAACTATCCCATCAATGTGGTTAAAATAAGTTGAGTTTTCCTGCTTAAAGGTTAAGTTTCAAGTAATTTGGAAAATGTTTTTACTCAGAGTATGTGGCCTAATAAATGAGGCATTAATCTGCCAAACATAACAGTCACACTCAAGTTTGACATTTATATGCCCATCCAAGAGTGCTGGGATGGTTCTGCTGTATGCCAGAGCATTTCCTCTGGCTGTGGGGAACTGCTTAGTCTGGTTATTTATGCCATTTGTGAGCTTTGGAACATCCTACTCAAGCTCTTGGAAGCCTTACAAGTTTACGACTATTTGAAAACCATAGGTTCATCCAAAAAGATAGAATTCAGACTGAGGAACGTGAGTGGTCTTATCTGCTTCAGAGATAACAGAGATTCTTTTTTGTTCATCCATTTTGTCAAATTAAGAGAGAGCACCTTTGTCCATCTGGTCATCCATCTCCCTCCCATTCATTCATTCCTTTCATAGGTAAATGCTAGTATCTTGCCTGTGCCATTCAAGTATGACTCTTGGGTCCTATTTAAGTAAGTTATAATTCTTTGAGGGATTGAGAACAGGTATGTATACCAAAAAAAGCACATGACAGAGAAGTACTATCATTTCTCTGCGTTTATATATATGAAGGGATTTACAAATTTTCAGATTCAAAATATTTCTTACATAGTTCATACATTTCCTTTATGAAAAAATTAACAAATTTAGTATTTTATCAGAAAATCTGGAACTTGTGATTATATGTTGAAAATTGGAATAAGCCCAGCAGAAGTTCAGATCCCAGAAATATAGGCCAAGAACCCCTGAACGTAGATGTGTACAGAATGCATCCTGACATATATGAACCTGCCTCCAAAGGTTATGGACAGGGGCCCTCCATGCAGTTTCCCTTAGAAATAGGCTCCCCTTGCAAATACCTGTTTAAAAATGATGAGGTAGACAGAATCAAGACATTTGACAGTTTCTCAAAATTTTTGTGAATTTCTGTCCTACAAAGTAAGATGAACAAAAAAGTAGAACACTTTCTTTCAGGTCTGCTATTTGACTTTTGTTGGGTCTGCTGTCTATTTCTTACGAAATCTGCTCTAATTTTGTTGGCTTCCTGGACCTCTTTCTTAGTGTGCGGCTTTGATGAGAGAAATTCTAGAAAAAGAGGTGGCAGGTGAGTGTCTAGATCGTTAAGATGGTGCTGCAGGGAATGGTAAGATGAAAAAACAGGCAAAGTTTAGGAAGTTAGATTTGGCCATATCAGCAGTCATTAAAATGAGAATTTTTATAGGCTTACTCACTTTGAAAATTATTTAAAAAGCTGGCACCCACAATTATCCAATCCTTTCTCTTTTCTCTTCTGATAAAGAATACTGAATGGATAATTCAGTAAATTAATGTTTAGTATAGTCAAGGAATTTGAACTTATGTTGATTTTTTCATTTTAAATGACCATGGTAAGAGTTAACATATTTATATTTTTAATGTACACTGAGATAAATAGAATGAATCAATAAGTTTATTCAAGACAAAGTTATGTCAACCTCAATAGCATCCTTGGTTTCTACATACTAAGTGCCAGTAGCAATCCTTCCAGTTGTGATAACCAAAAATATCTCCAGACAGTCCAGAGGGGGGTGCAAAATCAACCCTCCCCCAGTTGAAAATTAGTGCTTAACTCAAAAATGGATAAAAGTGTCCCAAGCACAGAGACAAAAGAAACATAGTCCCTATACATACCAAGGTCAAAGTCAAGCATGACAGATGTGTAGAGTAGAATTCCAAAGCAGAGTAGCAAGTGCTGTCATTCAGGTAAATCATGGTGTACCTAATCAGATTGAGGGATGGGGCTGGCAGACCAAGAAAACTGTTTCAGAGAAGTCACACATCTGAAAACTATAAAGCATGCTGAGAGAAGCCAGGCAAAGGAAACAGCATGATAAAAGCAAAGGACCTTCCAGGAAGAGCAAATAGTTGGGAATCACAAACATGGGGTATTTGAAGTCAGAGCCAAGTGGTAAGAAATGAAAGATCTTGACATTACGCTTAGGACTTTGCTCTTCATGATGAAGGGCACAGAAGGCTAGTGAAGCATTGAGGCAAAAAGTTGGTATCTACATTTTACATACATTTTACAAACTCATCCATGTAGGACAAACGGAGACAGAATTATGACCAGCAACAAGGAGGTGAGGAAGGGGCAATCTGCTTCATGGAACTGTTGCAGTGTTGGATGAAATTACATTTGTGAATACACACTGTGAAACACGAACTGATTTTTCTATAAGATCACTTCAAAAACAGTAAAGCATGACTTAAATGCAGACAGAAACTATTGCACTGTTCTCCTATGCTAGTGTTAGAATTCCAAAAACATTTCTAAAAGGAAAGTCTGAGACCACTAGGATTAATGGCAGGATTGTTGAGATAAATGAATACTCTCTCTTTGATGGAGTCTCGCTCTCTCACTCAGGCTGAAGTGCAGTGGCAAGATCTCAGCCCACTGCAATCTCCACCTCCTGGGTTCAACAATTCTCCTGCCTCAACCTCCTAAGTAGCTGGGATTACAGGTGCACGCCACTATGCCCAGCTAATTTTTGTACTTTTAGTAGAGATGGGGTTTCACCATGTTGGCCAGGCTGGTCTCGAACTCCTGACCTCAAGTGATCTGCCCACCTTGGCCTCCCAAAGTACTGCGATTACAGGCTTAAGCCATGGCACCCAGATGGAATAAATGAGTACTCTTATAAGGTGATATTGAAAGGAGGTAACACACGTTAAGTTGCTATATTTTTATTTACACAAAACAGTGTGGAAGTTCTTCAAAAAAATTAATAGAATTAACATAGGATCTGGCAATTCCACTTTCAGGTATACATGCAAAAGAAATGAAAGCCAGGTCTCAAAGAGAGATTTGTACCCCCATGTACACAGCAGCATTATTTATAATAGACAAAAGCTGGAAACAACTCTAGTGTCCTTCAACAAATAAATGAACAAACAAAATGCGGTTTATACATACTACGGCATATTATTCAGCCTTAAAAAGGAGGGAAATTCTGACACACGCTACAACATGAATGAACCTTGAGGATGTTATATTAAGTGAAATAAAGCAATCACAAATGAGCAAATACTACATGATTCCACTTAGATGAGGTACCTAGAGTATTCAAACTCATAGACAAAAAGTAGAACGGTGGTTGTCAGGGACATGGGGGAGAGGGGAATGGAGAGTTATTGTCTAATGGGAATGGAATTTCAGTTTGGGAAGATAAAAATATTCTGGAGATGGGCCAGGCGTGGTGGCTCATGCCTGTAATCCCAGCACTTTGGGAGGCCAAGGCAGGCGGATCACCTGAGGTCGGGAGTTCAAGACCAGCCTGACCAACATGGAGAAGCCCGGTCTCTACACAGGGAGTCAACACGTAAATGGGGAGATCAGATTAAGATGGATAAACTAATATTTAAACACTACAGAGAGGCACACAACTGAAGGGCTCACACAGGTTAAGCTGTCCTATCTTTGCATCAAGGCAGTCCAATTAGAGCAGGTGGAGAAAACCAGAGAATAGGGCTGTTGTTGAAGGCTCCAGAGGTCCATGGCTTCAACTGTGATGCAGAAATTAGATAAGATATGGAGGGGAGTGTGGAGGAGGGAATCTATCACTAGCACAGATGCAACAGGTGAAGCCAATACAGTGCCCTGACTCTCCACAGGAGAAAGGAGATCATGAAATACAAAGACAGACTTCAAGAGAAGGCCCAAATTTAAGGGAAAAAGGGAAATGGAACCAAGCAAAGACCACCAAGAAGCAATGAATCACAAGTGAAAGATGAGGAAAGCCTGGATACAAACTTATTTTCAACATCACAGATTATGTTTATTATTCTTTATTGATTAATCAGTAAAGTGTTCAGTGTAAACCATGCGTTAAACACTCTGATATCCAAATCAGTGATTATCTGCACGACTCATAGACAGTTACGACATTTTTATGGATTGCATTTCAAGTAATTATAAACTCCCTGAGTGCATGGGCTGAGTCTACTCTTTGTGCACGCACAGTGCCTGACACACAGTCAGCATTGGAGTCTTTCTTGTCTGCAGCAAGCATGTTGAGCCCTGACTTCCCACACACTCATTTTCAAGGTCCACTAACAGTGGCAAGGGCAAACTGTGCCCCTCAGGAGCCAACAGAGCCAAGAGGAAGGCAAGTCTGCAGAGAAGCCGGTGACTCACGGCAAGGCATCAGGGTCCCTCCTAAATGTATATCACTGTATGAAGATCTCACTGGGGCTCAAATTGAACATCCTTGGCCAACACCTACAAGTTTACTCTCATATCTTTTTCACATGACCCTAGTACTCTTCAATAATTCTTCTTTACTTATGGACTCCTCTTGTTCATTTTCTGGTGCAGACCTAGAATAAACCATTTTTTCCAAAGAGCTCTAGTTTCTTTTAAAAAAAAGGGAATTCATAGACTAAAACCTGAGTTCTAGATCTGTCCGTTCTCATTGAGTTATCACTGATTCTAGGTTTTTCAGTAGTGCTCAAAAATATATTTTTTTAAAAAGTCATAATTTCAAAATGACATTT
>NW_016107357.1:14045448-14055024 GCF_001604975.1 Cebus imitator
CACCATGTTGACCAGGATGGTCTCGATCTCTTGACCTTGTGATCCACCCGCCTCGGCCTCCCAAAGTGCTGGGATTACAGGCGTGAGCCACCGCGCCCGGCCCAGAATGACATTTCTATTTTTTTTTTCTTTTTTTGAGACAAGGTCTCATTTGTTGCCCAGGCTGGAGTGCAGTGGCATGATCATGGCTCACTGCAGCCTCGACCTCCCAGGCCTAAATGATCCACCTCAGCCTCCCAAGTAGCTGGGACTACAGGCATATGCCACCATACCAAGTTAATTTTTTTTATGTGTGTGTATATATATATATATAAATTGTAGAGATAGAGTTTCGCCATGTTGTTCAGGCTGGATTTAAACTCCTGGGCTCAAGCAATCTGCCTGCCTCAGCCTCCCAAAGTGCTGGGATTACAAATGTGAGCTACTACTCCAGGCTAATATTTCTAACTTTAAAAATTACAAGGTTCTATGTAAGTCCTTGATTTTATGTTTATCTGTTTTCTTTTAATGCTGAAATCCTTATTCCTAAATATTATAACATAATTTCTTATTTTCTTTACCCTTGACTACATATATAATAATGTCAAAATATGTATAAAATCTTATTAATAAGTTTACTGAATGCAATTTAAGATGTCTCTGTGGCTCTTTTGCCTTTATGTTGTATCAGGAGGCCTAGAAATTCATTAAAAATGTCATTTCAAAGATTTTGTTTGGTTGTGCCACCAATCTATCAAGGTTCATTCCTCATTTCTAGCCCTACTGCCTTCACCTGTTCTTTGCCTCCTTCTATAGGCAACCATGTTCTTATTAATGTTTTATCTTTTCAACGCGTCTTTCTGAAACATAAGTACTTGCAGGTATGCTTCACCTTTCCCTCCCCCTTTTTAGTCTATATGTATCTTCTGCTTTTTTCTCTTAACAATGTTACCTGGGGATCCCTCTACAGCAGTCTATTTTCTCATTTCTTTTTTGCAGCTGTGTAGTACTCCACTGTAAGATGAGCCATAATTCAATAGGCCAATTCCCTCTCAATGGATACCTGTTTCTAGTCATCTGCTAGAACAAATAGTGCTTCGGTGACTCACCTTGAACATACATCCCTTTGAATTCTTGAGAATGGTTATTTATTTAAGCCACATTCTGTACTACCTTTTTTTTTCTTTTTTTTTCCAGATGAAGTCTCACTCTGTTGCCCAGGCTGGAGTGCAGTGGTGTCATCTCAGCTCACTGCAACCTCCGCCTCCTGGGTTCAAGTGATTCTCATGCCTCAACCTCCAGAGAATCTGGGATTACAGGCATGTGCCACCAAGCCCAGCTAATTTTTGTTTTATTAGTAGAGACAAGGCTTCGTCGTGTTGGCCGGGCTGCTCTTGAACTCCCGACCTCAGGTGAACCACCTGCCTTGGCCTCTAAAAGTGCTGGGATTATAGGTGTGAGCCACCACGCCCAGCTTCTATTACCTTTTAAATCTTTGCTATGTAGACATGAAAAATCATGTTATTTTAATATATATTTATTTGATTAGTAAAAAAGATTTTCACATTTATTGACTGTATATATTTCTTTGACAGTTGTCTATTTTATACCACTTTCAAGGTGTTTGTATTTTCCTACTGATTTTTTTTTTTTTTTTTGGAAACAGGCTCTCACTCTGTCATCCAGGCTGGAGTGCAGTGGTGTGATCTCAGCTCACTGTAACCTCTGCCTCCCAGGTTCAAATGGGCCTCCTGAGTAGCTGGAATTACACGTGCTCACCACCACACCTGGCTAATTTTTTTTTGTATTTTTAGTTGGGATGGTGTTTCACCATGCTGGCCAGGCTGGTCTCAAACTCCTGACCTCAAGTGATCCACCCGTCTTAGCCTCCCAAAGTGCTGGGATTACCGGTATGAGCCACCGCACCCGGCCCTCTCCTGCTGATTCTTATTTATTCCTAGAGCCATGTAAAAATGGTAAGTCTTATGAGGATGGGGCCAGGTCTGCCTTATTCTCCATTACGCCCTCAGCACCCAGCTTGGTATCCAGCAAATAGCTGGTCAAAAATATTGGTCAATAAGTAAATATTTATGATAGTAATTTTATATTACATATTTTTTTCTTAATTTAGTGAATTGTACAACCTTTGGAAGTTATTTAGCCTTTGTAAATCTCTGTTTCTTCTGTGAAATGGGAAAAAATAATTCTGAATAAAACTTTTATAAAGAATAAGCATAATAAATATAAAATAATACACTGGCACATGATAAGCACTTAAATGTTCGTGTCTCTCATGATCATTACCATCATGATCATCATCATTATCTCTTCATCATTCATCAATACCATGGGATAATAAATTCAAGATGCTGTTTAAGAAGGAGCAAAGTGCAACAGAGCAACACAGCAAGTGTTGTATTGCCTGCATACACAGAGGGGTTGATATACAATAAGAAAAAATATTTCTGAAATAAGCCAGACAACTGTTTTCTTTGTAAAATATTTGTGTGAGGGATTGCTTAGAGATATTTCTTATATTCAGGAATTTTTCTTCTTCCCTGATTATTAAGTATCTAGTTGCAGCCTTGAAAGCAGAAATAAGTTACCAAAAGACAAGGCTAGTCTAGAAACAGGTGTCTATTGATAGAGAACTATATCCTAACAGGCTATGAGTATTAGTTATCTGGCCTTTCGTTTGAGATAGTAAAGATTTGGGGGAAGGAAGTGAAACACACAGTAAATCCAATCTAAATGTTTATATCAGAGAAAAGAGATAAGAATTAGAAATGCTTAAGGTCCTTCATGGTTCAAAGCTTCTATATTCCCCTTCTATACTTAATATCAGTCAGTAACAAGAAATGAGGTAACATTTATTTTTGCCTGATTCAATGGTCAATAATTCTTTTAAAGTCCAAGTTTCCCATGATAGGAAAAAAATGTAAATTATTATATAAGTACCACAGGAAATACATAATTGCTACATAAATAATAAACGTTATCTTGGAAGCAATGGCAAATTAAACTTTAAGGCAAGCCAATTCCAGGAGTAATGTCACTGTTTTTAAGCTCCGTTTTTAAAGATCTGGATTCTGGCCACAACATTGTGGTGAGTCTACAGAAACGGGTCTGACCACTGTCTGTAATGTGCACTACCAAAACTGTGCCTTATCTATGGAGTTAGATTCCATTAATGCAGAATGATTAGATTCTCTGCTGTGTATGACGCGTCACTCGAAGGACCAACAGGGATTCAAATCACAGCCCTACTCTCAAGGACCTCCTGACCTTGGGAGAGGAATAAACCCCCTTGACTCAATACCTCTCTCCAGATATTGTGCCCTTTTTCTGCTCCCCACTTGAAAGAACTGTCTTCACCTCCCATTGCTTCTTAAGCCCACAGCAATCTGGCTTCTACTCTCCAATACACCACAGAAAGTGTTCTTGTCAATGTCCCTGAAAAACAAAAAATAACCACAATTTCCTCTGTTCACAGCAGCAAGCAACACGGTTGCTCACAGTGGAAATGCTCTCTTGGCTCTTCCCTTGTCTCCCCACGCCTCCTCTTTGCCCTGCCTCTGAGTGTAAGGTTCCTGGGGCTTCACTGTTAGCACTCTTTTCCTTCTCTACACATTCTGTTAAGGAAGTTTTACCCAGTTCCTTGCCAGTAAATATCATCTCTATGCTGACGATTTTCAAATTTGTATCCCTAGCTTAGATTGTTCCTTTAAACTCCCCACACCTATATCCAACTATCTACTCAACATCTCCACTTTGATATATAAAAGGAAACTCCAAACTACTATGTGTAAAATGAGGTGTTTGGTTTCCCTACCAACTGTCCTCTTTCATCCTTCATCTCAGTCAATGGTACCCCATACACCTCTGGCTCAAACCAGATCATCAGGCATCTCTCCCCCATCCTTACTCCTCTACCCTAAAAATGAACTTATCATTGAATCCTAGCAAAATCTATCCACAACTCTCCATCCTTACTGCCACCACCATCTCTTGACTGGATGACTGAAATAGACACTGAAACTCTCATTTCTATTTTTATCCTTCCTTCGATCTACTTTCCATCTAGCAGTCAGAGAAACCTTTTGATAAAGTAATTCAGCATATCTTTTTATATGTTCAGTGAACTATGTTAATGTTTTATATCCCCTGTTGGTATAAATTATTAAATCACCAAGGATAGCAGAAAAGCTAAAATTATATAGCTACAAGTGAACTTAACTATACATCAAATTGATAGCATAGCCACAAAATGAACCAAAAAATAATTAGAAAAGAATTCATCTAGGTAACTTTTAAGCATGATACTCTGGCAGTACCTTACTGGTGATGTGTATTCCAAAAATAATAATAATGGGCCAGGTGTGGTGGCTCAGACCTGTAATCCCAGCACTTTGGGAGGCCTAGGCGGGCAGATCACAAGGGCAAGAGATTGAGACCATCCTGGCCAACATCGTGAAACCCCATCTCTACTAAAAAAAAAAAAAAAAAAAAATTAGCTGGGCATGGTGGTGCGCATCTGTAGTCCTAGCTACTCAGGAGGCTGAGGCAGAAGAATCACTTGAACCCGGAGGCAGACATTGTAGTGAGCTAAGATCGTGCCACTGCACTCTAGGCTGGTGACAGAGCGAGACTCCGTCTCAATAATCATCATCATAATAATTAATAATAATAACTTCTAAACAGTCTCAAACTTTTCCTTAAAGAGTTGTCTATGGTGGTGTTAGGGGAGTAGCAATCCATGGGTATATTTTAGGACTGAGCAAATGATATTGTTGTGAGCTAGAGTTCTCACGGTGGGAGAAGGGAGATATAAATGTGAAATAGGGGAAGGAGAGGAAGAGTCCTTTGATATGGATATGATTGAAGGTCTCAGAATAAACATTCATTGATTATTCCATCATTCAGTCTGTAGACGAATCAATATTTTAGCTGTGTCTACGGAAAGGGGTTAGAGGCAAAGACAACTAGTAGCAACAAATGCAACTACTGCAGCCCTAGATTTTGGTTTCCAGATGTAACTCCCCACCTAAAGGATCATGGCTCCTTGGCAAAATGGCCGATTCTTCCAGGGCTGGAGCAGGGAAATTACAAGCTAGCCCTGGAATATCTTGTTGGGGCAGAAAGTAATAAAGTGCTCACAAACTGATGAGGACATATCCAAGAAAACTCAGGAGGCACATGAAGAAGGTCTCACTTGCCAAATTTTCGATAATTTAAACATCAAAAAGAATGATGATAGGAATAGATTATACTCCCATTGAATTTAAAAATTAGTCTATGAGACCACACTAAAAAGCACAACAAAACTATGAGGACGGGGGAAAAAAACAAACTCTTCTTTACAGAAAAATATCCATTAATAAAAGTAGGAAGAAAATTAGAAAATTACCATTTTGCAACCACCATTGTAATAATTATTTTAGTAAAGAGTCATCCATTTATGCTATAACTTGGGTGAAAGACTTTTGGAAATACAATATATACAGTCCCCAGGTTTCACTCCACAGACTGCTCACTAAATACAAACGGGGAAACTGGCAATCCTACAATAGAGACATCTGGCTGACCCTACCTTAAACAATGATGGGGGCTGGGGAGAAGTGGGAGAATCACATCCCTTTGATGTGGTGCATGACAAGGATTCAACACTGACACAGAGGCTTAGAAAACTCATTTTAGACTAAGAACAATCAAGAGGTGTGACAACTAGAAGCCATGTTTTATCCTTGTTTGACTCTTGGATACAGAAAAACACAACAAAACCCCCAGCTCCATATGACATTACTAGCATAATTGTGGAAATTTGGATAGGAACTATATATTAGACAATATCATTGTATAAATAACGTTTCTGGGTGTGATAATTACGTGGGAGAATGTTATTTTCCTTAAGAGATATCTGTTGAGGTTTTTAGGGGTCGTCTTGATGTCTGCCGCATATTCTGAAAGTGTACAGCAAAACTGGCCAGACTCTCACACATCTTAGAGTTCTAATACATGCCGTTTCCCTTGCTTAGAATGCTGTTCCTCCTCTGCTCATCTCTGCACAGCTAACTCCTACTCATTCATCAGACTTCAGATTAGAAGTTACTTCCTCTTCCAGGAAGCCTTCCTTAAGTACTCACGCTTAAATTCCATCTTCCATCTTTACTGTATAGCACCTGTACTTCCCCTACAGTAACAATTATCACTGTGTTATTCATGCCTGTTTATCTGCTAAATACATGGGGAGAAGATATCAATATACCTTGTTCTCCTGTTGTCTCCACAATAACCAGCAGACCATCTGGAACTCAGTCTGTTGTCATAGATTTAAGTGCTGTCCAACAAACATGTCCAGTTAGTCCCTCAGGCACAGGGTAGAGCGGCACCCTCCTTCCCCTTTGAAGTGAGGCGTGGCCATGCAACATTCCCTGACAAAGAAATATGAGGACAACGGGTATCTGCTATTGCCAGGCAGGAGCCTTCAGAGCCAGGGTATGACATTCACTCAGTGTCCCGCTGCCATAGCAACTAGCATGATCATCCAGATCATGCGGGGAGATGATAGTGAGCAATGCCCCCAGTCACCCCAAAATGAAGACTTAAACAGCCCGTGTTTCTTTTTCTTTTTTTTTGAGACGGAGTCTTGCTCTGTCATCAGGCTGGAGGGCAGTGGAGTGATCTCAGCTTACTGCAGCCTCCATCTCCTGGATTCATGCAATTCTCCTGCCTCAGCCTCCAGAGTAGCTGGGACTACAGGCGCATGCTACTATGTCCAGCTAAGTTTTTGTATTTTAGTAGAGACAGGTTTTCACCATGTTGGCCAAGATGGTTTCAGTCTCATGACCTCGTGATCCCCCCGCCTCAGCCTCCCAAAGTGCTGGGATTACAGGCGTGAGCCACCGAACACGGCCCACTGTTTCTAAATACCTCTAATGGATAGGACCCCCTGCTAACCATACCCCTGACATCCCAAAGGACCATGTTAGATGTGTAGTGCACACAAAAAATAGGGCCAGGTGCAGTAGTTCACACCTGTAACCCCAATACTTTGGGAGGCCAAAGTGGGAGGACTACTTGAGGTCAGGAGTTTAAGACCAGCCTGAATAGCATAGCAAGGCCCTGTCTCTACAAAAATAAGAAATTAGCCAGGCGTGGTGGTGCACGCCTACAGTCCCAGCTACTCAGGGGGCTGAGGTGGGAGAATGAGTTGAGCCCAAGTATTTGAGGTTACAGTGAGTGACAAGTACACCACTGTTCTCCAGCCTGAGTGACAGTGAGTCCTCTCTCTAAAATGAAATAATAAAATTAAAAATTAACTTGGTAAAGCCAAACACATATTTAGGTTAGTCATTACTTCAGCATAAGCTAGCACATCTTGACTGACCCATATGTGTCCAACTAATGGCATTAGGTTAAAAATCATCCAAAAGCCTAAATATTCTTCAATAGGGACTAGTCAAATAAGTTTCCCTTTATAGACATAGTGGAATACTATACAGGCATAAATAATGAGGAGGCTGCTTGTGTCACGATCTCCAAGATGTTCTGTCAAGAGGGACAACAAGGCTATGTATGCATAAATGGTTACTAATAGAAGTGTTGACCAAGGAACCAAGGTAGGATGGGTAAGAGATTCCAATGCAAATTTCTGGGACAAACAACAGACATTTCTAGATAGATTATGAGGATGAGTTACATGATCCTAAATTTCTTACTCAAAATGATGTCTTACAATTTTTAAAAAAAGGGTATATGAAGATTTTTGGAAAGGCCTGCTGGTGTGCAGCTAGTCCTATGTCCCATCCTCTCCCTCAGTCGGGAGAAAAGGGCTTCAGTAGAATCACTCAGAGGCTTCATATGAGTCCCCTACAATTTGGGCAGAGGTAGAAGGCACAGCTGTCTGATTCCTTCCTAGAAAAGGGGAAAGATCAGAGACTGGCTGGCTAGTTGCTCTGATGGACACATGAGCTTGGCCTGCTCTCCCAGAGTATGATGGGGAAAAGAATATGTGAACATTGACATGGACAGTGTATGCAAGAATATGTATATATTTGCTTTAGGTAATGTCTGAACGGGCTATGGAGCAGAGTAGACTAGAGCAAAAGAAAGCTGGAGGTGGACAGAGTAAGCAACCAGATGGGGCAAAGATGCAAGACAAGTACCAGAGAGCCCAAGACCAGCTTACCACTGTGCCAGTCAACAAAGAATGTTCCTGCTCTCTAAAGCCAAGGGCATCAGAAACATTGGTCAATGCATGAGGGAGAAGGAGAGCAAGAAAGAGACTGTGCCATTCTCATGTCCCTTCCTGCCTGGAAATGACTGGATGATGGAAGCTTTGATTATGCTATGGAACTGCACATTCTGCAATCTAAATCAAGTCTGTATTTTGCTGCTTAAAGCCATTATACAATTTGTATAACCCATGACCTGAAGTTATAGGGCTTACCCATGTTTTTATCTGAGATATGGAAAAAAAACTCCTGTCCAGGGCAAATTAAAAGGGACAGTGGAAGACAAATGAGGGTGCTTTATGATTACACTCAGGACCCCTGGCATGCCAACTTCCACTTACATACATATAAAATATCACTGCAAGAAAGCACAAGAAGAAAACAGTGGTTCCATCTCAAGTGGGAAACTAGAAATAAGTGAGAGGGAAATTATCTTTTTATTATATGTTATGTACATTTTTAGTGTTTGTATCTCTTCATGCCAACATGCAACAAATATATGTCCATTGATAAGGTTTGGCTGTGTCCCCACCCAAATCTCATCTTAAATTGTAGCTCCCATGATTCCCACATATAATGGGAGGGACCCAATGGGAGGCAATTGAGCCATGGGGCAGGTCTTTCCTATCCTGTTCTCATGATAGTGTGTAAGTCTCATGAGATCTGATGGTTTTATAAAGAAGAGTTCTCCTGTACGAGCTCTCTTGCCTGCCACCATGTAAGACGTGACTTTGCTCCTCATTTGCCTTGTGCCATGACTGTAAGGCCTCCCCAGCCATGTGGAACTGTGAGACCACTAAATCTCTTTCTTTATAAACTATCCGGTCTCAGGTATTTCTTCATAGCAGTATGAAAATGAACTAATATACCCACATTGTAAAATTACCTATTATAAATGGTATGGCTGAGTGGGTAAGAACTCCAATGCTTGGGCTTTAATTCTAGTCAGGCCATGACTAGCCATGTATTCATAAGCATATTAGCCTACCTCTCTTCGCCAGTTTCATGGACTATAAAATGGGAATAATGATAGTGCCTCACTAGGGCACTGTGAAGGTGAGATGATTTCTTTCTTGTAAAGCTCTTACAAAAGTATCTGCCTCCTATGTGCTCAGTAAGTGTTGGCTGTTATTCTTACCTATTCCAATAATAGTAACATAATACAATTGTAAATGATAAAGAAAGAAAACGTACCAGATAAAAAGTATGGAAAAATCTGAATACCATTAAAAGTCCACTTTCTGGCCGGGCGCGGTGGCTCAAGCCTGTAATCCCAGCACTTTGGGAGGCCGAGGTGGGTGGATCACGAGGTCAAGAGATTGAGACCATCCTGGTCAACATGGTGAAACCCCGTCTCTACTAA
>NW_016107357.1:14055179-14061842 GCF_001604975.1 Cebus imitator
AAAAAAAAAAAAAAAGTCCACTTTCTTCTTGCAGAGGACATAGGAAGGAGATTTAGAGAAGATGAAATAGGAATAAGATACTTAATATTTAAAATTTACCATTTATGAGACCAAATGATTAAAGCCAGAAAATAATAATCACCTAGTATTAGCTTCCGTACAAAAGAAATAATACCAAGTGAATTAGATTGTTCAATTAAAACAAAAATAATAGGGTATTAAAGTATTAGACATTACCCTTGGGAAAACTACCATGTATCTGAAGAGTGAACCATTCAAAATACAACCAGTCACTAATGGGAGGCAATCTCAAGAAGCCCTAAGAAAAGTGAGAATGGGGCAGGAGATGTAACTACCAGAAAATGTGTCGTGAACTTATAGTACCGGAATGGAAAGAAGAAACAAACACAGAAACACAACCTGGGGACATAGATCCTGCCCACAGACATGCATGTGTCTAATGGCAGACGACGACGATAAACGGGCGGAGTTGTGCAGAAAGAGAGCAACTGTGACTCAAGAAAAGAAGTATCAATTTGAAAAGACTGAAGACAGCTGCCCCAGCGACAAATGAAGGGACTTCAGGAAAGCAGAGCTCTCCACACAAGCAAGCCCTTGGCACACACAGCCCTCTGTCCACAGAGTCATCTGGAGCAGCAGAAATTGAGAGACAACTGCATGGGATGGCATTCAGCCCAAATCTAGAAGGACTGAGGCTGTGGTTCTTTTGGAGGCCCAGGACCCAGGAAGGATGCCTTTTAGGCAACTCCATGCTGCAGGCTCTTAGTCTCAAGTACAACTCTGCTTCAGGCAGGTGAGGGCAGGAGGCAGGAAGCCAGACATTCAGGTAAATTATGGAGATAGTGCAAAGGATCAAGCATCTCCATGCAAGAATAAATAAGGCCCCTAGATGGGGACAGACCAAATATCAAGAAAGAAAGCCTCTCTTTTGAAGAAACTGAATATATTTGCTAAGACTGACTAGAACAGAGGTAACCTTTGGGAACAGCAAGATGCCGAACAGTCCAAGAAAATAACAACAGTCAAGTGGAATGCGCCAAGCCTGCTATGCAAGGTTGTGCAGGTTGCATCCTGCACAAAGGTCTCTTGCTGACAGGATTAAATGTGCCAGGAAAGGGTGCCTCTCTGGGCAGGCCACCTTTCCATCATTTACACAAAGACATCTTATATGTTAAAAGTAGGGGAGGAAGTCTAGGTGAAGCATGGGGGGAAAAAAATTAAGAAGGTAGGAAGGAAAGGAAGGGTGGCCAAATAAATTGTAAAACCTTAAGATTCTACTCCCAAACCTCAAATCCAATTGTACCTTCATGTCTTAGGCCTCAGGAAGCCTTGTTATGGGGGTTAGGGGTGTGAAAGAGTAAAAAAAAATCCAAGATGCCTAGTGCATGGAGCCAAAAACCAAGCTCCATGGCAACTTTCTTTAAAATGTAATATATTTAAATTTCTATCAAAATGTAATTTATCATGCAAGGTGAAGTATTTAGGAAGAAATGGACTGATGTGTGCAGTTTACTTTGAAATGCATCAAGAAAATAAAATAGAAAAAGGGATCGATAGAAGGATGGACAAATGGTAGATATGTGACAAAGCAAGTACAGTAAAATGCTCGTGGGGTAAAATCCAAGTGCTGTGTACAGGGCTGCACAGTAAAATTATTTCAGCTTTGTTGTATGTTTTAAACTTTTTATAATAAAATGTAAGAAAAATATTGTTTGAAAACAGAGGAATGCAAGACCTAAGAAAAGATAATGACATACCAGACTGGGAAATGGCTGTGGGCCATGACATTATAGAAATGTCACCAACTAGCTGTAATAACTATTAGTATGTGTTGGGTGCTTACTATTTGCCTAGTGCAATGGTCAGGCACGGTGGCTCACACCTGTGATCCCAGCACTTTGGGAGGCCGAGAGGGAGCATCACCTGAGGTCAGGAGTTCGAGACCAGCGTGGCCAACATGGTGAAACCCCATCTCTACTAAAAATACAAAACTCAGCCAGGCGTGTACCTATTATTCCAGCTACTCAGGAGGCTGAGGCAGGAGAATTGCTGGAACCCAGGAGGCAGAGGCTACAGTGAGCGGAGATGGTGCCACTGCACTCCAGCCTGGGTGACAGAGCAAGACTCCATCTCAAAAAAATGAAATAAAAAAGAATTATAGCAATTAGAAATGATGTAGTTCTTATCAAAGAAAGTCTCTAAGGTTAAATTTTAAAAAGCAGAACTGGAAACAGAACAAGTCAGGCTAAAGTTAAAGGGAAGGAAACATAAAGCTACAACCCTGAAACAAAAGCGTGGAAAGGGCTGCCCATCCTAACATATTTCTCAGGCCTGGAGAATCAAGTCGAATGTTGCCGTTCATGGGTTCTGGAAGCATGTGAAGGTTCCACCCATTCTTCCCACCACTCAACTATTCCTCTCCAGTGGCGTTGACCATGATGCCACTGGCATCATCATAATTCCACTGTATGTTGCTCCACTGTTTCACAGACTTCAAAGTGCTCTTACGTGTACTATGTCAAGCAGCATAGTGTCCTGGAAAGGTCTAAGACTTAGATGCTACTGGACCTCAGCTAAAATGCTGAAGTTTACCACTGACTATCTAGATGACTCTGGGAAAACAGCTGACTCTCTCTGGACCTCAGTTGCTAAACCTGTAAAATGAAAGTGTTATCCCCATTTTACAGATGATAAAACTGAGGTCTGGAGAAGTAAGATGACTTGCACAAGGCCATACAACTGATAAGAGGAAGAACAGGAACTGTGTCTTTTGACATGAGGCTGGTGCTCCCAGAACTTACACAAAGCCAGAATCATGCCCATGTGCTCCTTCTGGAAATAAAACTCTGCTCTGAATCTCCGTTAATTAACATCTCAAAAGAATAAACACAAAACACATGTAATAAGTGACAATTTAAATATCTCTCAAGACAAATCATCTTTCAGTGTGTCCAAAAGAAAATGAGCTTGATAATAACCCAAAGTAAAACTCCAAGTTATCCAAATTGACTTGCTGTTTTTTGTTGTACACTTCCAAACATTTCTCACAAATATACATAGTGCATAAATGTTAATAAATCACTATTTTCCACATTGTCACCCAGATCTAAGTACCTTCTAGGGGTTAGAAATAAATTTGCCTCAAAAATTAATAATAAAAATGTTTATTTAAAATACTCAAAGTATCTGTTAAATTAAAAAGTAGATCCAATAGCGAAACCTTCTTTTTTTTTTATTTTTTGAGATGGAGTCTCTCTCTGTCACCCAGGCTGGAATGCAGTGGCACAATCTCAGCTCACTACAACCTCTGTCTCCAGGGTTCAAGTGATTCTCCTGCCTCAGCCTCCAAGTAACTGGATTACGGGCGTGCACCACCACACTCAGCTAATTTTTTGTATTTTTAGTAGAGACAGGGTTTCACTATGTTGGTCTTGAACTCCTAATCTCAAGTGATCCACCCACTTCGGCCTCCCAAAGTGCAGGGATTACCGGCATGAGCCATGGTGCCCCACCAAAACTTTCTTGGTTAAACATGTTTAAGCCAAAATTGTGAAAAAAAAAAAAAAAAAAAAAAAAAAAAAAAAAAAAAACAGAAAGTTCACTGAACTTTGACTAAGCCCCTGCTGTCAGTAAGCAGTCAGGTATCTTCTTGGACAAATTATTGTAAATCGACGAATTGAAAAAGACATTAACAATCACAGGCAACACTGAAGTGCAGAGAAATATACTTCAGCACCAAGATCTGAAGAATAAAGCCTCCGTTGGGGAAGGGGGCCTTTTATTTCAAGGGGACTTTAAGAGACCAGAAGACCAAAGCAAGAAAAAACTAATCTGTCATGTTTTTAATAAGATAGGCTAGATATTAAAAAGTAGCATAACAGTAACTGCACCCACATACAATTACTCTACAACAGTTAAAGGCACGGTGGCATAAAGGTATAAAAATTTGTGCACACTTGTTTTATTTTTTAAAGTCTGATATAAAAGTAAAATTATTTAAGGATAAATAATTATTTAAGGATAATTTTACTTCTAAAATTTTGAGATTTAGCTGAAAATTACATTTAAACATCATTGAAAAGCAAGTTAACTAAGGACAATTTCCTATTCACAAATGCAAGATCTAAATCAAGCCACTCAATAAAGCATATTTAGGTAAAAACTAAGGGTTCTGACCATATGTACACATCAAATCTTAGGTAGAGTTTTATAAAAATAAGCCCATACGCATAGAAAAAAAATCTGCAGGAACACAACATTAAATGTTAATGTGGTTATTTCCAAGGAGTAGGATTATAGGTAAAATATATATTGCTATTATTATCAGGAAATTTTCAAAAAGTATAATGAGGAAGACTATTTAGTGCTAGTTGGAAAAGAAAGAGGCACACAGTTAATTATATATGAGATCAGCGTTACCAAATGTAGAGCACTCTGCTGTGTACAAGGAAAAACCAAGATGAATAAACAACATAAAAAGCCACATGTCCTCAAAAAAGCCTATGATCTAGACATAGAAGTGAAATACATGTTCCAACAACTAAGTACCAGACAGAATTTGAAAAGTACTATTAATGCTGATAATAGTCTAACTACAGAATGCTGTAAAACTAATAGTAAATACAGAATGGTACAAGAGCAAGGGAGAAGAGAAATTAATTCTAGCTAAAAGGAATCAGAAAGCATAAGAATGAAGAGATTTTAGAAGATGGGGAAAGAAAAAAAAAAGGACCATCTCTTACTGAGCACTGTGTGTGCGCCAGGTACTAAGAAGTACTTTCATTTATTAATTTACTCACTTTTGCTTTTCACCCTATAAGGGAGGTACTATAATCATCCCTCCTTTACAAGGAAGGTAAAGCTTGCTCAAGCTCACACTAGGTCTAGTAAGCAGCAGAAGCAGGATCTCACCCTGGTGAGGGCTGTGCTCCTCATGACTTTGCTATGCTGTCCCTCTAGGAAAGGGAAGACACTGGGAACCATAGGCTAAGGAAAAATGGATTAAGAAAAATGGTGCACAAAATCAGAAAGAAGAAAGAAACTTGCACTTACTGAAGGGCCTCCATGCAGTTTCTGTATTTAAAGCTTTTTATATACATTTTTGGTTAATTTTTTTATGAAGTGGTGATTATGATGATCACATCCATTTTAATGATATGAAAGCCAAGTTTTAGAAAAGTTCAGTATAAGGCCATCAGCTAATTAAGTAGCAGAACACAACTGTAAACTCAGGTCTGAGTCCAATCTCGGGTCAAGCCAGACCTGTGGCTTTAAATATATTATCTCATTTAATCCCTAAAAAATCCGTAAATCTGGTACTATTTCTTTTTCTCATTTTACAGATGAGATACGGTAAATAACCTCCCAAAGGTCACACAACTGGCAACCGGTAGACCCAAAACTTAACCCAGGCATCATGATTTCAGATCTATCCATTATCATATCTTCCTACAGATTGCTATGCATGGTGGTGCAGAAATTACAAGGTGAGAAATTGATCATTGAACATGCCTTCTCAAAGCAAAACAAGAAAGAAGGGGAGAGGGGGAAAAAGGACCAGTAACTGAAATAGGTTTGTTTTTTACATTTCGTTTTGCCTCTTGGCTACAGTCTACAGTACTATTCCGCACCAAACATTATCCCAAGCCACCCAGCTCTGAGGCCTAGAGTACCCACCTACAAAACAGGCTGCATGCTCCCTGCCACAAGCAGAGTGACTCATCCTAACATCCGGCATCAATTCTTAATGAGTCTCGGAGGCCCCGAAGTCCTGTCTACTTCTTTTCTTTTCCAGCGAATCTTCACAGCCCCCTTTCTCTACACGTTCTCCGTCGCAAATTCCTGAAGCCCTTCCTCTTCCGTCTCTTAAGAACTACTAGGAACCCTTTCCCCTCTGAGGCTGATGGCAAGTCGGTGGTTCCTTTCTCCTTCTTCCCTCCATTCTCACAGCGCCCCAAGACCGGACCCTCCCCACTCACCAGGTGCAGGGCCAGGGGCAGCAGCAGCAGGAACAGCCACAGGTAGAGGTGGCAGCTGTTGGTGAACTTGCTCTGTTCCGGGTCGTGGTACCAGCCCCCGGTGAGCGCGGCCCACACGCCCTGCCGGAGCAGCTGCAGCACCTGGGACACCATGCCGGCTGCGCCCTGGGGCTGGTGCAGCCTGCGCGCACCGGCCGGCTCCCCGGGCTCCCTCAGGTCTAACACCCGGGCCCGCGGGCCTCGCCCCCGCCGTCGCCACCGCCGTCGCCGTCGCCCCCGCCGCCTCCTTCCACCCCACGGCTGAAGCTGGGGCTGCTCTTCCGCCCGGACCCGCGAACCGCGGCGCCGGAGCCGGCTGCTGCCGCCGGGCAGGTGAGCGCCATGTCCGAGGGAGGAAGGATTTTCCCGTCGTGCTCAGAGGCGGCTGCTCAGAGGATGCTTCTGAGGCTCCTCCCAGCGCCCGCCCCGTCCCTCCTTAGCCATCAATGGTAGCCGGAAGGATTCTTGTGAGTCCCTCCAGCCTTTTTCTTTTTCTTTCTTTTCTTTTCTTTTCTTTCTTTTTCTTTCTTTCTTTTTTATTTCTTTCTTTTCTTTCCTTTTCTTATCTTTTTCTTTCCCTCCCTCTCTTCCTTCCTTCCTTCCTCCTTCCTTCCTTTTTTTTTTT
>NW_016107357.1:14065307-14118688 GCF_001604975.1 Cebus imitator
GGCTTACTGTGATTCCTCCCACTGCGCCTTTTGTAGTTTGATCTCAGCTGATGAAACCACAATCCACCCAGGCACTTAGAACCAGGAGCAAATCTAGATTCCTCCTCTCTCTCATCCTCCTCTCTCTCACTACCATATCCATTCAGTGACCACGTCTTATCAATTGTATTTCCAAATGATAATTAACTACCTATGTTTGCTCTATCCCTGTTGCCACAACTTCAGGTCAAATCCTCAGGATTTCTCTCTTAAACTATCAAAGTTACTTCCTAATTAATTTTTCCAACTAAACCTTCTATATCAATGAAGGAAGAAAAGGAGCAAATCTAGCTTTCAAAGCATACATAATTTTACACAGGAAATGAGAAAGCTGAAAAAGCAAACAAGGGAGAATATGCATCTACCACTCCTAAGACTGGAAAAACAATGGGAACAAGTAATATTGTTAGAAGCCGCAAGCCAGAGGTTGGTGGCAGGAGATAGTCCACAGCAGGGCAGTCTGGAGAGAGCTGGAGCCTTGAGACCTGCAGTAGCCACAAGTGGTATGACAGAAAGGGAATGGGATTGAGTGGGAAATGTGCATAAGGGAGGAGCAAACATGAAAGGAGCAAACATGAATACCTTGGTCTCTTCTCTCCTTGAGTCTTCCAATCAGATGTCTGTCTTTTCCATTGGCCCAACCCCCCTGGAGGTTATAGTACAGGGAAGCCTGGAAAGTGCAGTTGCCTGTAATACAGATCATAGCATGTGAAAGGGAGGCTAGAGTGCTCTATACAAAATGAAAATCCAATTGGATTATTCCTTATTAAATTCTTTCCGTCACATTCAGAAAACAACAACAACAACAACTGTCCAGGTGCCCTCTACAGCCCTTCCCTCACCTAATCCCTTCAACTCATCTCTGAAAAGCCAGAGTGCTTGTACTTCTTTGCATACTCCATGTTTCTACATGCGTCTGCTCCTTGGCTGATGCTATTTCGTCAGCATGTCAACATATCTACACACATGCACATCATCTCGTGGGATTTGGACTGGGATTGTATTGACCTTCCCATTAATTTTGAGAGAAGTGACATCTTTTCAATATTAAGCCTTTCCATCATGAACAACATATATCCTTCCTTTATTAAGATCACTCAATAACATTTCATAGTGTTCTGTGTAGATTTTGTGCACATCATTTTCTGGCACCCAGTGTTAGCCATGATTGAATTAGCTAGGGATGAGAGACACAATGTAAAAGTTGAAACATTGTGCAGTTGAGACTAATTGGGACAGAAATGTTGAAATAATATAAGAACTGGAAGAGCAGTGCTTCGTGTCCAGAGACATATCCAGGCTTCCCTTGATAGGATTTGCTTCCTAAGCAAAGCGTGTTTGCTTTAGCAGCCTCTAGTGTGGGCACTCTGCCTGGAGAGAGAAGGGCAATGACTCAGCTGTGTTCAAGACACCACAGCATAAATAGTGGAATTGGGATAGAGTAAGGCAGCTTTGCAGAGCAGTAAAATTCTGTAATGTGCTTGATCTCCCAATGTCTCCTTCAGTAATTCCCCCTATCAACTACAACTCCAAGTAAACACAGACCTCCTTATGATTGTACTAACAGAGGATTGAGATATGGCTATGCCAAAGAGCAGACCCTCATGAGCATATGAAGCAGTCTAGAGTCCTGGACAAGGAATAGCTGACTCAAGTATCCACCCCAGCCTCTGTCTTGGTGTGTCCTGCCCACTGAGACTACTGAAGAGTTGATCTTGCACCATGTAGCTCAAGAGAAAGCCCTCATCTGCCAGTTTGCCTTTAGTCCGTGGGTCCCCATGAACAGCTGTACTGCAAGCCGTTCTTGCTCACTAAATTTATTGTGGATGAAAGACCCTTTTGTAACCCCCTCAGAGGGCTCTGAGTATAAGCAAGTAGGAAAAGTCATATCTACTAGAGAAGTGAAATAGGGATTTATAAAATGTCTCACAGAGGTAACACTAGCTACTAATTCTTACATATTTAGAGACTCTCATTTATAAATATTATACAAGAAAAAAATCAAAAATTGAAAAATGTTAAAATAACTAAAAGTTCAAAGCTGAACACTGTAAAAGAATGGTTCCCACTAAAATAGAAAACAAGAAAGGCCCTTTAAAATTATAATTAATATTCTTCAAGAGATCTGAGGGAAGAACATGTTGATTAAAAGAACAGGTCATTATTATAGGGAAGCAATTGGAAAGTAGAAGAGAATGTTGGCCATTAACAGAGCTTATGACTATTATATGCAAATGCTTTCAGAAAATAAAGGGAAAATGCTTGCCAACTCACTCTATAAGGCAAGTATTTCCCTGTACCAAAACAGATAAAGATAGGACAGGAAATAAAAACTTCACCATGTATTATCCTGCCTTAACAAAAACAAAAATCCTTAAAAATATATTAGCAATCTGAGTCGAGCAACATATAAAAAAGATTACACACTATGATCAAGTAGGACTCATCCCAGGAATTCAAGGTTGGCTTAACACCCATAAATCAATGAACTATTTGAGGGTAGCCCTAATCTGTGTGATGGAGGACATCACAAATATCTGCTACATTCTTGTACACCCTTTCTCAGAGCTACTGGAAAATATGCTTCATTAAAAGGAATGAATATACTAAGAAAGATAAAGTTACAAGACCAAGCTTTTTTTTTTTTTTTTTTTTTTTTTTGAGACAGAGTCTTGCTCTGTCACCCAAGCCAGAGTGCAGTGGTGTAATCTCAGCATCTCAGCTCACTGCAACCTCTGCGTCATGGGTTCAAGCGATTCTCATACCTCAGCCTCCTGAGTAGCTGGGATTATAGGCATGCGCAACCACACCTGGGTAATTGTTGTTTTTTTTTTTAGTAGATATGGGGTTTCACCATGTTGGCCAGGCTGGTCTGAAATACCTGAACTTAAGTGATCTGCCCACCTTGGCCTCCCATAGTGCTGGGATTACACAAATGAGCCACCACACCCAGCCTCATGTGCTGACTTTATATGTAAGCATTGTGTGTGTATGTAAAAAACATTGAAACTTCCTCAATAAATAAAGAGATGTCCTTTTTGTATATCTGCATTTGTGAAAGATAACATTTCTGTATATCTTGGCTACTTGGATGACTGCATATGCAGTGGAGACCCATTGAGGTTTTGGCTTGTTTTGATACAGGATCTTACTCTGTCACTCAGGGTGGAGTGCAGTGGTGTGAACATGGCTCACTGCAACCTTGACCTCCTGGGCTCAAGTGATCCTCCTGCCTAAGACTCTGAAGCAGCTGGAACTACAGGTGTGCACCAGCTGTAATTTGAAAAACATTTTCTGTGGCTCATGCCTGTAATCCCAGCACTTTGGGATGCCAAGGCTGGGTGGATCATTTGAGGTCAAGAGTTTGAGACCAGCCTGTTCAACATGGTGAAACCTCAGCCAGGCACGGTGGCTCACGCCTGTAATCCCAACATTTTAGGAGACTGAGGCAGGCAGATCACCTGAAATCAGAAGTTCAAGACCAGCCTGGCCAACATGGTGAAACCCTGTCTCTACTAAAATTATAAAACTTAGCTGGGTGAGGTGGTGGGTGTCTGTAATCTCAGCTATTCGGGAGGCTGAGGTAGGAGAATTGCTTGAACCCAGGAGATGGAGGTTGCAGCAAGCTGACATGATGCCACTGCACTCCAGCCTAGGCAACAGAGTGAGACTCCATATAAAAAAAATAAATAAAAAATAAAAAATAAAAAAAAAGCCCGGCGTGGTGGCCTGAGCCTGTAATCCCAGCTACTTGAGAGGCTGAGGCAGGAGAATTGCTTGAACCCAGGAGGTGGAAGTTGCAGTGAGCTGAGATCGCGCCACTGTACTCTAGCCTGGGTGACAGACCAAGACTTTGTCTCAAAAGAAAAAAATAATATGTGGTCTAGACAGAGCAACAACAAAAAACAAAACCCCCAAAACTATAAGAATAATGGTTTCCAAGACATTTCCTCATTAATTAGTTAATAAATAATTTTTTTTTGAGGCTGAATTTCACTCTTGTTGCCCAAGCTGGAGTGCAGTGGTGCAATCTTGGCTCACTGCAACCTTCCCCTCCCAGGTTCAAGCGATTCTCCTGCTTCAGCCTCCCAAGTAGCTGGGATTAGTGGCGCACACCACCATGCCGGGCTAAGTTTTGTATTTTTAGTGGAGACAGGGATTTTCCATGTTGGCCAGGCTAGTCTCCAACTCCTGACCTCAGGTGATCCACTTGCCTTGGCCTGCCGAAGTGTTGGGATTACAGGTGTGAGCCACCGTGCCGGGCCGCAGCACGCACCTTCTTAAGAACAGTTTCTTTCTGGATCCTTCCCAAGGCTCTGATTTCTAATCCTCCCTAACCCAGCTCATTGCTCCATCCCCAACCTTCACCCCCCATTCTGCCTCACTTTCTCCTTTCCTGATTCCTACCATTTCCCACGATCCGTCTTGGCCTCAGATTCCCGCCCTTCAGGTTCCAGTGTTCCCGGATCCTCCCTCTTCCCTGATAGTCTCTGATTAGGGGTGGGGGTGTGAGCATACACCACCGCGCCCAGCTGATTTTTGTATTTTTAGTACAGATGGGGTTTCACCATGTTGGCTAGGATGGTCTCGATCTCTTGACCTTGTGATCCCCCTGCCTTGGCCTCCCAAAGTGCTGGGATTACAGGCATGGGCCACTGCGCCGGCAAAACCTTAACCCTTTTAAAGCTCAGTTTTGCTAAGTAATCAAAAAGGGTACTTGAATTTCATCAGACACAGGAAGAGTGTGCACAGCTTTATGGGTGTACACACATGATGACTTTGGTCATATCTCCATTTGCTGCATGATTACACATTAGAATGGCATCTTTACTGACTGGAAAGCCAATATTATAGAAGGTATAGGAAGCAGTCTTGGACTTGAGACAAGAACATTATTTTGTAGAAATTTCATTGATTGTGTTAAAATTATTCTCCATGGGCTAGAGAACACATAGCATGGCCTGTAGAATGAGATAGACTTTGACTGGATGCAAGGTCTGAACACTTACTAGCTGAGTCATATTGGACAAAGTGCTTCATCATTCTGAGACTCATTTTTTTTTTTTTTTTTGAAATGGAGTTTTGCTCTTGTTGCCCAGGCTGGAGTGCAATGGCACGATCTCGGCTCATTGCAACCTCCTTCTCCTGGGTTCAAGTGATTCTCCTGCCCCAATCTCCCTAGTAGCTGGGATTACAAGCGCCTGCAACCACACCCAGCTAATTTTTTTATTTTTAGTAGAGATGGGATTTCACCATGTTAGGCAGGCTGGTCTTGAGCTACCTACCTTGGCCCCCCAAAGTGCGGGATTATAGGCATGAGCCACTCCACTTGGCTGAGACTCAGGTTTTGTTGTTGTTGTTTTTTGTTTTTAGACAGAGTCTTTCTCTGTTGCCCAGGTTGGAGTGCAGTGGTACAATCTCGGCTCACTGCAACCTCCACCCCCTGGGTTCAAGCAACTCCTCTGCCTCAGCCTCCCTAGTAGCTAGAATTACAGGCTTGCACTATCACACCCGGCTAATTTTTGTATTTTTAGTAGAGACAGGGTTTCACCATATTGGCCAGGCTGGTCTCGAACTCCTGCCCTCAAGTGACCTCCCCTTCTTGGCCTCCCACAGTGTTGGGATTACAGGTGTAATCCACTGCACCCAACCCATAGTAGGCATTTAATAATATTTGTTCAACAAGTATTTGGCATTCTTGGAGGTCAGAAATAGTGGGGTGGGGGGAGATTTTTAAGTTACAATTGTTTTTTTAAGACAGGGTTTTGTTCTTGTTGCCCATGCTGGAGTGCAATGGTGTGATCTCGGCTCACTGCAACCTCTGCCTCCCAGGTTTAAGCGATTCTCCTGCCTCAGCCTCTTGAGTAGCTGGGATTACAGGCATGCGCCACCACACCCGGCTAATTTTGTATTTTTAGTAGAGGCGAGGTTTCTCCTTGTTGGTCAGGCTGGTGTCTAACTCCTGACCTCAGGTGATCCACCCACCTCAGCCTCTCAACGTGCTGAAATTACAGGCATGAGCCATCATGCCCAGCCTAAATAACATGTTTTAAAAAGTCACATTGTCCTACAATATCCACTTCTCTTGTATATGTAGGAAATTGAGGCTTTCTTCCCCAAAACATGCTGACATATGGAAAATAGGATGCAAAATGTGCATGAATGTTTTAGACACACTTTGAGGTTTCCAAGAGATTTGTGCTGGGGAGGCTGCTTGCTACAAGCTCCCAAAGCTCTGGTAGGACATAGTGTTCAGCTTCCCTCAGCAGAGGCCGTGAGGCAGAAAGCCCTGGGGAGCACCTGAGCCTTGGGTTTTTAGCCAAGGGTTTTTAGTCAGGTCTTTATAGTTTGGGCCCGTGGAACAGAGAGGTCATGGGTCTCTGGCTTCCTGTGACCTTTGCCTTCCTTGCCAACAGAAAACGTAACCCTCCAAAGCAAGAAACTTGAGGGCGTGGGTCACCCCAGCCCTGGCATCTGCCCAGAACATGAGAAGGAAGGAACAGTGGTCCTCCAGCGACCTCACAGGGCTGGCACGGGCGGTCACTGCCTGTGGTGGATCACCCAGCTGTGTTGGGCAACCTGAACCCAATCTGCAGGGATGTGAAAAGGAAAACACGAAAGTCTTTACCTGAACACTGAGAAGGCAGATGGAACAGAAACCTCCAGGCGGTAACCACCCAATCTGGGACCTGTAGTGGAGAGAGAGCATAGTTGGTGATCATGTGTACTTACACTCTACGGTCACCAGGTGGCACTATGGCCACAGGAAGCCGGATTTCTGTAAGAAAATCTCAATGAACTCACAAGATGAAAAACTATACAAACAGTATTTTCTAATCATAATTTTATAAAAGTAGAAATTAATAGCCAACTAGGAAATAAAACAATGTCTATCATCTAGAATTTTTTAAAATTTTTGCTCAAAACCTGTTGGCTCAGAAAACAAAGTAAAGATGAAAATAATGGAATATATAATATATCATAATGAAAGCTGAAAGTATATCAGTACCAAAGAGATTTAAAAAAAGGAAAAAAAATTAGCACTCAAAGGAAAATGTACAGACTCAACTATTTATGCTATCAAAAATGTGTAGAGGAGACCACTGGTTGCCTACCAGAAACCATTGTCCTCTTCTTGAAGAATAACGCAGACCACATTTCCCAGAAGATCTTTTGGGGAGTTGCAGCTATGAGACTGAGTTCTAAAACACTAGTGGGAGAGACGTGTGTATCCCATCAGGCCCAGCACTTACAGCTTCCTGGGTGTTCTTCCAGGTCCTTCTGCTGGCTGGGTGCTCATGACAGCAAAGTTGCTGTGGGGTGTCTCTGTCCATGCGTGTTGCTGTAAAGGAATACCTGAGGTTGGGTCATTTATAAAGAAAAGAGGTTTATTTGGCTCACAATTCTGCAGCCTGAACAAGAAGCACAGCATCAGCATCTGCCTCTGGTGAGGGCCTCAGGCTGCTTCCATTCATGGTGGAAGGCAAAGGGGAGCTGGTATGTGCAGGCCACATGGCAGGAGAGAAGGCCAAAGAGAGAGAAGGGAGGTCCGCAGCTCTTTTTAACAATCGGCTCTCCTAGAAACTAATATAATGAGAACTCACTCATTACCACAAAGAGGGCACCAAGCTGTTCACCAGGGATCTGCCCTTATGACCCAAATACCTCCAATATTGGGATCAAGTTTCAAAATGAGACTCGGTGAAACCAAACACACATATCCAAGCCATGGAAGGGAGCCACAAGATATGCTCAGCCTGGGTCTCTGACTATGAAGAGAACATCCATATGGCTGACCTGATTTCCTGCCCAAGTGTTCTCGTAAGTAAGATAACATTTTTTTTAATTGTGGGAAGCAACTAAATTTTAGGGATTTGTTTGTTACTGTAGTATTACCTACCATAACTAACACAGAAGCTATTGCCTTGAAATAGTGTACTAATATAATAAAACCTAAAAGAGCCAACATTGCCTGAACAGTTTTTTAAAATGTGAGAAACAAGGAGACATGGCAGCCTGGCAGGAAAGATAGAGACCCAAGTTATGAGGTGATCAAATATTTGGCAAAACTGTCACCTTCAGGAACTTGGAGGACCTACCAACAACTACCAAGCCCATGGCGCCAGAGGGGAGGAAGAAAAAGAATATTTGTTTTTGTGTGTTGCCTGTTCCTGGATCCATTTTGCAAATTATAAGAAGAAGAAAGAAAGTTTCAAAGCAGAACATCAAAGCCTTGAATAACTTTAGTATAGAAAAACTGAATAATAGACACAAGTATCTGCTTCTTACATGGAGATAAATTATAATAGAAATAAATTAATTTCTACTGCATTAAGTCACCAAGATTTGGGGGATCTGTTTGTCACTGCAGCCTAGCTTATCCTAATACAAGACACAATAAAAATAAACAAATTAGAAATTGAAATTAAGAATTAAGAAAAATAATAACAAATCCAGGGAAAGCAGAGGGAATGTATTAATAACTATAACTGCGGTAGGAGTTGCAAAAACAAATAGAATTTACAAATAATTACAGCTGGGCATGGTAGCTCATGCCTATAATACCAGCACTTTGGGAGGCTGAGGCGGCAGATCACCTTGAAGTCAGGAGTTCAAGACCAGCCTGGCCAACATGGCAAAACTCCGTCTCTACTAAATATACAAAAATTAGCTGGGTGTAGTGGCAGCTACTTGGGAGTGGACCTGTAGTCCCAGCTACTTGGGAGACTGAGGCAGGGAGAATTGCTTGAACCCAGGAGGCAAGGGTTGCAGAGAGCCCAGACTGTGCCACTGCACTCCAGCCTGGGCTACAGAGCAAGACTCCATTTCAAAATAGTAATAATAATAGTAATAATAACAATAATGATAATAATTATGAAGCTGGTGGGGGTGGGCATGGGAAACAATAAAATAGATCAATTAATAGCCAACCTAAGCAGAAACGAAGGGTAAAGGACAAATAGGCACAAAGGAAATGAAAAGTAGAAAACAAATAGAAAAAGAAGAAATTAAAAAATCATAAGAAAATACTTTGCTCTTGAGTATTCAAATAAATGTAGAACCTAAATATAAACTGGATAATTATCTAGGAAAATATAAATTGTCAAATCATACTCCAGAAAATACTGAAAATCTTTATTTATTGAAATAAGAGAAAAATAATCTGTAGAAGAAATAGAGAATATTATTACAAAGCTATAATTTCAAGAAGCACCAGGCTCAAGTTATTTCACAGCAGGTTTTTATATCAGCTTTTATGAAATAGGGAATTCCAATTAACCTATTTCAGAACACTAAGCAAGAGGAAAAATCCTTCCAAATTCTCTGTATGAAGGTAGCATAATACATTCCAAAAATTCAATAAAAATCCATAACTACACTCAATCACAATTATGAATGATTTGATGTAAAAATCCAAATTAGGCATTAGAAATAAATGTAGCAACACAAAAATCCAAAGAAGGTTCATCCCTATTTTACTAGGCATCCTTTATTGTGTTGACCAACCGTGTACTGGTCAACACATAAAGGATACCTAGTAAAATAGGGAAATTTTGGAGGTCCATTAGGAAGACTATTATTTATGTTGTTCTGGGCCATAGGTCAATGGATTAGAAAATAAAATTCATATGAAGAAAACCTTAAAATGTAGCTGAATGAAACAAAAAAAAAGACTAAGCAAATGGAAAGGCATAGACAGTGTACGCCCGAAGAGTCGGTGTCAGAAACATACTAATTCCTGCTAAATTGACTTATAACTCTAACATTATCTCAGTTTTGAAAACCCAAAGCAAGAAACTAAAATTACACATCACAACATGGATGGATCTCAGAAATAAAATGTCAATCTCAGTAAGCTCAAAGGAGTATATGATTCCTTTTATATGAAATTAGAAAACAGGAAAACCTAATTTGCTATGTCAGGCCAGTAATTAGAAGGAAGCACAGGGAGTTTCTGGGCTTCTGGCAATGCTCTTGATCTGCTAACTGATCTGCTCCTTGATCTGCTAACTGCGCTCACACGAATGAGTCTAATTTGAATTCATTATGAATGAATAAGCAAATAAGAATTGCCAGGGAAATTCTAGAAAAAAATATTAGTGAAGATTAGTCCTAACAGATACTGTAATCTTGTGGCTTGGGGCATAAGTAGACAGACTTGTCTGTGAGATAGAACAGAGAACCAGGAAGTGGTGTGGAATAGAAGAAAACCTATGGAAAATAATTTCCAGTAAATGGGGAAGATTATTTGTACTATGACTTAGAAACCATAAAGGAACAGATACAACTACATAGAAGTAAAAGCAAGAAAACAAGCAAACAAGACAGAAAGAGAGAAAGGGGGAGGGAATGAAGAAAGAGAGAGGAAAGAAAGAAGAAGAAAAAATCTAGACAATGCAGGAAAAATATGTGAACCTCATGTCCCAGACATATAAAGTTATTTAGTATACACAGACCTCCTAAACATCAATAAGAACAGCCAAAAATGGACAAAGAAAAATAACAGGTAGTTCCCAGTAAGGGTAATTCATATGACCCAAACATAGGTAAAGATATGCAATCTCACTTACAGTAAGAAATGCACTTTACAACTATGGGAGACCAGCTGCCACTAGCAGACAGGGAAAAAGCAAGTTTCATTTGCCTGTGTGTTGAGGAAGCTGCTGGTGGGGGTGTAAAGTGCTCCAGCTCCTCTGGAGGCCCCTTTAGCCACATCTGTCAAAATTACAAATACGTGCGCCCTTTGACTCAGTAATCCCATTCGCAGGAATTTATTCTACTTATATGCAGGCACTTGTGCAAATGGCAAACTATAAAGATATTTGCTACAGGGCTGTATGTGATCACAGAAAATTGAAAATAAGCTAAATTTTCAACGAAGGCAGTCATGATGGAATGATGCAGCGTACAGTGAGTACTACGGAAAAGTTAAAGGCAATGAGGCAGCTTTAACTGTCCTGCCTTTATATTCATATGGTGTATATGTGCATCTATATGTGCATACATCTATCTCTGGATGTACTGTGTGCCTCTATTTCTGGAAAGATACAAATTACATTCTTAAGGAAGAAAATGGATGGTTGTGGCATAAAGAGTGTGGGAGAGAATTTTAACTTTTCAAATTATCCTTTCGTATATATGACCTTTTAAAAAATGTGCATTTTATTTCATTTTATTTAAAAATATGTATATAAAAATAATTAGAACACACACATAGAAGATTTTCTAGGTTACTCCTACATGGAAAACATTTAAAAAGATGGAGACAACTAATCAGAATAATGAACAGCTAAGAGAATAATAACTTCACTTTCAAAAATACGATTAGAATCCACCTAAGTAGGAAAAATAAAGTTTTCAGTACCAAAGTTAGTATTAAGGACAATCAGCATTCTGTATAAATGGAAGCCGTGTCTCAAAACCATAATTTGTCAATATTTTTTCAAGATGTTTAATTTGAAATCTTTGAGTTAGGCTGGGGGCTTTTTTTGAAAAACACACTCTCACATTATTACAGAAAACCAGTTTGTCCAAGAGAATTGCCAGATAAGGGAATACCCCTGAAAGGGGTACTTACTGGAAATTTTCACTCACTGAACCCTCAACTTTATCAAGTGACACTGTAAAAGATTAGGAAGACTTCAAATGACCCTGTGATTAAGTAGCAACCACAATTCATACTTCACATTTACACGGCACATTATACTTTTCAAAGTACTTCACATTCACCACTGCCTTCAGGATAGCAAAGACAACCCTATAGAGTAACAATAACATCCAGAAATTCAGGAAGGCCACATCATAATGCAGATTCTCTGGCTTTGGGCACTGAAAATTCTTACAGAGAATCAGTGATAACCATGAGGTTAGATAAAGCAGCAAAGAGAACGGATTCCAACAGAGCAGCTATAACTGGTATGTTCCGCATTCACGTACAAGGGGAAAAAAGGACAGCTAAGTTAATTTAACAGTGCTTTAGAAATTTCAAAAAATATTTTAAAATACTGCAGAAAAAACAGATTATTTCATGAAAGAAATTGGAACTACATAGATTGTGCTAAATTAGCACATGCTTCATGCAGTAACTGGATATAAATAATTTGATTTATCTAGTCTTTCTCTTCTGAGAATTTCAAAACAGTTGTTCAGTTTTATCATCTCATTACTTCTCATGTAGGCATTACACAGTATTCTTAAATGGGTATGTTAATATTAGTCTACTTTTATATATGGGTGGAAAAACTGGAGACTTGAACAAAAGCTCAAGGTCTCTAAAATGGTCAGTGATATAAGTTCAGCTTTTAATGAATGTCGCAGTCCACTTTAAGAAAGTTACACCTCTCAAAAATAGACCTGATATGCAGAAAACCATCATTTTCATAGAACAAATAAGATATAGAGTAAATTCGTGCAGAGAAGGAAAGTTAACCCACAAAAACAGGTAGCATGACCAGCTTTTGGCATTTAAAAAACAAAGCAAGTATAAACCAACTTCTCTATGATTTGGTCCCTGTGACCTTAGAAGGATGACTAGCCTTTTTTAAAAAATATCATCTTTGTCCTCTGTGTCCTTTGTTTAATATTTCTAGCAGGTTGTGAAGAATTAGTCATTATGTTTGAAAAGAGTCCAATGAATTGTAAATAAAATAAAACCAATTTTCATCAGGCAAATATACAAAAACGGCAACTCAGGGTAGAATGGCAGCCTTCCTATCTCAGGTCCAAGGTCATGAGCTTGATAGTTTACTTCAGCAAGGATATCTTCAAGGGTTTACAAAAGAACTGGGCTTTCTGGAACCACTCAGGTTTTCACATTGTTGCATTATTGAATGAAGTAGTTCATTGTCCATTTCAGCAGCCCTTGCCATAATCTGTAACTTTAAGCATGAACAGCCTGGGCTCCAGTCCCGTCCACTGATTAAAGTTACAGAAATTCTAAAAATCACAATTACTCTGTTTAAAGCTGAAAGGCAGCTGAAGCTGTGAAAATAAAGAGTAACCTAATACAGGCTGAATTCAAAGCTTTGACACTAACAATAGATGCCAGTAAATGTTAACTTATTTCTGTTATTGTATCATCACCACCATCAGCATTGTTGTCATTATTCTTTTTTTTTTTTTTTTTTTAGATGTAGTCTCACTCTGTCACCCAGGCTGGAGTGCAGTGGCGTGATCTCGGCTCACTGCAACTGCAACCTGCGCCTCTTGGGTTCAAGCGATTCTCCTGCCTCAGCCTCCTGAGTATCTGGGACTACCGGTGTGCGCGACCACGCCAGCTAATTTTTTGTATTTTTAGTAGAGACGGGGTTTCACTGTGTTGGCCAGGATGGTCTCGATCTACTGACCTTGTGATCTGCCCAGCTCAGTCTCCCGGAGTGCTGGGATTACAGTTGTGAGCCACCACGCCCGGCTGTTGTCATTATTCTTACTTGTTTTACTGAACATCTTTTTTTGAATTGTTTGTTTTAACTTGTCACTAACCTGAAGCTCAAGATCCCACATCTTTAAATGCATGAAAATGAACCAGAGAACCAGATTCAAGAGAAAAAGGCTAATTTACAAGCTGACAAGGCCTTCCAAAAGAATTTCATGTTACTTCGTACTCACACTTCCTTTATTTATAATTACTCAACAGTAATACCGATGTAATGAACTGGGCCTTCAGAGAATTCGAATGTCAAAACATTCCCTTGTAATATCTGTTCACTTAAACTGTCTCCAGATAATTGTTTGCCCAAACCCCTCATGTCAATCAAGTCTTTGCTCAAATCTTATCTTCTCAATGAGGCTACCCTGTCCTCCCTACTGAATGAATACCAGGCCACCTCCCCTCCCCATTGCTGGACCAACTTACCCATCTTTTCTTACATTCCTCTTAGTTTTTATACAGCAGTTATCAAATTCTAACATACTACACAGTTTACCTGTGCATTGTGTCTATTTTTTATCTGTTCCTGCTAAAATATAAGCTCCATGGTAACAGGCAACTTTGCTTTATTCACCATTGTATTCTAAATACCTAGATTAATGCTTGATGTTCACAAAAATCGGTATCAAATGATGAACCTATTCTTTCTGTATATTCTGTCCAATCTCTTCTACAAACCAAGTGAATATACTTATTACTTGGATGTATTGCAGCATTGTTCATGATGAGTCAGAATACTGGTGACAACAGGGCTTGGTGCAATGGCTCAAACCTGCAATCCCAACACTTTGGGAGGCTGAGGTGGTTGGATCACCTGAGCTCAGGAGTTCAAGACCAGCCTGGCCAACATGGTGAAACCCTGTCTCTACTAAAAATACAAAAATTAGGTGGGTGTGGTGGTGGGTGCCTGTAATCCCAGCTTCTTTGAGGCTGAGGCAGGAGAATTGCTTGAACATGGAAGGCAAAGGTTGCAGTGTGCTGAGACCGCGCCACTGCACTCCAGCCTGGGCGACAGAGTGAGACTCCATCTCAAAAAAAAAAAACAAAAAACAAAACAAAACAAACTGGTGACAACAGGATAAAAGTTACAATTAATCTCATATATGTATAATTTGGTTTGCTCAGAAAGCATTATGTTTTTAGATGTGATATACTCAAGAGTCTTGAAAGTTACTAGTCCAACTTTTAATTCTGACTATTCCGAGGAAAAAGTTTAAAATTTTTTGGCAGAATGAAATTGATCTTTGGTGTAGGAAAATATACCAAATGTGGGGTGGGGGGAGAAGGGATAAATATGCCTTCTATTGAATTTTCTGATTTAGTAAGTCCTTCATAAAAAAGACCTAATATTAAAATAACAGCTGACATGTATTAGCACTAAATACTATGCTTTAACGTATTAGCTCAATGAATCCTCAAAACAACACCACAAGGCAGACCCTATTGTTCTACCATTTTACAAAAAGGAACAAAGACTAGGTTTTAAGAAATAATGCCAAAGTCAGGATTGGAACTCATGTCTTCCTACATATACTTGCTGTTAACTGCGGTGTTATATTCCCTTGTACTGCTCAGCAATTGATGGTGGGTTACACCAAATTATACCACCCAGGTAAAAGGCACACACATACACACATGCCCTATCTCCCAAATGTAATCCAAGATAAGTGTGACAGCTGGCATTTCCAAAGCTTCAGGATACCAATCCAAATGCTTTTTGTCTCGAAGTTTGGCACGGGACCAGATATGGGCAATCCTATTGAGCTATTAATAATCTCTAAAATTTGTGTTTTACATCTAGAAATATAAAGGCTTGGGGAAAAAATAACTAAAAGTTGGGGGAAACATTTTATATCCCGAAAAGTTTTCCATTTTTTTAAAGAATTCACATACAGTTTTTGAGGGAATATTTTTCCTCACCCCTCCTTCTAACCACTGCAGGGTTTTCCATCTCTCTTCATATCCAGATATCTCAGCCCATTTTTAAGGTCTTTCTAATCTGATTTCCTTTCTCAGCTCCTTCTGAGAAAACATCCTTTTCTCTAGTTAAGTGACCTCAATGGCTGGTGAACACATTATTGTTCTATGTCTCTATGAATATTTTCTTCTTCATGATCCCATCTCCCTATGCTCTCCCCATCTTTTTTTGAGACAAAGTCTCACTCTGTTACCCAGGCTGGAGTACAGTAGTGTGATCTTGGCTCACTGCAACCTCCACCCCCACAGGTTCAAGCAATTCTCCTGCCTCGGCCTCCCAAGTAGCTGGGATTACAGCTGCCCACCACCATGTCTGGCTAAGTTATGCATTTTTAGTAGAGACGGGGTTTCACCGTGTTGGTCAGACTGGTCTCGAACTCCTGACTTCAGGTGATCCTCCCGACTCAGCCTCCCCAAGTGCTGGGATTACAGGCGTGAGCCACTGTGCCCAGCCAATCCTATTCCTTTTCAGTTACCTCCTCCTACCCACCCAGAAAGTCCCCACTTAGTTTATGTTTCATCTGCAAGAGTCTCTTATACTGAGGGTGGCCACCCATCCCAAGACTTCAGCACTGAATGTCCTGTGACCAGGAATCCAGGACATTTGGTCACCTCACACAACCCTCCCCACCGATACCCACCGTATTTCAGCTGCTGCACAACTCTGTCCATTCCACAAAGCCTGTCCGACTGTTGAGTTGCTATCTCTTTACACCAGTTTATCTTGACTCTGTAAGACGCTCAATGGCAAAGACAACTCTGGATTAATGCTCACCATCTCCACTTCCTCATCCCTCGTTTTTTCACGACAAACTACACCCCCTGCTCTCTACTACTGAAGCTGAATTCTCTTTTCTCTTTTTTTGAGACGGAGTCTCTTGCTCTGTCGCCCAGGCTGGAGTGCAGTGGTGTGATCTTGGCTCACTGCAATCTCTGCCTCCAGGGTTCAGGCAATTCTCCTGCCTCAGCCTCCTGAGTAGCTGGGATTACAGGCACGCACCACCACACCTAGCTAATTTTTTGTATTTTTAGTAGAGACAGGGTTTCACCATGTTGGTCAGGCTGGTCTCGAACTCCTGACCTTAGGTGATCCACCCGACTTGGCCTCCCAAAGTGCTGGGATTACAGGCATGAGCCACTGCCCCCGGCCCTGAAGCTGAATTTGTATATGTCAGATGTTTCTTCGCCACCAATTCCCGTAGCAACTATTTCCTCTTCTTCCTCTATAGGGTCATGACTGCTCCTGTGGGTAGATTAGATCTCCTACAAAAGGGATGATCTTTTCTGGTATTAGCTACTGAGGCTCCTTTCAGACAGGAATCTGAAGTCAAAGCAGGTGCAAGAGTAGAGGAAAAGCATAATCACGCTCTCAGCTTATGGTCCTCAGGTCTAAGTGGAAGCTCATGAGAAAAAGCCACGTGTTCTAGGTTCATGTGGGGGCTGAATTCCATTTTGTAGTTTCATTTGCCTTTAGTAACATCTTGCTTAAATGCCCCAGCCTTGTCTATACTGTCTGTGTTATCACAAGGTATTGAGCAAAGAGTCTTATGCCCTCATTTGAACAAGTGCTTTATCAGCAAAGTTTATTTCCCTTTATGGACAATTCTCAATTTTTTTTAATCTCAGGACCTCTTAACATGCTTAAAAAATTATTGAAAACATCAAAGAGTTTTTGTGTATGTGCTTCATAACTATCAATCATTTCTGTATTGGAAATTAAAACAGAGGCTTGTGTAAAATATTTATTTATAGCTTTATTTTAAAGATAACATTAACAAATCCATTACATGGAACATTAAATACATTTTTAGAAATAATTCATTTTCCCCAAACTAAAACATATAGGTAAGTTGACTGGTATTGTTTCACATCTTAATAAATCTCCTTTATGCCTGGGTTAATTGAAGGCTGCTGCATTGTCTTACACGTGTCTGCATTCAATATGTTGCAGTATGTTGTCCTGGCTGAAGTATATGGAGAAATTCTGGCCTCACACAGATATGTATTTGCAAAAGGCAAAGGATTTTTTAAACTTTTTGTTTGGATATAATTGTAGATTTACATGCAATTGTAAGAAATAATACAGAGGAATTCCAAAGTCCTTCACCTGATTTTCTCCAATGGAATCATGCAGAATTATTGTAGAGTATCATAACTAAGAAATTAACATTGATAAAATCCAATGACTTTATTCAGATTTCACCAATTCTACATGCATTCGTTTGTGTGTGTGTGTGTGTATTTAATTCTGTGTGATTTTGTCACATATGCAGATTTACGTAACCATCACCACAGTGAAGACACAGTACAATTCCATCCCACAGGTCTCTCATGCTATTCTTTTATACCTGTTCCCTTTCCTTTCTTTCCCCTTCCCCACCTCTCTAACTCCTGGTAACCACTAATCTTTCCTAAGGCAGATTTATCTTTAACAGCCTTTTCAGGTAACCATGGATATTTGATACCATACCAAAGTGAAAAATGTAGTGGTCGCTTAAAGATTAGTTACAATGTGGAATGTGAAACCATTACCAATGAGCTTTTCCTTAATACCCTTTGAATGGATCTTTATGCATACTTTGGAGATATCAAAATGACATTGGTCTTTTTGCACATATTGGTTCTCTGAGCTATTTAGATTTTCCAAATGTTGCCACATCTCATTATCCAATATCAAAATCACACTAATTGATATCACTACCAATCTTATCAGGAAAGTATTTGAAAAGTTGTTGAGCTTATATTAGCAGCTAAAAGCTTTCTAAAATCCTGGTTGTTGCTTGGAAGCTCAAATGTTAACGCCGGTAACAAATAACTGCCAGTGGTTTTCCATGGAATAAGAGATTCATTTTGTCCATTTTCAAGAAAATATCTTCTTAATATCCAAGTCTGAATAATTATAATTTGTCCATCAGTCATTCTTTCAAGTAAAAATGATGTTCCATTAAAAAAAGGGGGCGAGGTCAATGTATAACTCAAAGAATCATCCAAGTGCTTTCTCTCTTTCTTTCTTTCTCTTTCTTTCTTTCTCTTTTTCTTTCTTTCTTATTTTCTCTTTCTCGTCTTTCTTTTTCTTTCTCTCTCTTTCCTTCTTTCTTTCTTTCTTTCCCCCTCCTCCTCCCCCGCTCCTCCTCCTCCCCCTCCTCCTCCTCCTTCTCCTCCTCCTCTTCCTTCTCCTCCTCCTCCCCCTCCTCCTTCTCCTCCTCCTCCTCATCCTCTTCTTCTTCTTCTTCTTCTTCTTTTTTGAGATGGCATCTTAGTCTGTTGCCCAGGCTGGAGTTCAGTAACACAATCTTGGTTCACTACAACCTCTGCCTCCCAGGTTCAAGTGATCCTCCTATCTCAGCCTCCCAAGTAGCTGGGATTACAGGCGGGAGCCACCACACCTGGCTACTTTTTGTATTTTTAGTAGAGATGCGGTTTCACCGTGTTGGCCAGGCTGGTCTTGAACTCCTGACCTCATGTGATCCACCCTCCTCGGCCTCCCAAAGTGCTGGGATTAGAGGCATGAGCCACTGCATCCAACCCAGTACTTTCTCTTTAAAATGCCATCATATTTGGGTATGCAGCAGAATTCCTTTACCTGCGTTTCTCATTTTGTCATATAGAATATTAATCACCTGTACTGAAGATTTGACAGTAAATAAAATTGGTATTTTTTACTGCTTTGTCAAGGACATTTTAAAGTGAACCTGGCATTTTTTCTTTTACTGTATGTGCATAACATTGAAGAGTCGTACAGTTTGAAGCCACTGCGTTGGTTTCTGCAACTTATCCTCGCTTTTTGCATCATCAGTGCAATTGTCAACACAGTGAAAAAAAGCAAATAACATTTTCCTAGAACTCTGAAAACAGTTCTGACCTTGCAGACCCCCTGAAAAGATCTCAGAGGTCTCTCAGGGGCCTCGGACCACACTGAGAACTGCTGAGCTAAGAAGAAGTGCAGTAGTAATTAAAGTCTCCCAAAGAGAAGGTGATTCTTAAGGGTTGGTTCTCCTTTCAAGACCAGCATTGGAGAATCTAAATACATGTACAAAGAGAGTAACCCCATGCAGACATTCCTTCTTTCCTGAACACTAATCTTTTGTTCTCTTTGTCTGATTCTTTTAAACTTTTTCCTTGGTTCTCGTTCTTGCCACCTCTGTTTAAATACACATTTGCCACCCAAATTCTGTCTTAGCACTCTGTTCTTGCGTTGTGATAGATGTCCTTAGTGGATTGTGCTGGGCTTGAAAGAACAGATGTGGTTACGGTACATGTCTATGAGTAGGGCACAACACGAATGTTGCTTCTCCAAATATCAGATTTTGCGGGTTAAAATGGCACTGAAGCAACAAATGATGCATATTAGCATAATCAAGCCCAATACAGACTCCCATCTGGGACAGCTTCCTGCTTAGAGATACCTAATGGGGAACAGATCCCAGAGAATCACATTGCTCCGTGATCAAGGAGGAGGAGTCTGAGTTGTGGTGTGGAGGGTTATAGACACTTGACCCTCCTCTTAGTACCATGTGTACGACTCAAGAGAGGGATGAATTCTACCTAAGCTAGAAGATTCTGCAGACTGGATTCCTCTGGAAATTGATGAGCTTTGTTTTGGCAAGCAGCAGAAGGGCAGGGCCCAAAGAGTCAGCCAGCATGAATGAAAGAGACATAGTTTTAGATGGACCTTCTAAGTCAAAAGCACCTCCACCCTGCCCTAGCACTTCCCCACCCTCCATCTCTGCATGGCCCAAGGCAGTCTACTTCAGTGCCTGGCATGCTTCTTCCAAAATGTGATTTCCAGCAGGGTGCGGTGGCTCATGCCTGTAATCCCAGCACTTTGGGAGGCCAAGGCAGGTGGATCACCTGAGGTTGGGAGTTCGAGACCAGCCTGACCAACATGGCAAAATCCCATCTCTACTAAAATTACAAAATTAGTCGGGCGTGGTGGCACATGCCTATGATCCCAGCTACTTGGGAGGCTGAGGCAGGAGAATTGCTTGAACCCGGGAGGCGGAGGTTGTGGTGAGCCGAGATCGTGCCATTGCACTCCGGCCTGGGCAACAAGAGCAAAACTCTGTCTCAAAACAAACAAACAAACAAACAAAATGTGATTTCCTCTGCTCTTCCTTGCCCTTCTGACTTCCTGGTTCTCTCCCATTCCATCCTTACAATCAGTTGCCTCAGAGCAATACACCAATAAATTACCTTTTTTTTTTTTGAGACGGAGTTTCACTCTTGTTACCCAGGCTGGAGTGCAATGGCGCGATCTCGGCTCACCGCAACCTCCGCCTCCTGGGTTCAGGCAATTCTCCTGCCTCAACCTCCTGAGTAGCTGGGATTACAGGCACGCGCCACCATGCCCAGCTAATTTTTTGTATTTTTAGTAGAGACGGGGTTTCACCATGTTGACCAGGATGGTCTTGATCTCCTGACCTCGTGATCCACCCGCCTCGGCCTCCCAAAGTGCTGGGATTACAGGCTTGAGCCACCGTGCCCGGCCATAAATTACCTTTTTCCTAAAACAATATTCTAGGTCATTTCACAGCATTACTATCCACCTAGTTGCTTAAGCTAAAAACCTGGAAGGAGTTATCTTGAACACTTTGCATAAACATCCACAATTCTAAAATCCAACAAGCTTTGAAAATAAAAACTTGTTTTTGGAAGTTGGTGCCAAACCTCATTTGGCATCAAAACTTGACTAGAAATGACATAAAGCTGTTCGTGGTGTTTATTTATTCCACTTGCTGAGAGTATTCTGACATTTCAGGACAGAAATATTAATGTTTTTGATTATAGGGTGCTGTCTTATACCCCACTGGGGAAAGTGTTAATATTTATTTGTGCACTATAGTACTAAAATCCCCCAAATTCTAAAATCCTCAGATGCTCAAGTCCCATATATAAACAGGTACAGTATTTGCATATAACCTAGGCACATCCTCTGGTATACGGGCATGCTTCAAATCATCGTGCTTTGCAGATACTGCATTTTTTATGAATTGAAGGTGTATGACAACACTCCAACGAGGAAGTCTATTGGCAGCATCTCTTCCAACAGCATCTGCTCACTTTGTGTCTCTGTATCACATTTTGGCAACTATCACAATATTTCAAATGATTTCATTATTATTATATGTATTATGGTGATCTGTGACCAGTGATCTTTGATGTAACATTGTTATTGTTTTGGGGTGCCACAAACCACACCTATATCAGACAGTGAACTTAACAACTGTGATAAATGGCCAGCCTCACTGACTGGCTATTCTCCGTCCCTTTCCCTTCTCCTCAGGCTTCCCTATTCTGAGAGAGGACAATATTGAAATTAGGCCAATTAATAACTCTACAATGACCTCTAAGTGCTCAAGAGAAAGGAAAAGTCACACATTTCTCACTTTAAAGCAAAAGCTAGAAATGATTAAGCTTAGTTAAGAAGGCAAGTCCAAAGCCCAGATTGGCTGAAAGCTAAGCCTCTTGCACCAGTTAGCCAAGTCATGAATGCAAAGGTTCTTGAAGGAAATTAAAAGTGCTACTCCAATCAACATGTGAATGATAAGAAAGCCAAACAAGCTTACTGCTGATATGAAGAAAATTTTAGTGGCCTGGATAGAAGATCAAAACAGCCACAACATTCCCTTAAGCCAGAGCCCAGTCCAATGCAAGGCCTTAACTGTCTTCAACTCTAGAAAGGCTGAGAGAGGTGAGAAAGTTGGAAAGCTAGTAGAGGTTGGCTTATGAGGTTTAAGGAAAGAAGTCATCTCAACATAAAAGTGCACAGTGAAGCAGCAAGGGCTAATATAGAAGCTACAACTAGTTATCCAGAAAATCTAGCTAAGATAATTGATGAAGGTGGATACACTAAACAATAGATTTTCCATGTAGACAAAACAGTCTTCTGTTGGAAGAAGATGCCATCTAGGACTTTAAAACTAGAGAGGAGAAGTCCATACCTGGCTTTAAAGGACAGGCTCTCTTGTTAAGGACTAATGCAGCCAGTAACTAAGTTGAAGCCAATGCTCATTCATCATTTTGAAAACCTTAGGGCCCTTAAGAATTATGCTAAATCTACTCTGCCTGTGCTGTATCAGTGGCACAACAAAGCCTGGATGACAGCATATCTGTTTACAGGATGGTTTACTTAATTTTTTTTTTTTTTTTGAGACAGAGTCTGTCGCCCACATTGGAGTGCAGTAGCATGATCTCAGCTCACTGCAACCACCTCCTCCTGGGTTCAAGCGATTCTCCTGTCTCAGCATCCAGAATAGCTGAGAGTACAGGTGTGTGCCACGTTGCTCAGCTAATTTTTGTATTTTTAGTACAGATTGTTGGCCAGGCTGGTCTCAAACTCCTAACCTCAGGTGATCTGCCCACCTCAGCCTCCCAAAGTGCTGGGATTACAGGCATAAGCCACCACACCTGGCCAGTTTTATTGAATATTTTAAGCCCACTGTTAAGACCTATTGCTCAAAAAAAAAATTCTTTTCAAAATATTACTACTCACTAACAATGCACCTGGTCACTCAAGAGCTCTGATAGAGACGTACAAAGGGATTAATGTTCTTTCCATGCCTAACAGGACACCCATTCAGTAACCCACGGACTACAAAGTCACTTGGACTTTTAAATCTCATTATTTAAGAAAAACATTTTGTAAGGCCATAGGTGCCAAAGATAGCAATTCTTCTGCTATGGGGTATGGGCAAAGTAAATTGGATTCACCATTCTAAATGCCATTAAAAACACTCATAATTCATGGGAGGATGTCAAAATATCATTAACAGGAGTTTGGAAGAAGTTGATTCTAATGCTCATGAATGACTTAAGCTCATGACTTCAGCAGAAGGAACTGCAAGATGTGGTGAAAATAGCAAGAGAACTAGAATTAGAAATGGAGACAGAAAATATGACTGAATTGCTACAATCTCATGATCAAACTTGAACAGATGAGGAGTGGAGTTGCTTCTTATGGATAGGCAAAAAAAAAAAAAAAAAAAAAAAAAAAAAAAAAAAAAGTAGTTTCTTGAGATAGAATCTACTCCCAGTGGGGATGCTGTGAACATTCTGAAAGGACAAAAAGAATTTTGAGTATTACAAACTTGGTTGGTAAAATAGCAGCAAGGTATTAGAAGGATAGACCAATTTTGAAAGAAGTTCTATTGTTGTTAAAATGGTATCAAACAACTTCCCATGCTACAAAGAAGTCTTTTGTGAAAGGTAAAGTCAATCCATGTGACAAACTTCATTGTTGCTTTAAGAATTTGCCACAGGTGCCTCAACTTCTAGCAACCACTGCCTTGATCAGTCAGCAGCCACTGATATGGAGGAAAGGCCCTCTACTAGCTAAAAGATTATGACTTGCTGAAGGTTCAGATGATCATTCGCACTTTTTACTTATAAAGTTTTTAAAATTAAGGTATAAACATTCTTTAGACACAGTGCTATTGCACACTTAATAGACTATAGTATACTGGAAACATAACTTTTATATGCACTGGGAAATCAAAAAAATTCATGTCACTTGCTTTATTGCAGTGATCTGGAACCAAGCTTGCAAGAGCTCCAAAGTATGGCCATACTTTAAATACTTAGATTACTTATAATACCGAATATAATGTAAATGTTATGTAAATCGTTGTTATGCTGTATTTTATTTGTATTATTTGTATTGCATTGTTTTTGATTTTTTCAAAAAACATTTTTGACTAGCTATTGGTTGATTCTGTGGATGCAGAAGTCCCACTGAAGACTTTTAGGAAGACTTTTAACTCATTTAGTCTTTCTAAAAACCCTATAAAGTGGGTACTATTTATTATTATTCCCAGTTTATTGATGAGGAAACTGAGTCAGAGAAATAAAGAAACTTGCTCAAGGTCACACAGCCAATAAATAGTTTGATCTGAGAGACTGAAAGAAAACTGAAAAGGCAATAATTTCTCTTTACATAACTCAGAATGTTACTGTATGTCCTATCCTCATAATATCCAAAATTGTCCCTCCTGTCATTGGAAGTACAGGATCCACATTTTAGGAAATTCTGGCCTACTACGGAATAATCTAATATTTTAGAAAGTTTCAGCCTCATCACCTGCCACAGTAACCTGTCAACCTCCGGCACCTGGCTATTGCCAATGCCTCCTAAACCCAAACCTGTGGGTTTCCAGGGAGACTGGGGCATTTTCAATCTAGACAGTAAAGACAAGCAGGGGATTAATCAACATGAAGCTTCTGGGACTGTAGTGACCACAGGTCACTCTGCGCTGCGATCCGTAACCTAGTCAGTTCTGAATGCACGCTGGCTCAAACACACTTAGCCTGGTGATGTGCCTCATGCACTGGCCCAGGTCTGGCACTGCGCTACAATTTCTCCTGCCGCCCGTTCTGGGATTCCCTGTCACTCTCAGAATTGCAACTCTCTCTCTCTTCCCCGCCACATCCTGAGGCCCCCGATCTTCTCCACCCTCTCCCACCGCCTCTTGGAGAAGCGTCCTCAGCCTTACCTTTAGCTTAATTTAAACTTTCCCGAAAATGTATAGCGGACGACTGCAGACCCCGCCTCGCAGACCACGTGGGCGCGGCTCACCATTGCTCCAGAGCACCTGCTGCGGGGGTGGGGCGGGAATAGCAAGGCGGGCCCAGGGGGAGGGACCGGCCCAAGGTGGATGGGGACGGGCCCGGCCACCAGGGGCGGGACGAGGCTCTGGGGACAGGCATAGCAAAGGGAAGTGAACCTGCCGTGGGCGGGGCGGGCTGGTGCGGTTGGGGGGAAGGGTGGGGCGAACCCAGAAGGGCGGTCCCATAAGGCGGGCGCAGACTGGGCACTGGAGACGGGTCAGGAAGGGCGGTATGAACCTGGAGAGGGCGGGGCGGCTCGGGAGGGGCGGGAAGGCTCTGCGGACAGGTCCAGGGGGCGGGCCCGGGGCTGTGTAGAATGAACCCGGAGGGGGCGGGGCGGCCCTGGCGCGGGGATAGGGTGGGGCTTCCCAGGCTCCGGCTAGGGAGCGCGCGGCGGGCGGGCCGCAGGCCCAGGGAACGACCATGGTGGGATATCGCCCGCGGCTGCGGGTACCGCTGCGCCAGCAGAGGCGGCTGGGCCGGAACGGGGGCCGAGGCCCGGCTCTTTGGGCAACGAGCCCTTGATCGCCGGCGTCACCGATCGTGATTCCTCTCCTTTGCCATCTCCCGGTGCCGACCGCCACCCCGCCGGACGATGCGCGCCCGCGGCAGCCCAGGAGGCTGAGCCCAGCCTCCCGCTCCGCCCTCCCCGCACAGCTGCCCCTCATGGCTTTGCCGGGCGCCGAGGGTGCGGCCGACACCCCGGTGTCCTCGGCCCAGGGAGCCCCTGGCGGCTCCGCGTCCTCGTCGTCCACCTCCTCGGGAGGCTCGGCCTCGGCGGGCGCGGGGCTGTGGGCCGCGCTCTATGACTACGAGGCGCGCGGTGAGGACGAGCTGAGCCTGCGGCGCGGCCAGCTGGTGGAGGTGCTGTCGCAGGACGCTGCGGTGTCGGGCGACGAGGGCTGGTGGGCCGGCCAGGTGCGGCGGCGCCTCGGCATCTTCCCCGCCAACTACGTGGCTCCCTGCTGCCCTGCTGCCAGCCCCGCGCCCCCGCCTGCGCCGCCGCCCCCGCGGCCCGGCTCCCCGGTGCACGTCGACTTCGAGCGGCTGGAGCTGAAGGAGCTCATCGGCGCGGGGGGCTTCGGGCAGGTATACCGCGCCACCTGGCAGGGCCAGGAGGTGGCGGTGAAGGCGGCACGCCGGGACCCGGAGCAGGACGCGGCGGCGGCGGCCGAGAGCGTGCGGCGAGAGGCTCGGCTCTTCGCCATGCTGCGGCACCCCAACATCATCGAGCTGCGCGGTGTGTGCCTGCAGCAGCCGCACCTCTGCCTGGTGCTGGAGTTCGCCCGCGGCGGAGCGCTCAACCGCGCGCTGGCCGCCGCCAACGCCGCCCCGGACCCGCGCGCGCCGGGTCCCCGCCGCGCGCGCCGCATCCCTCCGCACGTGCTGGTCAACTGGGCCGTGCAGATAGCTCGGGGCATGCTGTACCTGCACGAGGAGGCCTTCGTGCCCATCCTGCACCGGGACCTCAAGTCCAGCAACAGTAAGTGGGTCCGAGGGAGGTGGGGGAAGACTACCTCCCCGCCAGCCAAGGGCGGGCTCCGCAGGACAGACATAGTACCAGATGGAAAGATGCGGGGGTCAGCCTTAGGGCGCCAGCAGCACCTCATGCCCAGGCCTTCAGGGCTTGGAGGTCTAGCTAGTCCTTGTTAGTTGCTTTGAGGCTGGTGACTCTCTTAACCTTGACTTGTCTTTGAAAGCTTTTTTAAAAAACTCAGGCCAGACTTGCTTGTAAGTGAAACATTTGTAAAATACCTGGATCTCCTAGAAACCTCAGGGGGCAGTTCGGCCTTTCAATACTAGAGGTGATTCATCTGGGTAGAACTTTGCAAACCGAGACCTTCTGCAGGTTATGTGGCCTTCTTCCAGTGGCCTTCTTCGAAGTCCCCGAATGCACTCGGGGGCGTCAACTTTACAAGTGCGGTATTGAGGGTGCTGTTCGCCTATTCTAAATATGACTTTACGTCCCTTACTTTTTCCAGAGACTTTTTTCATCCAAATGTCTCTCTATGGTCAGGGTGCGGTGGCTCACGCCTGTAATCCCAACTCTTTGGAGGCCGAGGCGGGGGGATCACCTGAGGTCAGTAGTTCGAGACCAGTCTGGCCAACATGGTGAAACCCTATCTCTACTAAAAATACAAAATTTAGCTGGGCGTGGTGGCAGGCGCCTGTAATCCCAGCTACCTGGGAGGCTGAGGCATGAAAATCACTTGATCCTGGGAGACGGAAGTTGAAGTGAGCGAGATCGCAGCCACTGCACTCCAGCCTGGGGGATAGAGCAAGACTCTGTCTCAAAAAAAAAAAAAAAAAAGTCTCGTTCTGTGAAATATGATTTTATTATTGGTTCAATGTCCTCTTTTCTCCAGACAAGAGGCACTGGTATGCACTGTAACGCACTATTGGGTTAATAACAAGTGCATTGTCCTTGCACAAGTATCTGAAATCCTGAAGTCCTGGCCAGTGTCATTGACTTTGTTTATAAATCAGGGTGGATTTTCCAGATGTCAATAAAGAACTGACAAATGACTTACATGCAAATTCTATTAAACTTTGCTGTATGAAAGAGTCTATAGAATTGCTGTTTGATGTTGGTTCTTTAATAGTGAAGACCGCTTCATATCCTCAAAATGAGATGAAATCCTATGAAAGGTTAAAGGATGCAGCCAGAACTGGCGTTGGCCTGCAAGAGCTGGAGGTCTTTCAATCCTGTGCAACCTGCTAGGACAGGAGCTAGCTCAAGTGAAAACATTGTCCCTAAAGAAGAGTGACAGAAGAAATGTACTTGAAAATTACTAATATAGCATTTTCACTGGGAATTGTAAATAACTGGAATGTTATAGCTAAGCATTGAATACTTCTAGGTTTTATTTCATGATCCTCCTTCCCCCCAAGTCTCTCTATAATTTAGATTGCATCTGCTTAGGCGATGAGAGCAAAGTCTAACAAAATATGTTGTTAGTGGTAGTGGTAGTGGTAGTGGTATATTCTTAGTATTCTGAGAGGCCACAGGAGGACCCTAGCAGTGCTTGCTTTTGAACTGTGTTACAGTAAAAACAGAGTGCAATTTCCTAAAATATACTTTTCTTTCAATAATATACTTTTCCTTCAATAAAAGGAATGTCTGACCAGGTGCTGCCATGGGATGGCTGACTTGTCCATGTGTCCCATAAGCCCTCTTTCCAGCGGTGTCCTGAAAGCCTGTGTCTGCTGGGAGTTTTCTGTAGAACCAGGTATTTTAAGGACATCAACAGCACAATTCATTCCTTCTCCTGCTTCTTGGCAATTGCAGCAACTCTGTGACAACACAGAACCCAACATTCTGCAAATATATCCAAATAATCAACACAAGCAAACACTTAGGTTATACTGATCCTTAGGCTAACAATCCATAAGATTTATAGATCAATCAACAATCCATAGCAATTATTGCAAATAGTAAACTTTCTTAAACTTTTATAAAATACAAATGTTTAAAGTACTCCTAATATTATTAAATGGTAAAAAGAAATAGCATGACCCTGGAATAATAACTATGGCTGAACAGTTTTTATTGACACCAGAAAAACTTGTGTAGTGGAGTATAGACTACTTTGTATACAGTAGATATTACATAATTTGAAGGTGATTACATGCTGCTACTTAGTTTTTGGAAGCCTTTTAATTCTCAGAATAAATTGCCAAACTTCCTGGAATATTTTAATGTCTATGATTGTCAGGCAAGATTCCCTTTGCTTTAAATTGTTGTACTCTTATTAAAGACTTAATTAGCTAGTCACTAGCCTGGCCAAGTATTTGTTACAATATGACCATTATTATAGTTATTTAATTGCTGTAAAATGAAAAGTTCCACTGGAGTCTAAAATGTGCAAACCATGGGACCTCACACATGGCCTTTATCCTGAATGTCTGACTTTATTTGTTCAATGAATAAATGTAGATTTGAAATTTTCTTCTGATATATGAAGCTATAACTTCTTGTTTAGACTTTTGAGTATAACAGATACTCTATTGCAGTATGTTTTGTTTGACTTTATTGGATATTTGCTAATGGTGGTAGTGAGTTACTGATAATGTAAACAAGGTTTTAAAAATCAATATTGAATTTTATTTTCACTCTGTAGTGTACTCATGTACCAAAGAGCCAGTAGAAGACTACTTGGAGCCAATTCAGTGGAAATTACTGTTTTAAACAAATGTTTAAATTTGTCTAGAGAATATGTTACTCTTGACAGATTTTCTTTTATCTTTTCTAGTAGATCTTCTTAAGTTTGCGTGTATCTTGTGAGGGAATGTTTATGTCTAGATAGCAGCTGATATGTTGTGAATGATATAAACAACTTTGTCCCTTTTCTAACAGATAGCAACAGTTTGAAAGTTGTGCCAAGTTAGCAAGCTTTAAGCATCATTTGTTATAAATAAATACTAGGCCTTGTAACTCCACCCTGGATTCAAAATAAGTAGTAAACACTTTATATAATTCTACCTATATGCACCCCCCAGAGAACAATACAAGGCAACCTTGGGTTACTGTGAAAATTGCCAGTGTTGTAGGCATTTACAGAAGAGAGAAACATCGTGGAGAGCTGGAACTCATTTAACACTTTGGGAATGCCTACCCTGTGGCAGTCACTTCTGGGCCCCAGGAACACATGGCAAGCCAGGCAACGATGACAGCATTTTTGCCATCGTAGAGCTTGGTCTGATAGGGAAGATAGATGGCAGTCACTCATTCACAAATAGATTAGTAAGTGCTGTCAAGAAACTTAAGCATGGTGAGGGGAGGAGAGTAGTACCGTGGAGGATGGGGGTGCTATTTCACACGGGGTGCTCTAGGGAAGGCACCCCAAGGAAGGGCCACAAATTAGTCAAGCAAAGACCCAGGCAAAGGAAAAAGGAAGCAAAAACAAGCCTTCCATATTGGAGGAGTGAGGAAAAGGCTGGTGAGGAGAGGCATGTGTGGAGCAGGCCTAGCAGGCCTCCTTCTGCTGTACATGTGGACGGTTCACTCTGAGTGATGGCACTGGCTTCTGTGAAGAAGGAACTGCATGGGCCCGAGTGATGGCTGTCAAGGTTGTCTATATGAGAGAAGGCACCAGCTCTGCCCAGAATGGTAGCAGTGGAAGTATTTTGCAGGGAGGTTCTCAGCAGGCTGTGAAGATGAAATATTGCAATATAAGAATGACTAAGGAGGATTTGAATTATTAGAATTTCGTTTAAGAGTTTTATTTATCAAACTGCAAAAGTGCAGGATTGAAATAACGTTATGTGGCATCATTTATGGTTTCTTTTTTCTTTTTGTGATATTGCTTATTGTGTTCTTTTTTTTTTTTTTTTTTTTNTTTTTTTTTTTTTTTTTTTTTCTTAAGAGGAAATAAACTTTCCATGGGAAACTGAGCCACAAATTATGGTAGCTACTTCCTTTTATACCTTTTATGTCAATGATTAAGCATCTATTATTTCAATTGTTGTTAGCCTTTTGGTAATAATTATTATCTACAGTATTATTTACAACTACAACTACATCTACAATAGTTGTATATAAATACCATGAAATGCCATTTGGAGCTCTTCCTATGACAGACTGCAAAAGGAATATAAATTTTTTGTTTTAGCTTTTTTCGTTAGTACTGTGTAAATAAAGGAACTATCTGAGAAAATTATGGAAAATGTAATCTCCAAATAAGATGTTTAAATAGTTCATCAGAGTGATTTGGGGAAGCTGTTAATTACACTATTATCAGTTATAGGGCATAAGTCTCCTTCTCTCTTCTGTTCTGTTACTTAGGACACCTAGCTTCATGCTATAGCTGCTTCCTGTTTCAGGAGGCACAGAGAAGTCAGTCCAGATGTCCCAATAGTAATTGAGGTCGACATCTGCTTTTGATACAAGGTTAGTGAAAGATTAGACTTTTAGAAGAACAGCAATCACAAAAGAGTCACCACATCTTCCCCCATCATTTTCATGCTTGCATATTTAAAAAATAAGCAGCTGACCAGGCATGGTGGCTCATACCTATAATCCTGACACTTTGGGAGGCCAGGGTGGGAGGATCACTTGAGCCCAGGAATTTGAGACCAGCTTGGGGAACACAGTGAGACCCTGGACTACAAAAATTAAAATTAAAAAATAGGCCATGTCTTATTTTTTGTAGTTGTGACAGGTATAGCTAGTCACATCTGAATTATGCAAACTATCCATATTTGATCAGTTTTGTAATTATTATCAGTGATATCAAAGCAGGGTAAAGGAGACAGAGAAAAGTATCTACCCATTCAGGAAGATCATTTGTAAACCCTGCTTTCTCACACTAGCATTTAAGTGTTAAACTTCACCAGAATAGTGCAGGTAAGGGAAAGAGCATTGGCTTTTTTTTTTTTTCTTGGTAATAAAAGGTCCTGCTGTATAGGCCAGGCTGGTCTTAAACTCCTGGACTCAAGCCATCATCCTTCCTCCTCAACCTCCCAAAGTGCTGGGATTACATGTAAGAGCCACCACTTCTGGCTCTGGCATTGACTTTAAAGTCCGTCACATCTGGATTTGAATATCAGTGTCATCATTTACTAGCTGTGTGACCTTGACCAAGTTATATAACTTCACTGAAGCTGAATGTCTTGATTTCTGATACTGTATTCATTTCTTGGGAGATTTGACAAAAGTCCTGTAGGGAAAATCTGTTTAATATTTCGTAACCCATTAAAGGCAGTTAGATAATACTGGTATAAAAGCATATGGCTTTTTCAGGGAACAATGAGTAGTTAGGCATAACTAGATGGAAAGTGGGGAAAAGGTTTTTTGGGAAGGAAACACATTTAGCATATGGTCAGGCCGTGAGTGCCGTGGATGCCATGCTAAGATATGTGGACTATTTAAGAGGCAAGGGAGAGTCATTGATGGTTATTGAGGAGGTGTGTGGTACGATCTGCTGCTAGAAGACACATCTACCCAGAGAAAAATATAAGCTGGGGATCATCTGTTTTATGACTGTACTACCATAGATTGTCAGAACGGCAATAATAAAAACTAAAATAATTTACTTAGACATGGGTTTGACCAACATTATTTATCATTTACAACGCAGCCTGGTTTTAGCATCACAGTTTGTTTAGTGAGTTATTTTAGACCCCCTTTTCTCTCTGGTTTCTAACTCCCTCCCAAATTAGAAAATATTGACTAGCTTTACCATGTCAGGCTGATGATTTTAACTCTAGATGTTAGTGACTGAGGTAACCTGCTGAGTTAATCCGGGACTCCTGAAAAGCAGAAGCACCCCAGTGAAGGAATTTTAATGGGCAGAAGGTTTTCTGGGGGACCTGGGGGAGCTGTGATGGTTTTATTTTGGAGCCTGAAACTTAAATTTGTACAGTTGCCCCTTAGGCAGTGTGAATTTAGTTTTTAAAATTCATCTTCTCCAAATACTGCTTCATGTTAAGTGCTTTTAACTAAACAATAGTATTAATAATTGCAAAAGCCACAATTACTTGTGCACCAACCTAATAGTAACAGGATTTGTTGTTAACACTTATTTAGGGCATACTAGATGCTGAGCACTACTTAGAATTTATCCTCATTTATTTGTAACTACAACCTTTTGAGGTGGGCACTCTAAATATCCCCATTTTACAGGTAAAAAAAAAAAAGAACCCAATGATCAGTTGACTTGATGAAAGTCATTCAGCCCGTCAGAGGGTAGTGCTAAGAATCGAATTTGGGACCTCTGATCCTAGAACTTGCACTTTTATTGTCTCCACATATTGCCTAGATTAACCATTCTCAAATATTTGCTTTCAGGACTCCCAAAGAGCTTTGGTTTGTAGCAATTGATATTTATCATACTAGAAATTTAAAATAATAAATCTAAAAAATGTCTCATAATATGAATATAACAATAGACCTATTACATCTTAACATAGTATTTGTAATGGGAACACCTCCATATTTTCCAAATCAAATTTAATGAAGATGGTGGCATTTCTTTGCACTTGTGAAGCTCACTTTAATGTTAGACTTGGAGAGAAGACAGATGAATGGTCATATCTGTTTCTGTATTCACACTGTCACCATCTTCGGGAAGGCCAAGGATCCCTAGAACCATACTTCGAGAACCTCTAGGCTAAATGATAAGTTCTGTTGATACAGAATGACACTCTTTTTTTTTTTTTTTTTCACTTAAGGCTGTGTGCGGTGACTTGTACCTGTCATCCCAGTATTTTCAGAGGCTAAGGTGGGTGGATCAATTGAGGTCAGGAGTTCGAGACCAGCCTGGCCAACATGATGAAACCTTATTTCTACTAAAAATACAAAAATTAGCCAGGCATGGTGGTGGACGCCTGTAATCCCAGCTACTCCAGAGGCTGAGGCAGGAGAATTGCTTGAACTGAGGAGGTGGAGATTGCAGTGAGCTGAAATCATGCCACTGCACTCCAGCCTGGGTGACAGAGCAAGATGCCTTCCAAAAAAAAAAAAAAAATTCACTTAAAACTATTCACTTACAAAAATTATGTCACTTATAATCCCATTGCCTAGATTCTGCCATTAATGTTGTACTAATTTGCTTTAACATAGATTTAACCCTTATGTGTCCATTAATCTATCTTACTTTGTGATGAAGCAGTATTTTTTCTTTGAATACTCCAGATGATTCTGATGCAGAGCAAAGTTCAAAAGCTACAGTTTGAAGGTCCAGATTTGTGGATTCCTTCTTATGTGTTATCTGGGTTGATATAGAAATTCTTCCATGGCTACAGACTATTTCCAAATAAAACCAACTACCTGCTGATAAATGTATGGTGAGTCATAGCAGGAGCCAGATGAGAGTATGCCTGATGTATTCTGGCATATAACTCCGGGAAGAGGAACATCTCAGAGTATTTGTTTCTTTTACGTTGGAGGGCAAATAGTGTTACTGAGGTAGTAGGTTTGAGCTGTCTGACTCCAATAGCTTTCTGAATATGGTGACGTGAGGATTAAGTGAGATGGTGTATGGCTGGGGTCAGCAAATTTCTCCTTTAAGAGGCCAGATAGTAAATCTTTTTGGTTTTGCAGTCCATATGGTCTCTGTTTGCAACTATGTCTCTGTTTGTAATTCTGCTGTTGTAGCCAAAACATCCTTGACAATATGTAAACAAATGAATGTGGCAGTATTCCAATAAAACTTTATTTACAAAAGAGACATTGTGCTGATTTAGCCTGTGGGCTCTTATTTGCCAATTCCTCATATATGTCAAAGAATTTGGTAAATCGTAAGACAAAATCTAAATGCAAGCTATTGAATATATTTATTTTAATATTTTACTTAGAAACACCATAAAGTGTTTTAAATTTAAAATATTTATGCTTTAAATATTTCTTAATGTTATATGTGTGTGAACTCATTGATACCTAAACATTTTCTACAACTCTTTTTAGCCTAATAACATTATGATTTTTATTAATTCTGCAAAATCAGGTGTCACCGTATCAGGTATTTGTTCATCATGGTTGGAGGTGAGGGTCCTTTTAATTTGGCTAACTTGGGTAATTCCCAGCAGCCTGCTGTATGAGGAAACAGTTCTAAGCCTTGTTCCCTGTAGGCGCGCTGAGATCTGTATGCTTTGGCAGGCCTGCTTCTAACTTGGGTTGATAAGTAGGGTCATGGTGGAGGTATAAAGTATTTAATTGCTCTTGTAACTGTTTCACTACCAGGGTTCATTACTAGTTTGTGCATTTTTTAAGCTATTGGAAAAAGAACAAATCACATGCCATTTCAGAAAGTATCTTGATGGCATATAAGATGTTTGAATTATTACTTCTGAAGATTTGGCTTCATGTGATTTTATGTGATTTATTTTGTTTCAGGGTTTCTGCAAATATTGCATCCAGTTGTATTAAATATGTTACATTCCTACTAATATATTAATGTAGAATATTATGGAAGATTTCTGCCTTAGTTTGCTTTATTATGTACCTTGACTGTTAAAATACTAACATGATAGAAATTTAGAGCTAGGCTTTACATACAATGAAGTGTAAGCAGTTTTCTCATTAAAACTGAGTATTCTATGTGTCCATGAAAAGGTTTGACCCATGAAAGATAGATAGATTTTGTTTCAGTATATGAGCAGTGTGAAGTTCTCTTTTAGCTTACCACATCTGTTTTTTCTTTACAGAAGTCTGTCTTGTATTTAGTACGCTAGCTCATTCATTTATACAACAGTTACTTATTGATCATATTGAGTGCCTAGGAGACACAAATTCCTCCCTTCAGAATCTTGTATTTTAGTGAGTGAGACAGACATTAAGCAAAATAAATAATAAAATGTATAGTGTCTTGGAGAGCAGTAAGTGCTCAGCAGAAACACTAAAGTTGCAAGGAAGGATGGAAATATTGAGGTAAACAGTCAAAGACTGTATGTCTAAGCAAGGTCTTGCAGAAAAGATGGATTTTCAGCAGAATCTAAGCAGATGAGGAAGTGTGTCATCTGGGAAAGAACATGCTTGTTAGAGGGAACAGAAATTGCAGGATTTCTCAAACAGAAGGCCAGTGTGCTGGAAGCAAAGTGAAGGTGGGCAGAACAGCAGGACATGAGGGAGAAGCAGGGATCCCTCACACCATACAGTCTTGGGGGCCCTGCAGAGTCTTTGATTTTTACTATGACACAAGAGGGTTTTGAACAGAGGAGAGCTGTGGTCTCATTTATACATTAACAGGACTACACTGGCAGCAGTTTTGAAATTAGATGAAGGGGAATCAGGTTGGAAATGTGACTGTGAGAGTCATCAGCATGAGAAAGTATGTAAAGCCCTGAGATTGGCTGAGATTATCTAGGGAGCCAGTGTAACTTATTTAAAACTAGACAGAGGTCCAAGGACTGAGTCCTGGGTAGTCTCCAGTCTTTAGAGGTCAGGGAGATGGGGAGGACCCAGGAATGGCTAGAAGTAAAGGGGAAAATCAGGAGTGTGGAGACCAGTGAATAAAGTATTTCAGGGAAGAATGATCAACTGTATCAAATGCCACTGATAGATCAATATTCAAATAACTGTTTTGCTATAATTATTTTTAAAACAATCTTCATTTCTTCTTCTTCTTTTCTTTGAGACAGAGTCTTGCTCTGTTGCCCAGGCTGGAGTGCAGTGGTGCTGTTATGGCTCACGACAGCTGTAACCTCCTGGGCTCATGTCGTACTCCCACCTCAGCCGCCCAGACAGTCGGGACTATAGGCGAGTACCATGACGCCCAGCCAATTTTTAAATTCTTTTGTAGGGATTGGGTCTCACTGTATTGCCCAAATTGGTCTTGAACTCCTGGGCTCAAGCAATCTTCCTCCACCAGCCTCCCAAAGTCCTGAGATTATAGGCCTAAGCCACCGCATCTGGCCAACAATCTTAGTTTCTTAACTGTCCAGGATCCTAATACTTTTTTAGGAGGATAGAGGTGAGTTGATTTTCTATAATTAGCAGCTGACTTAACAAGAAAAAGCTTATAATAATTCATCTCCTTCATATTCATTCTTCCCCTAAGAGTATTCATTATTAATTTCCTCATTCATTCAACCAACACTTGAGCATATTAAAATGCCAGTTGCTGTGCAGTATTAAAAAAATTAATTAGGCACAAGTTCTATCCTCAAGCTGCTTTCAATTTAAGAAAAAAAAAGATTGTAACAAGGAAGACAAGGCAGGAGTTAAGTGTAATGGGAAAGGTACAGTCTAAGTGTATTAGAATGTAGAGAAATAGCTGAGGTTAGGCAAAAGGCAATGGGAAGATGTTACTTATAGACTCATCAATTATTGGAGCAGGAAGTATTGAGATTCCAAAGGCCAGTGTGCTTGTAAGTGGCTTCACAGTTAATGTCATGGTGGTCTGGACTAAGGGCTCAGTTCTGGTGCCCGGATGGATTGGGAGGTGCAGAAGAAGGTGTGAGTTTTATAGAGGGCAGAAGAGGAAGGCATTCCATTCTGTAAGGAGGCACGGGGAGACAGAAAAAGGCGATGCTGTAGTTTTTGGAAATGGCACACGGAATTGTTGGAATATAGGGTTCATTCAGGAGAGTACAAAAAAGAGCTGGAAAGATCATTTAGAATGAGATTGAGAAGGGACGAAGGCCAAAATGAAAGTGTGGGTGTTACTCCATAGGCTGGATAGTGAATGGGGTATGTGTCCAAGGTGGGGGCTGGGGAAGGGGGAAGGCAGATGGCGCTAGGGGTGAAGGGGAGCAGGTACCGCTGGGGAATGTGTGGAAAGAAGTATGAGAAACATTCTACGCTATATGGTAAAATTAGGAAGTTATCATTCATTCCATAGAAATTGTGGATTGTTCTCAAAGTTGAAATGTATAAAGTTTCGTGAAGTTTTTTGTTAATATATTCTTTTACATTATTGCTTTTCTCAACTTGTTTTCTTGCTGATGACTTTTTTTTGGATGCTACATTAACAGTTAAAGATTAATCGAAACTTATTTGACTCATTAAATGGAATTTAGACACAGTGATCCCGACAATGTTGAGAACATGGAATGATTGCTTTTAAAAAATATATACATTATATACAATAATTCTGAAAATACCAATGTGAAAACTTCACAGGAGCTGAAAAAATTCAGTGCCTCATGGTTGAATAAGTAGGCTAAGTACAAGGTTGTAGAGGCCAATTGTTAAGGAATGGGGCTAACAAGGGTCAAAAATCTTTGCATGACTTCAGTCATTCAAAAAGGTGCTCAAACAGTTGTTGCTAGGATACTCACAGGGATTTACCATTTCTGTGGCCAAAAAAGTTGATTTGCCTGGTTTGTACATGAAAATCCGTGGTGGCCAGCTAGTGCACCGTGGTTCTTCCTGCGTTAATGACAGGAAGCGGAAGTTGGCTGCCAACCATGTGTCTTCAGGCAGAAACCTGGCAGTGTGCCCCATTATATTACCTGTTGTGAGACGGACTATTTTGGTTTCGGTCACATTGCCCAAAAGATAAGGAATTTCAGGAATTCTGCTGAACACCTCTGAAATGGAATCCAAAACAATGGGCCTTTCATGGAACCCTAAAGGGTTGACATTTGTAGTGTGATTTTAACTTGTTTTCTGTGAGCCGACGGTGTGGTGTGGCCGTGTTGGTTCCAGTGAAAACTTTGGACCTGTGGAATGGGGGCTGGTATTCTGAAACTGTTAGAAAGTCTGCAAATATATGCTGCCATCACATTCATTTGGGAATAAAGTTTGTTAATGTTTGGTGTTTAGTTCTCACTTTGACTCTGTTTTCACTATTTTAGACCTTTCTTTGGGCTTGGCATTGCAAGGGCTGCCAGCCCTTACTTGGGGTCTTGGGTGTGGGTTAGGAGGCCAGGAAGTGTTTTGAGGCCTATTTTCATCAGTCCTTTCTCAAGTCTGCCTGTCTGGAGGTTTGTAAGGATGTGGAGATAATGTGTAAAAAAGTGCTTTGAGAAACAAAGTTTTATAGAACTGCAAGCCATTTTGGTCATGAATTTGGGGTATTTTTCGTGGTAGGAACAATTATTGTTTAAAGGTGAAATTAATGGCATTTCTAGAAGGAAAGCATAATACAACTGATGAAAAGCTAATTAATTTACCTGCTTTTGTTTGTTTGTTTGTTTCAGCTTCCTTCTGTGGGTTAAGTACATGGGGTTTAAAGGATTGGGGACCTAAATCTCTTTTTCTGTAGGTATTTATTTTTCTTTATATTCATAGGGAATAAGGACTGAGAAATAAATATGCCTTTAGCTGATGTGGATGGAACATTCAAAAATTTATCTCGGCCGGGCGCGGTGGCTCACGCCTGTAATCCCAGCACTTTGGGAGGCCGAGGCGGGTGGATCACACGTCAAGAGATCGAGACCATCCTGGTCAACATGGTGAAACCCCATCTCTACTAAAAATACAAAAAATTAGCTGGGCATGGTGGCCCGTGCCTGTAATCCCAGCTACTCAGGAGGCTGAGGCAGGAGAATCGCCTGAACCCAGGAGCCGGAGGTTGCGGTGAGCCGAGATCGCCATTGCACTCCAGCCTGGGTAACAAGAGCGAAACTCCGTCTCAAAAAAAAAAAAGTTAATCTCACAAAATGAGATTTCTGGTTGCTTTGCTGTCTTCTTATAACCAATAGCTTTATGAGCAGCACAGAAGAGGGCTGGGGATGAACTCTAGCTCTGTGTCTTAGCCCTTTGATCTTGGATAACATTTCTAGGCTCTGAGCTGGAGATTATATACCTGCCTTATAGACGAATGTCATGATCAAATGAAATATCAAATGTGTGGAAACAACTCTGCATAGCAGAGGGTTGGTAAATGGTGGGCAATATTCTTATTATTTGAATCGGTGATAATTATCGTTAATAAACGATATTCCATGGAGCATTGTAATATACAAGGCACTATGTTAGGCGATATGGAGGATTCACAGAGTGCCATAAAATACAGTTCCTGAGATTAAGTAGCTTGCACATAACTTAGGTAGAGAAGTCTTAGGTAAAAAGATAACGCATAAAATAATGTCATATGTGGGTAGCGAATGAGAGGGAAGATAAAATCGTTTGCAATTTTATGGGATGCTTAAGGATGTTTTTCAAGGAAGCTGGCCCTTGAAAATTGGGACAGTATAGATGGATAGGAAGAATGAAAGGTTATTTCAAAGGGAAGTGGGTCTCTGATTTCCCTCTTGCTTGCCTCTCTCACCCTCCTTTCCTCCATCCCTCCCTATGTAATATAGCATTAAGAGTAGGAAAAATGGTAGCATTTTGGCCTTACTATTTGGCCACTGTGTAACCATGGGAATATAACCAGTCCTAAATTGGATTCTTTGTATCTACAATGGAAATAAGAATAGAATAGATTTCATTACTTACTAGATGACAAGGGAAAAAAAGTTACAACACAACAATATTTATTTAGTATCAGTTACTTATTTAATAAGTCCCTGCTCAAATAACCTTCCACATTTAAACCTACCATTGGTTCCCTCCACTTGGGTTCTCTCCAATGCCTTAACTCCTGTGACTGCCTGATACTGTAAATGTTTGACAAAACGATGCAATGAAAATGCACATCCATTGTGAACTCTCAAGGCTTGAAAAAGAGGCAGGGTTTCCTGAAGTTCATGAAAGTGCTTTTGAAGACTTGATAAAAACTCTTAAAGCCATTGATAAAAGTGTGTGTGTGTGTGTGTGTGTGTGTGTGTGTGTGTGTGTGTGTAATTCTTACAGAGTGCTTACCATGCCTCAGCTACTGTTCTAAGCACTTTACATGTATTCCTTTACTCTTCCCTACAATCTTAGGATGTAGGTACTATCGTAATTCACAAGACAAGCAAAGAAGCAGAAGCACACGGGATCCAAACCAGGCAGGTTGGCCCTAGAAAACATGCAGTTCATCACCACTCTCTACTGCCCCTATTTAGTTCAGTTAATAATTGAGCAATGACAGAAAGTCAAAAGGGAGGAGAATGGGTACCTCAATGGAGATTTCCAAAGGATAAAGAAAGATCTTGTAAAAAAATTAGTACAAGCTGTCAACTAAGTGTGTACATAGTGGTTAGTACCATAGGCTCTGGAGTCAAACTGCATGAGCTTCACTGCTCCTTAGCTGAGTGGCCCTAGACAGATTACTCAACATCTCTGTTCCTCTTTATGTACAAAGAGGAGATAATAGTATCTACTTATGGCATTGTGGTATGGCTTATGTAACTAAAATACCTATAACCTCACCTGATAAGTAGAATATACTCAGAAGTATTAATTACTACTAAAACTAACATTAGTAAAAAATGACCCTCTTTATGATTATCTTCTACAAACCAGATATCCTCTGCTTTCTCTGTAGAAGGATTCACTAGAGGAGAGGGCGGCAGCTTCCAGCTACGTTAGAGCTTCATGGGCAACCTAGGGAACATTTCTACATAGTTCTAGGCAGAGGCAGATCAGCCGCAGGGAGAGGAGCTGAAGGTTCTGGGAAGGGCAGGGTAGGAGGGTGCTGGTGAGGAGTGAATGAAAGCACATTTATTGTAGCTGCAGAGCTGCACCAGATCTCAGGAACAGATGCTGGTATCAGCTCCACTCCCGAGAATTGCCCTTGTGTATCCTCTACATTGGCAGGAGGCTGACACTGGGAAAATCAGCGACTGATGACTTCTGTGTTTAATTTCTGCTATATTTTGAGCTCCAGTAAAACAGTTATTTCTCCTACATTATCTTTATAAGTTAAAGAATCTATAAACGCTTTCCAAAATTTATTTATTTATTTATTTACTGAGATGGATTCTTGCTCTGTCTCCAGGATGGAGTGCAGTGGCTTGATCTCGGCTCATTGCAACCTCTGCCTCCTGAGTTCAAGCGATTCTCCTGCCTCAGCCTCCCAAGTAATTGGGACTATAGGCATGTGCCACCATGCCCGGCTAATTTTTGTATTTTTAGTAGAGATGGGGTTTCACCATGTTGGCCAGGATGGTCTTGATCTCTTGACCTGGTGGTCTGCCCATCTCAGCCTCTTAAAGTGCTGGGATTGCAGGCGTGAGCCACTGAGCCCAGCCTTTCAAATTTAATGTATGCTAATGTTTGATAATAATGAGCTATGGTAATATATCATCTAATTTCAGTATTCTCCACTTATCTTCAGTAGAAAAGATCCTGCACTTAGGTCAGAAAACAATAGATTTTTTTCATATTAGGTAAACTTTTACGGACTTCTGATGCTACATGTGATATCTCAGGAAATGTTTCTTGCTCTTAGAAATCATTTACTTTCTCAGAAAGAGAACTACTCATAAAGAGCATTAAGTTGTATCTGAAAATAATGTGTAACTTCAAGCACAAATAACCCACTGAGGTCTATAATGTGTGTGCTGTAAGTAAAATGGTAAAACACAAGTTTGTTCTTGTTTATTCTGCTAACTACAGCGAAGATTGTGTTTTACATGCCATGGAAAAATTGTGACAGAAAAATTAAAAGAATATGCAAATGTCCCGCTTTTGATTTTTCTGTAGTTTTGCTACTTGAGAAGATAGAGCATGATGACATCTGCAATAAAACACTGAAGATTACAGATTTTGGGTTGGCGAGGGAATGGCACAGGACCACCAAAATGAGCGCAGCAGGCACCTATGCCTGGATGGCCCCCGAAGTGATCAAGTCTTCCTTGTTTTCTAAGGGAAGTGACATCTGGAGGTGAGCCTTTCCTTTTGCAAACATCTGCAGAAACTCCTTGCTATGCTTCATTTCAGTGAGTCTCAAAGTATTCAGTAATTCTCAGCATAGGCCTTTTTGAATAAGTTTTTATGGTTTTGATCAAAATAATTGTAATGACAACGGAACAGATAATTTGAGGTTTGTATTGTCATATGACTCCATTTCACAGGGGGCCTTTCTTGTTAAATCATAAGTTTAGTTAAAACTGGTTAATTTGTATTAACACCAAATGCCCAAGATTTTGTAGGAGGTGCCAGTGAATAAAAGTAAATGATCCATGATGCAGTCTTGGCTCACTATAGCCCCAACCTCCAAGGCTCACGTGACCCTCCCGCCTCAACTTCCTGGGTAGCCAAGACCACAGGTGTGCACTACCACGCCTGGCAAATTTTTTTTGTGTGTAGAGAAGCTGTGGGGGAGGGTCGTCCCACTATGTTGCCCAGGCTGGTCTTGACTTTCTAGGCTCAAGTGATCCACCCACCTCGGCCTCCCAAAGTGCTGAGATTATAGGTGTGAGCCACTCCACCCAGCCTGAATTGACATTTTTAATAAACTTTTAATTCCTTGTGACTCACAGACAATATTAGCATGGAAGGAGTTTGATAAAAAAATTTAGACTAATCCCTTCATTTTATAGATTGCTTCATCTAAAGATTAAAGCCTCCTATTTGAAGACTGGGAGCTGCCCTCAAACAGATCACCAGGTTATTTTGACTTTCCATTCAGCTTTTCTCATTAGAAAGATGTGAACAATTACAAAACAACAAAGAAAAATGACACTGTTTAATAGTTATGATGCATCTAGAACTACTTGCCATTGTTTAATGCTCACAGAATCCTGCTAATAAAGAAAATGTGGTGCATATACACCATAGAATACTAACACAGCCATGAAAAGAGTAAAATCTTGTCCTTTGCAACACAGATGTAGCTGAAAGCGATGATCCCAAGTGACCTAATATAGGAATAGAAAACCAGATATCACATGTTCTCACTTATAAGTGGAAGCTTAACATTGGGTACGCATGGACATAATGATGGCAATAATAGACACTGGGGACTAACAGAAGGTGAAGGGAAGGAGAGGGAAAAACCAACTCTCGGGTACTATGCTCAGTACCTGGGCGATGGGATCATTTGTATCCTAAACCTCAACATCACTCGACATACCCAGGTGACATTTGCACATGTACTCTGTATATCTAAAATAGGAGTTGAGAAAAATTTTAAAAAAGGATAGATGTAAAAACCAAAATAAAATCCTGTTATTAAAATTCTATTTTTTTAAAGATTTTAACAGGTTTGATGAGATACGATTCACCTACCATACAACTGATGCATTTAAATTGTACAATTTGATGGTTTTTGTATATTAGTAAGTTGTGTGTCCATCATCCCAATCGATTTCAGAACATTTTCATTATGGCAGAAAGAAAACATGTGCCCCTTTTTCATCATCCCCAGCTTGCCTTGCCCTCTCAGCCCTAGGCAACCGCTCATCTATGTTCCGTATCTTTAGATCTGTTTATGTAAGAGGAATCTTAGAACACTCCTTTGTCACTGGCTTCTTTCACTGAGCCTAATGATTTGAGGCTCATCCATGTCACAGCATGTATCAGTACTCCCTTCATTTTTATGGCTTAATAATAGAGTATTTCTATACCACATTTTGTTTACCCATTTATCTGTGCATGAACATTTGGGTTGTTTCCAATTTTTGGTGATTGCAAATACAATTGATAACAAACATTCATGAACACATTTTTGTGAGGACGTGCGTTTTCAGTTTCCTTTATTGTACATCTAGGAGTAGTGAGATCGCTGGGCCATATTGTAATTCTGTGTTTAACCTTTTGAGGAACCACTAGACTGTTTTCCAAAGTGACTGCACCTTTTTTTTAATTCTCACCAGTAAAGTGTCAGGGTTCTGATTTCTCTCTATCTTCCCTGTCACTTGTCATCTGACTTTTTGATTCTGGCCATCTTTGTAGGTATAAAGTGGTATCTCATGGTTAAAGTTATAGTTTGGGGGCTTTGTTGTTCTCATTATTTGCTTTTCGCTTGTTTCACATAAAAGAAAACTAGGGAGCCGGGCACAGTGGTTCATGCCTGTAATCCCAGCACTTTGGAAGGCCAAGGTAGATGGATCACCTGAGGTCAGGAGTTCGAGACCAGCCTGACCAACATGGTGAAACCCTGTCTCTACTGAAAAATACAAAAATTAGCTGGCCATGGTGGCAGGCACCTGTAATCCCAGCTACTTGGAAGGCTGAGGCAGGAGAACCACTTGAACCTGGGAGTGTAGTGAGCCGAGATTGCTCCATTGCACTGCAGCCTGGGTGACAGAGCAAGACTCTGTCTCAAGAAAGAGAGACAGAGAGAAAGAGAGAAAAGGAAGGGAAGGAGGGAGGGAGAGAGGGAGGGAGGGAGAGAAAGAGAAAGAAAGAGAGAGAGAGAAAGAGAGAAAGAAAGAAAGAGAAAGAAAGAAAGAGAAAGAAAAGAGAGAAAAGAGAGAAAGGAAGAAAGGAAGGAAGGGAAAGAAAGAAAGCAAAAGAAAGAAAGAAGGAAAGAAAGAAAAGGAAAGAAAGAAAACTAGGGACGAGAGAGGAAAAATACTTGCCAGGGGTCCATTGCTTGTAAGTGCCAGAACCTTATAAGAGCCCAGATCTGTCTGGCTCTCAAATGCATGCTCAATAAAAAATGTTTTTCCTTTTAAATCTTTGGATACACTAGAGGTTACTCCCTCAAATTCACACATGAAGTCAGTGGCAGAGCCCCTGTCAGTAAAAGTTTCATAAAACTCCTTTACATTTAAAGCTTATCTTCTGCATTTAAAATTATGATTTAATTGTTCTATTTAAATCTTCTAAGGAAATTATCAATTGGATCAGGGGTTCTATAGTGTCTTAGGGCCAGTTTGAAAAATACAACTGCTTGAGCCTCACCCCTTGATGAATTAGACTCTCTACTGGTGAAGGCTGAGCATATGTGTTTTTATCAACTGTTAAGTGTGTTTTCACTGATTTAATTACAGTAATTTTCAAACATGAAAATATTAAATTACACAAGGGACTCTGGCTATCTTTGTAAGATATTTTACTTAAAGACTAAAACTATTAAAACACATCATAAATCAATTTTACATACAAAATAATGTATTTTAAGACTATGAGACCTTATTATAAACTATGCTTTTATTAAAAACTAATTACGAGGTATACGAATGCTGTGCAGTCATGCTCTATAGCAATCTTGTCTATCGTAAACATAGAGGAGAATCAAGATGTAAGCAAAAAAGAAAAAAGGAAAAGAAAGTTGCTAAAACTAACCAAAATATGGGTCTTTAAGCCCCATACACTCTCTAAAGAAGTCACCTCTCAAAACTGATTTATTTACAAAGTGCAATGATCTGATTTTCATTAAAAACAGAAGTTACCGATGGTCCACTGTATCTAATGTGTTTTTCTTCCTGTCACCTACTCTTCAGCTGACATTTTTTCCTGTTGCTAGCTTGGCATCCCTCTCCCCTCTTCTAATTAGCTCAAGTCCCTGATATAAGAAGGCGTAATGTTTGCATATAGCCTATGCACATCCTCCCATGTACTTTAAAGCATCTCTAGATTACTTATTATTACCTAATACAATGTGAATGCGGTGTAAATGGTTGTCATTCTGTATTGTTTTTAAAGTTGTATTGTTATTTTTTATTGTTGTTTTTTTCTGAATATTTTCCATCCATGGTTGCTTGAATCTGCAGATGTGGAGAGCTGACTGTATTATGAAAAGGACTAAGAAATTACTGCTTTCTGGAGCCGCTTAGTTGAAGGGGTCAAACATCCCTGCATATCTCCAGAACCCATTATATACAAAAGCACATTGTAGGATATCAGGATAGGCAAGAGCAGAGCAGGTCAGGTCATCTCTTTGAATTATAGACACCATTGCTGTAAAGTCTCTTTTCATCATATTTCCATAAAGAAAGTTTCATTCAAAAAACATTGCTTTACCTATTGCAGTGCTAGGGATCGGTGACTTTATATTTCTTGATTTTCTTCTCTTCCCTTCCTTGTAACAGTTACTATACTACAAGGTAACTGTTTTATGCACTTAGATATTGTTTTCTAATTTTTTTTTTTTTGAGATGGAGTTTCACTCTTGTCGCCCAAGCTGGAGTGCAATGGCATGATATCAGCTTACTGCAAACTTCACCTCCAGGTTCAAGCGATTCTCCTGCCTCAGCCTCTGGAGTAGCTGGGATTACAGGCATGCACCACCATGTCCAGCTTATTTTTTGTATTTTTAATAGAGACAGGTTTCTCCATGTTGGTCAGGCTGATCTCAAACTCCTGACATCAGGTGATCCACTCACTTCAGCCTTCCAAAGTGCTGGGATTATAGTCATGAGTCATGGCACTAGGCCATTATCTAATTTGTACAACTCTTATCATTGTCCTGGTTTTGTAGGTTAAGTAGCCCAGGCACAGGGAAGTTAAGAAATTTGCTTTGAGTTATAAAACTGCTAAGAAGCAGACTTTAGGTTCAGGACTGAGATCCATGACTCCTGACACCACAGCCCCGAGTCATTACACTTCTTGAGTTCTCAGGAGGGGGCTTCATCATACTATCTTCTACCCAGTTTAAGAGAACAGGAAAATATGTAGTATACTTTAGAAGTAGTTCAATTGAAATAGTTTCGTTTTTTTCACATTGGTTTTCCATGGGATAAGCCCTCCTCTCTCTGGAAAAATGATCTATCCTAGATTATTCATTTCCTGAAACTTCCAAGAAGCAAAGTTACATGGCTATTTTTTTAGTTTTGTTATTTGTTAATAGAAATTTTTTGAATTTAGAAAATTTTAATTATTCCATGTAAGAATTTTTTTTGTTTTTGTTAAATGATCTATGAGTTAAGTTTACTTATGTTTGAAGTTATGAATATGTCCCCTCTAATGCAAATTATTTAAAATTTGATAATTTTAAGAAAATTATCGAAAGGAAGCAGATAAGCTTTGGAAAATAATGATTTCAACTTTAGCTAACAGTTATAGCATTGTATAATTTACAAGTAATACATTATATGTATTATATATTTCCTTTTTGAAATAAAACCGTGTTTTGAGATGGTACAGCGGTCTCACTATAATAGAAGAGTTCACTGAAGATCAGCTTTAAGGGCCTTGTGAGGGAGAAATAGCTAGTGAGCAAGCAGTAATACCAGTAAAGCTGAAACTCAGGTTGAAATCCAGTTCTTTTCAGTGGTGCTCTGGGATTCTTCAGAGCGCAAGTCTGGAACTCACAGCCTCAGGGCCCAAATACCTCTGTTTAGGGCCCCTGGAACCTTAGATGGTGTATTCCTGAGGCCATTGTTTGGCAAGTCCTGTTGTTTTCTAGATTCTTTTTCTTATATTTTTATTATGTAGTCATTAGTACCAACAGGAACTAATGAAGAAGCCTTTAATTTGAAACTTATCATCTCCAGGGATGACATGGAGTTCAGCACTTTGCAGATTAGGTCTTCAGAGCAGGCTTCTTTCCATTGTGTTGTGATATGAATCCCCACCTCCCTTAAGCTAAGAAGATAGTCAAATAATTACTGCCATCCCTCTGTCTGTTATCTTTCAAACTATGCTTAAGCGTTGTATATAGCCAACACACGTCAGAAATAATTCAGTGGCCTCTAAATTTCACATTTTAAAAAAAGTTAAAGCTAATGAGGTTTTAAAAGATTAGGAAAATGAATAGAGCTTCAATAGTTATGTTACTAGAATTGAAGAGGAAACCAAATATGACTGTTCCTTTTAATTCATTTTTATTTTATATATTTATTTTCGAAACAGGGTCCTGCTCTGCCGCCCACGCTGGAGTGCAGTGGTGTAATCACAGCTTACTGCAGCCTCGTCCACCTGGGCCCAAGTGATTTTCCCACTTCAGCCTTCTGAGTAGTGGGTACTACAAGCACCTGCCACTATGCCCAGCTAATTTTTGTATTTTTTTAGAGATAAGTTTTACCATGTTGCCCAGGCTGGTCTTGAACTCCTGAGCTCAAGCATTCTGCCCACTTCACCCTCCCCAAATGCTGGAATTACAGGCGTGGCCACCACGCCCAGCTATTTTTATTTTTTAATTGACATAAAAATTGTACATATTTATGGGGTATGCAGTGATGTTGCAGTACATGCAATGTGTGTTGATCAGGCTAATTAACATATCCATCATCTCAAATGTCAATTGTTTGTGTTGGGAACAACTTCTCTTCTAGCTATGTGAAACCATCTAATACATTATTGCTAACTGTAGCCATCTTACAGTGCAATAAAACAGGAGTACTTATTCCTATTATCTGGCTGTAATTATGTGTCTTTTTTTTTTTGAGACAGAGTCTTGATCTATCACCTGGGCTGGAGTGCAGTGGCATGTCTTGGCTCAGTGCAACCTCCGCCTCCTGGGTTCAAGTGATTCTCTTGCCTCAGCCTCCCGAGTATCTGGGACTACATGCATGAGCCACCATACCCAGCTCACTTTTGTATTTTTAATAGAGATGGGGTTTCACCATGTAGGACAGGCTGGTCTTGAACTCCTGACCTCAGGTGATCCACCCGCTTTGGCCTCCCAAAGTGCTGGGATTACAGAGGTGAGCCACCGCACCCTGTGTCTTTTAATAAGACACTGTTTCTTACATGCTTATTTGTTTCAGTCTGAAGTCAAGTGAATCAACTGGAGTTGATTCTCTTATTTAAATTTACTTAACAAAAGATATCTGAGTGTACTTTATCTTTTGAAGAAGAATAAGAGAAAACTAACGTACTGACTTGGATAGCAGAAGAGAATAAGTATGTACAATGCAGAAGGCTTGTGCCTATGCTCCTGTGTACTAAATAGAATGTTGGTTATCTCAGTCTGTGGTATGGATGTGTTTTGAAATTCAGCCCTTCATTGTAAACATTCATTTAGAAATCCTCTTCTGTGCCTTTCCTCATTTGTGACTGCATCTGCATCAGGTGTGATGATGCTTTGGAGAACTCAGTGACTGCAGTTGTGCCTTGTTTTTTATTCCCATTTCACCCTGGCTTCCTTCATTACAAAAAGAGACATATGTGCCTCCCGCAGCTGCAAGGGGGCCCACACTGATTTCTTTCTGTTCCTTACTGTTCAGCAATGTGGTAGAAACATTAGTTACACGTCTAAGTATAAGGGAGGCAGAAAGAGAAACAGCTTCAAAAAACCATTTAAAAATAATCAGCATGATTCCATGTCAGTCCTGTGGCATGCACCATGAGACTTCTGTGGGGCTGTGTCCTAGTAATCCTCAGGAGGTTTTAAGTTTGGGGAAAGTGAGATAGAAGGAGAAACAGCAAAACAGCCACATGACTCCTAGAGGGTGACCTGGTTCTGGACCCTGTTTAATTCAGTTATGTACCACTCTTACGCTTTCCTATTCATTAAGTGGTTTTAATTGCTAGAATGAATGCATACTTGATTTCTGGGGTAGAATGTATTTGCATGTGTTTGAATTGTTGATGGGAAGAATCTACCTTCCACCTGGGATGTCTTCCACTTAGGGGCTTTTCTGGAGAAGAGTGTCCTATTAGGAGTTGATGAGGGTACTGAAGTGTTTATCTCAGTAGGTGCATCATAAGGAGAAGACACCATGTGGCCCATTGAACATATGAAAACCTTGCTTTCTAGCTATGGAGTGCTGCTGTGGGAACTGCTCACGGGAGAAGTCCCCTATCGGGGCATTGATGGCCTCGCCGTGGCTTATGGGGTAGCGGTCAATAAACTCACTTTGCCCATTCCATCCACCTGCCCTGAGCCATTTGCCAAGCTCATGAAAGGTATTTTGTGTGTGTGTCTTTGTGGGGGCAAGAATTTCTCATTAGAATATCCTTTTCTAAAAAGCAAACAAACAAAAAAGCAATTTCTGTGACGCTGATTTCCAAGTACTTTTAAGCAAGCCTAGTGTTTAAGTATTAGAATCTGAGTCTTTGATCTAGAATATCTGGTAAAGTTTTGATGAACTAAGTAGCTTAAATACTATCCAGTTTTATCAGTGACTTATTTATGTAAAAAACTCCACTGAATAGCAATCAAGTTTTCACTAAGTACATGAGTAGAGTTCAAATACAGTATTGAACTGGCTCCAAATCTGCTATTTTAAATTTGACTTAGTGATCAGAAATGCCTTATGGTCTTAACAGGCGTGATTTTGCCAGGACCATGTCTATTTGATCCTTATCTTTTAAAAATTGTTAACTAACTCTTTCTGTAAGCCGCAAGGTATCTTCCCTCGTTGTTAGGCCATTTTTTTTAGAACTTCTCTTGTGGACATAACATTTTAGAGATTTTGTTTGAGTTACATGATTCCATATCAAATTGTCTGGTTATGGTGGCTTAACCCCCTGAAACATGGTGTCCACAGTAAAGCATGGGAAGCAGGCATCCATTTATTAAATGCGGTGTAATGTAGACAGCACTGCCTTCTCTACTAGTCATTATTATGCATGCCTGTGATGTGGACACTGGGTAAAATAAACTATTCAAACTATTGCCAATGGATTCTTAAAATCTTGAGGAGCAGATACTATAAATGGAGAAATGACAAGTGTTAAGTTGAAATACACTTCAGTGTAAAACATTTCTTAGCCACTCTGATGTCTTGGGGATAACCTGAACTGTGTTGTGAGATGGAATTAATGTGATTCTTGTTTATTTCAGAATGCTGGCAACAAGACCCTCATATTCGTCCATCGTTTGCCTTAATTCTTGAACAGTTATCTGCCATTGAAGTGGCAGTGATGACGGAGATGCCTCAAGAATCTTTTCATTCCATGCAAGACGACTGGAAACTGGAAATTCAACAAATGTTCGATGAGCTGAGAACAAAGGAAAAGGTGAGAGAGATTTGTAAATAGCATAATGTATTCAAATTTATGAAAATTATGGAAAATATGAGGCAAGAAGCACTGTTAGCATTATTAGAAAATATTTTTAGATATCAATATTTGTTAATTCTCACTTTCTTTCAGGTTAAAAGCAAAACCAAAGAGTACTCAATATGTGTAATTGGGGAAAATGCCCTTTTATTAGAGAAACTTTCAAAGGAAAAAAGAGAGACAGTGAATAGCATAATAAACACGTTGTATGCATTAATCGGCTTTATTTATTGTCATTATTTTATCATTTTATTTGTTTCCCTTCCCCATTATCTGTTATTACAGATAATGTATTGATACAAGGTATGTCATAGGCATTCCTCAAAATACAAAATATTTTCTTAAAAATGCGATTTAAGGATGTGTCTGTGGGAGATCGTTTTGAGTTTCAGTGTTAAATGCTATTTTTCTTACTGTATCCTAGGGACGGTGCGAGCGTCCTAGGACTTAGAGATAGATGTGGCATTTGTAACCTTGAATCATCCTTTGAATGCCAGGCTAGTGATTTAGACCTTGTTGACAAGTTTTAAAAAGGGGCTCCGTATAATCTCTTGAAGCTGGACATTGAAGCAGAAGCTCCTCTCCACTCTCCCTGTGCCTTACCTCCTTTCCCTTATGTATGATAATGGGATCACTGTTCTCCCAGGAACCTAGTCTCAAGGGTCTTTTTACAATGCTCCTGTGGTCTTCTGTGTGACAAAGACCATCAGTGGCAATTTTCTGCCCTAATCCCTGCCACCCGCCTACTCATCACCAACATGGCTGCTGGAGCATCCTCACTAGGTGCTCTGTGTCCAGCCTTGCTTCCCTCCTCTGTCCCCTTCTTTTTCTAAAATGCAAATCTGGTCAGCCCTGCTTCCATTGCCCACTTTTTTGCGATGTTCACTCCCTCTCTCCTTACATATTTTGCCTACATTTCCACTGCCTCTGTCCCCGCCATACTGAATTTCTTCCAGTCCCCATGATGTCATACTCCTGGTCCATAGCCTTGGTACATGTTCTTTCCTCTGCTGAGGCCCCTGTTTCCTCCCTAGCTTCTGTGTCCACTTCATGAGTGGTGGCCCCTCTATTCTCAGTCCCTGATAACTCCCTCCCCTACTCTACTCAACCAGGTAAACTGGGCAGTCAGAGTGTCCTGTGCTTTTCTTATCATGGCAGTAAGTCATACTGTATTAATACTTGCTGATGTAATTGTTCTTGGTCTGTCCTTTCTGCTAGGTAGTAAGTTCATGAACTCTGCGTTTACATTCTTGTTCATTTGCATACACAGCATTGAACATAGGACTCAGCACATGGCAGGCATCAAGTGAACCCAAGTACGGTTTGTTAATATACTCCTGATAACTATTTTAATAGTTGAGATATTGGCAATTATCATTATTACTACTCTTTTTAATGAGCGATTCTTATCATTGTTGTTGTTGAAAGTGAGCAATGAATTTTAAAGTGTGTACGTGTTATGATTCCTGCTATGAATCTTATGCTGTAATAGAGGCATATGACTCAGCTCTTCCACTTCCACTTAACAGATTCTTCAGAAACTCACACATGTGCACAGGGAAACATGCTTATCGTTGTTCACTTAAGCATCATTTGTAATAGGGCAAAGCTGAAAACAACCCCAATATCCATTAACAGGGAAATAGATGCCTAAACTATTACATTCTCAGGCAATGGAAGTCTGTATAGTTCAGTAAGTCCTTGCTCAATGTCGTGGATAGGTTCTTGGAAACTGTGACTATAAATGAAATGATGTATAATGAAACCAATTGTACGACAGGCTGATTGATATGACAAGAGTTAAGTTTTGACGGCATATTTCTGGTCACAAAAACATCTCCAAACTTTGAAATAAAGACCAAAGCCCTTCTAATATTAAACATTGAAACAAATGTGAGCTATACATAACATTTAAGAACGATTAACAACTGGGTGCTGTGGTTAGGTGGCTACCACCTGTAATCCTAGCACTTTGGGTGGCTGAGGCAGGTGGATCACCTGAGGTCAGGAGTTTGAGACCAGCCTGGCCAACATGATGAAACCCCGTCTCTACTAATAATACAGAAATTAGCCAGGTATGGTGGTCCACACCTGTAATCCCAGCTACTAGGGAGACTGAGGCAGGAGAATCGCTTGAACCTGGGAGGCAGAGGTTGCAGTAAGCCAAGATTGTGCCATTGCACTCCAGCCCCTGGACAACAAGAATGAAACTCCATCTCTTAAAAAAAAAAGAGGAAA
>NW_016107357.1:14118701-14162443 GCF_001604975.1 Cebus imitator
AAAAAAAAAAAAAAAAAAAAAAAAAAAAAAAAAAAAAAAAAAAAAAAAGAAAAGAAAATATACACTTAAATACAAAGACTGACAGAATAGCTATCTAAAAGAGGGCTTTATTTCTAGGTTTCACTAAACTTGGATTGGTGAAACTCATAATACACTTTATAAGATATATAAAAGAAAGACCTAGAGATTGTCAATGTCCTCCCTGTGTGAGCTATTCTTACTTCCAGGATAATCAGTCACTAAATACTCATAAAACTGACTATGTATTTTCTGTAATAAAAGACTCCACTCCCTTCCATTCTGATAATGCTGGTTAATACAATAAATTAACTAAAACCTATAGTCCCATGATCCACGGTGGTTTCTGCTTCTTACATTCACGTAAAGTTCCTGGCTATAAGATAAAGATAGGAATTTAGCCTTGTGGAAGACTTATCAAAAGAACTTTTGTAAATGTTTGTATCATGCACCCATTACTGACACTACAGAGAATAATAAAGTAATGATGCATACTGCCAACATCACTGCCATGGACAAACAGTGGCTGAGTCAGCATTTCCAGAACTGTTATGGTCCAGAAGCAGAAGATAATGTGAATAGACTATTTCTGTCCAAGATAATTAGAACACAATCTCCCAGATGCCAGAAGCCACTGATTACCACAGACTTGCATGATTCTGTCCTTTATTCTCTTGGCATTTTCTTCTCTCTGTACTGCTGTAAGATTTTAGGCTGTCAATAGATGCCTTTTCCTTAGCATTATCAAGACCCTTGTCCTCACCAAAATTTAAACCAAATATAGGACAGTTGCAAAGATGAATGACCCGTATCCAAATTAAAGGAAAAAAATACTTGGTTACCCAAAAGAAAATCCAAATAGATTATGGGATACATGGGATGTTATTTCAAACTTTAATAAAAATTGTCTGAGTTTCAGTGTGTTGTAGATGCTTAAATGCTGCCGTGCAGCCACTGTCACACCAGCTGATTCATCTAAGAAAAAGAACAAAATGGCCCGGTGCCTGCAGAGGCCAAAATGTCTACCATCAAAGATTGATAAACACTCACAACCCATCAAACAATGGTTTGAAATCTTGATTGATCACCTCCCCTAAATGGTAAAGATTCCAGTTTAGCTGAAAAATGATCAGAAACAAAGATTACAAATTGAAACAAAACTGAAACTACACTACAAATTGCTTGTAGATGCTCAGAAAAGCACTAGTGCTTGCAAAACAGATCAACGGAACCAAATCAAACCACAATGTACTGTGCATCAAAGTCCATCTAAGCTCAAACCCTTTTTTTTTTTTCCTTTTTAAGAGACAGCGTCTCCCTCTGTCACCCAGGCTGGGATGCAGTGGCATGATCATAGCTCACTGCGACCTCTAACTCTTGGGTTCAAGTGATCCTCCCACCTCAGCCCCCCAAGTAGCTAAGACTACAGGTGTGTGCCATCACACTCAGTTAATTTTAATTTTAAAAAATTTTTTCAGCCAGTCATGGTGGCTCATACCTGTCATCCTAACACTTTGGGAGGCCAAGGTGAGTGGCTCACCTGAGGTAAGGAATTTGAAACCAGCTTGACCAACATGGAGAAACCCCATCTCTACAAAAATACAAAATTAGCCAGGCGTGATAGCACACACATGTAATCCCAGCTACTAGGGAGACAGAGGCAGGAGAATCACTTGAACCCGGGAGGCAGAGGTTGCAGTGAGCCAAGATTGTGCCACTGCACTCCAGCCTGGGCAACAAGAGCAAAGCTCTGTCTCAAAAAAAAAAAAAAAAAACATTTAAAAAAAAAAAAAAAAAAAAAAAAAGAAAGATTGATAAAAATAAGTAAGAGAATTATTATTTGCCCAATTATTCTAGTTCAAGGTCTCAGGTGGCTGGAACCTGGAGCCTCTCCCAGCAGCTCAGGAACCAGCCCTGAACAGGACGCCATCCCATCACAGGACGCGCTGACACCCACACTCACACTAAATCACACCAGGACCGTTTAGACTTGCCAGTGCACCTAAGGCACACATCTTTGAGATGTGGGAGAAAACACATGCAGACATGTGGAGAATGCGTAGGCTCCACACAGACAGTGGTGTGGGTTGGGCATTGGTTTTTTTTTCTCATCCATGTGATGATGAAACAATGTTATTTCAGGACCTGCTGTTAAAATGAATGAACTTTAGTAAGGTGTTCCAATGAGGTAAAAGCTAAACATAAAACTGGGTGGAAAAAAGAGAGTTGTAGAAGAACATTATATACCATTTTTATAAGTGCAGGAGACACACAAAACAATACTATTCGAATGTATAAGAAGGCTAAAGGTATCGACTGTGGAAAGATGCCCACCAATTTAAGAATAGCCAATCTAGGGAGGGAGGGGATAAGATTAGACTATGATGTACTTGGGGCTTTAGCACATCTGAAACAGATATGGTAAAAATTTAACATCTGTTAAATATGAGTGCGTGGATATTTGTCATTCTCTCTAATGACAGTATATTTAAAATATTTTATAATGTAAAATGATTAAAAACAATGGTTAGGGAAAAAAATACAAGCTGCCAAAATCACTGATTTTTTGAGATGGAGTTTCACTCTCGTCCCCCAGGCTGTAGCACAATGGTGTGATCTCGGCTCACTGCAACCTCTGCCTCCCGGGTTCAAGCGATTCTCCTGCCTCAGCCGCCCAAATAGCTAGGATTACAGGCATGTACCACCATGCCTGGCTAATTTTTGTATTTTTAGTAGAGACAGGGTTTCATCATGTCGATCAGGCTGGTCTTAAGCTCCTGACCTCAGGTGATCTGCCCGCCTTGGCCTCCCAAAGTTCTGGGATTACAGGCGTGAGCCACCACACCCAGCCTAAAGTCATTTTTTAAAGTAGACATATAGGTAATTCCCTCTGTTTCTTAGATTTTTCAGTATTTGGTTACATTGAAAAATGCACAACAGTTAAATAAACGCAACTTAAGATCATGACACCATTAATGAGTACTTAGAGTTCATAAATGAGAAACACCAATCCCATCTGCCCTGTTCTGCTCAGACACACAGAATTGCATCTGGGTACTAGCATCATGTCTTAAGGAGCCTCCCGGTGGGGGAGATGATAGGGAAGCCTAGGAGTCTAAGCACAGGAAGAACACAGCGGCACACAAGGGGGTGGGGACCGCAGGGGCTGTCCGGACTTTCAAGTAGAGAGGGAAGAAGCCAGTTGCATGTTATTCCAGAGTTGAGCAGTAGAACCTCTGGGTAAATGCTGCAGGAGTCGCAGTCTGGTCTCTAAGTCAACAACTTGTGATCCCTTGGAGCTGGCTGGCCTGTTTGCTTCTCCAGGACAAGACTGAATGGGAAGTCTATATGGGATTCTGAAAAATATGATAGAGCAGCCCCCTGACCCGCCACCACCAATCCTTTTCAAAAATATTAAATCTTTTGTGAATGCCAGAATAGCAGCCTAGTGTGGTGGTAAAAACCAGGAACTCTGAACCAGTTAGCCCTGTTGGCATTTGGGCTCTTGCTGCCTGCTGTTTTTGGGGTCTCCAACTGACTTTGTTACTTTTGGTACCTCCTCATCTTTGGAGCCATCACTGCAACCCTGTGTCCCTCAGGGCTTGGGGGCGGGGCTGGGGAGGCGCTTAAGTGAGTCCTGTATGCAAAGCAGCCAGAGCCCTGCTTCTTAGTAAGTGCTAAGTTAAGTGTTAGCCTCAGAAAAAAAGAAAGTGGTGATGTTTCACAGACCCTGAGGTTTCCTAGCCCAGGCGTTCTTGGGAAACTGGCTCTAAAGAGTCAGGCTGGAACAGCACTGACTGGAATAGGTTCACATCCTGCAGTTCTTTGAAGCATTACTATCAATGATATCGTTGACGTGTTTCTTGGAAACTTTCATGCACTTTGTTGACTTCAAATGATACAGGAAATACTCTCATTTATTTTTTTTGTTTGTTTTTTTAATACTTTCCCAAATTGTTTCCAGGAATTCTAAAATTAGGTGTTTAATTACAAAATGAAAAAGATTTTGAAGAACAGGGGAAGACTTTGAGAAAAAAAAATAAAGCTTCGAATCATAGAATCTAAAATTTGGAAGTGATGTAACTCACAATTAGTTACTGGCTGGGTGTGATGGCTTGCAGCTGTAATCCTAGCACTTTGTGGGGGCCAAGGTGAGAGGACTGATTGAGCCTTGTAGGTTGAGGCTGCAATGAGCTATGATTACACTGCTGTACTCCAGCCTGTGTGGCAGAGCAAGACCCTGTCTCAAAAAAAAAAAAAAAAAAGAAAAGAAAATTTATTATTATTATTATTATTATTATTATCTGGAGCCAGAATCTCACTCTGTCACCCAGGCTGACTTGCAGTGGCACAGTCTCAGCTCACTGCAACCTCTGCCTCCTGAGTTCAAGCTATTCTCCAGCCTCAGCCTCCTGAGTAGCTGGGATTGCAGGTGCCTGTCACCACACTCCAATAATTGTTTTTGTATTTTTAGTAGAGGTGGGGTTTCACCATGTTGGCCAGGCTGATCTCAAACTCTGGACCTCAGATGATCCTCCTGCCTTGGCCTCCCTAAGTGCTGAGATTACAGGTGTGAGCCACAAGGCTTGGCCTTATTTTAACCCATTTTAATTGTAATTAGTTATTGACAACTATTTATGAAACTAGAAGATACAGGCATCTCTAGTGAGTTCTTAATTATATATTAAAATAAAAGCATGCTTTAAGAGTAGATGTCAGCTGTTTCTCCAATTTGAGATTTATAGTAATTTCTTTCTTTTTTTTTTTTTTTTTTTTTTGTTTTTTGAGCTTTTTTGTTATGTTTTTTTTTACTTTGTATTTTATTTTTGTGCATTGCTCCTTGAAATACAGCATTTATGATATCCTGTGAGCCTTTGGATTTACAATTAAAGCATATATAATCCTTTTTTGTTGGCTTAAAAGTTTCCAGCTACATCTTTTTTGATGAAGTAAAAAGCACCGTGTACGTGCCGTATCTCCCTTTCTTGTTCACTGATTGCTTAAGGTAGGAGGCATCAGACTTGAAATTAATGGTCAGTAACTTGGCTGTGGCCTGTGTTACTCAGTAAGCCGTAGCCTCCGTAGACACTGGGTGCTCCCTAAACTCCTGGCTCCTTATCTCTGTGTGTCTGTTTTTGTGGATTTGGTGCATGCACCTGTCTGTGACCCCCCCACACACAGAGGCATGCCTTCGTTAATGATTAACAGCCACTGCCAGGGATCTGGATTTGCCATTACCAGAGTGGCCTGTGCCAAGCAATTCAACAAATATTACTGCTAGTAATCTCATCAACTGAAAGAATTTTTTTGTGTTCCGTACTTTCTAAGTATTCAAAGGGTTCTTGTACCCCAGTTTTAAAATTTACTTTTGAATGTGTTAAGATTTATTCAGAAGGAAGATTACTTTTGCTGCTTTCTCTTCAATCTTATCTTTTTCTCTTTTCACATCTTAGGCAAGTGATTTTTTGTTTATTATTCATGAAGTTGTTGCACAGGGATTCGTGATTCAGCTTGGGGCCTGGAACTAAAAATGGTTTTTATTCAATTACTGTCGTAGCGACACACAGCCTAATTGAATTTGCTGTTCTTATCTCTTTCTCTTGCCGTCTCATTTAACAATAGCTAATTGGATTTATATCAACACCACTGAAAAGTATCTTAACAAAAAGGTTTAATGAGTTAGAAATTGAAAGTCGACTGGAAATTATCCTCTGCCTCCAAATACACTATAGTAAAACATCCAATTTGGACAAACTAGTTGAACAAAAGTCACTAGTTAAAAAATGGATTACAGGTTTTTTAACATATAACATTTTTTTCCCTTTTTTTCAAGTAATAATTTATATCTGACACAATGTAATGAAGAAATATCCATCTGCTCTATAAATAAAATCCAACTGATACATATTAGCTGAAGTGATTTAAATACCATGTGGTCTAAAATAAATCATTTCTCCTGCCGTTTGGCTTGTGAAATTTGTTTTAAAAAATAAATTTAAAGAAAGTTTCAAAATGGAATTTCAGTCCACTTTGGTAGAATTACCATAAATTCAGAATCAGTTTGATCTGAATAAATAAATATCTGTATTATTAGCACTCCCTACTCTCTTCTTGATATTGTCTCATTTATTTGTGGGATGATGGTCTTCTGTGTTTATTTTCTGTAGATAATTGTACTGATACATAGGCTCAGATTACTCTTTGAGTCCTTCTGTAAAAAGTCTAAGTCATTAGTAGATTTGAATTGCATCCTAGTCTCATGGTTTGGGTCTAGTTTCTTCCAGGAGCCCCAGTCTTACTGTGTGTTTTCATGGATCAGCATTGTTGAGGTGGGCCTATTTAAAGTGTGGTCTGTTTATTATATAAAGTAGGAAATGTTTGCACAGTACTCATAGCTCTCAAAGCTCACAGCCCAAAGCTCCACCTGAAAAGGCATCTGCAGTTTTGAACAAAGACTGTGGTATTAGGGTATTCTAAGATTAAATTTGTTGGAGCAGTGTAAATAAAAGCTTGCAGATGCCTTGATTTCTGTGTGAGTGCTTGATTTCTTAGCAGGGTAATTTAGAATAGAGAATAGTTCAGTGCTACAAGGAATATTATGTCTCTGGTAAAGAACAGAACACATTTTATAGAAATAAAATAAAAATGGGGATATAATTTTAAGACTTTGTAAAGTTTTTAGTTTTACTGTTTAATAATTTTTCCTAGAAGGAATAAAAGTTTTTTTTTTTTTTAATTCATAGATTTTCTGTTTCTCAGAAGTTCAGTACTTCAAAAACCAAAACCAAGAGGAGGTTGGTAAAATTAGTAAAATTAAACTAACTTTAAATAGTATCATAACAGAGGAACTTTTATTAACTAACTCATGAGATCTGTTATAAAGTGATCATTTCCATACATCAGTGGGATCCTGAAAAGTTCTATGTATACAGAATATATTTTCCTTTGGCTTGTAATTTTAGAGGTGGCTTCATTTTCATTTCCAACAGGCCTTCAACAGACTCCTCACACCTTAGCTTGATTTTCTACCTTAATCTCTCCACCAAGATGTTTTATTCCCTAAGCAAAGTTGTAAATACCCTAAGGAAGTTCCAAGTAGTCTGAACTGCAATCTTCTATAACTAAAATAATGATGCTTTAGTTAATTGAGCTTGAACTTTTGGCTTTATTTTGAAATGGGTCATTCACATCTGCGCTTCGTTGCTGTGTGTTAATGCCTATTTTATGTGTCAGGTGAGAGAGGAAGAAGGAGAAATGTTAAAAACCAAGTGTAGAAAATTTATGGTGCCTCTTTTAGGATCATAAAACTAACAGAGGAGAATGGCGGTTGTGCAGAGGCTGGGGCTTTCCTTTAGGTGAGTAATCCGCTGGAAAGGTTTCAGCTCGGATTGTCCTGACTGCAAAGACTTCTGTCCCTTGAGGACCCGCTTGAGCAGGGCTTGAGCAGAGGAAGAGGGAATTTCAGCTTCTCCTTGTGCACAGGCGCCGGTGGCCGAGGGGTTGCCACTGGGGTGTGATAGACGGAATTCCATTCTTCCTGCTGGGAATGACCCCCGTGGTGTTCGTCTTTGTCGCAGGAGCTGCGATCCCGGGAAGAGGAGCTGACCCGGGCGGCTCTCCAGCAGAAGTCTCAGGAGGAGCTGCTGAAGCGGCGGGAGCAGCAGCTGGCGGAGCGCGAGATCGACGTGCTGGAGCGGGAGCTGAACATTCTGATATTCCAGCTCAACCAGGAGAAGCCCAAGGTCAAGAAGAGGAAGGGGAAGTTTAAGAGAAGTCGTTTAAAGCTCAAAGATGGACATCGAATCAGTTTACCTTCAGGTATGATCTTGTTTTCACGTTTTTGAAAGATTTTTGTGTGTCTTCCTTGTAATTAGTTTTCTCTGCTTATCAGAGCTGGGAAAGAGATGGGGCAGTAACTTTGTGCAACAGTGAATGAATGAGGATCTCCACTTGCGGGCTTAGATTCACGGTTCTAAGGGAACGGTCTAACGAGATTCCATGTAGGAAACTGTTAGGAGCACACGGGGATCTCACTCTCAGCGTACTTTCCTATTGATGCATTAACTGACTGACCCGTTTTGAAGCTGAAGCAGAGCCGGGCGCGGTGGCTCACGCCTGTAATCCCAGCACTTTGGGAGGCCAAGGCGGGCGGATCACCTGAGGTCGGGAGTTCGAGACCAGCCTGATCAACATGGAGAAACCCCGTCTCTACTAAAATTACAAAATTAGCTAGGCGGGGTGGTGCGTGCCTGTGATACTAGCTACTTGGGAGGCTGAGGCAGGAGACTCGCTTGAACCCTGGAGGCAGAAGTTGCAGTGAGCCAAGATTGTTCCACTGCACTCCAGTGTGGGCAACAGAGCAAAACTCTGTCTCAAAAAAAAAAAAAAGAAAGAAAAAAAAAATTGAAGCAGAACCTTTTTTTAGCTGACCGTACTGAACCAACACCACATGGCATTGTGAAGATCTAAAACAACAAAACTGTTAATATTTCATCAAGTTCATTGCTTCCACAAGGATCTCTGATGTCATCGGGTATCCGGGACACTGATATTATTGTGAGCACTTTCAACAAAATGTATCAAGTACTCTGAAGTACTTTCCCATGGGGGTTAAAATCCTTCAGGCACAAAAATCACCCAGTAAATCTAAAGAAGCTTTTTAAAACATTGTGAAAGCAACATAAAATGATTACTAAATCATTTTAGCAATGTGTTAGGAGAAACTGAAGAGAATAGGAGAAACATATCAATCGGCACATATGGATATTATTGGCTGATAATCAAAATTTATTGATCAATATAGCAGACATATTGATTCACTAAATTAAGTTCTTTAATATTAAGTATTCTACTTGATGTAAAAAAAAATACTTCCATCGTATTTTGTTTTGTGATTCTTTCTAGTGTCAGAGCAGGAAGATGGCAGAACAAGGCAGATTTCACATGTATAGGATGTGTATGAAGTATCTGTATGTCTATGTCTATACCTATCTATGGGTATATGTATATATATTAGGGTGCTCAGATAGATTCTAGTGTTTTCCTAAGATGTTTGTTAATGGCATGGCAATTTGATTTAAAGTGCAACATGACAGTTTTGTTTTATGTTGAGTGTGTGTGATTGTCTTAATAATATGTATCATGAAACACTAGAAGCCTTGAAGCATTTAGGTTATTGCAGATGTCCTCAGTTGATCAGAAAATTGCTAATTGATCAGAAAATTGCTAGTATGATGGCCAGTTGCAGTGGTTCACACCTGTAATCCCAGCACTTTGGGAGGCTGAGGTGGGTGGATTTCCTGAGGTCAGGAGTTTGAGACCAACCTGGCCAATATGGTGAAACCCCCTGTCTCTACTAAAAATACAAAAATTAGTTGGGTGTGGTGGTGAGTGCCTGTAATCTCAGTTACTTGGGAGGCTGAGGTGGGAGAATTGCTTGAACCTGGAAGGTGGAGGTTGCAGTGAGCTGAGATTGTACCATTGCACTCCAGCCTGGGCAGCAAGAATGAAACTCTGTCTCAAAAAAAAAGAAAGAAGTGTGGGTATGGTGGCTCACACCTGTAATCCTAGCATTTTGGGAGGCTAAGGCAAGTGGATTGACTTCAGGAGTTTGAGACCAGCCTGGGCCTCATGGTGAAGCCCCGTCTCTAATAAAATCCGCCCCCCTAAAAAAAATTAGCCAGGCGTGGTGGCAGGTGCCTGTAGTCCCAGTTATGTGGGAGGCTGAGGCAGGAGAATCTCTTGAACCCGGGAGACAGAAGTTGCAGTGAGCTGAGATTGTGCCATTACACTCCAACCTGGGCAACAGTGAGAGATTCTGCCTCTAAAACAAACAAACAAACAAAAAACACACAGGAAAAAAAGAGAAAGAACATTGCTAGTATGAGGTTATCATGAGAATCCGGTATGTGTTCTTCATTATTTGGTTTGATGAGGTGAGAATGGACTATAGGTTCTTACTTTTACCTTCAACCTCTCTGGGGTTAGAGGTTGGGGGAAGATTTTTTCCAGGTTCTTTTCTGATGTTTTCTCTTAGCTGGAATGTTGTTTGCAGGGTTACTGACTGGTCTGTCTTATGTGTCAGTCATCCATAATTAGAGACTGGACTATTTATTTATAATGAGGCTTCAGCCTTCACAAATAGATTAAAGAAAAATCCAGAGGTGCACTAGATGTGAGTTTTCTTCTCCATTTCTCAGCTACGTCAGTTTTCTTCTAGCTGTGATTTGATTATGTTTTCAAAATTAATGTTTATTTTTTCCTTAGGAAACTTTGGGGGAGGCAGAAAGGATTAAGAATCTGATGGAAAGGAAAGTAAATTTGGAAGAAAAAGTGAGAATTGTTCCAATGATTTTTTACTCTTCAGTGGTAAAATGATTAAATAAAATCTTAGCATTCCTGAGGTTAGATTTTCACCCTTGCTTTTCTTCTCAAATGTTCCTTGGCTAATGCCTTGAGTTTATTCAAAGCAGACTGAATATTATTTGACTATTTTTACCAGATTTAAAAAAAATTCCCAGATTGTATTATGCAGCTTTTCTTTTTCTGAGAAGAGAGGGGAAATTTTAGTTACACATTTATTTCCTTTTTGGCACTTAATGAAAGATTCCAGTTAAAATATAACCAAGAAATCTACTGCTATAATCCTCACCCATCATGAAGGAATGAAATTTGGTTTCTGGAATTTTTAACATGACAGTTACCCCTTCTTCCCACAAGATGGCACTACATTATCATCTTACTATTAATAATAGTTGTGTTACTATGGAAACTTTAGAATGCTCCAACTCTAAACACACACACATGCACCCATATTTACTTATACAATATCCTAGACTGGGACAGGTATCCAAAAAGGGAAGTGATAATGATAAAAATAATAATTTTTTCCTTGAAGAATTCTGCTTGGTATAGAAGAGAAAACAAGCATGTGTAACTTAAAATCAAGAGAATTAGTTGCAGTCAGTATTTATCTGCTAGAAAATTCTTTAAGTTAGTATTTTTAACAGGGGAAAGAATCCTGGACATAGATATAGGCATAAATTTTATGACTAAGACTTCAAAGCGCAGGCAACAAAAACCAAAAATAGACAATTGGGACTACATTAAACCAAAAAGCTTCTGCACAGCAAAGGAAATAATCAACAGAGTGAAGAGACAACCTGTAGATTGGGAGAAAATCTACAGATAGTAGAAGGGAATGGTGCAGAATATACAAAGAACTCGAGTAACTCAACAGCAAAAACACAAATAATTTGATTTAAAATTGGGCAAAGGAACTGAATAGACATTTCTCAAAAGAAGACATAAAAATGGCCAGCAAACATATGAAGAAATGCTTAGCATCACTAATCATCAGGGAAATGCTAGTGAAAGTCACAGTGAGCTCTCTCGCCTTAGTTAGAATGGCTATTATCAAAGAGACGAAAAAGAGTAAATGTTGGTGAGGATGTGGAGAAAAGGAAACTCTTATACACATTCTCTTGTAATTTTGTCCTTGAGAATTACGGCCTGATCATTTTAAATCTATGGCTATTTGTAGCTAGTGGGAATGTAAATTAGTATAGCCATTGTGGAAAACCGTGTGGAGGTCTCTCAAAAAAAAAAAAAAAAACTAAACTAAACTAAATTAAAAATAGAACTACTATATGATCCAGGAATTCCACTACCAGATATTTACTCAAAGGAAAAGAAATCTGTATATAAAGGGATATCTGCAATCCCATGTTTATGGCAGCACTATTCACCTTGGCGAAGATGAGGAATCAAGCTAAGCATCCATCAATGGATGAATGAATTAAGAAAATGTGGTGTGTTTACCTGATGGAATACTATTCAGCCATAAAACAAGAATTAAATTCTATCTTTTGTGGCAACATGGATGAGCCTGGAGGACATTATGTTAAGTGAAGTAAGTCAGACACGAGAAAATAAATACTGCATGTTCTCACGTATATGTGGGAGGGAAAAAAAATTGGAGCCCATGGAAGTAGAGAGAATTGCGGTTATTAGGCTGGGAAGGGCTTGAGGGGAGGGGAGGCTGGAGAGAGGTTAGTTAATGGATACCAAATTACAGCTAGATAGGAGGAATGAGTTCTGGTATTCTGCAACATATTCTATAAGGTGAATATGGTTAGCTATATAATTTATTGTATATTTTCAAAAAGCCAGAAGAGAGGATATTGAATGTTCATAACACAAAGAAATGATCAAAACCCAAAGTGATACATATGCTGATTACCCTGCCTTCATCATTATATATGGTAAACAAGTACCAAAGCATCATTCTGTACCCCATAAATGTGTATGATTGTTATGGGTTGACACAAAACAAAGAGAAACAAACTCTAACACTGTTAAATGGTACCCTGTTCAGGGACAAACTTCTGGTAAGTGGTAGATGGAACGCGATGCTGTCCTTTCACGGAGTTTTACCAACTTCTTGAACCCCTTTGGCAGGATTTTCCCTATGCATAACAAGCAATTCTCCGAAATATATTCGAGTCCTCCAAGCTGACCCTTAATATTTGTGCCTGCAGATCTTACAAAAATTTGGGATTAAATATGAGTAATTACATTCTCTTATAATTTTGTCCTCGAGAATTATTGCTGATTGTTTTTAATCTTATGGGTATGTAACTATGTGATTTTTTTCCTCCCGGAATTTCTTCATGGCTGGCTGCAAATAAGGAAGATTAATGCCTACAAAGTAAGAAAGTAATAATCTAGGATCATCTTTTTATTAACTATACTTTGTGATTATGTAGTATTTTTCTTGGAACCTGCAAGAGGAAAAAGTATAGTAATAGTGGATATTTTTATGTTGTGAATACATCTATATTGATTGGTCCTTCTGTTTATGTTTATTTCTAACTGAAGTTGTGTTTTTTGGACACATTAATACAAGACAAAGGCTTTAAAGCCTCCAAAAGTTGGTATGTGACTAAAGCAGTGGCATTCTCACTTTGACTGCTTCAGAAGTGCCCAAAGCCTGCAAAAACCATCTACCTCACAGGTATGCAAGTGAGTAAAGGGTGGATGGAAGAGAGCATATAACCTCACCTGGTTTCTTTAGAGAATGCACTGCTTTTCATCTGCAAACGGAAGCCTCCCACTGAGGCAGTATTAGCTTTGTTAGTGAAATGTTCATATTGCCAGCAAAAATACTAGGATAGGTTTGACTCAAAAGCCTGTGATTGAACTATAGCTGCCACGACCTGGCATCTTGAGAACCACAATTCTAGTGAGTACAGAGAAAATCTGAGCAAGGCCCTGGGCATTTTAACAGTTCAGCTTTGGTTTTCCTAAATGTTTAGCTGGCACAGACTCAACCTTTCCTTGCTTCAAAGGGACAAGGATGTTCATGATAAAGAATATTTTCTTTCTGTTTGCAACATAAAGAGTGCTTGTTCTGTGTTTTTTTCTTTTTTATTGTACTTTAGGTTCTGGGGTACATGTGCAGATCATGCAGAATTGTTTCATAAGTACACACATGGCAACGTGGTTTGCTGCCTTAATCCCCCCATCACCTATATCTGGTATTTCTCCCCTCATTATCCCTCCCCATCCTCCCCACCTCTGCTGTCCCTCCCCTAGCCTCCCCCCTGCCCCCCGACTGCAGTGTGTGATGCTCCCCTCCCTGTGTCCACGTGTTCTAATTGTTCAACACCCACCTATGAGTGATAACATATGGTGTTTGGTTTTCTGTTCTTGTGTCCGTTTGCTGAGAATGATGGTTTCCAGATTCATCCATGTCCCTATGAAGGACACAAACTCATCGTTTTTTATGGCTGCGTAATATTCCATGGTGTATACATGCCACATTTTCTTTATCCAGTCTATCCATGATGGACATTTGGGTTTGTTCCAGGTCTTTGCTATTGTTAACAGCGCCGCAATGAACGTATGTGTGCATGTGTCTTTATAACAGAACAATTTATAATTCTTTGGGTATATACCCAGTAATGGGATTGCTGGGTCAAATGGTATTTCTATTTCTATATGTGGGTGTTTTTGGAAGCTCAGAAGCACTCTGAATCTTAGGTGTTGTTAAAACGCAGCCTTGTATCTTTGCTGCTCACCCATGGCTTTCCACGTGTTCCATGTTGGTTTCCTAACCTGTGCTTAGTATTTCTTGCCCCATCATTGGTCCCAAATAACTTGTCAAGCAAATCCTGTGGCTTGGTTCTTGGCTTGTCTTCTGCTATTGACAGGAGGGCTCCTCTTGTCATAAGTTTTCAGAGCATTTGTTTCTATCGTGTTATAACAATCAGGTGGCCAGCTGAACATTTACAAATGACTTTAGTCTAAAATAAACTGTTTCCTTTCTATGACTAAAAATACTATTTCCTTTGACCACCTCCTTCCCCTAATAATCACCACTACCTCGTCTAGTCAGTTCTTTACTCAGCTGCTGTGCCTTGGCCAAGTCTTTCAAAGGGTATAACTTGGGGCCAGGTGCAACGATGACTCATGCCTGGCATCCCAGCACTTTGGAAGGCCAAGGCAGGTGGATTGCTTGAGCCCAGGAGTTTAAGACCAGCCTGGGCAACATGGGGAAACCCCATTTTTACAAAAATTAGCTGGGCATGGTGGTGCATGCCTGTAGTCCCAGCTACTCAGAAGGCTGAGGTAGGAAAATTGCTTGATCCAATTTTCACTGGGGAGGTCCAGGCTGCAGTGGGCTGAGATTGCACCACTGCACTCCATCCAGGGCAACAGAGTGAAATCTTATCCTTAAAAAAAAAGTATGACTCAGCAAATGGAGGAGCCTCCCATTTGGTCTTTCCTTTCAGTTCAGTTTGTTTTCCAAATCTCCTCCATCCTCCTGTGTATTACTCAGCAACTCACTTTCAAGCACCAGCCTGATCCTGTAGATGAACCTTGAATAACTTTCTCTGTCAACAGACACTGAGGATCTGCTGTGTGGGTGATGTTAAAATACATATGCAGTCTCTGCACTCATGTTTCCCACAGAGAAAATATTCATTCAGCAAAGTTTTCTGAGCACCTGTTATGTGCAAGGCACTGTGCCAGTCTGAAGTCATGGAGGCTGTCATGGTCTCTGCCCATAGAGCACTTACCTTATAATGAGGGAGGGGGCAGAACTTAAGCTAATAATTAAATACTTGTTTGCTTTCTGTAATCCTTAACTGCTGTGAGGGAAAAGGCACATGACAGTGATTAATGCAGAGATGTAACCTGGTCTAAGGTGATCATAAAAGGCTTCCTAAAGGAGTTCAAAACCAGTCTGGACAACATGGTGAAACCCCACCTATACTAAAATACAAGAAAAAAAAATCAGCCAGGCGTGTCAGCGTGCACCTGTAATCTCAGCTACTCAGGAGGCTGAGGCAGGAGAATTGCTTGAACCCAGGAGGCTGAGGTTGCAGTGAGCCAAGATTGTGCCACTGCACTTCAGCCTGGGCGCAATAAATCAAGACTCCGTCTCCAAAAAGAAAAAAAAAAAAAAAAGAAGAAGAAGTAACACTTAAATTGAGACTTGATGCAGGAATTTACCAAATACAGAAGAGGAAGGAAGAGAATAGGCTGAGAGCACATGCGGAGGAAACTTGGTTTCTTCCAGGAATTAAAAAAAGTCCAGTGTGCTTTGAACGGGGCTCAGCACCCTGTGCCCTATAAGCCCAATCTTGTCTCTACCTGTTTTGTGCAGCTATGAGCTCAGAATGGTTTTTACACTTTTAAATGCTTGAAAAAAATCAAAGAGGAAGAAGACTATTTCATTGTACCTGACATGATATGAAACTGATATGAAATTTCAATATCCACAAAGATCGCTTTACTGGCACACATTCATCTGTGTGTTGTCCTTGGCTGCTTTCTCTCACATCGGCGGAGTCAGGCAGTTGTTACAGAGACTGTGCTACTCACAGAGCCTAAAATGGGGCACTTTGCAGAAAAAGTATGCTGACCCTTCTTTTAGTTCATGATAAGTGACAGGAGAATGGGGCAAGATGAGGCTGAAGCAGAAAGAACTCAGACTCAGATTTGCGGGGACTTACAGAATGTGTTACAATTTTAATCTGTAACTTAAGAATCGTGAGAGGCCTTTGAACGATTTTAAGCAGAGGAATGACGTGTCAGTCAGGCAAATTAAAATGCACCTGGCTGCCGTGAAGTGGACTTGGGAGGCCAAATGTGGATACAGGAAGATGGACACAAGGCATTGTAGCATGCTAGGTATGACATGGCGATGGCCGTGTAGATGGAGAGAACAAAAGGAAGAAAACTAACATTTATTGAGCATTTATTATGTCCCAAGCCCTGTGGTAAATACTTTTTATACTTCTTTGCACTGAATTTTTCATAGCACTCCTATGAAATAGGAATAATTGGTTCTATTCCATTTTTGTCAGTGAAGATACTAAGACTTCAAGACCTTAAGTTACTTTCTCAAAAATTCATATGGCTGTGGTAGAACTGGGATTCAGATCCAAGTTTGCTAACTCCAGAACCTGGAATATAAATTTCTCTACTACAAGAAAAATATATAGCACACAATTTACCTGATATTTTGCAGTTGGTGGACATGTAGATCGAGGAAAAGACAGTATCAAGACAAATATTCAGATTTCTAGTATGAATAATTGGGTAGCTGTCTTTGCCTACCAACTTCCAAATCCTCTTCATCTCGAGTAGCAGTTCATTCATTAAAGTTCTTTAAAGTATAACTTCCAAAAAAGGTAAGTTATAGTTCTCTTGCAAATATGAAATAAACATATATCAAATATTTTTTATTAAACTCATTCATCCTTGAGGAACCAGATAAAACCAGTTCGAATGAGAATTCGAGGAGTGAGGTATTTATGGGCAAATTAATAGAGGAATGCTGGATTTGATTGCTGGGTTAAATGAAAACCTTGTTGATGTCTAATATGGCAATAAACCATAACCTTTGTGATTTTCTTTTTCTCCAGACAGAAGTTATTTGCATCATCACCAGACAAAATCTGCAAGTTAACCTCTGCTTTTATCTAGTTATAAAAATAACTCAGTCAGTAAAAAAGCAATCAATCAAAGGTTAAGCTCAGCTCTGCACTAACAGAATATCCAGTAATGTCTTTTACCTCCTGCCAAGTTGTTAATGATTTTCCTGACAGTTTATGAAGTTTTCCCAGAAACACCCCTCTTTCCTCTGGTAATATTGCTTTCTCTTCATATATACCTATAGATCTTGGTGTATCTCTACCATCTTACAGTTAGATAATAAGAGCCAGCATTTGTAGAATGCCTAGAAGACAAAATATTTTTAATTTAAGTTTTCTGTGTTATTCACCACCGCAACAACCATGTGCAATATTGTTGTTCACTTTAGCAGGTGATGAAACAGACTCAGAGCAGTTCCTTACTTGCTTGAGGTCCATAGTTTGTTGTTATGAGAAACAGAACTCATTTAAATCCAGGGCCATTTTATTTTATTTATTCATTTATTTGTTTGAGACAGTCTCTCCCTGTGTCGCCCAGACTGGAGTGCAGTGGTGTGATCTCAGCTCACTGCAACCTCCGCTTCCCAGGTTCAAGCAATTTTCTTGCCTCAGCTGCCCAAGTAGCTGGGATTACAGGTGTGTGCCACCACACCCAGCTAATTTTTGTGTTTGTAGTAGAGACGAGATTTTGCCGTGTTGGCCAGACTGGTCTTGAACTCCTAACCACAGTGATCTGCTCGCCCCAGCCTCACGAAGTGTTGGGATTTCAGGGGTGAGCTACCTTATTCAGCCTCAATTTTAGTTTTAAGTATCTCAGACCGAATGTAGATGACTCTTTCTTCCCAGGTTATAAATTCCTCAGTGATTCAGTGCTTTCATATTTTCCTGTGTGTGTGTGTGTGTGTGTGTGTGTGTGTGTGTGTGCGTGTGTGTGCATGTGCATTTGTGTCACTATACCCAACATATAAGCTCTGAATCAGTATCTATTGACTTGAACCCCAAGAAGTAAGAAACCAAAATTAGAAGTCTATTCTGAAATACACTTTGCAGTTAGGGTCTGACAACTTTTGCTTTTATTGCTGTGTGCTGAAGACATGGCTATGAAGATAACTGAAAAACAGGAAATATCAGGTCTCCCTTTTTGCATCCAACAGATTTCCAGCACAAGATAACCGTGCAGGCCTCTCCCAACTTGGACAAACGGCGGAGCCTGAACAGCAGCAGTTCCAGTCCTCCGAGCAGCCCCACAATGATGCCCAGACTCCGAGCCATACAGTGTGAGCTCTCTGCACAGCCATGGGGGCTTCTATGTTGATTTCTCTCCTTTCACTTGACTTAGATTCAAGTTGAGCGGATGTGTTTTCATAGCAGGTTGTGAATGAGCATGGGACATTTCGTAGGTGCCACAACTATTTCAGAAACAAAACTTCAGCTCAGGTTCCTTCGTCCAGTTTTCTTCTACTCACAACAAATGAATTTTAGATTCTGTGCAGTTGTTGATACAACCTGGTCCCGGAGTAGAAAGTGACACAACATCTTGAGACATTTTGTCAAACACTTACATGCAAAGTGAGCATAACCTAATTATGTCATCAGCCATTTGTGTCAGGATACTTTGAAAAAATGAAATCAGGAATTCAGGATTACTTCCATTTCTTTCACTGTTTTGTGAGGGGAAAAAAATTTTGCTTTTCAGGATTTAACTTTAATTCACTTTAGGTTTGATCAACCTAATACTTAAAAACTCCTTGTAGTATTTTGGTTTTAGACAAAGCATTCATTCTGGAGGACAGCGTGCAGACAGCTGACTTGCCTGGCACCTTTGCATTGTGAGAGTTTCAGTTAGGCTATGAATCAGAGTTTAGTGGATGAAATAAAATTACTAATTTTTTTCAAAGCGGAGTCCAAATAACCCCCTAAAAGTAGGCTAAGCAGAAGAATGTGATTAATGTGGATGTCTGTAAGTAATGTGGTAATTAGCCTAAGTCTGTGTTAAACCATTCATTTAGATCCGCTCTTTTCTCCACCAAACTTAATTCCTTGCTGTTTACCCATCCTTATTTGGAGGAAAAAAAAAATCCAAAAGAAAATTCTGTCTAATGAAGCTTGCATGGAATCTCATTTTTCCCTCCTCTTTTGATAATGAAAACCTTGGCACTAGCAGAGATTTCTTTTGCAAGTTCCCAGACACCAGGATCCCTGCAGAGAAACGGTATCTAAATTAGGCTGTAGTCTTAGAACTTAAAGGACCGTCATTTATTATTATAACTGATCTGTTTTTCTGAGAATGCGTTTTGCATAAAGCCATATCTCAAACCTTGCCTTTGCCTAGGCAGAGTAAAGGCCTAATTAAAGGAGGGAGAAAGGGCTCCCGGGCTGGTCTCCCAGCTCCGTGAAGGGACAAGCAGATGGGATGCCGTGCCACCCCTACTTTTGCCCAGCCACTCCTCTACCCTCTTTCCTCTGTCTTCACCTTCTGCCCTGGGGAAAACCACCTCACAGAAGTCAGGAAGTGGTACTGGGCCGGCCTGACGGGGCTCAAGATGCGTACCAGTTAAAGCAAATACTTTGAGATTTCAAATGAATTCCAACCCTGTAGAGTTGAGATGCAACCAGCTTAGGGAGGCGCATCCTTGGCACTCCTTCTCAGAAGTAGCATGGTGGAAAGGTTCTAATCCAGACATTCCACACAGGATCAGCTTTGTGTGCGGCAGCTGTTGGCTCAAGCTCTCCAGCCTGGATGTTGCCTATCTTCATTGTGACCCTGGGTGCTCCAAAGACTCCTCATGTCTTCACATCTGTGCACACCCCTATTCAATTCTGAAAACAGCCTCATTGAGTGGATACTTTTATGATCCTCAAATGAGGCACAGAGAAATTACCATTAACCTGACCCAAGTTGGCAGCTACTAAGTGGAGAAGCTGGATTCAGACACATCTGCCTGTAGATTGCACCGTCCGTTTCTGGCCTTTTAGCACAAGAAAAGTTCAATAAATGTGGAAACAAAAGAGAAACCAGAGGAGCAAATCAAGAGAGGAAGGACAGTAGGAAGGGGGAGGAAGGAGAGAAGACTAAAGCCGAGAGTGTAGATAGCTCTGGGAGTGTAGATCGCTCAGTCAGTCATGTAGCTGGCATAAACTCGGGTCTAATAACCCCCGCCGAAAGCTCTTCCTGCTCTGCTGCCCTTACTTAAATGAAAACTGCTGATCCACTTAGCTCTCATTCTACTGTAAAACTCTCTTAATAAAAATAATAAACAGCTGATTCAAGATTGTTACACATATACATGTACATTTAGGCATGTATCCACATTTACATGCACAGATGTGATATATGTATATTTTAAAATTTGGGAAATATTGACATAAACATCATCCACCATGTATCCAATTTTACAAAATGATATAAAGGAGCTAAATTTCCCTCTACATAGCAGTCCTCTCCATCAAATTTCAACACTTCAGTAAGTTTGGTATCTGTGTTTAGTAACTCGTCCTCTGTATGTATGTGTGTATATACAGGTACACATAAACATAATTTTTAATGAAAATGTATTATATGTAATATTAAATATAATAAAAACATATTATCTGTACCTCATTTTTGTTATGGTCACAGAGTATTCCACTGTATAGCATAATATTTCAAACTGTTTTTAAAACATCTAGTATGCTTCAGATATTTTTCCCGCAAATGTATAGTAATAGTAATTTTCCCCAGTGATTTCCGAATCACTTTCTTTTTTTTTCTTTTAAGACAGAGTCTGGCACTGTCGCTCAGGCTGGAGTACAGTGGCATGATCCTGGCTCACTGCAACCTCCACTGTTTGGGTTCAAGTGATCCTTGTGCCTCATCCTCCCTAGTAGCTGGGATTACAGCCCGCTACCATGCCCAGCTAATTTTTTGTATTTTTAGTAGAAACAGGGTTTCACCACATTGGCCAGGATGGTCTCAAACTCCTGACCTCGTGATTCACCCGCTTCAGCCTCCCAAAGTGCTGGAATTACAGGCATGAGCCACTGCGCCCAGCCCCAAATCATTTTTAAGCACAAGTTAAATTAGAAGGATAGCATGTAAGTGTCTAGCAAAATGTGGATATTAAACGTGAATATACGTCATCCTGTGAGGGAGCGAGAAAAGCAAGACATGGAAAACTGTTTAAATATTTTCAAGTTTTAAAAGGTAACGGTAACCAAAGTGTTGTCATGACTGCGCACAATTGTGATGACCAATAAATAAATAAATAATAGACATAAATAAATTGTGATGACTAATGAAAAATCAGTTGAAATTAAAATTTAAAAATATACAATGTTTGTGCCTCTAGTTCAAAACTTTAACTGATTTGGTTAAAAAATTAGAGCACTAAGTTCATTTTAAGTTACGTGTTTAGTTTGGCGTTTTCCACCCCAATTACAAGAAAATCCTAATTGTTGCAAAATGCTAAATAAATAGATTAAAAATGTATTCAAATCTTTGCTGCTAATTTACCTCGAATGTATATCTTTTCTGTTAACTTACTGCACTTTTCTTGATGCTTTTATGATCAGAGAAAGAAACTTACCAGAGATTGGGTAAAATAAATAATTTCCTCATTGTTTTCATGTTTTGAGTAAGGTAGTTTCACAACTGGTCTGATTCATTTAGCTTTTGGTAATAAGCCAATACGGGTTAGGATTGTTGTGGTTAATACAGTTAACGATGTTCTGTTTAGTGACTTCAGATGAAAGCAATAAAACTTGGGGAAGGAACGCAGTCTTTCGACAAGAAGAATTTGAGGATGTAAAAAGGAATTTTAAGAAAAAAGGCTGTACCTGGGGACCAAATTCCATTCAAATGAAAGAAAGAGCCGATTGCAAAGAAAGGTAGGTGTGTGGTGTCTGGTGGTATTTGTTGCATTATGTGACAAATCTATTCCTGTGTTAATATCACATGAGCCAGACTTTCAAAAAACAAATGAATTAATACAGAGATTTCTGAATATCAACTTAATTTTCTAGGATGAATTTATCATGCTAAATTAACTATTATTTAGTTAAGCGGTTAGAAAATTTCTCTGAGATTTTTCCAGTCTCATTTTTAGGTTTTGTTTGTACTTTGTCAGCTGTTCAAAACTGAGTACAAGGCTGGGCATGGTGGCTCACGCCTGAAATCCCAGCACTTTGGGAGGCCTAGGCGGGTGGATCACAAGGGCAGGAGATCAAGACCATCCTGGCCAACACGGTGAAACCCTGTGTCTACTAAAAATACAGAAATTAGCTGGGCCTGGTGGTGTGCACCTGTAGTCACAGCTACTCGGGAGGCTGAGATAGGAGAATTGCTTGAACCTGGGAGGTGGAGGCTGCCGTGAACTGAAGTTGTGCTACTGCACTCCAGCCTGGCAACAGAGCAAGATTCCATCTCAAAAAAAAAAAAAGGGGTGGGGGAGAAAGAAAAAAGAAAAAACTAAAACACGGAGTACAAATGTGTTCTCTTTACTACCTTAAAAATATTGTTGGCCTGTATTCACCAAAACCTAATTGGTGTGTTGTGTGCTTCTATCTCATGAAAAGAAACATTTTTCTCTTACAGGATAAGACCTCTATCCGATGGCAACAGTCCTTGGTCGACTATCTTAATAAAAAATCAGAAAACCATGCCCTTGGCTTCATTATTTGTGGACCAGCCAGGTAAATGTGCTTCAGGAGGTAGGATTAGCTTGAGCTGTCCTTGGCATCTGATTGCACTGAAGCTTTGCTTTTCATAGTCTCACGTGGTCATTAAAATAGCAGAGGGGAGATTGGCAAGTAATAAATAGCATTTCTTAAGATCAGAAGTTATTTTCTGTCAAGTCTTTATGGCAAGAAGTAATTAGGCTTCACATGTTTTTTTTTGGGGATTTGTAATTCCTCTTCCTTACCAGAAAAATTACTATCATAATTAATTATGTAAAACCAAGTTAATTTAGTGTAGGAAATATTAGATGTAAAAACATAGACCTCCCTGAAAGTTCTGCGGAGATTAAGGGATATGGCTTCTGGCTATATTGCCACCCATTGACTTGATGAAATCCGATGAAGCAGGTTAACCATGAAAAGCTTACAAAAACTAGCCACGGTGTGGTGGTGTATCTCTGTAATCTCAGCTACTCAGGAGGCTGAGGCAGGAGAATCACTTGCACCTGGGAGCCAGAGGTGCAGTGAGCCAAGACTGCACCACTGTACTCCAGCCTGAGTGATAGAGTGAATGAGACTCCATCTCTGAATAAATAAATAAATAGGAAAATCTACTGCTTGGAGAGTTTCACATTGGACTTCCTATTTAATTTAAATGAATCATAATGAGTTGCTTTTGCTATTCAGTAGTTACATTCAGTATTCAGTATTAAAAGATTGAAGAGATGGAAATCATTAGCAGTTACTAACAAAATAAAATTGGTCTTTACACTTGACCATTTAGGCAGCCTCTTTGGTACTTTGTTCAAATTAAAGATGCTTTAGCAAGACACAATGTAAATTTCTTGAATTTGTTATCAGTACTGGGCTCAATTTCACAAGCACCTTTGCACTCACTACCTGGGTTCAGCTTCTCCTTCTGAAGGTTCTCCTTTATGAAGGAAAAGGGAGCTTGGGTCAGCAATGTCAGGGAGTGGAAGGAGTAGGAATGGAGGAAAAAGAGGGCACCCAAACAGAAGGCACCACAGGGAAGAGCACAGGGCTGTTTGGAGAAAGAAAGCTGGCACCCCAAATTGTCCAGATCAGCAGTCCCCAATCTTTAGGCACCAGAGACCAGTTTCATGGATGACAGTTTTTCCATGGACCAGTGTGGTGGGGATGGTTTCCGGATGATTTAATCACATGGCATTTATTGTGCACTTTATTTCTATAATCATTACACTGTAAGATATAATGAAATAATTCTACAACTCACCACAATGTAGGATCAGTGGGAGCCCTGAGCTTGTTTTCCTGCCACTAGTTGGTCCCATCTGGGAGTGATGGGAGACAGCGATAGATCATCAGACGTTAGATTCTCATAAGGAGCACACGACCTAGGTACTTTCTATGTACAGTTCACAATACAGTTCGTGCTCCTGTGAGAATCTAATGCCGCCACTGATCGGACAGGAGGCAGAGCTCAGGTGGAAATGTGAGCAGTGGGCATTGGTTGTAAATACAAATGAAGCTTCACTCGCTTACCTGCCGCTCACCTCCTGCTGTGCAGCCTGGTTCCTAATAGACCACGGTGTTAGTCCATGGCCCGGGGTTTAGGAACCCCTGATCTAGATCATCAAGCCTGTTTAGTATACTAGGATGTAATGCTGGAAAAAATAGAGATGTTATTTGGAAAGCAGATTAATGAGTTTGTTGTTAATTATGCACTGTTAAGCACATACGTAATAAGAATATTAGCTTCCTTTTAATCGAGTATAATTTGTAGCCTTTGGGATTCTGTAACCTCTTTGGAGAATCTTCTATTTTAATGATCCCTTTTAGTAAAGGCTTGCTAAAACACAGACTTCTGGACTCCACGCTCCAGAATTTCTGATTTCGTAGTCTGGGGTGGGCCAATAATTGACATTTCTATGAATTCTCAGGGGGTGGAGACGCTGCCAGTCCAGGCCACACACTTAGAGGACCGCTGATCTGCTATGGAACGTTCGGTTTTCTCATGGGCAAGCTGTGGGTAATGGAGCCCAATGCATGTATTTAGGTGAAGTGAGGAAAAGAACACATTTGGTACGACATATTTAGTGATTTCGTGCCTATGGCTGTGCCTTTTTATGTTTTGATGACTGTTTCTACGATAGCGTCTATTATTGATGCTGACGAAGAAGTTTCTGGAAGCTTAGGAAACAGCAGATGGCTAGCTTGCTGATTCATCTGCAGGGAGCCTTAAGTTGTCAGGCCCTGGAGTCTCGTTCTGTGGAGCCCTCCTGGACGAATCATTTCCCAAAATGAAAAGGACTGCATGTGTTTTGATTTAAAATACATATTTATTATGTTTTAGCTTTATTTTACAAGCTAGTTTAAATGACTTTTACAGTAAAATGATACTACAATGTGTGTACTTATACCTTTATTTAGGGACATGTGAAGAGCCAAAACTTTCCCCCGATGGATTAGAACACAGAAGACCAAAGCAAATAAAATTGCCTAGTCAGGCCTACATTGATCTTCCCCTTGGGAAAGATGTTCAGAGAGAGAATCCTGCAGAAGCTGAGAGCTGGGAGGAAGGCGCCTCTGCGAATGCTGCCGCCATCTCCACTGAGCTGACACCTGCAAATAGTCTGAGTAGATCCCCTCAGAGAAAGAAAACGGAGTCAGCTCTGTACGGGTGCACCATCCTGCTGGCATCGGTGGCTCTGGGACTGGACCTCAGAGAGCTTCATAAAGCACAGGCTGCTGAAGAACCGTTGCCCAAGGAAGAGAAGAAGAAACGAGAGGGAATCTTCCAGCGGGCTTCCAAGTTCCACAGAAGTGCCAGTCCTCCCACAAGGCTGCCATCCGCTGGTGGGGAGGCCAGCAGCCCACCTTCCCAGCCAGTGCCAAGTGCCCTGAGCATCCTCTCCATGCCTTCTCTCTCCACAAAGTGCCTTCTGCAGATGGACAGTGAAGATCCACTGGCGGGCAGTACGCCTGTCACTTGTGACTCTGAGATGCTGACTCCAGGAAGTGGTCGTGAGCCAGCCCTCATGCCAAGACTTGGCACTGAGTGTAGTGTATCAAGAAATCTGCCCCTTTCCTTCCTAGAGCAGACGTGTGGCAATGTACCTTACCATGCTTCTTCAAAAGGTAGACCATCACATCACAGACGGACCATGTCTGATGGGAATCCGACCCCAAGTAGGTTGCATTAATTAGGTAAAAGTATAAAACACTGCTGTAGAAATTAGTATGTGAGACAGTATGGATTTATGATTTTATCTTTTCCTGGTGATGACATTTAATAATTTGTTTTTACAAATTATGTAGACTGTTCACATGGATGTTTGAATCTTACCCTTCTCTTGATTTTAATTTAACTATGATTTGGATTCTGAGAAAAGTGTAATTGAATTTCAGTAACTTAAACCTGTGATAGCATATCAAAGCAGAAAGAACACGTGGAAAATAACCACCCAACCCCCTTGGGTGGTTACAAAGAAGACAAGCCAGCTGTCCCAATTAGAACCATGGAGGAATGGGAGGTCTAGGACTGAAACTGGCCTCACCTCCCTGCGGCCCTTGTCTCCTCCACTGCTGTGCCTGTCATTGTTCAGTTTCTGTTGGGACTGTATGTAGCACGTGTATCTGCTTGCTAGGGCTGCCATAACAGAGTACAACAGCCTGGGGTTGTTCAGCAGAAACTCACTGTCCAACAGTTCTGGAGGCTGAAAGTCACATCAGGGTGTCTGCAGGGTTGGTTTTCTCTGAGCTCAGCCTGGCTTCTTGACTTCTAGACGGCTGTCTTCTCCCGGTGTTCTCACACAGCCTTCACTCTGAGTGCATCTCTGTCCTAATCTCTTCTTAGGACATCAGTCACATTGGATTAGGGCCCACCCTACTGACCTCGTCTGAGCTTAATCACCTCCATACAGACCCTATCTCCACAAACAGTCACATTCTGAGGAACTGAGAGTTAGGGCTTCCGCTTATGAATTTTGGGAGGACACAGTTCACTCCATGACAGCAAGTATTACCCTTTGATGTATGTTACACCACATAGTTCCATGAGGTGTATGTCTGGATATGGCAACTCTGAAAGAAAAAAAAAATCAAATTTTTAAATAGTTTTTTTAGTCTATTCAACAAGAGGGGCTTGGGCAGAAGGCAACCAGTGGTATTTCCACAGCACTTTACAGATGATAAAGCACTTGGACATAAATTGTCTCTTAGTTTTTATGGCAACTCTATTATATGCAGGAGAATTCGAACTTACAGAAAATAATGTTATTCAAGATCACACAGTTAGGAAGTAGTGGTGTCACAATTGGAACCTGGGATCTTTCTGCAGTATCACAGTGTCTCACTCCTCCTCACAGTGCTGTTTTTTCCACTCCTAAAATTCAGCGAGTATTGATGTGACTGGATCATGCCATTGTGTGCTAGAGCGTACTCAGCTTTGAGATTTCTGGCGTTATGTGGCACTTTAATTCTGAGATTTGAGGGGATAGTATGGCTACTTTGGAAGAATGGGGGATTTGGAGTCTAGGACAAAGGTTCACGTTGTAGTTGCAGCATTTGATAACTTTGTGATGCTGGGAAAATTACGTAGACTGCTTTCTTTGTTTGAATCTCTTAAAAGGCATTGTAGTGTCATGGTTAATAGTACAGAAGCTCTCTAGGCTCAGGTTTCTGCTCTGTCACTTACATGCTGAGAAAATTTGGGCAAATCACTTAAACATTTTGTTCCTCAGTTTCTTCATCTGTAAAATAGGGGCAACAATAATATACCTATGTAATACTGTACTCACCTAATCTCTACAATTAAGAGATTGTGGTCAAAGTCAAATGGCATACTAAGTGCTTTGTAGAGCTTGAGTATTATTTATTTTGTATCTGAACATAATGACAATAACTTTATACACCTGTCATGAATATTAAGTGGCATAATGGATAAAAAAATGCTTTTAAATTTTAACATGGTATGCTAGCATTGGTTATGAAACTATATTAAAACAAACTGCTTTCATCATTTTTATCTTTTCCTTTACTTGTTTTTAAATATTATATCTTGATATGCTATTTTCCATCTTATTGCTCATTGCCCTTAGATAAATTGGTTTATTATCTTTTTGTAGGTCAATAAGTATTGGTAATTTATAATTGCACAAGGAGTAATCCTAGCGCAGTAATACCATATGAAAGCATATTTTTCTCTTACGTGTAAGCCAATAATTATTTGTTAAAGTGGTAATAATGTTAGTCAGTTCTTCAGTACACGTAAGAAAAGACGTAACATGTAAAAGTCTAACCACTTGCCCATTTTCATCAGCTTTGTCAAATCATAATCTACAATGAAATTTAATCATGTTGACCATCATTTTTAAACCTCTTAAATTTACTCCAGTCTAGTCCATACTGAAACGTACCCTTATACTATCATTGTAACGATTCATCATGATTATTGGCCTAAGCACTATGAGGATTATTTAGCTGTATTTGCAAATATAATTTCCAGAGTTTGAGGTACTCTTTGCAAACTTGCAGGTCTTTAGCCAGGGGTAGTGGCACATGCCTGTGGTCCCAGCTACTCTGGAGGCTGAGGCAGAATTCCTTGGTCCTTAAGGCCAAGAGTTGGGATACCTGTGAATGCATGTTTTTTTGTTGAAGCTCATTTTAAAGCTATCACCTTGTTGAATTGCCATCATAATTGTTTTTCTTGATATTGATAGTTTTAGAACTCATTTTCTTTCTAACTGCATACTGTCTTGGCTTTCTCCACCAGCTGGTGCAGCTATTATCTCAGCCACTGGAGCCTCTGCACTGCCACCCTGCCCCTCACCTGCTCCTCACAGTCACCTGCAAAGGGAGGTCTCACCCAAGAAGCACAGCACTGCTCACATCGTGCCTCAGCCTCACCCTGCCTCCCTGAGAAGCCACTCAGATCTGCCTCAGGCTCACCCACAGACAGCAGTGTCTCAGCGGGCACAGCCTGCTTGTGTAGTGGGTTGCCCAGATCCACATCCCACCCAATTCCTTGGTGCCAAGGAGAGAACTAAATCCCATATGACTTCATTACTGGATGCTGATGTGGAAGCTCAGAGCAGGGACTACACTGTGCCTCTGTGCAGAATGAGGAGCAAAACTAGCCGGCCATCTATCTATGAACTGGAGAAAGAATTCCTGTCTTAAATTAAGTGCCTTACTGTTATTTAAGCATTTTTTTTAAAGGTGAACAAATAAACACAATGTATCTACCTTTGAACTGTTTCATGCTGCTGTGTTTTAAAAAGCTGTGGCCATGTTACTAAATGAGTAAGGTGTATCTAACTTCTCAAAAATGTGTATGATTGCTCTTAGCCATGTCTATTGTGTTTTCTACTGGATTCTTTTCTTATAACTTGGAATACATAAAAGTGTAAAACAAGAGATGTGCACCAATGAAAACTGTGCTGGGTAGAATGACCTTCAGCACAGTGTGAATGTTTTTGTTCTCATTTATGTCTTTGCCTATTTGTACACAACAGAAATTGTAATGTGGTTCACCATTTTTGGTTTTTTCTTTTTTTTCTTTTTCCTTTCTTTCCCTTTCCTTGTCTTGTTTCCTTTTTTTTTTCTCTCTCTCTCCCTCTTTCTTTTAGTTTCTTTTCTTAATTGTTATTTGTGTAACAAAAAGCCAAGAAAGAGCTTGAGTTTCTTGGCAAGAATAATGTGATATTAGTAAGTAAAGGTTTTTTAAAGCCTAATGACTAGATGTAGAGTCCTGTTTAAAGTACCTAAACTTGGCTGTGGTGATAATGCATAAATGTGTCCAGCTCTCACCTAAATTATGCAATGATATTTTTCTCTGAGAAAATTATACTGAATGTAACTTATAAAAGCTTTACTGAATATGAGTTGTAAACATTTTATTCATTAGAATTCCAAAATAGATGTTCAAAAATCAGTCATTGACATTTGGCTAAGACCACATGGTACGCCCCTGAGCAAGGCTAATCTTTAGGTTTTTTCCTGTAGAAAATATTCTTCCTTCATCAGTAGCCATTTATTTGATATTCAGAAGTGGAAAATTTTTTCATTCTCCAGTAAGACTTTTAAAAATTGTTACAGATGCCTGGCTTTTCACAGATATCATGTATTGTAAACAGTCATGTGTTTTAATTTTATTTTTCTCTATTTGCATAATCATCCTAATAATCTCAAAGACACCGACAACTCAAGGAGCAGCAGCACAGTACTGTTAGAATTTAAGTATATTGTTATTTTACGTTTCATTTAATTGTGGATAAATGTTAGACACCTGTTGAAATAAGCTTATATGGTGGAAATGACAGCTATATCATGAATTATTTTCAGAAATGGGTCTTTGAATAGCAGATCAGGATTTAAATGATAAAATTATTTATGCATCGCTTTTGTGATCATACATATATGATACAATCTGACTGCCTGGAGCTATCGGTACAGAAATGGCTGCTTATCAACCATTGAGCTTGGTAAATATGCCTGGGTTTCTCACATTCAATATATTGTGTTTCCCTTCTGTCTCTAGAATATGGCTCTTCAGAAGACAGACAATAGATATTTAAGTTTTTCCATACAATGAAACACTAAATTAAAAACATTGCTTGATATTTCATTTAAAATTGTACCTTGCTTAAGATTTACTGAGTAACTGAAATGTCCACAATTTAAAATAAATTCAACCATGTGTGATAAAATATCTCACCTATAATAGAAGAAAAGGAAAATTATATCATTTGGCAATTTTGCAGCGTTGTGGTCACCTAACAGTTATATCCAGCAGACGAGAAGCAATATGAAAGGATTGCATTGACATGGCGAGTTTTGCCCTAAGGAAAACAGTCTTGCATTCCGGATTCTTACAGGAAAGTCTCAGGTACTTACTACGTTTTTCTTGTATTATCGTCCACTCTATGATTCAGCTTCACTGTTGAGTGGTGATTGAATTATGTTATGGAGATTTGGTTTCCCCCAAAATGTTACCACATTTGAAACTATGGTTGGTTGCTTTGTAGTCATTTTGGAGCATGTAGCTTCTAGCTTAATAGTAGAGGAAATATATAACTAAAATGATCAATACATGAAAGAAAAGGATAAAAACTATGTTCTCAGTTTTGCTTCTACCAAAACATCCCCTGTATGTGTGTACATGTCTATGTGTGTGTATGTGTGTGCTTACATGTGTGTGGGTATGTGTGCATGCATGTTAGTGCATGTGTGTGTGCATGTGTGTATTGGGGAGTGTGTGTGATCTGGGTGTTCATTTACCTCTGTTCTTACTCCCCTTTAGCTTTAGTCATCTACCTTATGATGAATTTCAAAATGAAGCTATATTAAAATAATTGCAATATACGAATTCAGTCTCACATGCTACTGCAGATAGTTAACTTTTGCTGCAATCTATTGTACGTTTGTGATTTTCTGGGTTAGTTAACTTAGCAGGATCTGGTTATTTATTTTTGTGTAGGCTTAATGTTCACTGAAAGATAAATTAAGCCAATTACTGTAAGTCAAAAATTAAGGTGCTCCCACTGCAGAGATTTAAGGCATGGGCCTAATATGCTGTATTATGAAGCCTTGTGACTGAAAAATATGTTTACATATGTTGTCTATTTTTTTAATAAACTTTTATAGCTGGTCTATTTGCTCAGTAGCTGTGATCCCCTCCTGATTATTGTGACTATAGTTTGTAATGGTTTATTTTGTATTCAATAAGGAAAAGTATGTTAATAAAGTGTGTTTAATAAGCCAGGTATTAACCTGCTAAATTTATTAAACTGAAAATCACTAAATGAGTCCTTCAATTAAATACATAAAAAAGGTAGAATGAAATGTTTTATTTCAAATTTTTCTGGTTTACATATGCATTGAAAAGTTGTATTTCACAGTGAGTCTTTTGCAAGTCCAGCTTTTCAGAGGGCACACTTTTGCAGAGTGAAATTAGTATGTGAATAAAGTCTCAGTGATTAATGAGACATGTTGATTTTATCGTTTAATTTTATGTTTAAATCAGAAGAATTTCAAATACCACCTAACGTAGAAATTCTTACTAAGTGATAAAAGCTCGAGTGAATGAGGAAAGCAGATCTCAGGACTTCATGCAGATCATAGAATTACCCCACCATATGGGAGGGAGCGAAAAGTAACATGCACTGAATATCTGCTCAGTATGGGAACCCTCCTAGGTGCCTATAGAAGACAGCTCCTGTAATTCTCTTTAATAAAAATTGTGAGATAAGTAGTACTAGTCCTGTTTCATTAGATACGAAATAGACAGGTTTGGTAAATATGAAATAGAAAGGTTTGGTAAATATCCAAAGACCCAGTCTGAGTCAAGTAATCACCTGTTCTTACCTGTAGTTAATAGTTGTAAGCATGGTATAGAAGATGAGGACATCTTGTGAGTGAGCTTTGTAAATGTTATCTAAAGCTAAGATAGTTTCTCTCTCATCAAACAGTTCAGAAGTCTAAAAATGTGTGAGTGCCGTGGAAGTCAAATAAGATATAGAGGTGGATATTGAAATCTGAAACGTTTTATTTGGGAAGAAAGAATTGGGATTCAGGGCATACACAGAGACCAGGTGATCCAAAGAACAGAGATAGTTGGGAGTTTTATTAGGGAAATGTTACATATTGTTACATATTGTTTTGAAAGAAAGCTCATTGGCACTTGAGAAGCCTTTGGACTCTGGCAAGCTCTGGTTGGTGAGAGACGGCGGGAGTTAAAACAGGTCTTAGAGTCACAACTGGTTGCTTCGGCAGCTACTGGGTAAAACTGGCCCTGGGTTGACAGCAGGCCATTTCAGCAGCTGGGCTTGCAGAAAATGTAATTCCTGGTGTAGGTACTATGTCCTCCAAGTGCATTTTCCTCCCTGGCCCCTCAGGTCTGATTTAATTGGGTATGTATGACAAGAATTACCCAATTTGTGTTATTAACTTTCACAGTACTTATTTAAAAGTAAAACAGTATATTAGCTAGTAACAGTTAATACAGTGGAATATTTCCTACGTAAGTATAAAATGCAACAGAAAGGAGTAAAACATACATATCTGATAGATCAATTAAGAGAAATGAGGTATTCTGTTCAATAAATTCACCAGTGCCATGGTCTGAATATGTCCCCCAAAATTCATATGTTGAAATCCTAACCCTCAAAGTTATGGAATTAAGAGGTAGGAGGTGATTAGATCATGAATTCTCATGAATGGGGTTAATGCTTTCATAAAAGAGGCCTGAAGGAACCTGTTTTCCTCTTACACCATGTGAAGATACAGTGAGAAGGTGCTATATATACACTAGGAAACAGACCCACAGCAGACACGGAGTCAGCCAGCACCTTCATCTTGGTCTTCCCAGCCTCCAGAGCTGTGAACAGTAAATGCATGTTTAGAAGCCACCTAGCTTATGTTATATTGTTACAACAGCCCAGATGGACTAAGACAATAAATACGGTGAAATTATGTATGAACTGCAATATACTCATAAAATAATTTAATTGGGCCTAAGTTGTCTCAATTATTTACTTCTGAAAACACCAACATGCTGAAACACAGTGAAAGATGAAATAGTCATGAATGAAACCGTGTAATCAGTACCACAGAGTGGAACAAAACTAGCTGTTTTACAACCAAGCACAACATAGCAGGTCCTCACATAACGTTTCATTCAATGACATTTTGTTATAATATTAATGCAGAAAAAAAACCGGATTCTCAGCCAGGGCTGCTATCTGTGGAGTGTGCACTTTCTCCCTATGTCTGCGTGGATTTTCTCAGGGGACTCTGGTTTCCTCCCAAATCCCAAAAACATGCATGCTAGGTTAACCGGCGTGTCTCAGTTGTCCCAGTGTGAGAGTGTGGGTGTGTGTGAGAGTGTGCCCTGCCATAGACTGGGTCCTGATCAGGCCTGTTTCCCACCTTGTGCCCTGAGCTGCTGGGATGGGCTCTGGCCACCTGCAACCCTTAACAGGAATCACTGGGTATATAATTACCTTAAATTGTTTTTATTAATCTTAGGTGTATGTTTAGGTCACATTTATTTCAATGTTTAAGATTAGAAGTGTTTGGGGTCTTTATTTAGTGGTGTTTTTTGTGACCAGAAATATGCCCTAGGAACTTAACTGCTGTTTTCATTAATTCAACTTCAGTGAAATTGGTTTTGTTTTACCTTGTTTTGCTTAAAGTCACAGTTTCCGCATACCTATAGACAATGTTAAGTGAGGACTTACCATAAGTAGTTTGGATTAAGAAACTTCCATACACTGACAAACTTGTTTAGCACCTAGAAAGAGACACCAGATTTAGCGGAGAGCAAGGAAGATGAGGCCCGGCCCTGGATGGTTTTAATGAGAAAACTCTGTGCTCAGGGCAGACTTCATGGACATCATGTGACTTGTGCAGTCACACAGAGCCTCACACTCAGATGGTCCATGAGCCTGACTTTAATGCTCTGCTAACACCATCTTGAAATTCTTAATGATTTTTAAAGAGGGAGCTCCCTCAGTTTTATATTGCACCGGGTCTCACAAGTTATGCAGCCGATCCTGACAACAAGCGAAGGGCGTGTTATAAAAGGTGAAGTCCTTGGGGCTTCGATAGCATTGAAGAGATCATCTAATCTTGTGTGGCTGAGTGGTGTCAGGGAAGCAACTGAGGAAGCCAGGATGTCCACTGCATGAGGGGTGCTCCATACAGAGTTTCTAGCTTGTGAAAACTCCTAAGTCGTTTTTCTTGTGCAGCATTCCATATTTTCTCTTTGTTTTTGGCTCTTAGTGTTTTTGCCATGACACGTCTGGTTGTGGACCTCTTCGAATACATACTTCTTGGAGTTTGTTGAGTTTCTTGAATGTGTAGATCCATGTGTTCAGGATATTTGAGAATTTTTCAGCCATTATATTTTCAAATATTTTTTTCTTCTCCTTTTCCTCCCTTCTTCTGCTGCTCCCATTACACATGCTGATGTGCTTAGTGAATCCATTTCTCTGCGGCTCTGCTTATTTTTATTCATTCTTTTTTTTCCAGATTATATAATTGGTATTGATCTCTCTTCAAACTCTGATTCTTTAGTTCAAATTTACTGTCCAAACATTAGTGAATTTTTCATCTGGGCTATTATATTTTCTCCTCCATGATTTCCATATGATTCTTTTTTATCTCTGTATTGACATTCTCTATTTGATGAGACATTGTCATCAGACTTTCCTGTACTTCTTTAAACATGTTTTCCCCTAGTAAATTGAACGTATTGATAATGGCTGGTTGGAAGTCTTTACTATTAAATCTGAAATCTGGGCCCTCTCACAGGCTATTTCTGTTTCCTTATTCTCCTGGTGTATGCTATGCTTTCCTGTTTCTTTGTATGCCTCACATTTTTTGCTGAAAACTGAACACTTCAGGTAATTGTGATATTGTGAAATATATATTTGTTCCTCATCCCTGTCTCCCTTTATACAACTTTTAAAATCCTTGCAATCTCCAAAATACTGTCTTTTTTATGCTAATGAATTGACTAGTGGCTGTCAGCCCCTCAATGGCTTCAAGGCGGGGGCCGGTCACTGGAAAGACCAAAGTATTGGTCACTGGAAAGAGGGTTGAGACTTTCAGCCTCAAATCATGTGCTGAAGGTTAAGTTGGTCGCCAATGGCCAATGAGTTCATCAATGATGCCTATGTAACAAGGCCGCCGTATAATCCCAAAAGGACTGAGTTTGGGAGCTTCCAGAAAGCTGAACATGTGGAGGTCCCTGGAGGGTGACACACCCAGGGAAAGCATGGAAGTTCCACAAGCCTCCCCGCCAACCTCACCTTAAACATATCTCCATCTCTATCTTTTGTAATATCCTTTACAATAAACAAAAAGTGTTTTTCTAAATTCTGTGAGCAGCTCTAGCAAATTAACTGAACCCAAGGTGGAGGTCCTGGGAACCCTGATTTACAGCTCATAGGTCAGAAGCACAGGTTAAAAAAAATCTGTAGCTTGCCATTGGCGCCAAAATTAGGGAGCAGTCTTGTGAGACTGAGTCCTTAGCCTATGGGACCTGGTGCTATCTCCGGGTGGATCGTGGCAGAATTGAACTGAATTAGATGACACACATCTGGTGTCTGCTGCAGAATTGATTACTTGCCTGACGTATGAGGAAAGCTCCTCCAAGCCCCATCTGGTGTCAGAAGCATGTCGTGAGTGCACAGTAGAAAAAACTGAATTTGTTTCTTCCACTCAGTACTACAGCTGACCCTTGAACAACATCAGTTTGAACTGCGCAGGTCCACTTATGCTCACATGGTTTTCAGTAAAGGTTATATCTAGTGCACCTGCCTCTCCTTCCTCCCCTTCCATCTCCTCCACTTCTTCTGCCTCTGCCACCCCTGACACAGCAAGCTCCTCTTCCTCCTCCCTTCGACATGAAGATGATGAGGATGATCTTTATGATGATCCACTTCCACTTAATGAATAGTAAATACATTTTCTCTGCCTTACGATTTTCTCAATAACATTTTCCTGTAGCTTACTTCATTGTAAGAATATAGTGGCGGGACGAGGTGGCTCATACCTGTAATTCCAGCACTTTGGGAGGCCGAGGTGCGTGGATCGTGAGGTCAGGAGATTGAGACCATCCTGGCCCACATAGTGAAACCCCATCTCTACTAAAAAAAACTCCAAAAAATTAGCTAGGTGTGGTGGTGCACGCCCATAGTCCCAGCTGCTCGGGAGGCTGAGGCAAGAGAATTGCTTGAACCTGGGAGGTGGAGGTTGCAGTGAGCCAAGACTGTGTCACTGCACTCCAGCCTGGCAACAGAGTGAGACTCCATCTCAAAATGAAAAAAGAATATAGTATAAAATGCATATAACACACAATATGTGTTAATCGACTTTTTATGCTATCGATAAGGCTTCAAGTCAACAGTAGGCTATTAGTAGTTAAGTTTTTGAGGCGTAAAAAGTTTTGTGTGGATTTTCCACAGTGTTGGGTGTTGGTGCTCCTAACCTTGGTGTTATTCAAGGGATCCCCTGTATAATGCAGCAGCTGTGGGCACTAATTCCCTTCAGCCTCCCTCAGGTCTTGTTTTTGTTGCTGTTTGCTCATTTGTATGGGATTTGCTAGACTATTTCAGTGAAGTCTATTTCCTCCACCAAGTGCAGCCTTTGATGCCTTTAGTGTCACTCCTTCGAAGGTTCAGGCTTGGCCTCCGCACAGGCACCTGAGATGACAGGGTTTTAGCACAGCTCTCTCTTTAACTGTCTCTTTCCCTGATCTCTCTCATAAGCTGTCTGCTTCATTTGACATGACACCCAGTAATTGCTAGATGATTGCTCTATTATTTTTGCTTATGCCCTGGGGCATGCATTGCTCCACAGCCTATTCGAATTAATTTCAGGCAGAGGTAGCTTTGGGACCCATCCTTAAGGCTTGTTCTGACCCAGGGGGGGCTCCTGTTAGCTCTCTTTCTACAATTCTCTCCGATAAACTCCATGGTCTATGGTTTGGCTTGTTGCTCTTAGTGAACAGCACAGTTTTTGAGAGTGTTCTGAGGCTTCCACTTTACCACACTTTTACATAAAATCAGTTTCTTTGGTGACACCTTTGGAGGCTGCAGTGAGCTATAATCATGCCACTGTACTCCTGTCTGGGCAACAGATCAAGACTCTGTCTCAAAAAAAGAGAAAGAAAGAAGAAAGGAAAGAATGAAGGAAGGAAGGAAGGAAAATAAAGGAAGGAAAAAAGGAAGGGAGGAAGGGGGAAGAAAAAAGGGAGGGAGGAAGAGAGAGAGCAAGAGAAAGAAAGAAAGGATGAGGAAGAGGAGGGAAGAAAGGAAGGAAGGACAGAGGGAAGGGAGGGAGGGAGAAAGGAAGAGAGAAAGAGAGAAATTGGCTCACGTGATTGTGAAGCCTGGCAAGTCTGAATTTTGCAGGGCAGGGCAGTAGGCTGCAGACCCAGAGAAGAGCTGATGCTACAGCTGGAGTCCAAAATCAGTCTGGAGGTGAGAGATCCAAGATCAACAAGATCAGGGTGTCTGCAGGGCTGCTTTCTCCCGAGGCCCTTCTCCCTGTCTTGTACTGTGTCCTCATATGGTCTTCCCTCTGTCTGTGTCTGTGTCTACATTTCCTCTTATGAGGCAATTAAGGTAAAATGAAATCATATCAGCCCACCCATATCACCTCATTTTTCCTTAACTACTTCTGTAAAGGTCTTATCTTTCAATACAGTCCCATTCTGAGGTGCTGAGGGTTAGGACTTCAATGCATAAATTTGAGGGGGACACAACTTAGTTCATAAAAAACAACTCAGCCCATAACAGAGTGCCATGTGTTTAGCATGACAGTGATCTGTCAGGTAGATCTGAGAAGGGAAAACTGGAGCCACTGAGGAAAAATTTTTTTCAATCAACTTTTCTAGCAAGAATAAAGAGGAGAGGGGGTACGTGAGAGGAATGGTTCAACCTCCAAACAGCACAATTGTCTGTGGAAAGCAAAGAACAAGAGGTTCATGAGGGCAGAATGCTGAGTCTGCTGGGAGACTGTGGGTCACCCACAGGAAAGGAAACATGGGAAGACAGGTGCTTGCCTTTGGGCAGGCAACATCTGCAGTTCTGAACGGTGGGCAAAGTTAGGAGGCATCCAACGAGCAGGCAGACCTGAAATTTGAGACAGCCATCGGAGCTGGAGAGAGATTCTGGAGTCATCAGAATTTTGGTGATAATTGAAGATGTTAAGTAGCTCCGGGAAGGAAAGTAAAAAGAAAAACGCTGAAAAAAGCTCTTTTGGAAAAAGTCAGAAGAGCCAGAGGAGATTCAAAGAGGAAGGACAACTTATGGGTAACAAAGACCCAGAAACTAGAAAGCAGTGAAGATCAAATCAAACTTCTCAAATACTTTTCTTAATTCATAACAAAACTTCTTGGGCTAATATTATCTAAGAATTACACCACTCCCTGGAGCTAATCAGCACGTATGTCCCCGCTAAGTGGAAGTGGGAAGAGAAGCTGAGTGTGCATCAGACTTATTAAAAGCAGCAGCCCTGTCGAGTTCCACCTACCTATGAAATCCCAAGGGGGTAACGTCAATCCAGAAATAAAACACCACGACCTAGATCATGCGAGCACTCCTTATTTTTCCTCCTTTCTGTTCTTTTTTTTTTTTTTCAAGTGTAAAGAGAGAGCATACTGCACACACCATATTGAAAAGTTCCCCAACCCCCAAACTATAGGTCAGGGAATCAATATTATATTTGATCATCATTTGACCTCAGGCATAGTGATTAATTTTCCAGGTCTCAGTGGCCACCTCACCCCATGCTGCTGCCTGCAGATGGCTGCAGGGTCTCTGTCAGCAATGCCATGTCCCTCCTCGTGTTGATTTAGTCTGGCACTAGTTGCTTAGTAGCAAGAAATACTGCTATATCACATCTGTAGAGATAGCCAAAATCTAGACTACTGACAAGGACCCAGAAGGTACAATTGGGTCACTTTAGATGCCAAAAAGCCAGAACGTATTCTAATGCACCCTCTCCAAAAAGTTTTAATGTATTCTCTTAAGAAATGTTTTCTACAGAAAATACAAATCTAAATGTATTGCCTAAGTCTATGGGAAAATGTTATTTATTTGAAAACAAGATTCTGTCACAAGACCAAAGGTTTTTTACTTATATTTGATCGCGTGAACCACAGTGACCCGTGGTTGTGTAAAAACTGGAAAAATGTGTATGCTTAACAGATATTGAATTTTTCAAATAGCCAAGTCTTTTTCTCTGAAACGGGTAGGTATTTACAGAGGGACAAACATGAATCAAATCCGTGAATTCGGTAATAATTGTTCCTCCCATCTCTTGTTCACCCAGACTCAACGTGTGCTTGCAAACATGGAAGACTCCTGCTGGAATCCTGAGTGGAGTTTCTGTTGTGTTCTTCCTGCTCACTAGATGGCACTCTAGCCACATTACTTCACAGGCAAGGAAGCCCCAGACAGTGGGTTATTTGAATTGAAGAGCGTAAGAGCACTGGATGTGATTTAGGAAGACATTGGAAGGATGAGGGGAGCAAATGAAGCGGTTTTTCAGTATCAGTTACACAGAAACAACAACAGGTGTTTAGAAACATATGTTTTCCGTACTAGCTCGGTCAGATCTCCAAATTCAGCCTAGGTGGAATTGAACCAAAATGTTTTAAATATTAGGTGGCCCATCACTCTCAGACACAGGCTGAAAGAAGACTTCCCTCCTGCACTCAATAGCATATCTAAAAATGGTACCTGCTTAAGAAATGTCCTCTAATAGTCATTTAATAGATGAAAACTGCTCACAGGCTGTGTCTTATACTGGACTCTGGGAGCACACACCACACACTCACAACATGCTATTTGCTTAGGAACAAGAGATACCCCTACATCACATCTATAGAGATAGCCCAAAACTGGACTACTGACAAGGACCCAGGTGGTACAATTTTATCACTCTAGATATCACACACACATACACACCACACAAACACACAAAAGACACACACAATGCATAATATCCATAACAATAATTACACACACCTATACACACACTTATGCACACACCATGAAAACACAAGAACACATACAATGCACACTTATACACAACACACACTCATAACACACTTAAACACAAACTCACACTCATAATACACACACTTACATGTACAATGTACACTTAACCATACACAACATAACTATACTTATAACACACTTATACACACCCAGTATACACAACACACAACACATACAAACTTATACATATACATACACTCACACACACACCCCAACATCAAGATTATTTAGCTTACCAAAATGATTCACCTTCAAAGGAGGATAGCACTTAAAATGACAGAGGGTGGAGAAGGGACTCCTTAGACAAGTCTCCTTCGCCTCTGGTCATCATTTCCTGCTTACAGAATACAGAAATTTTTCTCACTAAGAGAAGAGTAACAAAATTAAAGAATGCATTAATATTTTATGTAGTTTAAAGATGTCAATCTCTCTTGTGCAGCAAAAAAATATATGTGAGATAATGGCAGAAATCTCCCTCAATTTGCTTTTCTCATGCCGCTGCATTTACGATTCTCTTTGTTGCTTTTAATTATTACAAATCATCCTTAAATGTTCTGGGCTGGTGCAGTTCCTTTCTTTCTCAAGGTTCTTTTTTTTTTTTTTTTTTTTTTTTTTTTTTTTTTGTTTTTTTTTTTTTTTTTTTTTTTTTTTTTTTTTTTTCAGGTGGAGTCTAGCTCTGCCGCCAGGCTGGCGTACAGTGGTGTAATCTGAGCTCACTGCAACCTCTGCCTCCTGGGTTCAAGCAATTCTCCTGCCTCAGCCTCCCAAGTAGCTGGGACTACAGGTGCGCACCACCATGCCCAGCTAATTTTTGTATTTTTAGTAGAGACGGTGTTTCACCATGTTGGCCAGGATGGTCTCTAACTCTTGACCTCGCGCTCCACCCACATCGGCCTCCCAAGGTGTTGGGATCACAGGCGTGAGCCACTGCGCCCGTCTGGCCCTGAAGGTTCTTTTTAAAGCATGTCCAATGTTATAACAAGGCCTATTACATTTGGTGTCCAAGGTTGTGTGAATCGGTGGTATCACTGTTTTTCATCCCAACACCCCATGTCTTCCTGATCCAGGTCTGACAGTGTGTCAGTTCTTTTGATTCCGTTATGTGTCATGCAGGATTTCATAATCATTAAGAGTAAAGCAAAACAATACATCTCTTCTTTTAAGGTAAAGACAGGTATTGGCTTTGTACATGGTAATTACGCGTGGGGATGCTCACTTTCCTGGGACCAATATGACATATTAAAGTTCTATGACCACATACTCCCTCCAGAATTAAAAAAAAAAAAATTGAGAGGAGATGAGGTTATATAAACCACTTTTTAAATTTGACATTTTGTCCACAAATCTCACTATCCACTGAAATGGACTGAAATAACACTACTGCTGTGTTCTACACGATTATTATGAAAGAAATAAATCTAAATTGATAAACTATGGATAGCACAGTAAAGCACAAAATAATGTGAAATTATATCACCTAGAGATAAACACTATTAACATTTTAACATTTTGGTCTACCTTTTTCCATTTTCTTTCTCTGTGTATATAGTTACAAGAATGAGAGTTTCAAGGCAAAACATACTGTTCTTGTTTTTCATGCCGCCGTCTACAGGGAACATTTCCACTGTCAATCAACATTTTCCTACAGCAAGAGTTTTCATGGCTGTGTGGTACACTCTCTTATGGTTGTATTATAGTTTAGTATTTATCACCATTATATAAAACAGTCTGGTAAGCATTCTTTTTCAGCTTCTTAGAATTGTTTAGTCCAGATCTAAACCAGATTGCCTGGACTCAAATTTTCACAATGGTATGATCTTACTAACTTGGTGTCCTTGGGTGAGCTTCATAAACTCCAAAGCCTCATTTTCTTAAGATGATATAACAATGATAGTATCTATCTTACACAGTTGAAGTGGGGATTAGATGAGAAAATCCATGCCTGGCAAATCCGATCCAGCTAAATAGCAACAGGGTCATACCTATTTAAGTGGGATCACTTGAATCAAGTGGGATTTATCCTAGGATTGTAAGGTTAGCTTAACATTCAAAAATCAATGACTGTATTTCATTGAATAGAAGATTTTTTAAACACACCTAATATGATCACCTCAACAGGTGCATAAAAAGCCTTTGATGAAGTTCAGCACTTCTTTTTTTTTTTTTTTTTTTTTTTTTTTTTGCGACGCAGTCTCGTCCTGTTGCCCAGGCTGGAGTGCAATGGCATGATCTCAGCTCACTGCAACCTCCACCTCCCGGGTTCAAGCAATTTCTGCCTCAGCCTCCCAAGTAGCAGGAATTATAGGCACCCGCCACCACACCTGGCTAATTTTTGTGTTTTTAGTAGAGACCGGGTTTCACCATCTTAGACAGGCTGGTCTTGAACTCCTGACCTCGTGATCCACCCACCTTGGCCTCCCAAAGTGCTGGGATTACAGGTGTGAGCCACTGCGCCTGGCCAGCCCTTCTTAATAATCAAAACTCTAAGGAAGTTAGGAAAAGAAGAGAACTGCTTCAACCTGATAATGGGAATCGATGCAAAATCTACAGCTCATACCACAATTAATAGTGAAAGACTGAATCTATGAGTCTAAGATCAGTAATAAGAAGACAAAGATGTTCACTCTCATTACTTGTCCAGGAGGTTTAAATAGGGCAATTTGACAAAGAAAGGAAGCGGACTACATAACTACTGGGAAAAAAAGAAATAAAACTGCCTGCATGGACATAACATAAACTGAGAGAAAAAAGCCAGGCAGTACCTGCTGTATTTAGACCTCAAGAAGAGAGGCAGCGGGTCATTTGAGTTGCCTGGGGCCAGAGGTGGTGTGGGGTTTCACTGGAAAGTGGCATAAAGTGATAGACATGCTCTATATTTGTATTTTGGTGGGGGTTACATGGGTTTATATATTTGCCAAGACCCATTGAGCTCTATGTTTAAAATATACGCATTTCATTGAATGTAAATTGTATTTCTGTCAATATCCTCCATTCAGGAACACACGTGCAGTTGAAAAAGTTAGGTTTATTGCTCATTGTAGCAAGGGAGAACCCACACCCTAGGGAACTGTGGGGTGTCTCTGAAAGAGGTGGTTAGAAAGGGCATACAGGATTTCATTTTGCATTAGGTGGTTTAGGGGAGTGTTTAAGGAAGCAGGGCTTTGCCCCAGAGTGTATAGTATCAGGTAGCTGAAGTAATTCTATTTTTGTGGCCTGAACAGAATACATGCTTTGCATGTGTTCAAACACGATTATGAAATTGTCTGGTTTATGTCTTGATCTATCCCAGCCACAGAGCAGCCTTGTCTGATGTTGATGTCAGGCTTAACCAAGGCTTACCTTTGAGTGCATGTCTACTCACAGCTACACTAAGACCTGGTGGTGAGTACCAGGCCAGCTCACAGAGTAAGAGGCTGCTTTTCTGCTTCTTATCTCAGTAAAGTGATTTTTTTTCCCATTTATTTATTTTATTGCATTTTAGGTTTTGGGGTACATGTGAAGAACTTGCAAAATGGTTGCATAGGTACACACGTGGCAGTGTGATTTGCTGCCTTCCTCCCCATCA